>NC_064921.1:726680477-727325268 GCF_023897955.1 Schistocerca gregaria | reverse complement strand
TTTTTTGTTGTTCCATTTGTTCTTCATTAAGTGCAGCCTGCATAGAAAAATAGAGCATCTAAATTCTGAATACAGCAAGTATATGAATTTAGTCTTGTCTGCTAAAAGTTTCTAATGTTACCTATTATTTGCTAAAATCATCGAAAATATATCAAGAAGCATTGTTTCCCTAATATGCAATGTTCATAGAAGATTCAAACGGAGCAACACATTACTGGTACACTGAAGTAACACCAACAATCTTACCTTGTATCTGGTGTCATCTGCTTCCAGTCCATTGAGCTGAGTTTCCAGTTCTGCCTGCTGTGATTCCAGATGATTCTGAGACTGAATTAGTTTTTGGAACTCAGAACTGGATAGAACCTTCTTCACAATAAGTTTTTCATCAAAAGGTGCAAAGGAATAACCTTTAACATTTTCTTTCTGGATTTTATGTTCATCATTATCCTGCATGAAACAATAACATCTGCCTGAGTTTAGTGAAGACTGTGTGATGAATTTCATATTATGAGAAAAGAAGGCCAACAGATTAAATGTTAAAGTGAAATGTTTATAATTGTATTACAGTGGTAAGTTATATACACAAATGTTATAGCTATTTACCCAGAGGCAACAGAAAAATACACAGTGGTACGACAAATTAACCTGCCAGAATGGCCAATGTTAAAAGTACAAGTCATCACTACATCATCATTGATGATAAATGAGCACAGACAAACTTGCACAATTTGTAAAAACAAAGCCTGTTGCTAAAAAATGGTCTGCAACACTATGGCAGATACAACTTTTTGTTAGCACTTTGCTTAACACAATCACCAACAGGCAGTAATAAATTTTCAGAAAGAGCATCCTACTCAATACCAACTTCCATTATTATACAATGCCTCAATTCTTCTCTTAAGACTATTTCCTACCCACTTCCAAATTCCCAAGCCATTTCATGATCATCACCCATTCCCATATTTATGCACAACATAATTTCTTTCTCCACTTCTAAATTTTTCTCACTTTTTCGACTTGTTTCACACTTTCTTAGATCTCCAGTTTTCAACTGTCATTCATGATAATTTTATTAATCTCCTTTCACTTTAAATTATCAAAATTTCAAATTTCTGTTACTTCTTTCAACAAGTTTATGCACCCCACATTTTGTCCAAAAGCACTGGTTGGAGTTTACTTTGCCAAATTACACTTCAGTTTTTGAATGAATTTCGTGGTCACCCATGGACAGCATAGCTTCAGTTTTTGTTGTTTATGTGATCTAAAGGGGGATTTATATTTATTACCATTTTGAGTCATTTATTAACAGTTAGCGTCACTGCAGTTCAAGAAAGCATTTTCTGTCTAAAGATAATATTCAAAAAGTACAGATGCCAAAAACTTTGACCTCCTTCGAGTTGATATGTCGATGAACACACTGCACAGTGCAGCAGTCTTGTGAATGTGCTACTTTTTTTGGATGGCATTAGGTCAATCGTTTGAAGTATCAAACTGTTATGCAATTTCTGTGCAGCACTCAGCTGTCAATGCCTCTAATAACAGTGTTTTCTGATGCTTGGCTTGTCCTCTGCATCTACAAGTTGAGCAGTAGCTTGTCAGCGTAAGTAAAATCTGGTTGGATGCAATGCATTTGGCCCAGAGCATTCAGACTGATTCTCAGTCTATTGACAACGTAAGACTTCAACAACAAAGCAAATATTTGTAAAGTAAAACCTGAAAGTGAACTGCCCACTATGCTCTTAATATTCATTCTGCGGCACTGACACATCTGAGTAATAAAATAACAAACTTCAATTTCATCCATGCAACTTTACTGAACGAGATCAATGATTTAAGCATGACTTCAGAATCTCTATCTAATGTAGTGAACTATTTACCCTAAAATCAATTTGAGGAAAATGTAGCCAGCTTTCAGTAACAGCTCCAACCCTCTCCAGAAATGAACTGAAATTTTCAACTGGTGGCCTCCTGATGTAAGAAACAAGTCCTCCACCTGCAAGCAATAATGAAATGCTCAACATGTCATACAGATTAACTTACAGTTACAACTTTATATATAATCAATTAGCGCATTCTTCATATCTATTGCCATCTTACACCACACAACGCAAAACATATGCAACTATTTACTTACTTTGCCCCAACAATTATAACCAACAGCACCAAACTGAATGTTAACCAATAATACTGCTACAATAAACATGTTAGTCACACATCAGTGAAGGAATTCTAAAACAAAAAAATTTCAACAAAATTTCCCAGTTTCTGAACTACCAAAAAATGTTAACCTAGCAAGTGATGGATTTTCAATAGAGAGACATTTATGAAAAACTGTATGTAATAGTTCATAATCTGAATTCCAGTCTATCTGTAGGAATTAAAGGAAAGCTTACTGAAAGTGAGGTGAGAAGGATAGAGGTGTCACTTACCAAGTATTCTGCTATGTCCGCTCAGTCACCAGCACACTTCCGTGGCTCCACATTCAAGGATATTCATTTGGCACTTTCCAGAATGATGAGAATTGGGAAGGATCAAGGATATAAGTGACAGAACTATGTACATAATAAAAATATAGTATGTGTCTTACACTCCTTCCTCTATCCTTCTCCCTCCTCCACTATAACGCAAGAGGAAGGTTAGCAAAGCCTATATTTACTCTTTTGGGGCTGATAAGCTTGTGCATCAAGCATGCATTGTATAAGAGTGAAGCAAAGTTATAAAACAAAATTATGAAATTAAGTGCTGTTCAGGGCAAACTATTACCGTGCTCTGAATACAAATTCTTCACACAATTACAAGAAAAAAAATACAAAATCCCAGCTACAAATTTCTACAGTAACCAAACAAAACAAGGACAAAGCTATGAAGGCACTATCATGCAAAGAAACTATGTACAACAGGAAATCAATGCACAATCCTTACAGAAGAAAGAAAAGGTATACATGCAAGAAGTATAATTAACAAAGTGGCTGTTTTTACTATAAAATCAGTTAAGTTGAAAAGCAGTGCACACACACACAACTATACTGGCTAATTATAAATTTTATTTTTTCATGTGAAATCAGCTGCCATCTGTTTTAAGGCTTTAACATGGTACTTAACCCACTCCATTAGTTAGAAACTAAGAGATAAAGAGCGCCCAAATTTTGTGTGTAATATATGAAACATGCTGCAAGACTAAATGGAAAAACATATTATGAGAAATACAAACTTGAGACAAGGGATCTATCCATTTCGTTGGAGAACCAAATTCAGAAAATACTTGGTATACTGCCAGTAATTTTGCTATAGTAATCAGCAGATGGAAAGTTTACAAAGCTTTGTCCAAAGCAATCTCCTTTCTACAGTTAAGTGTATGGTAATAATTCTAAGCATAACTGTTGTATGAAAACTTCAAATCTCTGCTATTTGCGACTGTTGACAGCAAAGCATACGAAATATCTTCATGCATCTTTACAGAACTTTAAAATTATTTTAAATGTCTGCAACAAGTAATTGTCTTCCTTGAATAGAATATGCAGTTTTGCTTCAGTTTAAGGACTTTAAAATTAAAGATCAGAGATCAGAGCTAGAAAAGCAAAGGCAGCATAACAATTCAGCAAGTCTGAATAAGTATAAACTTTGAAAACTGGGATGATATTTATTTACCTCTTTTGTCTTTCGGGGTCAGGAGATGCACAGAAACCAAGATGAAACTACAACTATTTAAGATTTTTAGCAGGAAGACTTAATAATGTGAGTCTTCTACTGTGGCTACCAGACTGACTACATAGAAATAGTGCAAAACAGCATATGGTAAGTGTGAAATTAAGTACAGTGAAAAAAAAATGGGGTGGGGAGTGTAGACAAAAGGAAATGAACTGAGATGAAGAATGAAGTAAACTAAGATTTGATGTCTCATTAATTATGAGATGATCAGTCTCAGAGCGCTTTTTTATATTACAGAAGGACATGCCCTTTTGAAAGAAACAGTCCAAGCACAAGAAATGGGCTTGTGCATTTCTAACCCCACACACACACACACACACACACACACACACACACACACACACACACACACACACACACACACAGAGAGAGAGAGAGAGAGAGAGAGAGAGAGAGAGAGAGAGAGAGAGAGAGAGAGAGAGAGAGCGGGGGGGCTGCGCAACTCAGTTCCAGTTCCTGATTAAACTACAAATGCCCCTCTTGATTAGCTTGATGAACAGTCCCTTAGGCTGGACAAAGTTAATGCTTCAGAAGCAATATGATGCAACCTCTTTCCTTGGGCACCCACCACTATTATCACACAAAGTTTCACATATGGATGGCACATTGCCAGAACTGTAGTCAAAGTGATTTCGTATTTGAAATACCGGTATCACTGTTAAAGTTTTAGGCTGATAATAACGTTCCATGATCTATGCTACCTCAGTTCCCCCTGTTCCACAGTAAAATTGTTATAAGAATTAACATTAAGTATATCTCTGCTACTGACAATTTTCTTTACAATGCTACTAAGAACTAGACGAGTAATTAGACTAATGTTTTATTGTGATTTATGAAATTTCATTGTGGGAACTGTCAACTGCACCTTATCACAAATAAATGCAAAATAGTGGAATGCAAGGAATTTAAATTCCTGTCTAGCTTTATTTTTTGACCCAAGACTGATGTATCATGCTATTCATTACTTATATTAAAAAGTGTGTTTAAGGGTTAACATAATACTACTTAACAGAAAAATTTACTCCGCGTGCTTTTAAAAACTATTCCACATTTTTTCAGTAACATAGCTGCTGCTCATGTTAGGAATTCATCTTGCTCGAAAGAAATATAGCCAATTCTCAAGAATAATGTGAAGCATCTCGAGAAATGCTGACCTGTGCTGCGCTCCCTTAACTGGGTATGCAAATCTATAGAAGCCCTGCACACAGTTCTTTACATAAGCTGTTTATTGACTAGTCTCACTGTCCATCCCGCAATGCGAGCATTAGATGTACAAAAGTATAGTCACTTGGAACAGTTGAGCATATTGATAGGTTGCTTTTAATGGTTGCTTTTGTTGTTGATATGTCAGAACATTTGTTCTAAGTTAATATGGAATAACATCATTACAAAAAGAAATGACGGAACTAAACCCAGTTTTGTGGGTTTTTTCTAAACACATTTCAGACACCACTGAATAATTTACATTGCTACTTCAGTTTAATTATTCTATGATCTGCCCATTCCGAACTTTGTATTTAAAATCATAAATGCTAAGTTTAAAAAATATAAAAAGTTTATTCAGTTCTTAATGAAAGCAAGCACATCCAGTGCTCCCACACATAAATGTACTATAATACCAACTAAATAGGCCTGGGGGGGGGGGGGGGGTGCTTGTCTGGGTGAACATAATTTGGTCTGGAATTGGAGACTTTAATTTAATTTAAAGAATTGTGGGTAACACAGCATATTTGACTGAGAACACTGCCACAATTACTAAAGATGGTTTCTACAACACACTAAAACTGCTTAGGACTCTCAGTATCCCAATGTACACATGTTGAAAAATTGTGTAATACTTTAGATACCTCCACTAAATGCAACCATTAATCTACATATGCACTTATACAGAAAGAAAAAGCTTTTTACAATAGCACTTCTGACAGCAATGTACACTATGTCATCAGGCTTTATTGGCTCATTTTTGTAAATGAGTCACAATTTCCAATTTTTGGGATTCTGATACTGTTGCAGTGATTCATCAACACAAAAAATGAACAATTTGCTTTCATATAAGGACACTATTTTAGGCTTCCAAATACATTCAGTCCACTTTGCACACAAATTTGACTACAGAAACTATTAAAAAGAACGAATGATACATAAGCAGCATGAATACTTATTGCGGTTCCAAAATAGAGCTGTTTCTAGTTTTGCTTAAACAGATAGAACAAATGTTACAGGATCAATAATTTGTAGCATACATTCTTACTTCCTTTTCTGTTTCAATCTTCACAACTATCAGTGTAAAATGTATTCAGATGCCTACATAATGTTACTCTAGATCCTGTTTCAT
The DNA here is from genome assembly GCF_023897955.1 of Schistocerca gregaria. NCBI lineage: Eukaryota > Metazoa > Arthropoda > Insecta > Orthoptera > Acrididae > Schistocerca > Schistocerca gregaria. The sequence goes on along the minus strand of NC_064921.1, from coordinate 727,319,225 downwards.
AGTTAAATTTCAAAGCTCAAGTATATATGTACCAAAATAAACTTGAAATTTTATGCGACAATAGCACATAGATAGGTAAGTATGGAAGTAATTACATAAGGCTACTCATATGAAGAAAACTAATCAAATGCATAGGCAGTAGGTACTGGGAGATGAAGCAGCTTGCACAGGATAGAGTAGCATGGAGAGCTGCATCAAACCAGTCTCAGGACTGAAGACAACAACAACAGGCACAATACTTAAAAGTGACAATATCAGAGTTTTTCCATGATGTACAAAAAAACAAGACCTTTACCATAAAAAATGTTGTACTAGTCATCTCCTTAGTACTGCCCGCAAAGGAGAGCTATTAGGTTGATGCCTGACTGCCTAGAAATATTTCAGCATTCTTCAAATAATAAATCGCATCTACTGTATTTTGTCTTTCAGAACTAATCTACTGGGAACAAATACTATGTTGCACTTTATTCTCTGGGATTTACCTGAAATACTGTCAAACCCATGACCTGCTATTTCCTGTTGTAAATATGCACTGCAAGCATTGAACCTCTTCTGCTCACACCAAACTATAGGGCTCAAGTGAAAAGATTGATTTTTTGAAATACATGGTTGGTGTTTTGGTCCTAGAAGACTGCACACATGTAGAAGCCACACTTCCATTAGTGACTCAGCGTATTGCCCCATTCCACAAGTGTGAGTATAGACTTCTTGTATTGTAACATAAGTGTTCTCATTGAGTCTCATGAAGCGTGCTTCACTACTAAGGCAGCTAGTAGTTTTTTGTGTCTTCAGACATGTGTTCTCATTTCTTATCTCTCATTGCTGAAGGATGCAAGTGTGTAAGAGCAGGTGAGCCTCATTTGGAAGTACGTCTGCAGAAAAATAGTGTGCACATACAAACACTACACAATAAAAAACTGACCACCTTACTTTCATTTTATTTCTTAAATCACTCTCACTACTTTAATACGGCAGCCACATCTGGAAACTCATTTCTGAAGTCAATGCACACAACAGTCCATTAACAGAAAAAAAATTGTCAACATCAGTACTTTCTACCGCATTATTCAAGAATGCAATGAAGTACTAAGAAACTGACTGACTGACTGACCAACCTATTAACTGACCACAATCGTGCAAAATCAGTTTGAAACAATGCACTGATGGAAAAAAAGATGAATTTACAAGCATAAAGCTCATATTAAAATGCAAATATTACTGTCCCACTTTATGAAGAAATAAATAACTGAATACAACAACCTGACACTAAGTTAACAGAATACACAAATTTTAACATTATTTAGAAAAATGATAATTTTCTATCCACCAGCCAATGATCTCAATGGTTTATCTCATCCCATTGCAGTTCTCCAAGTATTTTCTTAAATGGCTTCAACATTGTCACTTTTTTCTGTAATTATGATAGAGCAGGTCACAAAAGATTAAAAATTTAAATAAAAATGGACTTCTTAATCCAGGTGTCCAGTTTGGAACTTATCTTGTCAACCATGCCAGGCAAAGCTTTTAAGTCACTTTCTTGGTAACTTTTAAATGTGTAGTCGCACAATATATGGAAGATGGCAACTGTTGAAGGAGTAAAATTTGGCCCAGAGACACATTCCTGTGCTTCTGGGCAATCTAAGACAAAATTACAAATTTGAAACTTGTTGACTGATTGAAACTGTGCCCACAGAGGGATTGAAACACACAATTTTGTCTTTCACAGTTACTGCTATTACCAAGTGAGCTGCCCACACGACTCTCAGCCTGTCTGCCCTTACAGTTTTAATTCCGCTAACAGTTGTCATTATAAGCAACTATTTTCCCTTGATCACTGCATAATTCATACATTTCTGGATGGTCTGTTTTCCTCATCAGATCAGTTTATACTAACATGAATGTTGGTGACAGCATAACTTCATCATCCATGGTGCAACACTGCTTCAACTGAAACGAACCTTGTGTACAAACTATAGCTAGAATTGCAGCACACAAGTAGCAGTAGAGTGAAACTTACATCTGGTCTATGATTCAATTGAAGAGTTGAAGTAGAATATATGGATTTAAGCTCAAACCCTATTTTGGTACATGGCATTTATACAGACAGATCAGTATACATGTCTATTTTACCCAATCCTAAATGAGAGACTGATTAGTGTTCTAGGTCTTGACATTTGAAATGTTCAACATAATTTGTGTGCACCCCCTCTTTAATGGTATCATGTTTCTAATCCAAAAGTTTCGGAAACAATTTTCCTATGCCAGGAGACAGAACTTTCAATCTTCATCTCCCCATGTCCACAGTACTGAATTTGTTAAAGAACAGCTAAGGCCTTAAAGCAGCATTGACAGCCAACAGCTAAACACATCATTAAAATATAACTTCTGCAAAATTAACATGTCACTGGAATTTCTGGGAAGGAAACCAAGCAAAATGAGAAAAGGTAATTATTCACCTACAACTAATTGACATATGATACATAGACACACTAATGCAACATAGAATCACATTAACTTTCATAAACTACCATTATTCTTTCAGTTTTAAGTGTACACGTGTACACACTTTAACACGCACAAGCAGACTCACACCCAAACCCACAGAGACCAATGGAAAAATATATATAACTTGAAAGATAATGGTAGCAAATCTTTCTGTATTGCTTTATGTCCATGCTACATACATCAATAAAATGTAGGTGAATTCCACAAAATTTCAATATTTTTAATAATTCCCACTAAACGCTTGTTCAGAAGTTGTGTGCTGCTTATCTCATTACAAAAAATTATGCTTGAAGCTGAAAAAATTGTGTGTATATATGCACGGGGCAGTGTGTAAGCATCTTTACATAACATATTCAGTACAAAAAGCATGCAATGTGTATTGAAAACCAGTGCATAATGGTTCAAGCAGAAAGCAAGCAGGTGTTAAAAATATTTGTATTCACAGGTGATGAGAAGAATAAAGAAAGGAGGTATTAAAATAAAGAAAAAATAAATTCCTTTAAATTAACAAGTTTTTCAGGTATACTGGCAAACATACTTGGAGTTTTGGAAAGAATTTCTAGAATTCCTATGAAGAAGTTTAACACTTTGGAAAGAATGTCTGCAGTAATATCAAAGAGGTTTGGCAACTGGTAAGTCATATCCAAGAGAGATAACCAGAGCTGGTAGAGGAATGGAGGGATTTTACCAACATAATTCAGAAGATTAGAAAGAGTGGCTGGAATAAGTGAGATAAATACTGGAATCTGGTAAAAATATTCAAGAACTGTAGATTTTATTTCTTGGTATGTGACTGTTGAATCCTGTGCTATGTGTAACCCTGAAAATACATTTAAAATGAAATATTAGTTAGCTAACATATCACTGAAATTATTATTACCAAGTTTGTTACATTAAACAAACACAAAGAACCAGCAATAAATTTTGCTGCATATTACTAAAAACAAGAATATTCAAACGTGAACTTACATTAGACAGAAAGATACGTTATTAATTATAGATAAGCATTACAAGAAAGGAGATAGAAAGACTTTCCAAAGTTTGTGAAAAACGTATAACACAAGGAACAATGATTAAAGATTGTTTTATCTTAACAAGAGCAGAATGCTTTGAAAATTTAAGTGTGCTATGAGACATGACACCAAAAGCACCAAATTTCAAAAGCAATGGTTCTATAAGCAGAAAGCATTTTAATTCAATGCCACTGAAATTAAAAACATAACCATTATGGAAAGTTAACATCACAACTAAAGGGAACAGCAATCTTTAGAAAATGCACATATAAAGCATTACGTTCATCCATTCAATTGCCAGATACTGTAGACAATTCGTGACTATTATATTAAAAAAAAAACAACAACGGGAATGAGAAACATTTTAGTAAACTTCACCTTAAGTTATAATAGTTGCCTGATAGTGTGTGATGCAACATGAGATATAGGTAGAACTAATTAAATTTCAAAGCCATCAAACTGAGACTCAACATCCCCAGAGACTTGATACTGCCCATCACTCACATACGCATAATTCACCTACTTAAAGCAATTTGTTCTAGGAAACCGCACACACAACAAAAAGTAACAATGTTCAGGGAGGCGTATGCTTCTTATTCAACGTGTCACTAACTTCAAGTAAACAGAATATCCTAAGTTACCTTTAACATTTTATTCAACAAAAAAGAGGAAGTATTAGTGACTGAAGAAAGCAACCCTAACCTCAAATGGGGCCGTTTGGAGAATTCATCCTTATACCAAATCCTTGGGGAAATTTATAACAAAAGTCTGTACTCAAAGAGTTCTGAAGGGTACCAAATGCAATGAGCACTGATTTTAAGTGGAATGAGATGTAGTATGTATATTGTGGATTTCATTTGGAAAGAGGCTGAAGCATGATTTTAATAACCTTCAAGAAGATAAGGCTCGTCTAAAGAAGAATCTTACTAAAATCCCATTTTCAAAAATGGCATACCTGCTGAAAATAGGACGCAAAGGAGTGAAGAACAGATACACAAAATCTGATTAGATTAATAGATAAGCTACAGATGAGGACTTCAGAGGAGGGGGTGAGGGACAATTTGTTATGATGTGAGAGGGAACTAAGTGTACACGAAGAGAATTTTGTTGGATTGATGGGGCAAAGGAGAGGGGACACAGAAGACCATGAAAATTACTGTATCATTAACTTTCACTTCAATGGATACTGACAAGGGGACAATATGGACCTCCCCTCACTGATTTGATTCATATTGACAGTGTGTGTATGGAATGACTAGGACTGTTATCTTAAAGGGAACAATCAACTCTTGAACATTTTTGAGAAAAATCAAGTTTGAAAATTTTAGGCATGCGTATTTCCTTTGTATGGTCTAGGAGTTTGCAGCCAAGTAAATAACTGCTTAGTCTTATACACACACCACCACTGGATTGAATCTTACTGCCAATACCTGTCTTTTTACATTCCCATGTAATTTTAACAATATATTTATAATAAAAACAAAGATTCCAAGACTTACCAAGCGGGAAAGCGCCGGTAGACAGTCACAATAAAATCACACACACACACACACACACACACACACACACACAAAATTACGAGCTTTATCAACTGGCGGTTGCTTAATCAGGAAAGAGGGAAGGAGAAGGAAAGATGAAAGGATGTGGGTTTTACGGGAGAGGGTAAGGAGCCATTCCAATCCCTTAAAACCCACATCCTTTCATCTTTCCTTCTCCTTCCGTCTTTCCTGACAAAGCAACCGCCGGTTGCAAAAGCTCGTAATTTTTTGTGTGTGTTTGTGTGTTATTTTATTGTGCCTGTCTAACGGCGCTTTCCCGCTTGGTAAGTCTTGGAGCCTTTGTTTTTAATATATTTTTCCCATGTGGAAGTTTCTTTCTATTTTATTTAACAATATATTTATTATGACTAAATTGTGTGTATCCAATTTATCTCATTTATTTTCATAATCTCTATTCCAAAATTCTAATATATATGTGAACTTTTGGAAGTGGTTTCCCATTACTACTGTACTGCTGCAGGTATGTTACAGCTCCCTCACAAGGTTTATTTCCCTTCATCGAAGGAGATACGTTTTGACCAAGCATGAGCCTGGCTTCCCGCTACACATCCACCTACAGTACGACTCACTGTATGAACCTGTTTTCCCATTATTCCTGCAGGTGTATTTGACACACTATAGAAAGCTGCATCTCTACAAACAACTTTCAATAAGTGGAGGGAGAAAGGGAACAGCATTCATGAACCCGGAGAATACTTCATTTGTATGTTAGCCCTGTAGGTACGTACTCCAAGATGTTTTGTAAGTATATGTAGTGATGTGCCTGGTACTTCAACAGCAAAAGAATATGAACCCAATTAATTTTCAGAGAAGTTTCAACAGTATGAATAAAAACAGTATTCTTTTACAGTGACCAGCTCTTGCTCCAAAACAACCAATCATCCTGCAGTAGTACTACAAGAACACACACAACCCGGAGAAGAAATTTTTTGGAACGGCAGAGGAAAAACAACTCAGGATACAAGATAACCTTATTGTCCACCAAGAAATCAACACAGGACAAGAAACCAAAGAAGTCACATCTTCAGATAATTAAAAGCCCAAAGAGAAGCAGGTGAAAATTGACACCAATTTGGTTCTTCTGGATTACAAGATTAGTGTCAGCTTCTAGTGAAAGCATCCTGGATGGAGTTTGGTCACTTTTCGTAGAAGGGGAGTGACATCTCAAAAGCATGGAAAAATTGAATAAAACATATAAGACAACATGGGATGAAGAATGAACAACTTGAAACAAGTGATTTGTGGTCTATGACCACATAACAGAAGCTCAAGAATGTAATAAGCTGGTGGTGATAAACTACCAACAATGGGCTCTTGCTGTTGCTTGCCAATTTCCTAGTTTTACTTTTCAAGCTTCCATCTTGTGGGTAGTGCTCATCACAAGAAGAAATCAGATCTTTCAGAGAAAATCACCAGATCTGTGTCAGAGTGGAACTGCTTCACTGCATAAAATCCTTGATGCAGCATCAAATTTTTGAATCCAGACTCAAGACCTCATACTACAATATGACAAGCTTTTTGTTTGTTTTAGGCTGCCAATGTCAATCAACTTATGAGGGAACTCTCACCATACGAAAAACAATGGAGCTTCTTGGGCAGTGAAAGGATACACATAAGGTGACAAATTCGTACACCGCTCAATATTATGTCAGCTTATTTGGAAAATTACTACCAATGTTCTTTGTTTGCTTTCAAGAGGCCACTGGCTCATAAGGCCAAAAGGTGAAGAAAAAAAAAAACAATTTATGAACATCCATGCAAATATGAAAACATTAAGATAACACCTTTAAAGTGCAGAAACACTGAACAGCAATATACAAGAATTTTCTAACCAAAATTTAAAAACTATATTTAAGAGTAGAACAATTTCTTTTGCTCTTCAATTCACAGGGAGAACAAATGAACAAGGTCTGCACGGCAGAACTTCAGAATGGAGAGGGCCTGTCAATGTGCAGTTTTAAAGATATTCCTCCATAATGTATTCCGATGGTGCAGCCTTGCAACGTTAATTTTTACGGGCAGGTGAACAACCATCTAAAATGACTGAAAATCACATCATGAACATGCTAGATAGCTTCTAGAGAAAATTGGATAAAAATTCAATCAATCTTACACCATCAGTTGCGTGCAACAATGTTCGATTATATAGTTCAATATGAATGATATGCCACAAAACTGTGTTATGATCGAGAAGTATTTACGAATATAAACCAAGTTTTACTCTTTATATGTGTTGCTTGTCACAATATCTTTGTTTTCCACGATCAATAGCATTGTGACTGACAGCTCTATAGGTTACACATATTATCCAACAGTATAAATAAAAAGGCATGAGTTGCTTGTATCCTTTTTATTTTAAATCTCATTTTAAATCTCCTTGCAAACCAAAATTCTTTTTATCCTTTTTTCGGCATAACATTTTTGGCTATAATATTGATATTTGCTGAACCATTACAAATCTCTCATTAGAATCATATATGAATGAAAGAAAGTATCTGCAGCAAGATTTGATGTAGATGTCATGCTTATGAAACTAAGTGTTTACATGCTCAGTTGCAGCCTCCTTGAATACTAATGACCACATAAAGCATATGAGCATGACAAAAATTATTGAACTCTATTTTCTCAAAAATCGCTGCAAGTTACATATTTCTGTTTACAGATTAAGTTCTGGTCATGCCCTACACACCCTCTCAATATAATTCAATTAAAAGAGGACAAGTTCATACAGTATAACAACTGTAAGAATAATAATAAACTTGATGGAGAAAAATGAGAACAGTAGGCAGAAATGATTAGTGCAATAAACAGGATACTTCTAGCTTTGCGAAGTAATGGACTACCTTGGGCTTAAAGTAATTAGTCATTCATTATAGTATAAGTTAGTCAAGAAACAATATATGGCACATTTAGTTGTGTGTTACTAAGAACACAATTTAAACAAACGGTATCAAAGAGAAATTCTGTTTCCAGTACTGTTATATCCACGAGTAAAGCCAAATCTGAATTGCATTATTCATTACGAACAGGGAATTGTTAAGGCATTTTAATAATAAAAGGGGGAATCTTTAAAAAGATACAATAGTAATGTATTTAGTAGGCATGGCAAGAGGAGCCACAGACCCGGAAGTGGGCTGAGTGGCTGTTATCAGATAGCTGTGCTTGATAATGAGCTAAAAGCAATAAGCCCTAAAGAAACAAAGAGGGCTCTGTGTACTTTTGACAATGGGGTCCACGATAAGGCTTGTAATTAAAGTTAATAAGTAATCAGCACTTCTAGTTAGAGAGGGAGTGTGGGATGAGAGAGAGAGAGAGAGAGAGAGAGAGAGAGAGAGAGAGAGAGAGAGAGAGAGAGAGAGAGAGAGAGAGAGAGAGAGAGCCTTCTAGTGGGGACAGCACTACGTCATGAGAAGCCAACGCAGGGCTTAGGACACAGTGTGTGACGATATTAAGAGGGGTGTGTCTACCCCTCCACCCATCCTCTGAAGAACCACTGAAGAATAGTGCACAATGACAGCCAATAAGGAGGCAAGTAGCCCTCAACATTATGTCATGGCAATAGCCGGCAGGGCCAAAGAGCAAAAGGATACAAACCTCAGCAGCAAGATGTCCCGAGAGAGGTTGGTTGGTGGTATAAAGGGATCAAACTACAGGGTTATCAGTCCCCTTTTCTAGATGCAAGCAAGGGCTCAAGGTACAAAACCACCCAAGTACGTTTGAGAAAGTAAGAGGGGGGAAAGGAATGAGGAACCACACCTAGAAAGAAAACGAATGGAATGGACAAAAATGGGGAAAACACACACCACAAGGAAAAGTAGAAGAAGGTATTACAACCAAAGAGCAGATGGCCTGAGCTGGCTGATCACAATAATAAAAGAGATGAGCCAGCCACTCTGCAACACTTTAAAATGTCCACCCCAAAAAGACGAGGTGAGATGAACACATGTAGGGAAAAGATGACCACCAAGGCAAACACATGCAAAGAAAGTGTGACAGAGTTAAAACAGAGGGCGGGTAGCGGCCTCAGAGAGAAGGCTAAATGACCACCCTTACATGGTACAAGAAAAACCCTCCTCATTAATAGAATGTAAAACTAAGTCTGCTGTTAAGGCATTGTTGCCAACACTGAAGGTAGCGTGCTGGGAAGGTTAAAAGTCCGCCACAGAGGGGCTAAAAGTGGGCAGTCCAGCAAGATGTGGACGATAGTCATATGTGAGACACAGTGACACCGAGGTGGGTCTTCGCGATGGAGGATGTAGCCATGTGTTAGCCACATATGGCCAATGTGGAGCCGGCAGAGGGCCAAAGAGTCCCTGCACGAGGCCCGCATGAAGGACTTACACTCAGTCTCCTTAATGGCAAACAGCTTCTTGTGCATGCTGAGATTATGCCATTCCATCTCGCAAAGCTGAAAAACCTTGTGTCATAATAATGATCGCAGGTCACTTACGGGGATGTCAATCTCCAGAAGCAGTTTCCCTGTAGCCTGTTTGGCCAGCCTGTCAGCAAGTTGATTTCCTGAACGACTGAACCGTTCCAGGGCGTATATGGACTCCTCGATGGTTGCTACCGAAGGATGGGCAGGGAGGGGGGCTGAGATTGGACCATAGCTTGTAGGCTGTAGGCTGCAGGCTGCTCAAGGAGTCAGTGCAGAGAAGAAATGACTCTGCCCGGGGAATGAGCAGATGTGCTCAATAGCATGAGAAATGGCCGCCAGCTCTGTAGTGAAAAAACTGCAGCCATCTAGCAAAGAGTGCTGTTCAATATGCCCTCTATGAGCAAATGCAAAACCAACATGATGATCAGCCATCAAGTCGTCAGTGTAAACCACTTCATGGTCCCAGTACATGTCAAGAATCGAGAGGAAATTACAGCAGAGAGCTGCGGGTTTAACCGAGTCCTTAGGACCATGAGAAAGGTCCAGGCGAAGCTTCGACCTATGTGTACACCATGGAGGTGTATGTGAATGGACCTCGAGTATAGGTGGTAAGTGTAAGGACTTCACTTCAGACAGAAGAGATCAGATGTGAAATGCAATCATAAGCCCTGACCGGGGCATCCGATGCGGGAGATGAACCACCATGGGTGGGAAAAGGAGACGGGAATTCAGATGCTCAGAACTATGAATGTGTCGAACGTAACTGGCAAGCAGTTGTGCACATCTAACCTTCTATGGAGGGACTCTGGCCACCAACAGGGAGCTGGACACCGGACTCATCCTAAAAGCTCCTGTTGCCAGTCGAACACCACGTGGTACACTGAGTCGAGTAAACGCAACGCTGAGGTGCCACCGAACCATAAACCAGACTCCCAGTAAAGGCATAATTGAACAAGGGCTCTGCAGAGCTGCAGCAGTGTAGAGCGATCTGCACCCCAGTTAGAGTTGCTAAGGCAGCAGAGAGTATTGAGGTGCTACCAGAACTTCCGATTCAGCAGACGAAGATGAGGAAGCTGCATCAAATGGGCATCGAAAACCAGTCCTAATGATCAATATATCTCCACTACAGTGAGAGGATCATCATTAAGGTAAAGCTCTGGTTCTACATGAACAGTACAACGCCGACCGAAGTGCAACGCACACGACTTCGCGGCAGAAAACGAATCCGTGGGCTAGAGCCCATAACTGCACCTTGTGGATGGCTCCCTGTAGGCACCACTCAGCAACACCAGTACTGGAGGAGCAGTATGACATGAAGTCGTCTGCATACAAAGGAGAGACGGATGGCCCTACAGCTACTGCTAGACTGTTAATGGCCACTAAAAGCAGAGACACACTCAATAGAGAGCCCTGCAGGACCCCATTCTCCTGGATATGGAGGGGGGGGGGGGGGGACTATGGGACACACCAACTTTGACATGGCAACCAGATGTTGATGTCTGGAAAAAGCTATTGGGATGGCAGACTCAAGGGAAACTAGATCATTAGTGGCAGAGTGACTGGCAGAAACCGCCCTGGTATGGAGGAGCCAGTAGGCCACGTGACTCCAGGACCCAACACAACCACCGACTTGCCATACTTTCTAACATCATTGATAGCAGAGGTGAAAGCTTCCCAGTCTCCCTTATTTAAAGCCCATTTTTTGTAGACATCTGGGAGAATGGTACTGGGGGAGTGACAAGAAGATGGGAAAGTGGTCAGTACCACAAAAGTCATCCTGGGCTCTCCAGTGGACAGATGGGAGAAGTCCTGGTCTGCAGAGGGATAAATCAATGACCAAGTAAGTGCCATGAGCCACACTGAAATGTGTGGGAGCCCCAGTATTTAAGATGTTGAGGTTGAGTTCAAACGGGAACTTTCGACATCTCTACCTCAGCCAGTAAACTAGGTTCCACCCCACAAGCGGTTATGGGCATTAAAATCTCCCAAAAGTAGGAAAGATCTAAGGAGTTATTGAGCCAGTGCAGCCAATGCATTCAGGGGTTCTGCACCATCTGGAGGAAGGTACATGTTGCAGACAGTTATTTCCTGCCTCGTACTTATCCTGCTTATCCTGATAGCCACAGCTTCAAGAGGGGGTTTGAAGGGGCACAGGTTCACTGCATACTGAGTTCTGGACATAGACACAAACTCTACCTTACACTTCATTACAGTAACTACTGTTCTTGTAATATCTCTTACAGCTGCGGAGAGCAGTGGTCGCATTGCAGGGAATCAGGTTTCCTGGAGGGCAATGCAGAAAGCAGATGTAAAGCTTAACAGTTGCCATAGCTCAGCCAGGTGGTGGAAAAAACCGCAGCAATTCCACTGGAAGGTGACGTTATCTTGAGGCTGGGAAAGCATGAAGCATACAAGAAGGCAGCTTACACCTCAGGGTCACCTGCTGCCACTGACTGAGTATTTGTATCCATTCCTATTGTGGATGAGGCAACAGTGAGATCCGGATCCTCAGGTGACACTAAAATATCATTCTCATCCTCAGGTGCAGAACTAGTAGGGAGTGGTAGTGTTGGGGCCACCGGAGGGTCCTTTTTCTTAACAGACTTCTTTGTTTAGTTTGCTCACACTCTTGCTTCTCTTTAGGGGCTTGCTGGGAGGATTTCTCCAAAGTAGCTTCAGTAGCAAGACTGAAGCTCTTCGTCCAGAAGCTTTTGGCTCCTTTAGCCACTGGCAAGTGTCCGCTGTGGCATTAGTGGAAACCTTGGAACAGAGGGTCCCAAGGTATCCCTTCCACAGTGAGTCGGAGGAGGCTGTTGCTTCTCTGGCTGGAGGGGGAGGGGGAGGGGGGGGGTCGACCAATGCCCGTCGCATTTGGGAGGGATCCTTGCTCCCGAAGTAGGTACACCAAACTGGGATTAACTGTTCAAATTTACATTTAGCCTCTTTGTAAGTCACCTGGTCCAGGGTCTTTTACTCCACGATTTTCTACTCCTTTTGGAGTACTGTGCAGTCTGGCGAGCAGGGAGACTGCTGCTCTCCACAGTTGAGACAAGGGAGTATTTGGATGCAGTGGACATCTGGTCTTGATATGTGGCACTGGAAGTGCAGCAGGAAGACATGCCTGAATTTCCAGCACTTAAAGCACCTCATAGGGGGAGGGATGTATGGTTTAATGTCACAGCGGTAAACCGTCAACGTGATCTTTCAGACAATGAATCACTGTCAAAGGTCAAGATGAGATCAAGATGAAGGCTCCATTAGCAACCCTGTTGTCTTTGGGTCTCCTGTAAACGAGATGGATGAAATGAACACCCCGACATTCTAGATCGGCGCGGAGCTCGTCGTCAGACTGCAAGAGGTTGTCATAATGGAAAATAATCCTCTGGACCATGTTAAGGCTTTTATGCGGAGTGACAGAAACATGAATAACACCCAGCCAATCACTGGGGAGTAACACCTGTGATTGGGCCGAGGATGCTGTCTAAATCAAGACTGCACCAGTTCTCATTTAGGACAGCGCTGTCACTTCCCGAAACTTATTCTCAAGATGTTAAACAAAAAATTGAGGCTTCGTAGGTAGAAAGGAGTCTCCGTCCATTCTATTACCCGTCCATTCTGCTACAGACTAAGTAACGAGGCGAATATGACACTTCTTTCTGTAGCACTACGTTCCCCCCTTGTGTACCGAGGGAGGGAAACGATTTAGGGTCATATCTGTCAGCATTGTACTCAATCTTGCCCTTCTTAGAGACTGCCAGCACTGTACTGTCACCAACAAGAGACGACTTACACTGCTTCATTGCCGGTCATCCGCCCTGATGCCACCCACTCCCATCAGGGACTCTCCCCACCGGCACTAACCACCCACAGCAAAGGCCACCTGGCATGATGGCCATTGCCAGGAGTCTTGATGCCCCAAGAAGACAGGTATCTAATCACTGGCATACATGAGGAGTTTACAACTCAGGCACCAGCAGTGAGATCCCTGTGTTGTCAGGGGGCTACAGGCTAGGTACATAACGGCCCCACCCCAATGGACTGGCTACCGTGCTGGATACTGGGCACAGAGAAATTCAATATTGTCATGGGGGCAGAGACAATGGAAGAAGATGACACCCTGGGAAATGTCCTCACCCAAATCGTTTAATTGCAGGTGGAGATGCAAAGCCATGGCGAGAGGTGCAGGAATTCGAATATAAGGGCACTATGGACAACTCATGCAACACATAAGGCATCCTTCCCCATATGTCCCGCACTTCTGTAGAATTTAGAAAGTGGCAGGTCAAGCCATAAAAATGGGACCTGAACTTATAGGGCCGAAAAGTGAGATACTCCTTTTAGTCACCTCCTAAGACAGGCAGGGATACCTCAGGCCTATTCTAACAACTGAACTCACAGGGAGATCCAAGAGAGGCAGTCTAGGAGTAAAGAAACTAGGCAGTAAGCAGTCAAGGGCAGTCAGGAGATGAGGTGGAGGTCTGACACGAGGTGCTGCAGGGAGAGCTGGGGCTCACTGCAGATTTAACATCCGGAACTGATGATCAGATAGGCAGCAGCTGTGAGACTGAGTTACTCGTGTGGGTTGCATTCGAAGAGTAGACGAAATGGCAGATGTCTTAAGCGTCTCTGTATCAGACTGGCCACTCAGTGGAAATTTCTCAGCCAAAGCTGTTAAGAATTCCTTCTTGAGTCCCCCCCCCCCCCCCCCCCCTTGAACCATGGACCTTGCCGTTGGTGGGGAGGCTTGTGTGCCTCAGCGATACAGATAGCCGTACCGTAGGTGCAACCACAACGGAGGGTTATCTGTTGAGAGGCCAGACAAATGTGTGGTTACTGAAAGGGGGCAACAGCCTTTTCAGTAGTTGCAGGGGCAACAGTCTGGATGATTGACTGATCTGGCCTTGTAACAATAACCAAAACAGCCTTGCTGTGCTGGTACTACGAACGGCTGAAAGCAAGGGGAAACTACAGCCGTAATTTTTCCCGAGGGCATGCAGCTTTACTGTATGATTAAATGATGATGGCATCCTCTTGGGTAAAATATTCCAGAGCTAAAATAGTCCCACATTCGGATCTCCGGGCGGGGACTAATCAAGAGGATGTCGTTATCAGGAGAAAGAAAACTGGCGTTCTACGGGTCGGAGCGTGGAATGTCAGAGCCGTTAATCGGGCAGCCAGATTAGAAAATTTAAAAAGGGAAATGGATAGGTTAAAGTTAGATATAGTGGGAATTAGTGAAGTTCGGTGGCAGGAGGAACAAGACTTCTGGTCAGGTGACTACAGGGTTATAAACACAAAATCAAATAGGGGTAATGCAGGAGTAGGTTTAATAATGAATAGGAAAATAGGAATGCGGGTAAGCTACTACAAACAACATAGTGAACGCATTATTGTGGCCAAGATAGATACGAAGCCCACACCTACTACAGTAGTACAAGTTTATATGCCAACTAGCTCTGCAGATGACGAAGAAATTGAAGAAATGTATGATCAAATAAAAGAAATTATTCAGATAGTGAAGGGTGACGAAAATTTAATAGTCATGGGTGACTGGAATTCGGTAGTAGGAAAAGGGAGAGAAGGAAACATAGTAGGTGAATATGGATTGGGGCAAAGAAATGAAAGAGGAAGCCGCCTGTTAAATTTTGCACAGAGCACAACTTAATCATAGCTAACTCTTGGTTCAAGAATCATAAAAAGAAGGCTGTATACATGGAAGAAGGCTGGAGATACTGACAGGTTTCAGATAGATTATATAATGGTAAGACAGAGATTTAGGAACCAGGTTTTAAATTTTAAGACATTTCCAGGGGCAGATGTGGACTCTGACCACAATCTGTTGGTTATGACCTGTAGATTAAAACTGAAGAAACTGCAAAAAGGTGGGAATTTAAGGAGATGGGACCTGGATAAACTAAAAGAACCAGAGGTTGTACGGAGTTTCAAGGAGAGAATAAGGGAGCAATTGACAGGAATGGGGGAAAGAAATACAATAGAAGAAGAATGGGTAGCTTTGAGGGATGAAGTAGTGAAGGCAGCAGAGGATCAAGTAGGTAAAAAGACGAGGGCTAGTAGAAATCCTTGAATAACAGAAGAAATATTGAATTTAATTGATGAAAGGAGAAAATATAAAAATGCAGTAAATGAAGCAGGCAAAAAGGAATACAAACGTCTCAAAAATGACATCGACAGGAAGTGCAAAATGGCTGAGCAGGGATGGCTAGATGACAAATGTAAGGATGTAGAGGCTTATCTCACTATGGGTAAGATAGATACTGCCTACAGGAAAATTAAAGAGACCTTTGGAGAAAAGAGGACCACTTGTATGAACATCAAGAGATGGAAACCCGGTTCTAACCAAAGAAGGGAAAGCAGAAAGGTGGAAGGAGTATATAGAGGGTCTATACAAGGGCGATGTACTAGAGGACAATATTATGGAAATGGAAGAGGATGTAGATGAAGATGAAATCGGAGATACGATACTGCGTGAAGAGTTTGACAGAGCACTGAAATACCTGAGTCGAAACAAGGCCCCCGGAGTAGACAACATTCCATTGGAACTACTGACGGCCTTGGGAGAGCCAGTCCTGACAAAACTCTACCATCTGGTGAGCAAGATGTACGAGACAGGAGAAATACCCTCACGCTTTAAGAAGAATATAATAATCCCAATCCCAAAGAACGCAGGTACAGACAGATGTGAAAATTACCGAACAATCAGTTTAATAAGTCACAGCTGCAAAATAATATCGCGAATTCTTTACATACGAATGGAAAAAGTGGTAGAAGCCGACCTCGGGGAAGATCAGTTTGGATTCTGTATAAATATTGGAACACATGAGGCAATACTGACCCTACGACTTATCTTAGAAGCTAGATAAAGGAAAGGCAAACCTACAGTTACAGCATTTGTAGACCTAGAGAAAGCTTTTGACAATGTTGACTGGAATACTCTTTCACATTCTGAAGGTGGCAGGGGTAAAATACAGGGAGAGAAAGGCTACTTACAATTTGTACAAAAAGCAGATGGCAGTTATAACAGTTGAGGGACATGAAAGGGAAGCAGTGGTTGGGAAGGGAGTGAGACAGGGTTGTAGCCTCTTCCCGATGTTATACAATCTGTATATTGAGCAAGCAGTGATGGAAACAAAAGAAAAATTCGGAGTAGGTATTAAAATCCATGGAGAAAAAATAAAAGCTTTGAGGATGGTAATTCTGTCAGAGACAGCAAAGGACTTCGAAGAGCAGTTGAACAAAATGGATAGTGTCTTGAAGGGAGGATAAAGATGAACATCAACAAATGGCAAAACAAGAATAATGGAATGCACTCGCATTAAGTAGGGTGATGCTGAGGGAATTAGATTAGGAAATGAGACATTTAAAATATTAGATGTGTTTTGCTATTTGGGGAGCAAAATAACTAATGATGGTCAAAGTAGAGAGGGAATAAAATGTAGACTGGCAATGGTAAGGACAGCATTTCTGAAGAAGAGAAATCTGTTTTCATCGAGTATAGATATAAGTATCAGGAAGTCGTTTCTGAAAGCATTTGTATGGAGTGTAGCCATGTATCAAAGTGAAACGTGAACGACAAACAGTTTAGACCAGAAGAGAATAGAAGCTTTTGAAATTAGGTGCTACAGAAGAACATTGAACATTATATGGTTAGATCATATAACTAATGAGGAAGTATTGAATAGGATTGGGGAGAAGAGAGGTTTGTGGCACAACTTGACTAGAAGAAGGGATCAGTTGGTAGGACATGTTCTGAGGCATCAAGGGATCACCAATTTAGTATTGGAGGGCAGCGTGGAAGGTAATAATCGTACAGGGAGACCAAGAGATGAATACACTAAGCAGATTCAGAAGGATGTAGGCTGCAGTAGGTACTGGGAGATGATGAAGCTTGCACAGGATAGAGTAGCATGGAAAGCTGCATCAAACCAGTCTCAGGACTGAAGACCACCACCACCACCACCACCACCACCACCACCACCAGAACTTTGTCAAATGTCTTCAAATATTTGATCAAATCTAGGGCCTCGCTGTAGATTTGATCAAAGAAGTCGCTAGTCTTCTGTTCACTGCAATGTGACATGTTACCACATAAAGCGCTAGCATCGCTGCAGCGTTCTGTCATCTGTAGTGTTTTTATAAACATTGCCAGTAAATACAATTGGTATGTACTGACAACTAAAAAGTTAATAGAGATGTATGAAGCTCATGAGACGCTTTACAACATGAGGCACCCTGAATACAAAAATAAATTAAGAAGACTGGAGACCGACCCGATCCGGTCCGGCCCAGCCCGTGAGAGAGCTAGGCCTAAGAAAGAGAGAGCTAGGAAATAAAGGGTCGAGGGAACATTTGGGGACAGATGAGAAGGTTTGGTGGATTTGGTGGGGGGGGGGGGGGGGGGTGGAAGAGGAGGGGCACAGGTGGCGATGGTGGGGCCTAAGTGGCTATGGTGGGACCTAGGTGGCGACGGTTTTTGTTGGTTGAATGATTACGGGGACCAAACTACTAAGTCTTCAGGCCCTTTTCCTCAGACAGACAGTTCAACAAGGTTGTATATCAAAGATGGCCTACTGCACAAAACCCAAGGAAGAAAACCCTGAGGCCTACCAAAGGTCAACGAAGGCTGGTTTAATGGACAACAGCAAGAAAGGGAGACATAGGAAAGAAGGCAGGCGAGCTGCCCCATCTAGTATGCAGCTGGAAGCCCCCCGAAGGCAGACTACAATCGGGACATTCCCCATTCCCCGCAACTTACCAGAGGTACACCAATCAGAAATTCCTAGGAAAGACTAGCAAAACTACAGGGCAAGAGAAGTACAAATAGACAAAAGATGAACAAGTGTAACAGACCATGCGAGAGAGGAGGAAGAAGAAGAAGACGAAGAAGAAGAAGGAGTAAAAGAGTACGTAGGGTGAGGGTCAAAATGAGACCACCAAGCCCAGATAGCTACAGCCCGGTCTGGGCAGAGGCGGCAACAGTGCTCAGCCAACCCCTCAAAGGGTCAATAAGGGTGAGTTGTTAATGGTAAAAGCCCCCTTCATGAATAAAAGGGAGAAGCAAGTAAGCTGCTGAGGTATCGTCTCTTAACACCAGGGTTAGCAAGTCAGGGAGATTAGGAGTCTGCCACAGGGTGGTGAAACTGTGACAGTTCAGCAAAATGTGGACCGTCGTCAAATGGGAACCACAAAAACAGGTGGGTGGGTCCTTGCAAAGGAGAAGATGACCATGAGTCAGCTAAGTATGGCCAATGAGGAACCAGGAAAGGATAATAGCTTCCGTGGAGCACCCCCACAGATTTGAAGGTTTCCTTTATCATCCGTAGTTAATTTGGTGAATTTCAGTGTGAGCCATTCTGTACTGCGTATCTCAGAAACTTGACAGCATAATACTGATCAGAGCTCTGCTTCCAGAATACCGATCTCAGAAGTCAGCTTACTGGCAGCCAGTTTGGCCAGGCTATCATCAAGTCGATTATCTGGGATCCCAATGTGCCCCGGGTTCCAGACAAAGGTTACCGAGTCCCACATTGTTCAAGAGCATTCAAAGGATCCTGAATAGTGATGTTCAGTGGGTGGTGGGGTTGCAAAATGCTCAAGGAGTCGTTGCAGATGAGAAAGGACTCAGCAGTGCAGGAACAGCCATCTCTCCAGCTCAAGAGCAGGAGAGATGGCTACTACCTCTGCAGTGAAAGCATTACAGCCATTTAACGAGAAGGGCAGTTCAGTATGTCCCATGTAAGTACACTCGACTCTCGCTAATCCGGCCACTCCTGGCACATATGGGTGCCGGATTAACAGAAGTACCAAATTATTGAGTGTCTGAAATTTATTTATTCATTTATTTTGTTTTTGTTTGTTTTGAAAGCATAGGGGATATAGTGTACTGTACTTTATTAAACCGAAGGATAAAATTTTAAAACAGAGAGAATATGCTTTATTAAACCCGAAAATACATTAATTTTCAAAGAAAGCTTAGTCCTTGAGTGTATAGTGTATATAATTATACAGTCTTATCACTCACTTTGAAACCTGTCCCTAATTTTGAACTGTCGAAATGATGATACGTGATGGTGGCATGCTTTATCAAGCAAGTGCTTTATAAGCATTACATCAGTACTGCATGTATCTGGTTGTTGCAGAATGTACTCCAGGAAGACCTCAGCAGCTTCAGCACCAGCAGTGTAAGAAATCTTCATGCTCTCTCCTCCTGTTTCCTCTTCTTCACTTTCATCATTACTTTCCTGCATGCTTTTGATTATTTAATCATCTGTTAATGTTTGGTCCGTGTCAGTTTTCCTCATTCAGCCACTTAGTAACATCATCATCATCATCATCATCAATTTCTTCTCCTCCTGGAAGCTTGTGGAACATATCAATGTACAAAGTAATTGATAATTCCGAATTGACTGGCTCATCCAACTCGGCATCAATAGATAGTCACAATTTTCTCCAGCTCTTCATTATGGTAGTGCTCTCCACTTTATCCCATGCTTTGGCTGCTTGGAAAACATCAATATGTTAATTGCTTTCCACTCATTTAGCATAGTCTTGACAGTCATTTTCACTTTCGTTCAGCAAGGAGACGATAACTGAATGTCGATAATGACATTTAACTGATTCCAAAATTCCCTGGTCCATGGGCTGAATTAGGGCTGTAACACTGCGTGGGAGAAAGAGTGCTTGTACACCATTGGACTTTAGAGAAACATCTGCAGGATGACTAGGAGCAATGTCCATTATAAGAATAGCTTTCATGGAAGCTTTTTCTTCTTTAGCTCTTTTCTCAATGCTGGTACATACGTTTCATGGAACCACCAGGAGACTATTTGTCTGTCCATCCACACTTTCTTCTGAGCACAATACTGTACTAGTAGAGTATTTGTGTCGTGTGTTGAAAACAACATGGATGTTGGGATTTTCCAATGACCATAAGCAGTAGTTTATGTCTCCCATTTGCATTACAACATGCCATTAATGTTACGCACTTTCTGTTGCTTGTAATAACAAGCTTCCTTCTCATTTTTGGTAGCTAATGTTTTAAAGGAAGCATCTTGTAAAAGATGTCCTATTTCATCAGCATTATAAAATGCATCAGCAGTTAATTATTCTTCCTCTATTATCTTCTACATCTTACTTACAAACTAATCAGCATTGTAATTGTTAGCTGAGCGACTTTCCCCAGTGACTGTCAGTTGCCGATTGCCATGCTTTTTCCAGTTTGATAGCCAACCTTCGCTCGCTCCAAAACAAGTAACTACCACCAAGATGTTTGTTAAATGTAACTGTTTTTACCTTTATAACCGGGTCACTGACTGGAATTCCTTAACTATGTTGTTGTATGAAACATCTATAAACAGCTACGTCCAGTTCTTCATTCTCACTCTTTCGCTTAATCTTCTGTTTCCCAACTCACTCTCCATTTGTGTTTCACTATCCATTTGTGTTGAGTATTGTCAAATATCTTTCTTTTTGATGTCATAAATAGCTGCTCGTCCAACACTGAACTCAGCAGCAATGGCTTTCTGCAAAGAACCTCAATTTACCTATCTAAAATTTCGAGTTTCTGCTTGAGGTCTAGTGTAACTGTTTCCTTTTAGAAGACATGATTCCGAACTGTATATAAAGCATTGTTTGACTAAGCATTGTTGCGCGCAATAATTCATTGTGCATGTGTTTTTGGATGTGCGCCACATTACTGAATGACTGGACTACTGACGGCTGGATTAGGGAGTGTCTAGTGTATAAGCGAAGCCTATGTGACCAGCAACCATCGAGCCATCAGTATAGATTATGTCTGAACCCTGGAATGTGCCAAGGATGGAGGACACTTGGTGGTGGGGGGCCTTGGGATGAACTGAGTCTTTCAGACCTTGTGATAAGTGGCCGTGGAATGCACCACAGAGGTGTACGTGAATGGGCCCAGAGGAGGTCATAGAGGAAACAACTGGAGTTCAGAAAGGAGAGACCAGGCATGGATTGTATCGTATCTTAATTCCTGATATTAACTACCATTGCGGGGAATGGATTTCAGTGTTTGTAAAGAGGAGACGATACATTTGGATGATTTGGGGAGCTGCCGACATATGTAGTGTAATTGACAAGCTGCTGTTGTAACCCTATCTACAATGAAGGGACTCCTGCCTACACAAGTAAGCCGTTCAAGGGTATGACACTGACAATCCACTGATAGGTGCTCGAGCATTTGGTTGTGGATGTGGTCTGACCATGGGGCTGTATCGGGGTTGTGGGCTAGGACACTTACAAATTCCCACTTGAATGAAGTATTACATGACTCCAGATCGCATGTAGGAGGAGATAATTGCTTTTGCTCCACCCACTGTTCCAGGACACAAAAGGCAGTGTGATAATTCTCACATGCCGAGGCTGAAGTGTAATGCAGAGCAAAACGTTTGGTAACATGTCTGGGTCAAAGTAGATAGTGCCATTCGAGGTAATACAAGGTAAATCTGCAGGTGTCCGGCATCCATAGAGATGACTGAACTTCCCCAAACCTATGAAGCAGAGTTAATGGTCTGATGATTGAAACATACTGTTTCCAGCATTCTTTCTTGTTGGAACTGGACATTAAACTGCTTAAAGGCAATGGGATGCTCCAAAGAGGAGTGCCGTTTATGGGTGTTGGAGAGAGTGCCAACAATCTCCAATGGCCTCTTCTATTTCTGGTGACCACCAAGGTACTGTCTCCCATCGGGACAGTCCTGAGGAAAACATGGATCACTACATCAGCTGCCAAAAGAATGCCTATAGTTGTATTCTGGACTGCCTCACTGGTATCTACATGCAGCGGGGAGCCAAGGGTGACAGCAGAGGCACCCCTGTAAATACTGCCGAGAGCCCATCTGTGCATACATCCAGGGGAGTGGATGTCAGTATACTAACATGACAAGGCAATGAAAAGCCCTCAAAGACAAAGATGAAGGCACTGATAGCACCTTCATTCTCCTTTGGCCACCTATGGACACAACGAAGTTTACACCTCATCACTCCAAGTTGGCACATAGCTCATCACCAGATTGCAAGAGCAGGTCTCAATGGAAAATGATGCCCTGAACCATATTTAGATTATTATGGAGGGTGACAGTCACAGGTATGTCACCCAGCTTGTTAAAAAGCTAGCAATGCCCATGACTGGGCAGGGGATGCTGTTTTGATCAAAACTGACCCACTTTTCATTTTAGAGATGGCTGTAATTTCCCAAAACTAGGCTTCTTTGTTCTCCACAAATAATAAGGGCTTTACAGCCGAGAAGAAATCTCCCCAAGTCCTTGTGGAAACCAAGAACTGGAGGGAGTATTTCTCTGCTTGCCAATTAGTCCTATGTACCTATCATGGCATAATGGTGTAGCCAGGGACGGGAACATTTTACGTTCATATCTCTCTGCGTTAAAAGGTGCCTTTCCTTCCATACAGACTGCTGGGGCTGTGCGGCCACCAGCAGGACATAACTTCATTCACTTCATTTTCAGCTCACCTGACACGGTACCACCCACAATGAACTGGGGTTCTCCCCATGAACACCTCCCAGCCTCAGCAATAGCTACCTAACCAGTAATCCATTGCTCATAGTCCTCGTACCCCAGTCACGATGGTCACACATTGCTTGGTAAACATGGGGAGTTTCAAGCTCAGGCACCAATAGTGTGATCCCTGCTTGATCAGGAGGGCTACCTCTGCACAGGCACTTCAGCAACCCCCCCCCCCCCCCCCTCTCTCTCACACACACACACACACACACACACACACACACACACACACACACACACACACACAGGATGGTTACCATGCTTGGTTTGGGGTTTACTGCTTTATTAAAGAGAAGACTGCTAAAATGTAAAAGCACAAACAAGGAGCATACACCGCATTGGGCTGCCTTCCCTGCGCGATCCACTGTTCTAGAGAATTTTGAAAACTGGTGCCAGGTCAAACCCAATGATGGGATCATGTGTGTATTTAATGAAAAATTGTGGAAATCTCTGGAAGTGGAAACTCTAGCCCCAAATCGTGAACCAGAGCCAATCAGCGTCTGCTCCAACAAAACAATCCGATGGAGTGGCAGAGGGGGAAAAAAGAGACGTATAAGCTTGAAGCACGGAAAGGAAGTAATGCTGCAAAAGCTGGGGACCAGAGATAGCCAAGCACATACTCTCAAAAGATTTTTTATCCTCCTGGTGGGGCACCGAAGATGACCCACTGCCAGTCTGCTGTCTGTCACTGCCCACATCAGGGTGAGTAGGACATGATACGATGCTATACTCTGTAGCAGAACACAATAGGACCAGCCAACGGTTGCATCCCCAGAAAGTACCCCTCCTCCGACTCATCGAGCTATAGAACACGCTGCCTTACATGTTGCTTGGGAATATTACACATACAGGTGGTGCTCCAGTGACACTATGCACTGTCATACTGGCCAGCATGGCTGTTTGGTGACCTCTTTGTATCAATCAATGCAATGGATGTAATGTCATGACTCCACTCATGCTTCCTTGGTGCTCAGCAGATTATGTATACAACATCGGCATACTTCATGGGGTGCAGTGCAATATACTCACCTGGTTTGCAATGTATCATTTGCAGCGGTTTTAAAAATGATCAGTGTAAAAGCAAATGTATCTAGCAAAGAATAATTTTGAAATTCAGTAAGCTTGAGATGAAAAACCCATTACAACTGATCGCAATAGATGCAATGGAAGGTGGCCATGCAAACAAACATATTTGTACATTACTTCACAGCCTGTACTGTATGGTAAAGGAAACAAAATAAGGTTGGTTGATTGGTTTTGGGGTTTCATGGGCGCTAAACAAAGAGATCATCAGTTTCCTGTTCAAAACAGACATACTTGTAAAAGGCCCATACAGTAAAAGGCCCATACAGTAAAAGGCCCATACAGTAAAAGGCCCATACAGTAAAAGGCCCATACAGTAAAAGGCCCATACAGTAAAAGGCCCATACAGTAAAAGGCCCATACAGTAAAAGGCCCATACAGTAAAAGGCCCATACAGTAAAAGGCCCATACAGTAAAAGGCCCATACAGTAAAAGGCCCATACAGTAAAAGGCCCATACAGTAAAAGGCCCATACAGTAAAAGGCCCATACAGTAAAAGGCCCATACAGTAAAAGGCCCATACAGTAAAAGGCCCATACAGTAAAAGGCCCATACAGTAAAAGGCCCATACAGTAAAAGGCCCATACAGTAAAAGGCCCATACAGTAAAAGGCCCATACAGTAAAAGGCCCATACAGTAAAAGGCCCATACAGTAAAAGGCCCATACAGTAAAAGGCCCATACAGTAAAAGGCCCATACAGTAAAAGGCCCATACAGTAAAAGGCCCATACAGTAAAAGGCCCATACAGTAAAAGGCCCATACAGTAAAAGGCCCATACAGTAAAAGGCCCATACAGTAAAAGGCCCATACAGTAAAAGGCCCATACAGTAAAAGGCCCATACAGTAAAAGGCCCATACAGTAAAAGGCCCATACAGTAAAAGGCCCATACAGTAAAAGGCCCATACAGTAAAAGGCCCATACAGTAAAAGGCCCATACAGTAAAAGGCCCATACAGTAAAAGGCCCATACAGTAAAAGGCCCATACAGTAAAAGGCCCATACAGTAAAAGGCCCATACAGTAAAAGGCCCATACAGTAAAAGGCCCATACAGTAAAAGGCCCATACAGTAAAAGGCCCATACAGTAAAAGGCCCATACAGTAAAAGGCCCATACAGTAAAAGGCCCATACAGTAAAAGGCCCATACAGTAAAAGGCCCATACAGTAAAAGGCCCATACAGTAAAAGGCCCATACAGTAAAAGGCCTATACAGTAAAAGCATAACCTCTGCTCCCAGAGGGAGGGAACACTAAGGTGTACAGAGCTAAAATGAACACCGCAATAACACAATAGGACACTTTAAAGGAGCATAGCAAATAGTTGACTAGAGTAAAACAGACTACAGTCGTTGATCAGGCAAAAGGTCAACCACTCAACTATAAACAAAGAACTCCAGCTGGAAAGCGTTGATAGAGGTACCAACACAACTTGTTACCATAAAAGACGCTATTTTGGTATCTACATCACAAAAGTCGCTGGAGTGGGTATAGCCCGAGAAATCATGCAAGAGCGCCCACACTAGAGTGAGTGATAAAATCCAGCTGCACAGATAAAATGTAAAACTGAGTCAGCTATACACACATCATCACCTAGAATTAAAGGAAGTGCAGCTGGTAAATTAAAGGACTGCCACAAGGGGGCTAAAAGGGGGCAGTCCATCAGAAGATAGACCACTGTCAGGCCTGCATCACAGTGACACATGGGCGGGTTCCCGCAGTGAAGGAGTTAGCTGTGGGTCAACTGAGTATGTCCAATTCAGAAACAGCAGAGAACAACTGAGTCCCTACGCATGCTCCTAAAGGATGAGTTCCACACGCCCATGGATGACCTGACCATGCGGAGCTTATTTGGAGTGTTCCCGACAGACCATTCAGAGCTCCAGACATCTCGGACCTTGCGATGTAGAGCTGACCGGAGGTCTCTTTCCACGAGACCAAGTACCAGAGGTGGCAAAGTGGTGGCCTGCTTGGCCAACTGATCGACACGTTCATTTCCTGGAATGCTGATGTGGCCCGGGGTCCACACAAATGTCGCTGAACGACCACACTCGATGAGAGCAAAAACAGCATCTTGAATACCACGCACTAAAGGGTCCCGAGAAAAACACTGGTCAAGTGCTTGCAATCCACTCAAAGAGTCACTGCATATGACAAATGACTCCCCAGGGCAGGAGGAAAGGTGAGCGAGTGCACGATAAAGAGCAACCAGCTCCGCAGTGAAAACACTGCTCCCACAAGGCAGGGAATGCTGCTCAACATAGTCGCCATGGATGAAAGCAAACCCAGTGGGTCCATCGACCACAGAATCATCGGTGTAGACTACATCTGCATCGCGAAACAAGGCAAGAAGAGCCAGGAATTGTTGACAAAGACTGGCAGGTGGAACGGAGGACTTCAATACGCAGGACAAATCCAAGCAAAGCTGCAAAGAGGGAGGGACCAAGGAGGGGTAGAAGAAGAGGGCTGGAAGGATGGAGGAAGGGGAAAGGACTGACAAGAGAAGGGACCGAATGCGGACCGCGATCGGGAGATCCGACCTAGGCTGCCGTCGTGGGGAGGGGAGGGTAGGGTAAAAGATGGAAAAAGGAGCATGCGGTTTGAGTGGTTGGGAGAGGCATGGATGCAACTGTTGTCGGTGGAATTGTAGGGGAGGGATTCCAGCTTCTACAAGAAGGCTAGTCACAGGACTAGTGCAGAAGGCACCTGTCACCAGTCTGATGCTACAATGAAGAATTGGGTCGAGCATCTGCAATGTTGAAGGTGCTGCCGAGTCGAAGACCACACTCCTGTAGTCGAGATGGGACTGGACTAAGGCCTTATAGAGCTGTAGAAGGGATGTTCGTGCAGCCCACCCCCCACCCCCAAACGGTATGGCTGAGGCAGCGAAGGATGTCGAGATGCCGCCAGCACCATTGTGTAAGCTCGCGAAGATGAGGTGTCCAAGTGAGCTGAGCATCAAACAACATGCCAAGAAAGCGATGCGTCTACTCAATTCAAAGGAGTTCATTGGCAAGGTAGAGCTCTGAAATGGAGGTGGACCCTTCGATGACAACAGAAATGCATCACTCGGGTCTTAGTGGCTGAGAACTGAAAACCATGGTTGGATGCCCAAAAATGTGCCTTACTGAATACCTCACTGCAGCCGTTGTTCAGTGACACTGATGCTTGGGGAACTGTAATAAAGACAAAAGTCATCGGCATATAGAGGAACAGACCGATGAGCACACTGCAGCCGCAAGACCATTCATTAATTACCACCAAAAAGAGGGGAAAACTGAGAACCGGGCCCTGCAGGACACCATTCTACTGAATATGAGCAGAGCTAAAATAAGTGCCAACTGTAACCCAAAAGGAGCGATTTGAGAGAAAATTCCGTAGAAAAATCGGAAGTGGTCCCCGTAAGCCCCATTCGTGCAGCGTAGCAAGGATATGATGGCGCCAGGTGGTATTGTACGCCTTCTGAAGATCAAAGGAAACAGCAACTAGATGTTCTCGCCGAGTAAAAGCTGTGTGAATAGCAGACTCTAGCGAGACTAAATTGTCGATCGCTGAGCGGTCCTGACAGAGGCCCCCCTGTTGCTGGGCCAGAAGGCCCTGAGCTTCGAGGATCCACATGAGCCGCCGACTCGCTATTCGTTCCAGGAGTTTTACATAACGTCAGTAAGGCTGATAGGGCTATAGCTATCAACCACCAGCGGATCTGCACCAGGTTTCAGCAGTGGGATGGTAATGCTATCCTGCCAATGAGTTGGGAAAACACCCTCCGTCCTGATGCGGTTATACAGGGCAAGTAATTCACCCTGACAGTGCGCTGAGAGATGGCGAAGAAAATGGTTGTGAATTTGCTTTGGACCTGGAGAGGTATCGGGGCAAGCTCTAAGGGCACTTTGGAACTCCCATTCACTAAACAGGGCATTGTATCGTTCCCAACGGTGCGTTTGAAACGACAACTGCGTACGCTCAGCCTGCTCTTTAATGGTGCGAAATTCTGTGCTGTAGCCTGCTGTCGCGGAACTACGAGCAAAGTACTCTGCCAGAGGTTCGGCAATGGCGATTGGGTTAGTACAAAAAAATGGTTCAAATGGCTCTGAGCACTATGGGACTTAACAGCTGTGGTCATCAGTCCCCTAGAACTTAGAACTACTTAAACCTAACTAACCTAAGGACATGACACACATCCATGCCCGAGGCAGGATTCGAACCTGCGACCGTAGCAGGGGTTAGTACAAAGTGTACCACAAAGAGAAAGGCAAGGAACAGACGCATGAGGGCGAAAGCCAAAAATGCGCCGAACCCGCAACCACACCTGAGATGGGGAGGTGCGAGAACCTATGGTGGCAATATATCTCTCAAACAAAATAAGGGCATACAGCCTCCTTGAGGCATGTTTCAAGACAATAACTACTTAAAAAGGACAATTAAAAAGGGAGTAAGTACCACTACTGAGTAACATAAACCAATATGTTTCACTTAACTTGGTTAAGATGATGTGATTACTTATAATGAAAAGTTTGACATTACATTCAAATAAACAGTTTGGCAAATGGGAGTTCCAACAAGTGGCATAGATAGACAAAAATTGCTGGTACTTTTAAGTATTGTATTAGCTTCCAACTCTGGTGGCAAACTTATTGAATCATTTCTCATCCCAGAAAGTTGTGCATGCTCAAGGTCTGCACAACTTGTGTGAATTAACCAGTGGCAATAAGCCTAAGCCACTATAAATAATATGGCACTAAAAGCAGAAACATTTTTTAGAGGTCTGGAAGGAATGAGACATTTTGAGCAAAGTTTGTGCAAAATTATGCTAGACTGAGGGTGGTGGAGGTGGCGTGGTGGGGGGAGGGGGGGCAGATTGGGGGGAGTAACAATGCAACTATGAATTTGAATATTTGATTTCACACAGACTGTTCAATACAACAATAATTTTTAAAAGTTTATGTACATAAAAGTAGTTCAGTGTGCAAGCATAATTTAACATTTACACCCACAAAAGCCAATACAGGAGGTAACTAAAATTGAGAAAGTCCTTATAAAATTTGCAATGAACTAGAGCAGCGTGCAAAAAATTGTGCATTAATATTAAATTCTAAGAGTTGAACAACATTCAAAGAACATGACAGTTATCACAGCTTAAGGTATCTGATGTATTGGTAGAAATAATACAGTATCCAATCTTTGTCAATGTTATCTTTGAAGTTCAGTTAATTCATGAATAAAAAAAACCTTCTGCACACGTTATTTATCAGAATAAATGGGACCAAATGAGCCAAAGCTACTAAGTTATGGTGTCCAGTATGTTACAAGGACACAAAGTACACATTGAAAGTTACAGTGGGTAGATGAGGCCACAGTTCACTTTGTTTCAAAAAGGTATATGACTGCTGTATACTAAAAAGTTCCCACAGAAAGCTGAGGAATCCATTTATGACACATCGGTACTTCTCCATTTGGCAGCTTACAACCTTTCTAAACCTGATGCATACTTCCGAGCTTTATAGCTGCATACCCAATTTTAACACTTCCTTTGGGAACACCAATAACAATATTATAAAAGAAACCATGCCACTGTAAGGTTTAAAAACTGCAAATTTTATAGTGCTTGGGTCTGTAGTCTGACAAATTTCGAAATTTATCCAGTAGCTTGTATGTTAAGAAAATTTTGAACTTCAATACTACATATATAGATACAAGTGATGACATAAATTGGTTATGTATCTTTCTCTGGTTTTCCACAAATGGTTGATATTACTTGTCACCAGCCTTTTAGTTCAAAAGGTTAAGAGCACAGGCAATTATTTTCTATCAAAATTGTCATGAAAGTGTTACATCAGTTTATGCACTTACAATTTTACTTAAAAACATAAAGGAGGCCAGAAGAAATCATTTTGAGCTGACACCATGAATTGCTAGGTTCATTTGACATGGTGTACTAGTCATATGGGCTACATATTATGTTCCCAGTGTTGTCTAAAGATTTAACAGCAATTATTCAGTGATCATTCATATGTCTGCTGAGAAGATGCAGTGATATGCCAAGGTAACATTAGTGCAGTATTACAGTGTCTTCCTTTCCTTTCCCACACTATGGCAGCTATAATCGTCTTGAATAGTTTCTAGCCCCAGGTTGGTCTGTTTGGAATATAAGCCTCATCATCTGCTCCTGTTTTCCCACCGCCTTTCTGTGTTCACCCTGGTCCAGTCCTCAGCTATTTTTTCAGCATTCATCCACATCTTTCAGTCATCAATTCATTCAAGCTTCCTCTTCATTGTTTCCTTCACATCTGTATTCCAGGTACCTTCTTAGAAATCCTCTTGTTTTCCACTCTTTATGTGCCCATATTATCTTACCTTTGGCATTTCTATCCTACTCAGCAAGGGTTCCTTATTCAGCAAGGGTTCCTCTTTCACTATTTCCTATACCCTTTCATTCTTCATCCTATGTTTCCTTGTTATTCCTGTTCTACTTCTCATGAAATTTATTTATGAAGGGCATCTATAATTCTTTCATGTCTTGTGAGCCAGTAAGTGCTGTGAGGAACAACAAAGACCATCACTTTAAAAAGGAAAAATTACCTTCAGAAATGGTTAACAATTCCTTCCCCACTTAACGCAAGTAGATGTGAACTACAAGAATAAGTGAGACCCAATACAGTACAATAACATTTTTCCTTTAGGAATAGGTAGAGAAGATTTTGGCATTAAGCACATCTTGGGTGACACTAGTGACATTATCTGAAGAACTGATCCCTCTCCCCTCAGGCAGGTAATTTATAGATGTCAGCAAGGTTGTGCATGTGTCTTAAATGCAGTCATTTGAAGATCGTGAGAGTTCAGTGTTGAAAAAACCAACCCAATTGCTATAGCGCACTGCCTGAATGGACCAAAAATTTGGAAAGGAATGAAATAAAACAATCATTAAAGGCATACAAAATCCATATACATCACTGAAAAGAAATTTGACAATGAAATTGCTAGCACAAAGGCCCGATCAGTACAACAGAGTTATTACTCTATAAAGAAGGGTAATGGTCATTTGAAAATTGTTTCAAAACTCCTCAAGCTGTCAAATGCTATCAAACTGGCTGACTGATCACCCCACATGAACTCAATTAGCTGGCAGATGCAGAAAACCACTAATGTTTCACGCACAAATAATATGCACATAAGTATATACAGTATTATTCAATAGCAAAAGGCTTCAGGACGGTGTAAAATAATATTGTAGACAATTTATATCACTTGAAGATGCACTTAAAATTAGCATGAATCCAGTTATGGTTTTAGTAAAATACTTTCTACAGCCAGAGCAGTGTTTTTCATCTTCTTATATACTACTGCCTTTATACAATCTTTTTACATAGAAACTCACATAAGATGTCACACCCCTTTTATTTCACAAATGTTTCCACATACAGAAACAAGGATTTTGGCGAATGATACTACACTAAGGGCAATGTAGTAGGTAGATGAAAAAATATCGTAATTGTTATGTAGATCAAGATATTGAGTTACTGAAGCAAGTATAATTTTTAAACAGAATGATATACTTTTTTTAACGGCATCCAAAAGCGCTTGAAAAGACAAGAACAGTTTTGTAATGCTTGTTACTGTTGAAGTTTAAACTCTGTGCAAAATAATCTGAGAAATATTCTAAAATTAAAATAAGAGTTGGCCAGAACTGGCTACTGTGTTGTAAACACGCTCATGCTAGGCTACATTACCACATCAAGCCTTTCAACTATTTACTACTCTCCACTGCAGAACTAGAAGGAATTGCATCATCCATAGACAGGTAATATCTGCATTAACATTCCTTGCACACAGACACCAATGATGAGTTAAGACAAGCTACTTCGATATGGCAAATGGTGGCACAAGACATTCCCAAGGAATGTGGTATCAGCCAGAGGAGTGTCATTCACACCTTGCATCGACATAAATTTCACCCTTCTTATCTATCGCTGTACTATGCACACTGAGGACACGATTTCAGATTAAGCAACTTTATATCGGACACACTGAGGACATGATATCAAAAAGCCATGTAGAATTTTGTTTCTCTGATGTGCATTGCTTGTGAGACGTAATTTATTTACACAAAAGTGTTTACGAACCACAGAAATGTAATTTTACGTAACGTGCACTACTGGCCAGCTAAAAATTCTGCTGGTTTCATCGGGTACAACAACTGTGGAGCATAAACTCATGGTGTGGCACCCACTGGGAGACCTTACTTCATTCCTGGGATATTAAACAGGAATACATATTCTCCCTTTCTTATGAACGGTCTATGTTTTCTGCTAGAATAGGTGGCACTCGATAAATGACAAAGGATGTGGTTTTAAACACAACAGCTGCCCAGCTCGTACTTCCCATGTTGCTATGCAAATAGTGAAGAAAAGATTCCTGGTCATCAGCTAGAGCGGAATACTGCACGACACTGACTGGAAAGGTGTGTGTATTGGACTACTCCCCATTCCTTTCTGTGGGAAACACTGAAAGATATAGTCAATCATGAAGCCCCAACTACGTCTGACAGTAAATGCTTTGTAGCCACCACAGTATGCAATGGCAAAGCATACAATGTACTTTCATCTGTTCATGTGACTCTTGAATGATGATTACAAATGTGCCCTTCAGTCACTTGTAAACAATTTGGGCACATATTTAAGTAAAGTATAAAGCAACATTTCATTAACGAAAGTATTTATTTTGTGGGTGATGCCTCCAGTCACTCTCAATGAACTGTTCAGTTTATATGAAGTGTATTCTGTTGACCTACAATTTTGAATAGTATTTATAGACACATTTGTACAATAGCAGGTGGTTTCCTTTAAGAAGGATTTCAGTGTCTACAGGCAAAGACAGGTCGTCTATGGAATTAATAGCATAGTTTCATTTTCCCATTGTATAGGACTGTTTCTCATTATGAAGTGTGAATGACCAACAGCTCTGGTTTGGCATTTACATGTAAGCGGCAATAGGGAGAGTTTAAATGCCTGACAAAACTAGCTGTTTTCACAAAAAAAAACTAGAAATGTACAACACACATTAAAAATAGTTTTCCTAAGCCCCATCCAATGCGCCAGAAGTTATGATAAGTCGTAGTTTCATATACAGAAACAACAACTGACCCTGTATTTATGTCAGGCAGGAAATGAGTTTTCATTGCAGTAACATAGGGCTATCTTGCTGCATGTAATGACGAAGCCTCACATGAGAGCTCTGCTTGGCAGTGTTTACATAACAATAGCTGACTGGCCACACTGCTTTCCAATTTTGGTAAATGTCTTGGATGCTTTTGCGAAGAGTCTCAACCTCAAAATTAATCATTGTATCATTGCACTCATTTTTTCAAGCTCTTTCAGATGCAATTATACTTGCTTCAACAACTTGATCGATACTAGAGTTGAAGCACATTATTACTTACCAAAGTACATGGTCCTTAAGGTGATATTACTTCCTGAAAACCTCATTTCAATATCTGGAACCATTCACAAAATAAAATGGGTGTTATGCCCTACACAACTCATCCTGCATGTGGAACTATTTGTAAGTGTTGCGTCACATAAACCCCATTTTTAATATTGTCACTACCAATGTTTAAAATCCAACAGCTCGGAAAATGTTTAAAAATCCAACAGCTCAAAAAATGTTATAATCTAACAGCTCGGAATTTACTCAGATAAAAGGAACTGTATAGAGGAAAATGCAGCTGGTGCTTACATATTAGTTGTGAAATTAGTGAACCATACCATAGAAATCTATAGACCACTTTTTGGCAGTTTATGATATCGTTACATAATACTGAAGGGAAGAAACCAACAGCTCCTAACTTCTTAAACTGGGGCACATGAAGAAGACTAAACATTTTACTTTGATCATTTTTATAATAAATTTCAAAAATGTTTAGTTACTGTTTGATTCAATTAAATTGGAAAGTTCTACTTCATTTTTCATTCCAATTTTCTGCAATGTAGCAGTATATGTTCAAGTGATGTATCTGGAGCGTATCAGTGCCGTAACTTATTTGAGGGTCAGCAGATGTTTTTGTAGTGAACTGATGAACAATTATCTGAAAAAGGTAATGGCCGCATGCCTACCAGGCAGCTGACTTTCAGCTTACATAACCCACTCCTCTGGCAGAAATTGCTCAGCAATGATGTTTGCACAATTGGGCACTGCCTAATAAGGAGCAGCGTACTCCAGTACTGCTTACAGGAGCTGTGTAGTACCCACATGCTGGAGCAGGAACATTGCTAACATCGCATGGACAGTGTTGCAGTGCACTGTTGTGCAATTACCAGAAGTGCATTCACCAAGACCAATGTCTATGCACATGGCTACTACAGACTCATCATGCAACTACAATGCACAGATGGAAACAATGAACTCAAGTCTTTTTCAGAAGCTGAAACTAAATCTAACATATTGGTACTAAAACAAAAACATAGGAAGCTTATGATATCTTTACCAAGACAGACCTATTTTTGTTAATATCGTGAACAGTATATAGAGAAATTATAAGTAAATATTGTAAAATATGAAATAAGCTGTTAGAAAAGATATTAACACATTTACAGACTTATTTCACAGATACATGGAAAGTGTTCAAAACTAGAACAATACACACAACAGGATTTATCTGAAACACTAAGGATCCTGTAACCTTACTTTTTTTTTGACCTAATTATATACCAGATGATTTTAAGGTTGGCAGACTACTGATGTAATTAGGAAAGTACTGCTCTAATCATCAATGAAGCACTTTTCGAAGGGTTTTGCGTGTGTGTGTGTGTGTGTGTGTGTGTGTGTGTGTGTGTGTGTGTGTAATTCGTCTTATTATTTTGGTCGCTCAATAGAAAATGTTCAAGTTTTACGAACAAGAACATTATTAAAACTCACACTTCTTGTTCATCCACTTCAAACTGTAGTGTACAACAACATAGATTTCAAGTTGCTTTCCCATTACTGAATGTTCCTTTCCAATTTAATGTAACTATAAACTTTTGGTATACAAGTCTGAGGGCTTACACATCTCCCCTCTGCTGATACAATGTCATAATGTAATAAGTTTATAATTGTCATGAAATTAATCTGTTAACTAGAACTACAACAAATTAGAATGTAGACACTAACACAGAAGCCCAATTTGCAATGCATAACCAAATGCTAAAGTAATAACATTTACAGACACACAACATGCCAGTGAAAGCAGACACCGGCAATTACACATTTAAGTCCCATCCTAATTACAAAGAGAAGCATACAACCACTCACCGAGCAGGATAAGCAGAGGCAGCAAGCCCAGGAGGAACAACTGCAGATATTTCTTGCGTTGCCTACGTTCTGAAGTTACG
This sequence comes from Schistocerca gregaria, assembly GCF_023897955.1. Classification (NCBI taxonomy): domain Eukaryota; kingdom Metazoa; phylum Arthropoda; class Insecta; order Orthoptera; family Acrididae; genus Schistocerca; species Schistocerca gregaria. The sequence continues at coordinate 727,283,763 of NC_064921.1, read as the reverse complement.
TGATCTTGTCCACCGTGTAACCAGTACAGCAACCAGGCAACAACCCATGTCTGGAAGCAGGTAGCCCAGTACAACATAAGTCCTTGGAACCTCAGCCATGCAGATGGCTGCTGCTCAGATTCCAACTGTATTGATGCTGTAATGGAAAACTTTTCTATTAGTTGCAATTTCAGAATTTACAGGTGACATATGGAACAAATAAAAAGTTAAATTACCCTTCCCAAATCATGATCATGTTGTTAAAGTTTCTTATATCTAAAAAGTGGAGGTCACTCTGTTGTTAATTTTTACTATTGTTTTAAGATATAATTTTTCCATATTTTTAATAGAAACAATTGACTAGGAATAAAAAATACATTCAAATCGTCACAACCTCCAACATAAAGATTATCATGTATATCATATACCTACAAAAAGAAGAGAGAGAGCGCGCTCTCTCTCTTTTACTGGATGCCAAGTGAATTCTGAGTAAGATAGAGTGGGTGAGCATTATGAGGATAATTATCACATCAATACAATGGAGTAAGTTTGTACTTAGCACAGTGGTATGATTTACATTGATACACTTGAGTAAAGAAAGGTTATACTATTGCCAGTCTGGTGGACCACAAGTGTGGGTAGGTATTTGAAGGAAACAATGGTCTTTCCAGTGTGAATGTGGAATAATGGAGAGAGCTGTGGTGGATGGCCTAAGGCACGTGCCCTTTAGTAGAGGTATAATATATGAGAGCAAGAATCTCAAGTGTCTCTGTAGGCAGGTGTGAGAGTTGGTTACAAGACATCTCTTATGCTTCCTTACATATCATTGCAGAAATACTTGAGGTATGCATTATCTCTATAGACTCTATGCTGCCCGTGGAATTTGGTCCTTCAGTTGTGCAGCATGTGTAACTGTCTTAGAACAGTAGGCTGTGCAGTCTGAAATCTTGAGAAGAAATGTAAAAAAATAATTAAAATTATTTACTAACACACACACACACACACACACACACACACACACACACACAGAGAGAGAGAGAGAGAGAGAGAGAGAGAGAGAGAGAGAGAGAATAGTTTCATCACCACATACATAAAATCGTCATGTCAAAGCGGAGATTAACAGCCAAGTTTTGAAATAGTGCACACATTATGATCACCACCATTAAAACTTCAAGAAGCATACTGATCCAAAATTTAAGGAGACCATCAACTGCATTTGATGTGCTATATTTATTGCCTACAGCATTTATATCCATCAACTGGAAACCTATATTTTGCAATAGTATTCTTCCAATCAAATTTTTGTTAAAGTTATTCTGTTATTGTCATTGTTGGTTATACAAGTAGCTTACAGATATGAGCTTCTTCCACATATCTCTCCCTTCTGAAAACACTGGTAACTCTTTGACTTGCAGTTGTCAAACTTTTTCTTGCAGATGTCAAAATTGTTGTTATATATGTCCATATTGTAATCAGCTTCGTAACAATTACAGACTTCTTCTCAGCTGAAGCAGATGTGCTGGCTTTATGGGCTGAGAATTTTTCATCAACTTCATCTTCATCGGAATCAATTGCAGACCAGCGCTTCAGCTTTTCTGACACATACCCTGTAATCAAATTTTATTATAATTTTCACAACATAACTGGCAAGAAGTAAACAATCACAAATAAAAATAAAAAGCACTTACTTTAAATGAGAAGACAGTAAGTACGAAACACTCATAGCTAGAAGTGATACTTAAGCCTAATTCCATTTTGATAAGTTACAAATAAAATGTTATTAAATAAAACAATATACATTACATCTCTAATTTTGATGTAATTATTGGTTTTGGCTGAATTACACTGACTGGCATGCAAAAAGGAACATTCCAATTTCTTTAAAAAATTGAAATTTATTTTAAATTTATTAAACTAATCCATTATATTATGATGGAATATTGGGTATGGTCCCATCTTAAGCACCCAAAAATGGAAAAAGAAACATGATTATAAACAAATTTAGCAAATTCAATGAGAGACGCACACTTCATGGAAATTTTGAGTAAGCTCATAAAGGTAATGCACATCTGTTTTGATGTTACACACTTCACAGACCTCCGAGACCTCTGTTAGCTTCTTCAAAAGCGTGTATTGCCATCTGTTGCACCAATGACGGTATTCAACCTTTTAGGCATGCTCCTGATTAACGCAGTAATGGTAAATTCCTGTTGATCAATCATATCCCATTCTTCCAGGAGGGTGTTAAACTGGGATTGTAGAGTCTCCTGATAATGCTGATGTGCTCTTCTCATCTGCCGGTCCCAAACGTGTTCCATCAGATTCAAATCTTGGCTTTGAGCAGGCCAACCCATAGTATGAATCCCTGTTTCATCCAATGACTTTTGCAAAACTCCCACAACATGTGGGCATGCATTGTTGTGCATTAGTGTAAAAATCACCAATAAATGAAGCAAAAGGCACAACATGCTCTAGAAGGATGAGCAGTAAGGCTCCCATGCTCCACGAAGACCAAATCCATTCTTGCAGCTGTACCGATTCCTGCCCACACTATCACAGAACCACCATGAGGGCGCATTGGACAACAATGTGCAAGGAAAATACGTTTCTCTGGTCTTTTCCAGATCCTCTTTCTTGTGTCAGATTATCGGAGGCCAAATCAAGACTCATCTGTGAATACACTTGATCCCACTGTTGCACCGTTCAGTCAAGATGCTCCCTTGTGAAACATAGTCAACCTGTGCAACAGTCTCTGGTGAGTTCCAGACCTGCAGCAGGTTTTCTGGAGTGAAGATGGCTTCTCCCAGTCTTCTTCAAATTGGTCTCTCACTAAAATTGACCCCTCAAACCTGGTGGAGTTGATTTCGTGCTTCAATAGTGACAGTGTGACTGTTGTGGAGAACTTTAAATTGTGAGAAGCGTTCCTCTCTCTCTCTCTCTCTCCGATGCTCTTCTCGGGCCTGTTCCTGGTCTCCTTGCAAAGCCCCCAGTTTCCCCTGCACCTTCATACAGTTCTGGAAATCATGGAAGTGTAGTCTTCAACTCTCTAACGTAATGCATGCTACAGCTATCTTCCACCAAAACAACAGCTTTCGCAGCTTGTTCCAGGCTTAAAGGCATATTTACTCCAGAAAACTTACTATGAAAATCACAAAAAGATCCTACAAATAAGTGTGATTGAAAGGGGAAAAATTCAGGGTACACAAATCAGTGCTACAAGAGCAAGAAAACATTCACTCACTTTCAATGATGTTTCCCAGGTTGCGTGGGGGGGATACAAACCACAGCAAAAATTTGAAAGATGAATTAAAGTTCTGGGAAAAGAAATAAGAACTTCAAGGTTAGTCAATGAAATAGTTCTGTCAGAAATAACACACTACAAGGAAGATGTGTCGGACTGAACGAAAAGTGTCTTTAAAGCAGGATATAAGATACATACCAAAAAAAAGAAAAACTAGGATAATGGAATATATCTTAATTAAATCTGGTGATGCTGAGAGAATTAGATCAGCACAAACACCAAGTATCAGGTGGTTGGAAATAAAGTAAAGCTACTCACCGAGGACCAGTGTAGCACCAAAATTTGGTACATATGGTAACACTTTAATGCAGAACCTATTTACACTGGAAAAAAGTAGTTTCAAATGTACCCACCAGGTGTAAATCTGGCACAGTGAATGCAACAAAGACATATAGAAATGTTTCCTTATATGATGAATTAGGAATGGGATGTGGGCATGAAAGGTCAAACAAGTGGGAAAGGAATAATGTTGATTTATTATTCGCCATTACAGCTTGTCAAATGAGAGTTTTGTTGTCATACTGTCATACGGTGCGTAACACCTGGTGGCCAAAATAAGGTAATTTTTTCCAGCATAAATTAGTTATGTATTAATGTATTAGTGTGTGTACCAAGTTTTGCTGCCACAGAACTTCGAGCCCAAACTGGATTTCCATGAATAGCTGCACTATAATTACACTGAGGTGACAAAAGTCATTGGTTATGTTCTAATGTCGTGTAGGACCTCATTCAGCCTGGCATAGTGCATGAACTTAACATGACATGGACTCAATAAGTCGTCAGAAATCCCCTGCAGAAATAGTGAGCCGTGTTACTTCTATAGCCACTCATAATTGCAAAAATGTTGCCAGTCCAGGATTTTATGCATGAATCGACCTCTCAATCATGTCCCATAAGTGTTCAATGGGATTCACATTTGTAGATCTGGTTGGCCAAAATCATTTGCTTTAAGTGTCCAGAATGTTCTTAAAAACCAACCATGAACAATTGTGGCTTTGTGACATGGGGCATTGTCATTCATAAAAATTCCATTTTTGAATGGTTGCCAATTGTCTCAAAGTAGCCGAACATAACCACATCCACACAATGATTGGTTCAACTGGAGCAGATGACCCAGTCCATTCCATGTAAACACAGCCCATACAATTATGGAGCCACCACCAGGTTGCACAGTGCCTCATTGATGACAGGAGTCCACGACTTCGTAAGGTCTGCGCCACACACTAACCCTGTGATCAGCTAATGAAAGAAGGACTCATCTATGGTCCAACCGATATGGTAACAAACCCAGGAGAGGCACCGCAGATGACGTGGTGCCGTTAGCAAAGGCACTTATGTCACTCGTCTGATTCCATAGCCCAATAAAGCCAAATTTCACTACACTGTCCTAACAGTCAAATGTTTCACATAGATTTCTGCGGTTACTTCAACCAGTGTTTGTCCATCAGTACTGACAAATCGTAAGAAAATGCTGCTGTTCTCAGTCATTAAGTAAAGGCGTTGATGTGGTGAGAAGTAATGCGTGAAATTTGGTATTCTTGGCTCTCAGAATTTTATTTCCCTAATGAGTTTCGAGGTGGAATGTTCCATGCGTCTAGCGCCAACTACCATTCTGCATGCAAAGTGTTAATTCCCATCCTGCGGCCATAATTAAATCTGACAGCTTTTCACATAAGTCATCTGATTACAAATGACAACTCCAATAATGCACTGCACTTTTACACCTTGTGTACACGATGCTACCCCCATCTGAATATGTACGTAACGCCATCCCATGACTTATCTCAATGTATAGCCATCTGGCAGTACACGTGTTTTGCTTTTTCTGATGTAAAATAAATGATGGCTGACGTATAGTGGTGTATAAAATATAGACTGGCAATGATTAGGAAAATGTTTCTGAAGCAAAATTTGTTAACACTGAATATAGATCTATGTGTTGGGAACTCTTTTCTGAAGGTTTTGGTCTGGAGAGTATTCTTGTATGAAAGGGGAACATGGGTGATAAACAGTTACGACATGAAGAGAATATAAGTTTTTGTAATGTGGAAGTACAGAAGAACGCAGAAGATTAGATGGATATACCATGTAACTGTTGAGGTGGTACTGAATAGCACTGGGAAAATAATTTATCGCACATCTTGACTACAAGAAGACATTGGTTAGTAGGACACTTTGCGAGACAGCAAAAAACCATTGATTTAGTATTGGAGCGAAGTGGGGGAGGAGGTGGTAAAAGTAGTAGAGGGTGACCAAGAGATGAATACAGTAAGTAGATTCAAAAGGATGTAGGTCACTGTAGTTATTTGGAGATGATGAGGCTTGCAAAGGACAGAGTAGCATAGACAACTGCATCAAACCAATCTTCAGACCGACAACAACTAAATAACAAAACAAAACCAAAAATTGGTCCAGGAAATGGTTTGAAATTGAGACAAATATACTGATGAAGGTCTGTTAAAGGAAACATTACTCTCAGAGCCTTTTTCTGAATGAAGGTGAATAAGTTAATAAGGAAGACCTTTGCCCCCATATTGAAAAATACAAGTAAAAATAGTTAAAATTTATCCTCTTCTACTTGGTCCTCTAATGTCAGTTCACTAAAATACCACACGTGGGACATCTATATCACCCATGGAAGTACCGGAGAGCTTAGATTCTTTTTTATTTTATTGCCCTATCACTTGTACGTCGTGGGCAGACAATTTTCTTCTTGAAACTTCCTGACAGATTAGAACTGCGTGCCTGACCGAGACCTGAACTCGAGTCCTTTGCGTTGTTGGTTAGTAGGAGAGCTTCTGTGAAGTTTGGAGGGTAGGAGACGAGGTACTGGCGGAAGTAAAGCTGTAAGGACAGGGCGCGAGTTGTGCTTGGGTAGCTCAGTTGATAGAGCACTTGCCCGCGAAAGGCAAAGGTCCCAAGTTCGAGTTTCGATGCGCACACAGTTTTAATCTGCCAGGAAGTTGCATATCAGAGCACACACTACTGCAAAGTGAAATTCTCATTCTGGAGTTTTCTTCTTCACCTACTCTTGCGCAATATGTGGCTGAGGAAGACAACACTTCTACCATTTTGGTACTCACCAGAGCTATTTTGTTTTTATCCTTTACCATGTTTCCATAGTTGTGGGAACTCATGACACAGTGAGATAAATTGTAGTAAGACTTTCGTTAACCATGTGGGGCAAAACAGACAAATAACATCCACCATCTTGTTAACTATACTGTCAATCAAAATTTCTCTCAAACACCTTCCAAGTTTGACAAACAAATTAAACTGTGCTGTGCATGATCAAATATTTGACTAACTTGGAGAAGTTTGACAAATAGTTTGATCATGTAGTATAGGGTGCTTTACTCTGTGAAGACTCCTAAAATGCAATTTCAAAACAAACACAACAGGTTGGTTATCTGTTTACGGGCACTCAACGACTCAACAGTGATTAACTGCAATGTTATCAGCGCCCTAACATACATTAAAACAAATGAGTGTGGATAAAATTACAATAATGTGATCATACACACTAAGACAACAGTGAAAGAAGGTAAACATGGAATTAGATCACTAGTAAAACGATAATGGAGCAACAAGAAAGGCAAAGAGAAATGTAACTGGTTCACCACTTACAAAAAACATGGGTAAGCCACTCACCCTGTTAACACATGAGAACCATCTCCCTAAAATCTTGAGAAAAATATTGAACAATTCACAAAACTTTAAAATTCAAACAAAATTCATTTAAATGTTGCTTAAAAGAGGGCAGATCCAACAGAAAAATCTTCCTTGGCACACTGGTCATAAAACAAAACAGTCCAATAAAATGTGATGTGTGATCTGTACACCATAAGCACCACACATTGGAGGACTCTCTCACCAGAGTAGGAAGCCATGCAGTGTAGGGCTGTGGCCTATGTGAAAACAAGTCGATGTGTGTGCAAGATCTCCCACGGCCACATTGTGGGCTTTACTGGACAGAGCTTATTGCCCGTCCCTTCCAGCCACTCATTTTCCGATCGATGCACGACTGTGTACCTTAACAGCAAGACTATATATAGCATGCAGGGGAATACCACAGTGAAATAATTGAGGATCACAACATGCCTCCTTGGCTGCTGGATCTGCCCTTTCATTTCCTTTCATGCCCTGATACCCAGCATAAATACACCTCCTTCAGTCGTTTTAGTTGGAGGAGGGAATTGAGGATACTCTGGACCACTTTTGCCTGCTGGGTACAAATGTTGCAGAGTGTGAAGAGCACTCAGAGAATTGGAACAGACGATAAATTTAGCACTGGGAGAACATGTTATCTGCTGCAGTGCCCATAAGATCACATATAGTTTTGCATTGAACACAGTGAACTCAAGGCAATCAGACATTTAGGACACAATTCGGGAAAACAGAGCAACCAACCGTCCATATCCATGATATGGCATATGATCACACCCTTGCTTCAGTTGAGAGATTTGAAATCTCAATAACGATACATTCACTCAATTTGTGCAATTTCTTGAGAAGTTCAACCTGCTTCCACCAATTAGTTTTGACTAGCAAGATAGTATTTACGTAAGCGTTTAAAATACTCTATGGTGGCAGCAAGTCATTTCAAACCTTTATGGGCATAAAAGGTGGACACTTTCTCAAACGTCCCCTCCCTCCTCTTGATCACCAGAAACATGTTGCTTTATGACTCCATGAGCCCTGTTATTCACAGCTGACTTTTTCTTATTATCAGAGGGCTATCCTCTCTCATTCTTTTGAATGAGAGGGTGCGAGTTCTCCCTGGCAGTACACCTATCACACTAGGAGGAGAAGACTTCTAGGGTTCCAGCTTGGTCCCACAAGCAGTTATAGAAATAAGGGTCCATTTAGACAGAGCCCATATGCCTGAGTAAGCCTTATACAACTGAGGTGCAGCAGGTTCCTCACAGGTTGTCCACTGCTGACTGTTCCACCTCAATGGCCAAGCACCTTATCAGTGTGCAGCACATCTTGTGGCTGGATTTTTTTTTTTTTTTTTTTTTTTTTAGATGATGTTACTACCATCATTACGATATGGCCAATCAAGCCAAGATCCCAGTTGCCTGTGACACCCAACATTCCGACACCATGCTGCATGATGGTTCTAAAAAATGTTTTCAACAAAATGATTTCCATGATCAAAATACATCACAAAATAATTTCCATTTGGGTGTTGCCAGTGTCTATAGCACAAAGAATATTAGTATTTTGTGACAAAGATTGACAGCATGTTCCAATCAGAGAAAAAAATTTTAAAAAATAAAATTTGAAACCTATAAATTATGAAAATTAAAATACCTAGTCATATGAATATAATAGAGGGAAACATTCCATGTGGGGAAAAAATATAGATATAAAATACCTATTCACCAATACAATTATCTGCTAATCTATATTAAAGGATTTAAAATTCCTACCAGCTGCATACAAAGTCTCAACGCTGATAGTTAACAGGTACTTGTTCTCGTGGCACATAATTGCTATTCTACAGTAGATATTAGTGTTTTTAGGTTCATATTACGCTGATGGAAGAAAATAATCAATAGCTGTTTAATATAGTTGAGGAAGCAGCAATCTGAACAAATTAGTTGCTTCCCATTAACTGTACTTTGTTAAGTACACATAGTTCACAACAGTCCAATATTAATACAGTTTCCAACACCTGCTTGTTAATATGTAACTTTACTCATTCCACACCTCTGTAGGTTTCCCTTCCCTGTGGAATATATGTAATTCATTTTTTATAGCTGTAACTATAAGTCACTCACATTTTTGACTATATGGTCTGCCTGTTTTCTTGTTAGTTTATGGTTAATGTAGCTGCTGGCTCGCCCCTTGTAGCTGAAGTCGAGTCAGAGCACTTCATGAGATCTATCACCTGATGTAATATCTGATGTACTTACTTTTTTTCTTTTCTTCCAGTCACCTTATTTGATTGTCTTAAAGTAGAGTTCCTGCTTATCAGCAGGTCTAAAATCCCGTGTATAGCCAAGAAAAGGTTTTACTTCTTCACATTCTCCAGCTGTTACTGAAGAAAATAAGATAGCTACTTCTCATGTCACAAAAGAAACCATGCCCACTACTTTCCTTTTACAAACAAAAATTTCCTTGAATCAGTGTATACAGATCATTTGAGTGATTTGTGAATTAAGAGCAGAACAACTTTTCAAATGACATATGCCTCAAAGCCTCAAAATAACCTCAAAGATTACTAAACATTTTGTCACTAAACACCTCTTGTCTCTTGTTTTCATTCTAGGAGAGAGTGGTTTGTCCTTGACGGTCAAGCCACAGCCAACCCGTGACGCCAACAAAGAACCCGCCCACAGCAGACGAAATCTTACTATCATCACACCTTACTTTTTCTCATATTCTACACCTTCTGTTTAATGCTTGCACATATGAAATTAAACACCCATGCAAAGTATATGTTCTGTGAATTACTCCCTACTTAATGTTATTCTGTTACCATCATCTTTCCTTGTACTATGCAAGGCATGTGAAATGTTATTTGCCTAAATGGCACATAACACTTCACTTTTACAAAACAACACACTGCATGGAGCTATCTGTTTCTGGTTCTGTTGCTAGTAGCGGTTTTACAACACAAGTGGCAGTCATTCTCAAACGATTACTACCAACTGCACATGGTTAGCAGAAATTAAGCACACGGGTCAAGATAATATGTAATCTTAAAAGATGTGTCCAAAGACATTTCTGAGGTCCTATTTTACAGACGACGACAAGCACAGGTAACAAGTGGGAATGTAGGCAATCCACGATACCAACTTCAGCATCGAGAAGTAGCTGCAGAAGTATAAATGATTACAGTTCCAGTTTCTTCTCATCTAAATACATTTTGCCACTGCTGTAGTATCATTGTGGGTAGAGTATATTATAGTGCTTTATTTTATAGTACAACAAATCACAGGTTTTCAATTGAAATTCATAAGAACACCATGATACTGAAGACTTAAAAATTGTACTAATTTTTGCATGGGAGGGAGGGAGGGGACTACATGACATTTTTCCATCTTGCATTTCTCCAATGACAGAGAGAAAAAATTAAATATGGAATGCAATTACAATATTCCAGTGGATTACAACTGTACTGTGCCTGCTACACCATAAAATAAGGTAACAGAAGAAATAGTGTTGCCTTTGAGGATATCAGAGCAATGAAAAAACATGCTTAAGTGAGAAGAATGTGGAACTATTAACAAAGAGATTTTATCTTCAGAAATATTGCAAGATGATGTTAATTGCCCAAGGTATATTGGATTGTACCAGAACGAGATTTGGAAAAACTTCTCCACATCACAGAGAAATGGGTGATTTTCAGTAAAAAACATGCATTTATTTTACTCAGTTCAATGCACTTCTGAAACATTTTTCCAATGAGTAGATTTCTAAATAAATATTTCCCAGTTTTCATGTTTTTCAGATTTGTGTGTCTACTAAAGCTTTCAATGACTTCCTCTGTCATCATCATCATCATCATCATCATCATCATCATCATCATCATCATCATCATCATCATCATCAAACTGTCAAACAAATACATGTCATGCAGACACCACAGAACTTCTGTGTGCTACCAGAGATTATCTCAATGTCTATGAAGGAAGTATAGCTGTAGCAATGTTGATTCTGCCAGAATGCTGGACTATTAGATAACTCAGCTTATTTCTCTGTAGCTCTCAGCACAGTGTGCCTGATTCCATGCACTTCTGAACTAACTAAAAGCTGTTATTACACAATCTGATCAAAAAATTCTTTGATGACTGAGACCCAGTATGCAGCAGCACGCGATGAAGATTCTCATCTCATTAAACAATTGTGTTTAACTAAACATTCACACCTATAGTAACAGCACATGCTTGTACATGCTTGTAAGGATGTGTTCAGCAACAAAAGATTTGTCAGAACTATGAAATTAATGTGACATTAGTGGTCGGTGTAGCACTCGAAATCTTACATACTGACTAAACAATATAGCTTCTACTGCACTCACAAGAAACATTACAATCCCAGAAAAATGGTTACCAAGGCTGTCTTTCAGTGAACACAGCACCTATAATTTTCTTGGGTTGTCTGAAAACAGACTGGATCCATCTTTGACAAGAACTTTTTTTCTTTTATGCAGTTACGAAGAAAGAAAGAAATGTGACAGGCTGATCAGATGGAGTATTTCCATGTTTTTATTTATTAATGATGGCTAACTTAATATCCTGTTTACTACAGCTGTTCTTCCCAAAGTCCAGCTGGTCCTTGTTAGAAAGAGCTTTCATCAGCCTGTTAAAACCTGATTCCTTTCAGACTGAATTAATGAAAGTTTTGAGCACTGAGACACTTGTAGTAAATTGACCTGGTGAGCCACCCATAAGATTGGTTGGCTGGTTGGTTTAAAAGAAAGGGGGGAGGGACCAAACTGTGAGGTCATCGGTCCCTTGTTCCCAGTAAAATAATTACATAAGGGAAAGAAGACAGGGGGAAAAAAGGAGACGTACAGCACAATAACAGGAGAAAGGAAGGACCATAAGAACAACATTAGGACAACCAACACTCGTATGGACAAAACAGAAAAAGAAAGCCACTGAAAGAAGCAAGAAACAGGTAGAAGGGGGTAAAAACAAGAGAGCAAATGACCGTGGCTGGTCGACCACGAGAATACAAAGGAAAAGCCAGCCAATCTGGGACACATTAAAACATCCAACCTAAAAGTATTAAGAACACACAAAGGGACAAAAGACATACACTAAAACTTATATAGAATGATAAAACCCTAACACATCACGTATAAAACGTAAGACTAAATTAGCTGATGAGGCGGCGTCAGCTAAAATTAAAGTAGTCCGGTAACTGAAGAATCTGCCACAGGGCAGCCAAAGGAGGACAGCTCACCAATATATGGGCCATTGTCAACCAGGCACTGCACTGACAATGAGGCAGGTCTTCATGGCACAGGAGGTAACCTTGGGTCGCCCCAAGCATGGGCGATCCAGAGCCGGCAGAGGACAACTGATTCCCTGTGAGAGACCCGCATGGAAGACTTACACACATTCACAGTCTCCTTAATGACACGCAGTTTGTTATGCGTACTGTTATGCCATTCTGTCTCCCAAAGCCAAAAAACCCTGTGGCATAAATCAGAACGCAGGTCAGGTTCAGAGGTGCCCATCTCCAGAAGCGGTTTCCGCAAAGCCTGTTTGGCCAGCCTGCTGGTAAGTTCATTGCCTGGGATTCAGACATGACCTGGGGTCCAGACAAACACCACTGAATGACTGGACCGTTCCAGAGTAGATGGACTCCTGGATGGTTGCTACCAAAGGACGACGAGGGTAGGACTGGTTGATAGCTTGTAGGCTGCTCAAGGAGTCAGAACACAGGAGAAATGACTCCTGGGCATGGGCAGATGTGTTCACGAGGACAAAATATGGTCACCAATTCTGCAGTGAAAACACTGCACCCATCGGGCAAGGAGTGCTGTTCTACATGTCCTCCATGAACATAGGTAAAGCCAACGTGACCACCTTCCATCGAGCCATCAGTGTAAACCACTTCATGACACCAGTACATGTCGAGAACTGAGAGGAAGTGACAATGGAGAGTCACAGGGTTAACTGAGTCCTTAAGGCCATGTGAAAGGTCCAGGCAAAGCTGCGGCCAAGGTGTACACCATGGATATATACATAAATGGACCTGATGTATAGGTGGTAAAGGACTCCAGTTCAGACAGTAGGGATCGCAAGCGAACTGCAATTGTTAGCCCTGACCTGGGCCACCGATGCGAGAGACGGGCTGCCGTGGGTGGGAAAAGGAGATGGTAATTCAGAAGCAAGGGAGAACTATAAACGTGCACAACGTAACTGGCCAGCATTTGTGCATGCCTCACCTGCAATGGAGGGACTCCAGCCTCCACTAGAACACTGGTCACCAGACTTGTCCTAAAAGCTCCTGTCGCTATGCAAACACCACAGTGGTGCACTGGATCAAGGAAATGCAACACTGAGGGTGCCGCCGAAACATAAACCAGGCTCCCATAGCCAAAGCAGAATTGAACTAGGGCTCTGTAGAGCTGCAGCAGCGTAGAGCAATCTGCACCACAGTTGGTGTTGCTCAGGCTCAACACTTCTGCTTAAGCTGACAAAGGTGGGGAAGCCAAGTCAATCAGGCACTGAAAACCAATCCTAAGAATCGATATGTCTCCACTACAGTGAGTGGATCGTCATTAAGGTAAAGTTCTAGTTCTGGATGAACGCCACAATGCTGACAGAAGTGCATACAAGACTTTGCAGGCGAAAACTGGAATCTGTGGGCTACAGTCCTGGAATCTTGGGCTACAGTCCATGACTGCGCCTTGTGAATGGCTCCCTGTAGGTGCTGCTCAGCAAGATGAGTACTGGTGGAGCAGTACAGAATGCAGGAATTGTCTGCATACAGAGAAGGTGACACAAATAGACCTAAAGCTCCTGCTAGACCATTAACGGCTACTAAAGGTAAAGGACACTCAATAGAGAGCCCTGCAGGACCCCATCTCCTGGATATGGGGAAACTTTGGGAGGCACCAACTTGGACATGGAAAGCACAAAGCGACAGAGAATTCTGGATAAAAATCGAGAGTGGGTCTCCAAGATCCCACTTGTGTAATGTGGCATGGATATGTCGTCGTATGCTTTTCATAAATCAAAAAAGATGGCAACCAGATGTTGCCATCTATAAAAGGCTGTTCGGATGGCAGACTCGAGGGATAAAAGTGGTAGAGCGACCCTGGTGGAATCCACCCTGACATGGAGCCAGTAATCCACGTGACTCCAGGACCCAACTGAACCACAGAGACACCACACGTTCCAGCAACTTACAAACAACGTTGTTTATGAGTGTCAAAATCTTCCAAAAGTACAAAAGGCTTAGGGAGTTGATCAATCAGTGCAATTAATATATTCAGGGATACTGCAGCATCTGGAGGAAAATATACATCACAGACAGTTATTTCCTGTGTTCTCCTTATTCTGACAGCCACAGCTTCAAGAGGGGTTTGAAGGGGCACAGGTTCACTACAGACGGAGTTTAGAAGATAGACACAAACTCCACCTGACACTCAATTACAGTCACTACAGCTCCTGTAGTATCCCTTATAGTCGTGGAGGGCAGGGTCCCGCATTTCAGGGAACCAGGTTTCCTGGAGGGTAATGCAGGAAGCACGTGTAAAGTTTCACAGTTGCTGTAGCTCAGCCAGGAGGTGGAAAAAACACCACCATTCCGCTGGAGGATGACATTGTGCGACTGGGAAGACATGGAACATTCAATGAGGCAGTTTACCCTTCAGGGTCACCTGCTGCCACCGATTTTTTGCCTGAGCAGTCTATATCCATTGTCTCTGAGGGTCCAGAGAGATCTAGGTCCTCAGTGTACACCGAAATCTCCACCTCATCCACAGAGCTTGTAAGTAGCAGTGGTATGGGTGCCACCATAATTCCCTTTGCCTTGGGGATCATCTTTTTGAATTTCTCTCATTCCTCCTTGGGTTTCCCTGGCTGGGAGGACTTCACTGATTCAGTCTCTGAAACTGAAGATGAGCATGAAGCCCTACAACCAGCTGCTTTTGGGCTCTACCACCACTGGCGGGTGTCATCTTTCCTACTAGCAGAAACCTGGGAAGGGGAGTGACCCAAGGGACCCCTTCCCAGTGAGAGGAGCCAAATTAGACTTATGATTCTCTGGCTCAGAAGTGGTGACTGATATCCCCCATGGTTGGGGGAGAGGGAGGGGGGGGGGGGGTAGGTGTTGCTCCTGAAGTAGGTGGTGCGGGAGCAACAGGGAGGGAAGTGCGCCCCACCATCAAGGGGGCAGGTGTAGTCTTCTTGTTCTAAGAGGCAACAGGAATCCGAGGAGCTGATGGGGCAACAACTGTTCTCGTTGCAGCAGAAAGGAGATCATAGCCATAGAATGTAGGCCCTCAAATTTCCTCTTGGCCTCAGTGTAGGTCAGTCAGTCCAGGGTCTTATATTCCACGATTTTCCTCTCTTTCTGAAAAATCCTGCAGTCTGGCGAGCAAGATGAATGATGCTCTCTACAGTTGACACAGATGGGAGGCAGGGCACTTGGAGTATTGGGATGTGATGGACATCAACAATCTCGACACGTGACACTGGATGTACAGTGGGAAGACATGGCCAAACTTCCACCTCTTAAAGCACTGCATCAGGGGAGGGATGTATGGCTTGACATCACAGCAGTAGACCATCACCTTGAACTTCTTGGCCACTGTGTCACCCTCAAAGGGCCAAGATGAAGGCACCAGTGGCGACCTGGTTATTCCTCAGACCCCAATGGACACACCAGACTAAATGAACATCTCGCTGCTCTAAATTGGTGTGCAGCTCACTGTCAGACTGCAAAAGAAAGTCCCTGTGGAATTTAATACCCTGGACCATATTTAAGCTCTTATAGGGCGTGATGGTAACAGAAATATCCCCCCAACTTGTCACAAGTGAGTAATGCCCGTGACTGGTCAGAGGTTGCTGTTTTTATCAAGACTGACCCAGAGACCATTTTGGACAAGGCCTCCACCTCCCGAAATGTGTCCTCCAATTGCTCCACAAAAAACAGAAGATTAATGGACATGAAAGATTCCCCACCAACTATTGTACATACGCCGTAGCGAGGCAGGTAAGCTTCATTTCCATCCTTAGCCTGGCATTCCGCCATGGTGTGGCCAGGGAGGGGAATGATTTGAGGTCATATTTCTTAGCACTGAAGTTAGACTTTGCCCACTTAGAGACTGCTGGCGGCAGACCACTAGCGAGAGATGATGTACTACGCTTCATGGTGTGTCATCCACCCTGATGCCACCCACTACGACCAGGGACCCTTCCCATGGGCACCACCAGCCACAGCAAAGGCCATGTGCAAGGAGTCCCAATGCCAGGAGTCCTAATGCCCCAGGGTGACGAGCATCTACTCCTTGGCACATTTGACATATGTTGGGAGTTAACGGCGCTTGCATCAGCAGAGCAAACACTGTGTAATCGGGACTACAACCAACAGGGTACATGACAGCCCCAATGCAACGGATTGGTTACCGAGCTGGAGCATCGTCAGTGCAGAAAACGATGGTGCATAGTGAGTAGAGGAAAAGAGACCCGGCAAAGTGTCCTCACCCAAGAGATGAGCAGGACTGCAATGCCTCAACGAGAAAGTGCGTTAAAGTTGATCTCAATGCACGATGGACATGATGTACCATGTAAGGCACCCTTACCCAATTGGCTCACTCTTTGGGAAAATTTTGAAAAATGGAGGCCAAACCTACAGGGGACCATCATATAAAGGGCGAAAGGTGTGAGACTCCTTTTTGTTGCCTCTTACAACAGCCAAGAATACCTCGGGCCTATTCTAATCCCCGGGCCCTCAGGGAGCCCGTCCACAAGATTTTCAATCAAGCAAATCATCTAAAAATGATAATTTTCCTTCTCTCTCCATCTCAGCAATGAACTTTATACTACTGTTCATGTAAGTTGAACAAAAGAGAGCTGAATGTAACGTGTTCTTCAGAGGTTTGTAAAATATTTGTGGAGAAGTAACATGCCATCTCTGGATTAACCTAAGGTCTAATATCTTTACATGTAGGAATAGGTGGATAAAGGTTTTACTTTGAACACCCCATGTGCTCCACTGCCAAAGCATCTGTGTGGGCAGATACATGACCATCATGATACAGCTCATTTGTTATCCACTTCTGTCCTCACACACCTAAGATAATATTTGATTGGTATTTGCCAATTATAAATTTAAAAATGGAAATGGATAAGTTAGAGTTAGATATAGTGGGAATTAGTGAAGTTCAGTGGCAGGAGGAACAAGACTTCTGGTCAGGTGACTACAGGGTTATAAACACAAAATCAAATAGGGGTAATGCAGGAGTAGGTTTAATAATGAATAGGAAAACAGGAATGCAGGTAAGCTACCACAAACAGCATAGTGAACGCATTACTGTGGCCAAGAGAGGTAAGAAGCCCATGCCTACTACAGTAGTACAAGTTTATATGTCAACTAGCTCAGTAGATGAAGAAATTGAAGAAATGTATGAGATAAAAGAAATTACTCAGACAGTGAAGGGTGACAAAAATTTAATAGTCATGGGTGACTGGAATTCGGTAGTAGGAAAAGGGAGAGAAGGAAACATTGTAGGTGAACATGGATTGGGGCTAAGAAATGAAAGAGGATGCCGCCTGGTAGAATTTTGCACAGAGCACAACTTAATCATAGCTAACTCTTGGTTCAAGAATCATAAAAGAAGGCTGTATACATGGAAGAAGCCTGGAGATACTGGCAGGTTTCACATAGATTATATAATGGTACGAGAGATTTAGGAACCATGTTTTAAATTGAAAGACATTTCCAGGGGCAGGTGTGGACTGACCACAATCTATTGGTCATGACCTGTAGATTAAAACTGAAGAAACTGCAAAAAGGTGGGAATTTAAGGAGATGGGATCTGTATAAACTGACTAAACCAGACATTGTACAGAGTCTCAGGGAGAGCATAAAGGAACAATTGACAGGAATGGGGGAAATAAATACAGTAGAAGAAGAATGGGTAGCATTGAGGGATAAAGTAGTGAATGCAGCAGAGGATCAAGTAGGTAAAAAGACGAGGGCTAGTAGAAATCCTTGGGTAACAGAAGAAATATTGAATTTAATTGATGAAAGGAGAAAATATAAAAATGCAGTAAATGAAGGAGGCAAAAAGGAAAAAAAACGTTTCAAAAATGAGATCGACAGGAGGTGCAAAATGGCTAAACAGGGATGGCTAGAGGACAAATTTAAGGATGTAGAGGCTTATCTCACTAGGGGGTATGACAGACACTGCCTACAGGAAAATTAGAGAGACCTTTGGAGATAAGAGAACCACTTGTATGAACATCAAGAGCTCAGATGGAAACCCAGTTCTAAGCAAAGAAGGGAAAGCAGAAAGGTGGAAGGAGTATATAGAGGGTCTATACAAGGGCGATGTACTAGAGGACAATATTATGGAAATGGAAGAGGATGTAGATGAAGATGAAATCAGAGATACGATACTGCGTGAAGAGTTTGACAGAGCACTGAAATACCTGAGTCGAAACAAGACCCCGGAGTAGACAACATTCCATTGTAGCTACTGACGGCCTTGGGAGAGCCAGTCCTGACAAATCTCTACCATCTGGTGAGCAAGATGTGTGAGACAGGCGAAATACCCTCAGACTTCAAGAAGAATATAATAACTCCAAACACAAAGAAAGCAGGTGTTGACAGATGTGAAAATTACCAAATTATCAGTTTAATAAGTCACAGCTGCAAAATAATATACACGAATTCTTTACAGACGAATGGAAAAACTAGTAGAGGCCGACCTCGGGGAAGGTCAGTTTGGATTCCGTAGAAATGTTGGAACACGTGAGGCAATACTGACCCTACGATTCGTCTTAGAAGCTAGATTAAGGAACTGCAAACCTACGTTTCTAGCATTTGTAGACTTGGAGAGAAGTTTTGACAATGTTGACTGGAATACTCTCTTTCACATTCTGAATGTGGCAGGGGTAAAATACAGGGAGAGAAAGGCTATTTATAATTTGTACAGATACCAGATGGCAGTTACAAAAGTTGAGGGATATGAAAGGGAAGCAGCGATTGGGAAGGGAGTGAGACAGGGTTGTAGCCTCTTCCCGATGTTATTCAATCTGTATATTGAGCAAGCAGTGAAGGAAACAAAAGAAAAATTCAGAGTAGGTATTAAAATCCATGGAGAAGAAATAAAAACTCTGAGGTTCGTCGTTGACATTGTAATTGTGTCAGATACAGCGAAGGAATTGGTAGAGCAGTTGAATGGAATGGATAGTGTCTTGAAAGGAAGATATAAGAAGAATATCAACAAAAGCAAAATGAGGATAATGGAATGTAGTCAAATGAAGTCGGGTGATGCAGAGGGAATTAGATTAGGAAATGAGACACTTCAAGTAGTAAAGGAGTTTTGCTATTTAGGGAGTAAAATAACTGATGATGGTCGAAGTAGAGAGGACATAAAATGTAGACTGGCAATGGCAAGGAAAGCATTTCTGAAGAAGAGAAATTTGTTAACATCAAGTATAGATTTAAGGGGCAGGAGGATTGGGGAGAAGAGAGATTTGTGGCACAACTTGACTAGAAGAAAGGACCGGTTGGTAGGACATGTTCTGAGGCATCAAGGAATCACCAATTTAGTATTGGAGGGCAGTGTGGAAGGTAAAAATCGTAGAGGGAGACCAAGAGAGGAATACACGAAGCAGATTCAGAAGGATGTAGGTTGCGGTAGGTACTGGGAGATGAAGAGGCTTGTACAGGATAGAGTAGCATGGAGAGGTGCATCAAACCAGTCTCAGGACTGAAGACCTCAACAACAACAACAACAACAACAACAACAACAACAAATTTACATTTCATAGTCCATAGAGTTAAGAGTCTTCCTTGAATTCCAGAAAACAGTTTCCATCCTTTTCTGAGAGCTATGATACCTTAATTGTGTTTTGGATATATGTTTTAGACCAACATTTTCATCAAGTTTTAAAATAGCATTACTTTTTGTTACATCTCCATTCACACTTCATTTAATACAATATACTTCACTTCAGCTACCCTTTTTATCAAATGAATTTTTGTGAATACTTTATTTGAAAAGACTCAAAAGCAACCAACAGTTGAATTTAGCTGCCTGTTTATCAATGCAAAAAATGGAGCAGATTTCAGTTAGGGCTGCTTGGTATAAATGATGATGAGAAACTGTCCAACAAAAAGTTTTCCAATTTATTCACTTAAAAACAGTTACTTTAAAAATAAATAACAATACAGTTGTTTCAATTGCGTGTATTGAGACACTACACCATTTATATCAGTGTGTAACATTTTCCATCAAAAGAAAAGCAAAATTTAATGATATTAATCTCTCGGCAAGACAATTTTTTCCATGCCATGTTCATTGAAAAGTTGGTGATGGTTATCAACAGTACAAGTAATTAATCCATACAATATATCCAAGGAAATAGTAAGTCTGAATCACATACTCACCATCAGATTTTGTTTCAGTGAAGTATCTCGATGCTGCATCATTTTTCACAACTTCACGTTTCATAATATGTAGCTTTGTGGGAGACTTCCTGCGAAGATCACTAACTGATGGTATTGTACGTGGGTGTAAGCTTCGTCGTGACATGTTTGGTGGATTGATTACACCTGGTGAAATTTCCTTCCTGTCAGTTGACGAACGTGAATATGTATAGTCTGTCTTTGGGAAAACCCTGTTGAAGAACATGGGAAATGAAATTTTCAACTGATGGTGTGCAACATTTTCTGGAAATAACTTTTTTAAAACGTAAAATCTCTCAATAATTAAAAATATCAAGAAATCAAAGGATTCTTGGCAGCTAGTTTTATGTGGTATTAACATGGTGACTCTTCCCAATATTTTTGAACTATATAAAACAACTATTGTATGTGGGTAGATTCAATTACATATTGAAGAAACTATACAATTGATGAAGTGTTTCGGTTGCTAATGCATGGTGCCAAAAACACAGATTGGGGTAGCTTAAGCGTTTGGCACCACTTTCCCAACTCTCAACCAAATTCAACATAAAATAGACCTACAGGTCATTATGTCACCGCTGCTAAGATTTCTTATTCAAATTCATTGGCTTCACCAACTCACAGCCTAACTGTCACCTTCCAACCTAACCTAGACCTTGAGCTATGCTACAGATTAGACTCACCAAAAACTAATATAGCACCAAAATGAATTTTCAAGTGTTCTGTTCCTGCATGTATGATATGACACACAACATTGTGTTACTGTATGAAGTCGATACCCAGTGTCGTTAGTTACAATTCATCCCACAGATTGTAAGCTGTTCGTTAAGTCACCAAGGGAAGAACGTGTAATGATTCTCATATTTCTATGAAGCCTCTTCCTGTATGTATCTATTCTGCTACACAGAAAGTGACAAACAGAACTACTCCCCCTCCCTCCTCACACGTAGCTCTCAAATCACTTCATAGTGCAGAAGTGCAACTATCGACACACATATAATTCAATCCTAAATGTTACGTGATTTTGCTTGTGAGGAAGTGCTCAGACATAAAAAGTAATCGTTACATGAAGGATGTGCTGTTGTTCCCATGAACTGAGTGGAACACTTTCATACTGTCACCAGTCCTCAAGAGAGCTCTAATAGAATAATTTTTCATTTTAAAATTAGTATGGGTAATAAAAGTAAAGGTACAGTTAGAACCAAACCACAAAACCAAGCAGGAACTTAAAATAATGATGCGATTTAGCCTCAGTTAAACAGTACTTGAATAGGCAGACAAGATCTGTAAAATGCATTTACATACTCATTGCCACCTTTGTAAACTGTAATTGCATGGAAAGATCAGGTCAACACAAGAAAACACATTTAAATAGAACTACAAAATGCAATGCATTTTGTTTTATCTTTACTAATATAAAAAAGGGACACATGGCCACTAAAAATCATGGAAAGTTCTCGACCAATTTAACTTCAAATTTTTACACACTTCTCCAATCAACACATTCAGATGGGCCTGAGATATGTATTCAAACAATGGACTGCAGAGGTTTTCTGTTGAAACGGACCATGAGAAAGAAAATTACAATTTCCCTTTCTTTCTTGACGATGCTTTTAACTAAAACAGCAATGTATTCACACCATTGAGGATATTGTTTTTCCCATACACACTGTTTCTCAACACACACAACTTTAAACAAAGATAGTATATTGTACACACAGTCAGTTAACAGAAAATCAGTATGTAAGGAGAGTTCTAGTTCCAAATTATGATTAGGATACTACTAAGCACCGTAAGTCACACAAAACTTTGAACTGCATCTGACAAACAATATTGTTTTGGAGCTAGTAACAAACTTAAGGAATACTGATCAATTGGTACTATAGCCACCACTGAAGACTAGGTTTGGTATCAGTAAGTATATAAATTCAATGAATCCAGCTTGCTTTTTGGCACACACTTTGGGCCTTAAATTCGTGTTCCTGTAATGGGCACCTACTACACCATCTCCATTCTATGAAACTTTGTAATGGTACCCGTTTGCAGGAGAAACTAAGAAAAGTAATGTCACTGAAGCTACTATACTATCAGATTCAGCATCTGGACAACACTCTCATAGCAAAGACCAACTCATTGACCTATTCATTTTATGCGACTTCACTTCTCTACCAAGGTTTCATTTGCAATAAGGTCTCAAGGTCAGAATTCAAGAATGTTGGAATTGATTTATGGTCAGAGTTATTCACATTGTCAGTTTTATGTAGCTCTTTCACGAACTAGAAGTTTGGAAAACCAGTTAGGCTTACCCCACAGCACCCAAAAAACCACTGTATACTCTGAAGTAATTGTGTACAAAAAATTAAAAACCTTAAAACAAAAAAATACCCGAGATACCCCAGATTAGGACGCATATTCAGTCCCCACAGACATTTAACAATTGTTAAACATCGTCAGGATCGCTAGTATGATACAACGAAAGACTATCAAGATACCTATGTTGGCTTCAGCAACTCGCATCCAAACTATGATCTAATCTAGACTGACGATAATAAGGGCCACTAATGAACATTTTACATAATAAATGAGCGATGCAAAAATATAGAGCAAGGCCTCTTGTGCGATGAGAACTCTCTTTAAAATAAGGGCCAAAATCAATGTGTGCACTTTCATCTGATACCAATTGCATGGAAGGCATTGGATATTTTCATGTATCGGACAAACTGTTGTATAAGTAACTTATTTTATTATATAGCATACGAACTAAAAATCTTGCTCCTTTTTTCTCACCAACAATACAAAGTATAAATCAGGGAACGTTGCAACTTTCGAATTTATCGTAGCTTATTCTTAAAATCAAGAAGCAAGCTGACGATCAATAATAATAAAAAAAACTTTCATTAGTTAGTCATAATTCATGGAGTAAAGTAGTGGCTTCAGTCACACTGAGCACTGTACCAATAAACAGCTTTTTGCATAAATTGCACAGAAACAAGAAGTTCTTTCTCTCTTATACCTACAAGTCGATTGGCGTACATGAAAAATATAATTAAATTGGTGCGGCATGAGGAAAGTACATACCACAATGTTTACACAAAACGGCTGTATAATTAGTGTTTAACAGTTTTCCACATTCCCGGCGTTGACGCATGAAACAGTACTCAGCACTACTAATTAAACCACGGGGGCAACAGCGTCCGCAGTTTCGCACAGTAGTACGGCAGCACAGCAGTCGCTCGCTCACCGCATGCGTCTCGCAGTGCTAGGCGGCGCACTCCTACCCCAGCGTACCTTCCTTCAGACTCACCCTGTGGGAAGGATCCCATCTGCCGAACAGTGGACAGCTACAACGCACCAACAGGCGCAGACTTGCCGTCGTTGAAAGGATTCGAATGGGGCAAGGAAGGCACTACAGGCTTCAGCCGCCTCGCTTGTCCACCACGACCAGGAAACCATCTCGTACCACTGGTCAGGTGTCGTGAACGGTACAACATCGATTGAATTCGCTGCCACTGTCATTTCTATGGCACTTTGTTTTGGGTAATAAGAGATCTTCATGAATATCCTGGATAAAAAGAAAAGGGCCGTCTTAATTCTACCTCAGTTATGGATCGACGAAGCAAATTTGAACATTTTGCAAAACCACCACCTCGTTTCGCTACGATTTAGCCAGTTCGACTGTGTGGTGACATGAGCGCCAGGTTTGAAGCGTTGACTGCTCTGAGCACATGTATGTCAGTAACCTGTTGCTCTACGTAAGCCTCTGCCCACTAGGAAAGTTCGCACGGCCAAAGGACAGTCTTATCGTTTCAAGACAAGCTGCCGTGGTGTACGATTTCAGGCGAACCTGTTTACATTTCTGGCGCCTTGTTTTGTCAAGGACTGATCTCTCCATCCAAAAAGAGCCACATAGTTACGACACACAGCACGAGCGAGGCCTCTCGGTCGTTAATACGGTGAACTATTTCAGCTGCAGTCCCAATGCGCTTCTCGGAATAACTTTCGAATGCACACACGATGTGTTTTGGAAAGCCACCGAATTAACCTTTGAACACCTGGAACAACCACGAAAAATAAGTCATGAATACCGCGTTTTTCCACAAGACTGGTACCAGGAGAACCTTATCGCAGACTGAACGGAAACAAGCAGCACCTAGCGATGGGAATGAATAGCGAATAAGTGCTAGGTTTTGTGCATATTGTGCTGCATTGTTGAGTAATCCATAAACATGATATTGTACACCACAAATGCTTAATTATTTTATTCAACCACAGGTTCCGATCATGATCACACTTTTGTTGCATGCGTCATGCGTTTGGGGGGGAGGGGGCGCCAAACGGTAAGTCGTTTGTGTGGAAAAATTTTCTCCGAGCAGCCCTGCGAACATTACGCAAGAATTTTAAGCTAAGACAATACTACGACTTGGGCCCGCTAACTCAAGATGACCATGGTACCATTGGTGTAAAAAAACCAGCCGTGAGGTGGCCGACAAAAATGATCTTAGAAACAGTAGAAATTATTTTCTCTTCAGTATTTACAGTATTCAGCGACGCCTGCCGAGGATTTGCAGCAAAGGATTACGGAAAAGGTAGTGACACATCAAAATTAATTACACCAGCAACGCTGTTTCTCTGGCGTCAACTTCATTGGATCTTTTATTT
Organism: Schistocerca gregaria; assembly: GCF_023897955.1. Classification (NCBI taxonomy): domain Eukaryota; kingdom Metazoa; phylum Arthropoda; class Insecta; order Orthoptera; family Acrididae; genus Schistocerca; species Schistocerca gregaria. The sequence continues at coordinate 727,258,709 of NC_064921.1, read as the reverse complement.
ATTTTTTTCATGGCCTTAATGACCTACGTGTATCTATAAATATTTATCTACTTCGCAGAAATAGAAAATCTAAATATCGAATACGAGAACACTAATTCTGAGAATTAAGTTACCTTCGTGTCTCAAAGCAGCCTGTGAGACCGCCTCGAATTGTGATTCTAAATTTACCAGTTTCGAGGAGCATTTCAGTGTGGACTGACAACACTGTCATGTCAGTGTGCAAACTGGCAAAGCGCTCAACGCTTAAGTAGGCCAACGGTCCATCGGCTGTCTTATTTATGGGTCAAATAGACGCGCCTGAATAACGTATGACAATTTGGAAATCAGACAACCCAAGCGTAGTTTTTAGGCGGTTTACCCAAACATATGTACGTAACTGTGGGCCTACCAACGCCATATTGTATTCAGTTACTCAATTCGCAAATACATACATACAACAGCGTTAACAGGCTTCGCATGACGCGCGATGTGCACATGTGAACTCTACTATCACCCCCCCCCCCCCCCCCCACACACACACACACACACACACACACACACACACACACACACACACACACACACCCCTTAAGTCCCGTGCGTCTATAGTAAGACCGTGCATCCGAAGGGTAGTCGCAAGTGTTCAGAATCGCGCCAAAAAACAGACTGGTAATTTTTGTTTGTTTGTTTGTTTGCTGCTATATGCCTGCATTGAAATCTCCGCGCTGCAGTACCGAAGCATGTCGCCAGATTAAATGGCGCAGCCTAGACACACAGCGCAGTGTCGTGCGATGATTCTTTTCTGTATCAACGGAAATGCAGTTGTGATAAGCCAATCCAGGTAACTTCTTCAGCCGTCTCAATTGCCTGACACAGATGCAACGTTTCCGCTGCTATTGAAAACGAATTACTGCACGATACCACAAATTATAACTGGGTTGCAGCATCTCTAGTGGCGTGCTGAGGTATTCTGTCGCGGAGATTCCAATATGTACCATGGACGTGTACCTGCATACAAATAAAAATTTATTATGCTATTTCATTTTTTAAGTATTAATTACAACTTTATGATACCCCTTGTATAGTGCATGGAAGGAAAGTGGAGAACAAACGCGACTTGAGACGCGCAGCAGACACAACCTAACAAACGTTCATGATGAGGATGAAGTTCAAACGAGCTTATTTTCTCACTTATTACCACAAGATAGGGGTCAGTCGCTGGTGTGTTTGTTCAGAAAGGGATTTAAATAACCCTATTTTGAGAGATATCGGCATTAGTGACTGACTTTGATAAGGAAAGTATGCACACTGAAATTTATTTACTTAATAGCGGACACGACAAAGCTTAGCAATTGCTAAATATACATGGGAATTGGATATACATCCTAAATACCTTGTCCCCCCATTCTCTCCATACATCTATTCTCCCACCATCTCTCTGTGCATACCCTCTTTCCCCCTCCCTCCGACCACCACCTCTCCCTCATTTCTGTCTACAGGTTCAGTAGAGTATCGTGTAAAAGACTGAAGTAAATCCAAGATCTCTTCGAGATTTTGGTAACAACGCTTCCCCTTATTAAAACACAAAAAAAGAAAATCAACCAAATCGCTCTTACCGTTCTTAAATGATTTTTCACAACTGATTTTAATTTCCGATTCTTCCGGTTGATTTTCCAAAAATTTTCTTTCGTAAAAACCTTGTCATGAAAATTACAAACACATCAAAGTCAAAACTGAACCAAATATGTCGAGGCTTCTTAAACTTGTATTTCATACATGCGGCAATTGATGTTAATTTCCGACTTTTGCGTTGAATTTTCCAAAACATTTTCTTTCATACGAACTTTGTCCTGACAATAACGAAAGCAACAATAAACGATCAACCAAACCTGTCACGCCGTTCTCAGGTGGTGACCTTTCATACATGCGGGAACTGATTTTTATTTATATACATTTATTGTATGGCATAAATTAGGTGTTTCTGAATCAAAAGATTAGCTATACACACACAAAGATTACCAAACTACTACATAAAAACATTTCAACACAGCTCTCCAACATAACACAAATTACCAATATTATAGATAAATATCAAGGTCTTTTATATAGTTTATGACACTACTCGTCACTGTCAGGGAATCTTCGGAAGGACCCTCGCAGGCACATGCGGGACATGTTGCACAACATGCGCGACTGTAATGTCGTTTCACATTACTGAGTAGCGATGTCGGCAGGCGCCCCACACATGCCCAAAGCAAGTACCAATGCGGCCCCGGAAGTGAGCACCTATCACCCGTTCGGTAAACGATAAAACTCCCGCCGCACGATGCTTGATCTGTACCCCCCCCCCCCCAAATGTGTGTGTGTGTGTGTGTGTGTGTGTGTGTGTGTGTGTGTGTGTGTGTGTGTGTGTGTGTGTGTGTGTGTGTGTGTGTGACGTTAATAACCCACTTGTATACTGTCCGCACGTCTTCCGTGTCCAGCTCTGATGCGGTCCAACAGACCGACGCTGGTCAAATCCACGGGTTTCTCTGGAATGCATGGCAGTTTCAGGCATTGTAGAGAGCATTTTTGTTGCCAATATTGTTTCCATTCGCTGATAGCATGAAATTCATTTTCAATAAGAATCCTGGCTAAGATACGAGTGGAACGTCTTGATCTTAATCTTTTTCGGTTCACGCGAAATTTGTATTTCAATCTTGGGCGGTCGGAGGTATCAACAATACTCTCTTATTCACGTAGTAGCGCACTCTTCCGTCCGATAAGAGGTGACTCACTAATATCACAATCGCCCTCAAAACGAAAAACAATCGCCCTTCCTGTCAGGAAGGTCGCAGTTCGTAGTAATAGACGGCAAATCATCGAGTAAAACTGAAGTGATACCAGGTGTTCCCCAGGGAAGCGTCCTGGGACCTCTACTGTTCCTGATCTATATAAATGACCTGGGTGACAATCTGAGCAGTTCTCTTAGACTGTTCGCAGATGATGCTGTAATTTACCGTCTAGTAAGGTCATCCGAAGACCAGTATCAGCTGCAAAGCGATTTAGAAAAGATTGCTGTATGGTGTGTCAGGTGGCAGTTGACGCTAAATAACGAAAAGTGTGAGATGATCCACATGAGTTCCAAAAGAAATCCGTTGGAATTCGATTACTCGATAAATAGTACAAATCTCAAGGCTGTCAATTCAACTAAGTACCTGGGTGTTAAAATTACGTACAACTTCAGTTGGAAGGACCACATAGATAATATTGTCGGGAAGGCGAGCCAAAGGTTGCGTTTCATTGGCAGGACACTTAGAAGATGCAACAAGTCCACTAAAGAGACAGCTTACACTACACTCGTTCGTCCTCTGTTAGAATATTGCTGCGCGGTGTGGGATCCTTACCAGGTGGGATTGACGGAGGACATCGAAAGGGTGCAAAAAAGGGCAGCTCGTTTTGTATTATCGCGTTATAGGGGAGAGAGTGTGGCAGATATGATACACGAGTTGGGATGGAAGTCATTACAGCATAGACGTTTTTCGGCGCGGCGAGACCTTTTTACGAAATTTCAGTCACCAACTTTCTCTTCCGAATGCGAAAATATTTTGTTGAGCCCAACCTACATAGGTAGGAATGATCATCAAAATAAAATAAGAGAAATCAGAGCTCGAACAGAAAGGTTTAGGTGTTCGTTTTTCCCGCTCGCTGTTCGGGAGTGGAATAGTAGAGAGATAGTATGATTGTGGTTCGATGAACCCTCTGCCAAGCACTTAAATGTGAATTGCAGAGTAGTCATGTAGATGTAGATGTAGAAGGCAACTTATTAAACTAAAAAGTAACTTTAGCGAAATGAAGCAGAAACCAAATTAAAAGCAGTTGGCAATTTGGGGTTCACTCGACGTAATAAATGCCTGAAAGGTTCATGGGCGTAAAAAAATACCAGCCAACGCAACGCCCGTGAAGCTTTCCAGCAAAACCAATCTGTTAGAAAGCTCACATCGTTATACAACTGTGAACTCAAAATTCATACATAATAATTCCAATCCCAAAGAAAGCAGGTGTTCGACAGATGTGAAAATCACCGAACTACCAGTTTAATAAGCCACGGCTTCAAAATACTAACACGAATTCTTTACAGACGAATGGAAAAACTGGTAGAAGCTGACCTCGGGGAAGATCAGTTTGGATTCCGCAGAAATGGTGGAACACGTGAGGCAATACTGACCCTACGTCTTATCTTAGAAGCTAGATAAAGGAAAGGCAAACCTACAGTTACAGCATTTGTAGGCTTAGAGAAAGCTTTTAACAATGTTGACTGGAATACTCTCTTTCAAATTCTAAAGGTGGCAGGGGTAAAATACAGGGAGAGAAAGGCTATTTATAATTTGTACAGATACCAGATGGCAGTTACAAAAGTTGAGGGATATGAAAGGGAAGCAGCGATTGGGAAGGGAGTGAGACAGGGTTGTAGCCTCTTCCCGATGTTATTCAATCTGTATATTGAGCAAGCAGTGAAGGAAACAAAAGAAAAATTAGCAGTTGGTATTAAAGTCCATGGAGAAGAAATATTAACTTTGAGGTTCGCCGATGACATTGTAATTCTGTCAGAGACAGCAAAGGACTTGGAATAGCAGTTGAACGGAGTGGACAGTGTCTTAAAAGGAGGATATAAGATGAACATCAACAAAAGCAAACCGAGGATAATGGAATGTAGTCGAATCAAATCGGGTGATACTGCCGGAATTAGATAAGGAAATGAGACAAAGTAGTAAACGAGTTTTGCTATTTGGGGAGCAAAATAACTGATGATGGTCGAAGTAGAGAGGATATAAAATGTAGACTGGCAATGGCAAGGAAAGCGTTTCTGAAGAAGAGAAATTTGTTAACATCGAGTTTAGATTTAAATGTCAGGAAGTCGTTTCTGAAAGTATTTGTATGGAGTGTAGCCATGTATGAAAGTGAAACGGGGACGATAAACAGTTTAGACAAGAAGAGAATAGAAGCTTTCGAAATGTGGTGCTACAGAAGAATGCTGAAGATTAGATGGGTAGATCACATAACTAATGAAGTATTGAAGAGAACTGAAGAGAATTGGAGAGAAATTTGAGGCACAAGTGACTAGAAGAAGGGATCGATTGGTAGGGCATATTCTGAGGCATCAAGGGATCACCAATTTAGTATTGGAGGGCAGCGTGGAAGGTAAAAATCGTAGAGCGAGACTAAGGGACGAGTACACTAAACAGATTCAGAAGGATTTAGGTTGCAGTGGACTGAAGACCACAACAACAACAACGTTACTCCATCCCACGCACTGGAAAATACTTTATATGCCTTGGCACTGTTTCCACAGGATGATTGATAAGCTGCTGTTCAAGCAAGTCAGATTCTTCGATGGCGGCCATTCTCAGATCATTCCGGTGAGTCCTGCGACGGCGGTCTACAAGTTTAAACTGCACATAGCAGATACCGCAGGCTTTTAAATTCGATTTATTCCTGCATTCTGCAAATAGGTTTCCAAGTGGTGGTGCAACACTCTCTTGCATAACGGACTTAAAGACGAACCCAAAGCGAGAATAAATGTGGGGCTGGACAACAGGTTGGCGGACTCTTTTCAGATACCGCACAGCCCTCAAAGTACCGCCGATAGTGATGAAATTCATCAGATATCCATAATTCATACAGGCCCAAAATATGACTCAACATCCTCCGCACTGAAACCGTGGGAGTGCATTCCTAAGACGTGCACCTCCACTAGGGTTGCAAGGTCCAAAAACTGAAAAGCCAGGTTCTGCGTTATATTTAGCCGGATATTTTGCCCTAAAGGACTGACTTCCTAACTAAATAGTCTTAGAAATGGAGTCTACTGGGTACTTTCTATCGTTATTAATAATCAATTACGATCAGTTTTCTGCGACAACAGCCTTAAAAACGCTTAGCCTGTGGAAAAAAGCAGTAAACAGCCTTATAATTTGACTATTATGAATTCAGTGCTCAGTCTTCTTAACGGATGTCTTCTTCCTAGGATAACCTTGTGTCAAAATAAACTAAAATATATTCATTAAACATAATGAGGAATTATGTATTCCTCTTGCATGGAAAAATAAAAGATCAATAGCTTTGGCCATTTCAATTAGATTTATGAAGAAATAACAATATTCTATAGCTAAGTATTAATATTTCTCATTTGAAATCACTATCAAGAACGCTATGTTCCTTGGAAATAATTTTGTGGAATTCTAGGTAGGGTAATTTAAAATTACAAAATCATCATCATCTTTATGGTTGTGTCTGTTTTTAATTTATTGCCTTCTTTTGTCCTTCGGGCGTTTGTGAAAAGAACCACCCTGGAATTGTAATATTTTGCCAATTTCAATAACTCCGAATGAAATTCTTTATCCTTCTTTACACTTAGCCCTCGATTAGGTTGTTAGCTTGGAAGGGGCCTTAGTTACGCGTTCTCTATCTCGTCGCTGAAAAACGGCATATGTGGCCGTGCACGACCGTAAACATCGGATTTCTTGCAGCCCTTGGCTCCACACTTTTCCTGCATACAGCCCAGACTTAGCCCCATCCGATTTTCATCTGTTTCCAAAACTTACAGAACACCTTCTCGGACTTCACTTTGATAATGATGAACTGGTGCAAGCAAGAGGTGGTGATGTAGCTCCGTCAACAAAATAAAAAAATCGACCGGTCCCTCTTTTGAGAGAAATGTGTTCGTCGGCAGAGTGACTACGTGGAGGCATCAATATGTAGACATGAAGAATGAAAAAACAGAATGTTAATAATGTGTGTTTTATTTAAAATGCTTTAAGAATTTTCACATTAATTTGGAGACAGTATTTTCAGCACGCCCTCCTATCAGAAACACGGCTGAGAAGTGATAGCCGCGGGTCGCATGAGCTCTTTATTTGGCACGCAGTTTGACAATCACTGTTCTGTACCATGGCACGGACTATTGGACGATAGTGATGCATTTACGTACTGACTAATCATTGTCTTACAGAAGTCGTCGTGTAACTAGAAGGCGTGGTTCTCGCTGAGGCGATACGGGGTACGACATATTTATTTATGCATCAGACGTATCAATTACGAAACAGTGTTGGCTGCACGGTATGTGAAGAAAACACTAAAATTTTAGTTAGGACAGGGCAACGGTGTGTTACTTAAAATTTTGGTTACATTCAAATTACAGTGCATTTTTACTCGCCAAAAGGCTGTAAAATCAATCCTTGGGTATCGGGAGGCTCGAACGAAATTCATACTGCGTGTAATACCAGCTGAATGATTAATCCACGGCGATCATTCCTACACCCTGCAGTAGGCAAAGAACAAAAAGATATGGCACCAGAGGAAACCGGTGCACTTATGAGCAAAAATTCTAAATCATGTCACTTGCGTTGTTTTCCCCAGATCGAGAGATGTGAACATTTATCTACTTGGCTAATTACAAGCAGCAGCCTATTAAACTGAAAGGCCACCCTTAACAACAACAACCTGCAGTGGAAAATTAAACTGCCCTGTAGCGTACTCCCGGAAATGAATTCATCAGTAGCGAATATAAGGTATTAGTTGGTGTGATGTTTGTCCAAACTAGCCTGATTGTGTGTCTCGAATTCCATATCAATAGTCACTTCAGTTTCACCTCTCTATTCGTATCTCACACAGCAGCACTACAGGTTCTCATAAAACATGTTCATATAAATAAACTGGCTGATACGTCTTAGTATATTGTTGGATACATCATTTCCAATTGCTGGGTGAGTAGGCCTAACCCAAACTAGGAAGTTTACTGAATTGTGCTGATTCTCAGACGCTGTTTAAAGGATTCCTCTCCCAGAATACAGTTAAGATCGATACATGGCATGGCAGTGCCCACCACAGCGGAGCTACAAACCCCGATCACCATACAGAACAATATGAAACAGTATTTGAAGAGTGGATTGTCAAACGTTCTGCATGAAAAATTTCATATGTCAGGATGATACAAAAAGGATTAATCTCTTTTTGTACATAATTACGCTGCACACTTATCACTGCAAAAGTGATAAATCATAAAATAAATACTTTACCGACTGAAATATGCAAGTACGACTCTCAGCTGTCCTCCCATCAATACATCATCTCCTACCTTCCAAATCTCTCAGAAGTTCTCCCGCCTACCTTACGCGACTAGCACACTCTACAAGCCAAGGGACTGAGGAGATATAGTTTAGCCACAGCACTGAGGAGATATGGTTTAGCCACAGCCTCGTCAACTGTTTTCAGAATGAATTTTTAACATGTGGCGGAGTGTGCGCTGATCTGGAACTGAATGTCGGACCGGGGCTCCAATCTGGTAAGTTTCAAATCGTCACACACACTACTGCAATGTGAAAATTTATTTTGGATAGAAAATAAATATTTTATTAAGAACGTTCTAGGTACCACACCAGGAAACTCATTGGTTCAAAGTGCCAACAAGAAAGTTTTTGTTTCAAGTGCCGTTAATATTGATGAACTGCGTTTGTTTATCATAATACAAGTTCAGAAATACTGCAGTAACGTTCTAAATGTAGTCAACACTAAACCATTTCTCGTCTCTCTTTAACAAGAGAACAACAAAATTAAATTCACGAAAAAATTTCGCAGCACTGACTATTTCTTAAGCAACTCCAATCTTGGAATAAGATATCGTTAAGTTTACTGTTGAACTCCCTGTAGTGTTCACGTACATGGTGACACAGAAAACGGGAACATCTCCACAATACAATAAAACTATAACTAAAGAAGGAAAGAAATTGCACTCATGGTAACTGAAACCTTACAACTTTGCCATTTACTAAATACTGATAAGCATTCATCATTTTTTAAACAATACGTCCTTTAGATGGCGTCCTCCTGCACGAATAAATTCGTGAAATCTGCTGTCGAGATCCCTCATTGACGGCTGCAGCGTCTCAGGTGCGATACTGTGAACTGCATCCCGAATTCTCTGTTTTAGCTCACTCACGGTTCTTGGTCGAGTCGTGTAGACTTTGCTCTTGAGGTATCACCCTAAGGAAAAAAATCACAAACGGATAAACCTGGCAATCAGGGGGACAGGGAATGTTACCGAATCATATCACACGGTTGTCAAACAATTCTCGCACACATACAACTGATTGCCGTGCAGTGTGTGATGTCGCTCCGGCCTATTAAAACCAGCCTTCTTGAACGTTTGTTAAGTTGTTTAATGCAGGTGTAAAGAAAGCTCGTAACATATACACATAACGATCTGCACTGACAGTTATTGTGTTGTCCTGTTCATTTGCGAGAAAATACGGTCCTATAATCCCATGTGATGAAACAGTACATCATACTGTCACTTTACTAGCGCGTAAAAGGCTCTCACGAACGTCATTAAGATTTGTGTTTGTCCAGTAACGGTAGTTCTGTTTATTCACATACCCTGTGAGATGAAAATGTGCCTCATCTGACATCCACAACTTTCATGGTCAACATCCACAACATTCTTCGTCGTTGTTTATTTTTGTTATCACTTGCTGACAGAATCCTAATCGTAACCGGTAATCGTTCAATTGTTGCACCATCTGTACTTTGATCGGATGAAATCAAGATGAATTCTGCGAACACTCTCTCTCGACATTCCAACCACTTCTCCTTGCTTACGAATTGAACGTCGTGGGCTTCGTAAGACGGATTCGCGTACATCAATGTTCACTGGAGAACGCACACTTCTTGGTCGTCCTGTTGGTTTCTTCCTGAGGGCAAATCCAGTCTCTTCAAAACTATTAATGCAACATTTTACCGCCTGTTTCGACGGCATCATGGCGCCCTAAATTATAAAAATGTGTCGAAACTCTCTCAGCGCCGCTAGCAAACTATCATTGGTTTTATAAAACATTTTTATGGCTAATGCACGCTGTTGTTCGTTCCACTGATCCATGATTACTGAAATGGCAGACTGTTTACTCACACTGTTACGAACCCGCAGCGCTGTCACCTGCACATAGCTCATATCAAACATTCGCGCTGTTCTGTGTCACCCTGTAGGAACGGTATCGTCGACAAGTTTTAATACGAAGCACAGAATGTTTTACATCGGCCATGACATGTCCTCTTTTGAATACACTTACACTTTTCCATTCTTTTGTTTCTGAGTAAGACCTTTTAATAGGTATTTGAGATGGAGGAGTATGAGACACTTTGATGGTACTGCATTTGGAGATCTTAAGACGCCTGCACCGTCAACAATGCTCCAGTAACATGCACTGGAATTACATGGAATGAGTTCATACCTGTAGCTTTAGCTGACTCTATACACTTGTGTAACTCCATTACAAATGTGTCTCATTGATACTAACCGAAGTTTATTTGCACTCTAGTTAACACACAAACTGTTCAGCAACTAAATGGAAGAGAACTTAGCGCAAGGCACTTCCTACTTCGGAGGGAAGCACTGGTTGACACAAAAGGTCATACGTCAACCAGCAATTTTTGAAACAATTTTTCCATGATTTGGCATTTGGAACAAGTCAAGGAACATGCAACAGAACACAAAAGCGGTCAAAACGTATTTTGTAAAAAAAATTGTACTTGGAAATGTCTTGTCATTTCCACTCTTCATTTACAGACACAATAGTGGCTTAAGGAAGTTTTTTTAAGAACAACGGAACGTGGAACGCATTCTTCTGGGTGAGAGGAAACTACTAATGTTTTATGAAGATTTGTAAAATAACCCAAATCATGTAATGACAGGTCGTTGTGAACAGAGCAGGCGTTATTTTGGGTCATTTTTTATTTCAATATATTGTGACAGAAGTTGGCAATACACGCATCCGTTTAAACCGATCGTTATTTCAGTACGATAGGACGCCTTTCTATTACGCTACGAACAACGCGAACTTCTTAATGTAGTATTTCCTGGCCATGGCTGATCTGTGTTTCCTGAGTCGCCATGGCAAGAAGTACAGATCTCACTGCTTTTGGTTACCTGACATCTATAAAAACATAGTTACCAGAAAATGTTATGGTGCAATTGTTGAACTGTATCTTTCAGTCAGTAATGTAGTAATGAGAAGGAAAAAAAATAGCTCCCAAGACATGGAAGCATATATATTACCACTTTTCCTTGAAAATCATGATACGCAGGTTGATATAACTGACAATCTAAAATCATGATGCGCAGATTGATACCATCGACGATCAATAATTGTTTACGCCAGAAAAGAATATCAAAGATTAATTACATGTATGCAATGAAGATTGTTTTTACGAAGTATTGTTAAGTTAGTTTGCGTGCGTGCTCCTCTGTCGCATCTGTGTTTAAGGAAAAATCCCATCGTGCTGTAAGGGATGAGCTCAGATCTTCTCTCGTGTTTCTCGTTCTGTGCTACGTACTTATGCTATTATTGTTATTCATTTTGGGGGTATGACTATTATCACAACTGGCAGTCTACCGTAGAAATTACTGTGAATTTATTTAGTTGATCACAACGCTGTGCACATAAAGAAAGGTAAAAAAACTTCTAGTTGTAACGTTCTTCATCAGAAGTACAGATGGTCAAGGCCTATTCCGGGCTGGTTAAAAAAATGTGCGCCGCTTCGCTGGTTTCATAACACTTCGCATTTAAGTACGGACGGTAGCGTTCTGAAGGCCCGAAGAACAGTGAAAACATTCTTTACGGATCAGAGGAGCGCACGTTGCATCACATGGGGAGGCAGAAAGCGTTATAAATAACTGACCCGTTTCGAGGGCAACAGGAATGCCGCGACACAGCAACCCATATTAACCAACCGTCTAAGCATATCGCACACTACGTCACCATATGCGGCTGCGAACCGGTAGCAAGAACCAGTGGCATAGGTTATGGAGCATGTGCTCTGAGGTAGTGGCAGTGTACAGCACAGCTACACACACACACACACACACACACACACACACATTCTTTGGCATCTTGATCCATTTTACGAAGCCGTTTGCGAAAAACACGAGGAACGGGACGCAATCATCATCCTGCGTAACTTAAAAGCACTTACATTAGCTCCTTTAGGTTATCCTCACTATTGGTTTGTGTAACACAATTATATCAGTCTAACCTGTCCTGCTGGAATGGTGCGCAACTGCGTAACCGCTTCATTAGTCGCCGTAAGTACCTTTCCCTGTGATGGCACCGCTTGCTAGATATGAGACAAAACGAATGTTGGTTACTCTGCAGTGGCATTCTTATGAGACACGGTGCTTCACTCGCCGTCCATAACGAATGATGCACCTAACTGGCAACCACTGTGACAGCACACCCTTTGGACCGTTGCTTTCAAATGTAAAGAGAACAGGTTGCAGCGAGTCAATTAAGATTCTTTTTTCACTGTTTTAGTTTATGTAGTAAGGAGAAGCAATTATTTGTGCTCCCTTGTTTTATAAAACTTGATAATGGAGTAATGTAGTCCCGAAACATGTTGTGTTAAGAAAATCACACGTTTTCGACAGCTGGTTGTAATAATCTCCGTACTAATACTAGCAATGTCACTAACACACTCGGTTTTGTTAGTTGATTTTTCAATTACGTACATGACGGAATAAATGATATTAAAATTTTCTGCTTCTTTTCGTTTAGGTCATCTGAGGATCACGTTCCTTCGGATCGACTAAGTTTCTTCTAATCTCTATTCTTGCCTAATACCGTTTCTTTCTCATGCTTTTGCTACTTCCTTCCCTGTTAAGACTCTTCTATGCCTGATGGTTTCGTCCAGGGTATTATTCTGTCCTGAAAACCTACGGCACCCTGAATTTTTTGAAAGGAAGACTGCTATAAATCTCTTGTTTCCCGTATTCTCATTTCTTCCAGATGCCCTTGTGCCTCTTGGTTCCAGAACAGTTTCGTTCTCTTGTTCAAAAGAAACTGCATTACATGACGTGTCAAACTCCTCCCGTCCATTCTAATGCAGAATGTGTCCACAGAACATACTACTCTCCCCACACGGTGTCAGAGATTCTCTTTATCTGGGTATACAATTCCCGGTTCGCTAGTCTTATTAACATTTGTCTATTAACCTCCTCTATTTATTTAAAATAGTTATTTAGCCCTTCGTTTATTAACCATATATCCATCAACAAATACGAATTCCTTCACCCTCTCCAGCTCTCAAAATCACGAACAAACTTATTTTAAGATATATAAATATTCTACACGGTACCACTGTCTACTCATTCAGACAAGAGTATCCGCAAGTAGTTTGTTGTACACGTTCCATATTCAGGAGTTGTGGGTTCTAGCCTACCAAAAGTCAACATGGAATTCGTTCACTGACTACTTAGAGGTCCGTTTGCCTAACTGCTGACGGCTTCTGAGTAAAACTCCAGTCTGGTCTCTCATGAAACTGGCCTGTTAGACACCCACTGAGATACATCGTTGAGTTACAGCACAGTTAAATGGACGCGTAAGTTGTACAGATGTTTCAGTTTTTTGTCTTTGTTTTCTTTCGCGAGTGCCTAACAACAATGTCATTAATGTTCTCCATGACTCCGCTTTCACAATCGGCAGTTTGCACTGAGATGAGAAAAGTCATGGGATAGCGATATGCATACACGCAGATGAAGGTAGTACCGCGAACAGAAGGTATAAAAGGATATTACATAAGCGTAGCTCTCAATTTTACTCAGATGATTCGGGTAAGATGGTTTCCGGCGTGATTATAGCCGTACGACGGGAATTATTAAACTTTGGACGCCGATTTGTAGTTGGAGCTAGAGGCATGGAACATCAATTTCGAAAATCGTTACGGAATGCAATATTCCGCTATCCACAGTGTAAAGGTTGTGTCGAGAATACCAAATTCAGACATTACCTCTGACCAAGGACAAAACAGTGACCGACGGCCTACACTTAACGACCGAGAGCAGCAGCATATGGGTAGAGTTGTCAATGCTAACAGGCTAGCAATACTGAGTGAAATAACCGCAGAAATCAATGTGGCACATACGACGAACGTATCCGTAAGGGCAGTATGGCGAAATTTAGGATTAATGGGCAATAGCAGTAGACGACTGACGCGAGTGCCTTTGTTAACAGTACAATTTCGCGTGTAGCGCCTCTCCTGGGCTAGTGGCCGTATAGGTTGGGTCTAGGAGGACTGGAAAACTGAGGCCTGGTAAGAGCTGATGATAAGGGTTAGCGTGTGGCCCAGAGCCTACAAAGTCATAGACTGTCAACAAGGCACTGTACGAGCTGGTGGTGGCTTCATAATGGTGTGGGCTGTGCTTACATGGAAGGGACTGGGTACTCTGGTCCAAATGAACAGTCATTGACTGGAAACGGTTATGTTCAGCAACTTGGGAGACCATCTGCAGCCATTCATGGACTTTATGTTCCCAAACAAAGATGGAGATTTTGTGGCTGAAAATGCATCACGTCACAGGAGCACAGTTGTTCGTGACTGGTTTGTAGAACATTATAGACAATTCGAGCGAATGATTTGGCCACCCAGATCGCCTGACATGAGTCACATCGAGCATCTATGGGACATAATCGAGATATCAGTTCGTGTACAAAATCCTGCAGCGAGAATACCTCCACTACTATGGAGGCAGCAAGGCTCAATATTTCTGCAAGGAACTTACAACGACTTGTTGAATATATGCCACGAGTTGCTGTATTACGCCGAGTGACAGGAGGTCCGACAGAATATTTGGAGGTATCCCATAACTTCTGTCAACTCAGTGTTTACACCACCAAGTCCGTAAAAGTGTTTTCCAAAGCAGCCATGGTTAAACTTTAACCAAGTGGTTGGCGTACATTATCTTCCTGAAACGCTTCTCTTCCTGAACCAGTATGCTGCCTGTACTTCCGTGTGTTTTCTGAATGCTACGGGAATTAACCAGCATTTCAATCACACACTGGATTTATCGAGATAGGCACACAACTACGGACAACTGATGAAAATAAATGTGGATCTCATTTGTTTGGAATCTAAACCATACGTGCCTAGGAGGCACAAAGGCATATTTTCTAATTAGTGTAGCCTTATTACGCTCTGAAGATGACCCAAATTGTCAACAAGGTACTGTGCAAGCTGGTGGTGGCTCCATAACGGTGTGAACTGTGTTTCCATGGAATAGACTAAGCCCTCTGATCCAACTGAACCGATCACTGACTGGAAACTGTTATGTTCTGCTACTTGGAGACCATGTGCAGCCATTTATGAACTTCATGTTCGCAAACATGTCGCCAGGCCACAACTGTTCATCGCTGGTTTGAAGAACATTGTGGACAATTCGAGCGAATGCTTTTACCCCCCACATCCCCCTACGTAAATTGCATCGAATATTCGTGGGATATAGCCGAGAGGTCAGCTTGTGCACATCCTAAACCAACATCGCTTACGCATATAAGACGACTAAGGAGGCAGCATGGCTAAATATTTCTCCAGGCGACTTCCAACGTCTTGCTGAGTCCATGTTACGTCGCGTTGCTGCAGTACGTCGGGTAAAATGAGGTCCAGCATGATTTTAGACGCATCCCCGTTTTCAAGAAAGGACGTCGAACAGATGTGCAGAACTATATACCCATATCTCTAACGTCAATCAGTTGTAGAATTTGGGAACACGTATTATGTTCGAGTATAATGACTTTTCTGGAGACTAGAAATCTACTTTGTAGGAATCAGCATGGGTTTCGAAAAAGACGATCGTGTGAAACCCAGCTCGCGCTATTCGTCCACGAGACTCAAGAGGGCCATCGACACGGGTTCCCAGGTAGATGCCGTGTTTCTTGACTTCCGCAAGGCGTTCGATACAGTTCCCAGCAATCGTTTAATGAACAAAGTAAGAGCATACGGACTATCAGATCAATTGTGTGATTGGATTGAGGAGTTCCTACATAACAGAATGCAGCATGTCATTCTCAATGGAGAGAAGTCTTCCGACGTAAGAGTGATTTCAGGTGTGGATGACATTGGAAGTTCAGTGAGGCTTTTTGCGGATGATGCTGGGGTATATCGAGAGGTTGGTTGTAACAATCGAAAATTGTACTGAAATGCAGGAGGATCTGCAGCGAAATGACGCATGGTGCAGGGAATGGCAATTGAATCTCAATGTAGACAAGTGTAATGTGCTGCGAATACAAAGAAAGAAAGAAAGATCCTTTATCATTTAGCTACAATATAGCAGGCCAGCAACTGGAAACAGTTAATTCCATAAATTATCTGGGAGTACGCATTAGGAGAGATTTAAAATGGAATGATCATATAAAGTTGATCGTCGGTAAAGCAGATGCCAGACAGATTCATTGGAAGAATCCTAAGGAAATGCAATCCGAAAACAAAGGAAGTAGGTTACAGTACGCTTCTTCGCCCACTGCTTGAATACTGCTCAGCAGTGTGGGATCCGTACCAGATAGGGTTGATAGAAGAGAGAGAGAAGTTCCAACGGTGAGCAGCGCGCTTCGTTACAGTATCATTTAGTAATCGCGAAAGCGTTACGGAGATGATAGATAAACTCCAGTGGAAGACTCTGCAGGAGAGACGCTCAGGCGCTCGGTAGGGGCTTTTGTTGAAGTTTCGAGAACATACCTTCACCGAGGAGTCAAGCAGTATATTGCTCCCTCCTACGTATATCTCGCGAAGAGACCATCAGGATAAAATTAGAGAGATTAGAGCCCACACAGAGGCATACCGACAATCCTTCTTTCCACGAACAATACGAGACTGGAATAGAAGGGAGAACCGATAGAGGTACTCAAGGTACCCTCCGCCACACACCGTCAGGTGGTTAGCGGGGCATGGATGTGGATGTAGATCCCGTGACTTTTGTCATCTCAGTGTCTGTAGGTGTAGACCTTCCAGGTCCATTGCCATCTCTGACAGAATTACAATGCCATCGACGAATATTTTTCTCCCTGTACTTTATACCTAATTCCAAAGTTTTCTTTGGTTGCTAAATGTAATGTCTGAAAAACTGGTGATAGGCTACAATCCCACTTCATTGCCCTCTCAATTGCTGCTTTCTTTTCCATGTTCTTAGAACTTTAGAAATACAGACTGGTTAGCGTACAAGTCGTAGACAGCCTAATTAGCTGTCTGCATCTTATCCCTCATAAAATGAGAATCCCAACTATACTGGCCAGTATTTGGCAGCTGAGACGCGCGGTTGTTACAAGGCGACGCTGTAGCTGTGTCGCTCTTTCAGTCCCTCCTGGGTCGCGTAAAACTGTTCCTACTCCCAAAGGCGAGTCGCAGAGGGGAGGCTCCCCTGGAACGAGACCTTCCCTCTCCGGCGGCCGTCCACCGCGAATAGACACGCACCGCGCCGCGCCGCCCAGCCGGCTGTGGCTGCGGCACGCGTAGTCGTCGCTGCGGCAGCGTCCCCTGCCCAGTATAAATAGGCCGCCTTATATAACGGCTGTGGGGCGACGCTGCGCGACGCGTGAGACTTAGGCCAATCCCTGGCCCTCGTGACTAAACGCCGGAAGTGCGGGCCCACGCCGATAACGGCCCGTCTGCGTGCGCCAACAATCAAACTTGCCCACCTCCCACAAAGGCCCAATAACGTCACACACGCAACGCCCAACTATCAGTTTAATAAGTCACAGCTGCAAAATACTAACGCGAATTCTTTACAGACGAATGAAAAAACTGGTAGAAGCTGACCTTGGGGAACATCATTTTGGATTCCGTAGAAAGTGGGAACACGTGAGGCGATACTGACCCTACGACTTATCCTTTTGTTGTTGTGGTCTTCAGTCCTGAGACTGGTTTGATGCACCTCTCCATGCTACTCTATCCTGTACAAGCTTCATCTCCCAGTACTTACTGCAACCTACGTCGTTCTGAATCTGCTTAGTGTATTCATCTCTTGGTCTCCCTCTATGATTTTTACCCTCCACACTGCCCTCCAATGCTAAATTTGCGATACCTTGATGAACTTTCACTTCATAACATGGCTACACTCCATAAAAATACTTTCAGAAACGACTTCCTGACACTTAAATATATACTCGATGTTAACAAATTTTTCTTCTTCAGAAACACTTTCCTTGCCACTGCCATTCTACATTTTATATCGTCTCTTCTTCGACCATCATCAGTTATTTTGCTCCCCAAATAGCAAAACTCCTTTACTACTTTAAGTGTCTCATTCCCTAATCTAATTCCCTCAGCATCACCTGACTTAATTCAACTACCTTCCATTATCCCCATTTTGCTTTTGTTGATGTTCATCTTATACCCTCCTTTCAAGACACTGGCCATTCTGTTCAACTGCTCTTCCCAGTCCTTTGCTGTCTCTGACAGAATTACAATGTCATCAGCGAACCTTAAATATTTTATTTCTTCTCCATGGATTTTAATGCCTACTCCGAATTTTTCTTTTGTTTCCTTTGCTCCTTGCTCAATATACAGATTGAATAACATAGGGGAGAGGCTACAACCCTGTCTTACTCTCTTCCCAACCACTGCTTCCCTTTCATGTCCCTCGACTCTTATTAACTGCCATCTGGTTTCTGTACAAATTGTAAATAGCCTTTCGCTCCCTGTATTTTACCCCTGCCACCTTTAGAATTTGAAAGAGAGCATTACAGTCAACATTGTCAAAAGCTTTCTCTAAGTCTACAAATGCTAGAAACGTAGGTTTGCATTTCCTTAATCTTTCTTCTAAGATAAGTCGTTAGGTCAGTATTACCTCACGTGTTCCAATATTTCTGCGGAATCCAAACTGATCTTCCCTACCTTAGAAAATAGATTAAGGAAAGGCAAACCTACGTTTCTAGCATTTGTAGGCTTAGAGAAAGTTTTTGACAATTTAGATCGGTAGATCACGTAACTAATTAGGAGGTACTGAACAGAATTGGAATGAAGAGGAATCTGTGGCACAACTTGACAAGAAGAACGGACCGGTTGGTAGAACATGTTCTGAGGCATCAAGGGATCACAAATTTAGCATTGGAGGGCAGCGTGGAGGGTAAAAATCGCAGAGGGAGATCAAGAGATAAATACACTAAGCAGATTCATAAGGATAGAGGTTGCAGTAAGTACTGGGAGATGATGAAGCTTGCACAGGATAGAATAGCATGGGTGCATCAAACCACTCTCAGGACTGAAGAGCACAACAACAAACAACACGCAACACTGGTCACGATGTTTACTAAGCGACCTTCTCAGACCATTTACATATATATTTTTCAGACTACTTACTAGGGCTGGGAAAAAGATATTTGCGTTCGAACGAGATTGGGGTTTCCAGATACAGCGCAGAGCTCGAGTGCTACTCGATCGAAGTGACATTTGACTAACGCGGCACGAAAGCAACCGATGACGAAAAGCTAAAAAGCAGCCACAGGAACAAGCCATTGTTCTACTTGAAATAAATTTGACTGTTTCACGGAAAAAAAGAAAATTTTAGAATGGAGATTAATGAATGAGCACAATTACTTTACACATATATGTCGATGTGTAATACAGAGAATGTTTTTACTGAATGTCACAAGCCTTTTTATTTCTTCAGCATCACACCCGAATCCGATAGATGATTTCTTCCTCCGTGCACACATTCCTGCACCTGATACGGACGTGATGGACGGCTCGACCTAACATTTCAGTAGGTATCGTGAAGATTTCATCTCGTATTCTTGCTTTTAAGTTCGTCAGTAGTGGCAGGTCGAATACGGTCTTAACGTCCCCCCCCCCCCCCCCCCCACAAGAAAAAATATCACACGCTGTCCGGTCAGGCGATGTTACGGAGGCATGCGATGTCACCGTACTTTGAAATGATACGTCTGCCAAAAAATCGTCGCACAGTTCTCATCGGTATCTGTGCTGTATGTGCCGATGCTCAGTCATGTTGAGACCAACTGATGGCAAGAAAATGGGGCACTTAATTTGCTACATAACTTTTTCATCATGGCAACATAACGAACAGACGTTACAGTGACTGTGGACCCATAAGCATCTTCAAAAAAGTTGGCACACCATACTGCAACCTTACTGCTGTGCAATGGTCGCTCGTGTAGCCGACATGTATTTCACTCATACCAGTAGCGAAAATTCTCTCTTGACAAAGCCACTGAGATGGAAGTGGACTTCGTACGACATCCACAGATTGTTAATGGAACAGTGGACGTCGTTGGCTTTTGCTAAAATGTGTTCAGCGTCTGGGCCGCTGCAACTGTAAGGACTCTGCGTGACGTCTAACAGAGCGCTGTGGGCTTCTTGCGAAAGCGGTTCGCTCACTCTATATCGTCTCCCGTCCGAGCCGTTCGGTGTCTCCCTGCAGACTGCTTCTTCAATACAGAACCTGTTGCTTCAAAATAGTAAATCCAGGTGCTGAACGCATGCGCTGAGAGAATACGATCATGCCCGTCCGATGCCGAAATTCTCGAAGCTCGCCCCCCCCCCCCCCCAACCCCTCATTTCCATTCTAGTAGCAGGCTTTTACCGCAAAGGCCAGCTGCACACCGTTTCATTACTCCGTTTTTACTGTTTACTAAATGGCAAGACAGTGCGAGCAGTATTCTAAGAGGGTGGTTTGACAAGTTCTCGGAATCACCACGAGAGATCAGCGCTAGCGCAAAGAGTTGTTCATGTGATGTTCATTGGACTGTTGCCTGTAAACACGTGCCACGTCAGTGCTCTTGGAAGAGAGCTGCAGCGGTGACGTGTCTCTGTTGTTGTTGTTGTTGTTGTTCCCGCTTGGTGATTTGCGAAGATGGTTCAAATGGCTCTGAGCACTATGGGACTTAAGTTCTGAGGTCATCAGTCCCCTAGAACTTAGAACTACTTAAACCTAACTGAACTAAGGACATCACACACATACATGCCCGAGGCAGGATTCAAACCTGCGACCGTAGCGGCCGCGCGGCTCCAGACTGCAGCGCCTAGAACCGCTTGGTCACTCCGGCCGGCTTTGCGAAGATGGAAAAAAAAAAATCGAGATTCGGGCAGTAATAAAGTACTTCATAAAGGAAGGTATGAGAGCAAATGACATTCATGCCTGTTTCCAAAATACACTGGAGACTCTGCTCCTTCATATTCAATTGTTGCCAAGTGGACAAATGAATTTAATTTTTTTAGGGTGAGCTCAGAAGATCCGCGCAGTTGTCGGCCACGATGTGTCACTGCTCCAGAAATCATTGCAAAAGTGCACAAAATGGTCATGGAGGATCGCCGATTGAAAGTGCGTGAAATTGCTAACGCTTGCCAGATGTCATCTGGAAGGGTATACCACATTTTAACTGAAGAATTGTAAATGAAGAAATTATTATCTGCAAGATAGGTGCCGCGACTGTCGACGCTGGATCAGAAACAC
This sequence comes from Schistocerca gregaria, assembly GCF_023897955.1. Taxonomy (NCBI): domain Eukaryota; kingdom Metazoa; phylum Arthropoda; class Insecta; order Orthoptera; family Acrididae; genus Schistocerca; species Schistocerca gregaria. The sequence goes on along the minus strand of NC_064921.1, from coordinate 727,237,468 downwards.
TTGAGAATGGACATATCGGAGAAACGTACAAGATTTTTGCGCCAGTTTGTGACCAAAGATGAAACTTGGGTGCACTACTACACCCCAAAGACAAAACAACAGTAAAAGCAGTGGAAACATGCTGATTCTCCGCCAACAAAGAAAGCAAAGACACTTCCTTCGGCGGGAAAGGTCATGGCGTCAGTGTTCTTGGATGCGAATGGGATTCTATTTGTAGATTATCTCCCCACTGGGCAAACAATTAGTGGAAAATACTACGCTAACCTCCTGGACAAATTGCAACAGAAGATAAGCGAAAAAAGGCCAGTTTAGCTAGGATCAAGACAATGGAAAAATTACACGAACTAAGGTAAGAATTGTTGCAACACTCGCCTTATTCACCTGATATGGCTCCATCAGACGTCCATCTCTTCCCAAATCTGAAAATTTTTCTTGCTGGAAGAAGATTCATTTCAAACGAAGAATTGATAGCCAGTGTTGACAACTATTTTGCAGGCCTAGAGGAAACTCATTTTCGAGATGGGATCAAGGCACTGGAACATCGTTGGGCAAAGTGCATCAATCTACAAGGAGACTACATTCAAAAATAAGTACTTTTTCCGTTCGGAGAACTTTTCAAACCACCCTCGTATGTGTCATTTGGCGCCACTTAGCAACGTTGCCGCAACACGTATCAACATTTCCCACTCTTTTGAGTCACTCTGTAGTATATCTGAGGCATTACTGTCTTGGTAACGTCAATGCGAATGCACAATAAGGTTCGTGCCTCTTACGCGAAGACAGGACACGCTGCGAGCAAGTAACTGGACAGTGGACGCTACTACAGCGTCTGACAAGCTGCTAATTTGGGTCAGACTGGAAGCGTGTCGGATGGCTGACGTGGTTAAGGCAAACGCTCGCATTCAGCGAGAGGTCGGGTTAGAGTCCCGGTCCGGCAAAAATTTTCAACTTTCACCATCTAATTATTCCGGTGCCCGATTGCGGCTGGAGGGTCCGAAAAAAGGTGGAAATGGTAATAAATCCTACCGCATTAGAAATTTCTGTAGTATTTTAACTAATTTACAGTAAGAGTTATAGCACAGTATTTATCAATACTATATATAATCTTTATGGTGATTTTTTTGTATATAAAAGTAACAATCAAAGTCGAAAGTATGGTCAACCAAAGTAATACTCGAGTCTGAACACATCTCGAAAATGAGCTTCCTCCAAGCCTGCAAAATAGTTGTCAACAGTGGCTAACAATTCTTCGTTTGAAACAATATATTTTATTTGATTATTAGAAACTATTGTAATTTGCCAAGTGAGTTGCAGAAGTGCGTTTCGAACCCTGTACACGTATCAGAAAAATACGTAAAAAGTTACTAGTTTATAACCAGTTTTAAAACAAGACGGTAACGTTCAGATGCAACAAGAAAGAAAATAAATTGGGAATAAATGCCTAATAGATGAAATAAGCCACATTAAACTGACTGACAAATTGCGATCACGAGAATAAACAAGCGGAGAGACCTGTAGTGGAGACAGTACCAACAAACTTCAGCAGATGTGTGTGTGAAATATTATGGGACTTAACTGCTAAAGTCATCAGTCCCTAAGCTTACACACTACTTAACCTAAATTATCCTAAGGACAAACACACATCCATGCCCGAAGGACGACTCGAACCTCCGCCGGAACCAGCCGCACAGTCCAGGATTGCAGCGCCAAAACTTCAGAAGATCGCAGGACGAGATAAAGCTAGAAAATTACACTGAATCGTGACCTGGTTTATTTATTAATTTATTAGTGGCTGTCTTTACGTATCACCTACATTCTATAAGGTACTGCAGGCCGTGTTTTATAGTTATTTTATGATTACACATCACATAAATATTATAACGCTTTGAAGCCTCATAGTTGTAATACCAGCACAAGTAGCTAGATCGTCAGGGGATCAAAAGTTAAAGCAAAGATCGAGGTTTCTCGAGCTGTTACGTCAACTGGTCGAACAGTGCGAGTCGTGCTCAGGCACAACATTAACACTGACCCCATCACTTACAAGAATCCGTAGTATTCACATATAACGTCCTTGCGTCATCCTTTAGGCTAACATCGACAACGGCTTTTATCAGTGGCACGAGTAATATGATACGTAGATAACAACGTAAGAGTAACTAGTCAGCAGTAAATTATCGATCATGATACTCCACTCCCTGTGGTGTAATCTTGAGTGGACCATGTACATCACAACGAGGGTGTACAAAGCTAACAGCGTATACTTACTGTAGCACATTAGAGAAAATGCCTGAAAATCCAAAAAAACTCATAACTCAGGTCCGTTTGTTCACTGAGTACACCTTTCGGTCGCTCTTTGAAGGAGCTGTAACTTTTTTCCTTCCCAGAGCTTCCATTTATCTAACCTTCTCCACACTATGTATTGTCATTAAGAGCATTGCGCGGAAACGCAAACAATCGCATGATTACCGATTGTGTAATTTACTGAATCGTACATCTGTAATGACGTGAATCGAGTCAGCGGACAGGTTATTTAATTCAATTCGTATTTCAATGCGGCTGCATGCTGACCAGCTGCAGATTAATGAATAGCCATAACAGTGCAATCGCTGGGTAGCGTAACGATATTGAAGGGCTTAAATGGAGTAGAAAGAGGATGGAGTCTAGATAAAAATGGCAACAGTTGTACGATTTAGCGTAAAAGAAAAACAAAAATTAAAGAAGTCGAGTAAAATTACCACTTTCACCTTCCTTTTTTTTAGTATGCTCGATGAATTATTGTATAAAGTGAGAAAAATTTCGTGGGAGAGCAGAGAACGTCATTTTACGGATGGCTCTTCTCGAAGTAGAGAAGAGTCAGCGGGAATGGTCAGAGAAAGAAACAGTCAAGATGGTAGACTATGGCAAAACCTAGAGCCATGCGGCGGGGGGATAGGGGGGCAGGCGCCAGAGCCAATATTGTTCTAAATGGGCAGCGCAAGGAAAAAGGCAGCTTCGCTATCAGCTGTTAACACACGGAAATACTCTGCAATATGGTGAGTGTTCTGTGACGATGACTAACAGACTAGTCACTTCTGATAACAGTGCCGTAGGACTAAACTCAAATATTTGTTTGGAGTGTTTGCCCACGAACGCAAATACTGATAACTCAGCAGAGGACAAGAGTCGACGGCTTTGATATTAGGCTGCTGCGATCGGATGCTGAAAATTTCGTGGAGCTTCTCATTTACTAACGAGGAATGGCTTTCTTGTCGAATATCACTGAAATACGAATGTGAATACTTCGACATGTACCGAGCGATGTGGCGCTGTGGTTAACGTAATGGACTCGCATTTATGAATAACGAGCCATTATCTTTTGTTTTGTTCTTGTTGTTAACCTCAGTACAAAAACTAGTTTGAGGCAACTCTTAGCGCTTGTCTAACGTACGGAAGTCCCTTCATGTGCACAATGTATCCACTAAAATACTTACTATATATAGTCAAGCCTTGATCTCCCTCTACCCGCACACTTCCCTCCATTACCAGCATTACCAGAAGTCTCAGAACGTGCCCTTTCAATTTATCGCTTCTTTTAGTCACGTTGTGGGATAAGTCTTTTCTCCCACATTTGATTAAATACCTCTCACTAATTAACCAATGCGATCAATCATCTAAATCCGCAAACAAGTTTATTTCTTCGCCTTGAATTATAACTTCATTTCCAACTGTTGTTGATAATCATGTTTCCGAAATAACTTAAGGCAAATGCTGGAAAGGTTTCGATGAAATTGCTACGGCTACTTCATTCACTATCCTTCTTGCTACTCTGTCTCAAATGACTGTCTATGGGACGTTGAAGCCAGTTCTTTAATATCTACAAGTAAGACAGGCAGGTCAAGGAGAGGTCATACCGAGCAAACCAAGGGGGATCTGTCATACAATAATCAGTTACAAACCACAGTACAGAGAAATGTACGAGCTAGGAAAGCTTTTGTGCGTCGATTTCATGCTTAGGAAAATTCAAAAAACGAGGCAGATAGTCACGAATGTAGTTTTCTACCGCATTTCCTCGTCTCTATTTCCTGGAGTACGTAACATCGCACATTGTGCATTATGTTGAAACTGACTTCATCAAGTCAATCGAGACCGGAAATCTGTTGCAAAATCGGAACGAAGCATAAAGCAGATTGTCAATCGTGTTTTGTGGTTAAATAATAAAATAAATGGTCTACAATATATTACAAAAGAATGCTATAATACCCAAACTCGACTTCGAATTAAGACATACAGCAGCAGCACCGCTTTTGATACGGAGGCGAGTACAGGTGAGGAGAGAGCTTTCTGTGTGTTGGAGTTCGACAAAAACTAGTGTGCTACAGCTGTTCAGCGGAAGTTTAGAACCAAGTACGGTAGGAAGCCACCAACAAGGAAGGCCATTTACCACTGTTAACAACAAATTCGTTACGACGGGTTGCTTGTGCCCGGCAAAGAGAAGCGGACGTCCTAGTGTGAGTGAAGTGAATGTGGAGCGCGTAAGAGACATTCGTAAGGAGTCCAAAGAAATCGGTGCGTCGTGCATCACGTGAACTCGAAATGACTTCTATGACAGTGAGGAAAAGTCCTGCGACAGACGCTGTCTATGAAATCATTCAAATTGGATCACGTCGAAAACTGTACGGGCCATTCTTCTTCGCCGACAGCACTCACTGGACATTCCTGCTTGGGCATGTTGCAGCAACGACTGAGGCCTCAAATGCAATCGGACACTCCGTTCATCTTTCAGCAGGATGGGGATCCACCGCAATTTCATCGTGAAGTTTGTGGGTACCTGAACACCTTATTGACGTCTGCAGGGTCACTCACGGTACGCATGTCGAATGTTGAAAAAAAAAAAAAAAAAAAATCTTTCAGAGTTTCTCTTCAAATTGCAATATGTATAATATCTGTACAATGTTTAGTTCTTGTGAAATAAATAATTGAAAGTGTACCCGGACTTTATGTACACCCTGTATACAGGGCTGAAGTAATGTCGCTTTACACTGAAACTCAAACGAACTTCCATATGAGAGGCCAAAATGTTCCTCATCGGATCACTGCAGCCGCCGTAAGAGCTACCCTCTTACAGCGAGTCAAAGGGGGAGCCTTCAGAGGAACTCAGGCAGCTGCTTGCCGCCCCAAGTGCGCATCACTGTTATCGCCCTTCGTGGGAACTTTCTGTACACACTGTGTAGTCAGTAGCTATTTTCTCTATCCTTTGCACAGGGATGATCGGAAGTAGTAAAGCTAGCCTGATATTGCCTACAGAACGTTTGTCGTTTCACTATGTAGTAGTTGTATCAGTACTGTAGTATTAAGAGACGCATTACATAAAAAAAATCTGAAGTCAAGAATTAACACGAGTGGCACAGGACGCAACACCACATCATCTCGTCCCATTCCAAAAATCAACAATGGACCACATTATTCTTCAACTCATAAGCCCTTGCAAAAATTATGATTTTTCTACGTGCTTAACAAGATACAACTAGTTTCTTACAAAATTCGAAAGGTTGACATAACCTGTTGAGCAAATTCTTGTAAAAATAATAAATAATAACCACAATGAAAGGAAAATTTTCATTTTTTACCAACAAATTTCTTTTCTGGAAACCCTGAAGAGACAGAACTTTCGCAGTTACATGTTTCTTTTCGCTAGTGACAGCCACTTGAAAGAACGGTTTCATATTATAATAAGTTCGCCAGAGGACGCCAATCCGTTGCAACAGAAATTTAGAAAGACCTCAGGATTTGCCCGAAATGACGGTAGTGTGAAGCTCCTGAACTTAACTGAAAACAGGTACTGAGTAGCACTTATTCTCTTTTCCGCAAGAGTTTCTGCACAGTTACAACGCATGTGGTAACACTGGCTCCTCCCTCTATGAAAAATAAGACTGTAGCAAACCAGTCCTATAATAAACATGCCCCACATGGCAGCTATGCTACATCGCCTCTGTAATCTACAGTTCGCTTTAAACGTTCTGTATCCTTATAACCTACATCATTCACGTGTGAAAGTGGCCTAGAAGTCTTCCCTCCTCACCCCCCCCCCTCTCTCTCTCTCTCTCTCTCTCTCTCTCTCTCTCTCTCTCTCTCTCTCTCTCTCTCTCAGGTATCGTCTAAAGCTAAGCTTGCTCTCTTAGCAGAAGGTAACACAATGAATAAACGATGGCGTACGAAAATGACACGCTATCAAAAACACAATAGTGGAAAACCTCCCGCAACATGAAGCTGTAATGTATGACAGGGCAAGGACCTGTTCTTAATTGTGTTAGACACCCGAGTGAGTGGTTGTCGATCACGGAATTTACCACAGTTTGTATCCCAAGCCATTATTCTCAGCCCGAAACCCTGCCCTGCTTCTCAGTAGCACACAAAAGGGCCAGCACATAACAGTTTGTTCACAGCAAGCATCATTTCCATGGAATCCCACGTGTCCCGGTAAGCAGCGGAATGATACTTCCTTCCCCTGCAGTTCGAGCATGTGATGCGCGTACGGAAGACCTTTCGTCAGCTTGATTTCTGGGTACATTTTCCAGATACTCTGCCATTTACGAAATCAAATCAGACGAGAAAATTCTTTCATCATTCTCAGGGAAATAATGACACTCGGAACACGCGTAAACAACAAGGGCAACAACAACAACAACAACAACAACAACAACAACAACAAAATTCAGGCATGAGGAAATGTACTGAAATCACAGTGTGGTCGTTAATCACCCTACATGTCATTCAATCTCAACGAATTTCAAATCGTGTTAAGCACTTAAGAATTCATGGACCAGCAGCCTATCCAGGTGTCGTTCACCTCCATAGCGACTAAAGATGTCTGGACACTGCTGCGCAGTACGTGTACACAATTCAGTAGTTGCTGTCGTCGGTGTTGCGAAGTAATAAGAAATGTTTTCGCATTACGCAACGAAATCATGCAAGTATAGTTTTAAACTCTAAAGTATAATGCAGTGACGTTTAAAAGATTACGTGCAAAGAAGCGACAGAGATTCTGTTGCGATATTACGCCAAGATTCTGCCCAGTCGTAACGAACCGCCCGTGGTTACGCTGATAATTGAACTTTTTTTTTTCAATTTATTGGCTTTCGGACGGCCCATGTAGCCATTTCACTAGTGGAATGTTAATTATGACAACACGAACGTGAGGACAACCCAACACCTAGTCCCCGTGCGGAGATAATCTCTAACACGGCCGGGAATCGAACCCGGGCCCCTTCGGTTACCAATCCGCCGCTCTGATCGCAGCTACCGAGGAAGACGAATTGAACAGTGGACTACACAACGACGTAAGCCTCCGTTAACTCGAACTGGTTCCTTGGGGTGAAAATGTGGCCGTCCACGAGGACTGTAACCAGAGCTCCATCCGGCCAAAAGTAACGCCCATTAGTAACGGCATCCACACCTGCTACGTTTGGCTGTTCCACACGTGCTACGTAGGGCTGTTCCACACGTGTGCTGTTCTAAAGATTTCCTCTTACACAATAGGTCTCGAAGCGGATAAATCACCCGCGAACGAGAAATAAGTTATCAGAGTCACTAAAATTGGACTCAAAAGGTTTTCAAAATACAACCTTCTCTATCACCCTTCTTATATTATTAACTCTACTTATCTTATTTAGTACGCTTTCAAGAACGAATGAAAAATTAGGTTCTGAAGCCCTGCTGACAACGATATCATTAGAGAAGCTTCGACACGAGAAGGAAATCGGTCGTGTCGTTTCCAAAGCAACCATACAAGTGTTTGTTTTAGGAATGCTATTACTATCTTTTAATACCGCGACATCTCGCTCTGTTAAAAAATTCCGAGATGCTACGATGGGTTCGAACTCAGATCTACTGACTTGTCGGCAACTATCCTGACTATTAATACATCGCTAATCCCGTCAAGAACGAAGCAAAAACACTGCAGAATGGGATGTGACATGCAATGGCAGCAGTACTAACCAAAGTAGTAAATAGTGAAATAAGAAAACCGTAAGCTGAAACACCTGAAGTTGGCAACATTTATGTGATATCAATCAAGACGTCATGGGGAACATCATAAGGAGAAAGTCAGATGTTTGTAAGTTAAAAAACCTCCACTCCTGTTTTTGCGTCTGTTTTTCACATCCCACGTACATCTCTGCCTTATAGCTTTCAGTTATGTGACTTTTTACAACAGACGTATATAGTTGTTCATCAATAATTAATCGGACAAGGCTGAGACAGCAGCACACCATCTCCATCACTCCACGCCTGGGCAAACATAGCAGTGGTGTAACATGGACCGCTGGAGTAATTGTTAGCTTTACCTAACTACAACTGTAAAAGGAATGCCAACCAAATGGTACAACCACCGCTGACTTCGAATCAACAATCATAAATGTTCCTCGAGCGCGGCGGTGGTGGTAAGAGGGGACAGTGTTACTACTCTCGAACGGTATGGTACTATCGGTACACAGCGAGTATCCCATAAGACGCCGTAATGTCGGCTACTTCCTCTTGTATATAGTCCTCTGCAATTCAAAGTTCCGTGTGTCTCCCGACATTAGATTTCCTACTGTACGCAAATAGTTTTCGCAGTCAAAGAAAAAAAATCGGAAATAAAACTACTGCCTTAACGGGTGAGAAGCTATAACCTGCACTGAGTGCGCGCTTATGTATTTCCAATAGAAATGGCGTTTCCAAAGCCTACTTGTAACTTGTTCAACGATAAAAACAAAAACCTTTCTTTTATTCGTTCCAGGTTAGAAAGGAACAGCAGAGAGAAATACTGAAGAAAGCAGAGCAACAGCAACATCTGAGCTAAATACACAGGGGCTGATGGACGGGCGACGACAAATATTAACTTTCCAAATGGAACCGCTATTTGTATTCGCTGGCGACTCATAACAGTTTCGTCTCTTGTGTACAAAACCATGCGTGGGGCAGAAGTTCAAAGTCGAGTAAATCAAGGCCAGCACTTCAGAAGTATGTGCCAAGTCTAAAGACTGTCTATGTTTAAACAACGCTTTATGGAACTTTAAATGTTGTCAACACACTGACAGTTCCAAGTGATAGCGTTCCCTTCGCTAGGAACATGGCTGTCATTCTCGCAAACTGCTGATGAAATGATGAAAGATGTATAAACGGAAGAATAACTGATGTCTCTAACACAATCGAATAGACACTACGAGTATCAGCAAACTATCTTGTCTTGCAAGAAGTAGAAACCCAAGATCGAACAATTATTGTAAAACAGTTGTAAGTACACAGAGCGTAAAAAATTTTTCGACTAATTTTGAGTAATTTTTTCATGCATTGCTTTAAATCACTCTGGCAAGAGCTCCAATGAAACCTTCCTTTGCACATTATTTAAGCATGCATTAAACTAAAATGCCTGTCAAAAAGTTTAAGCAGCCATAAGAAGAATGGATAGCTTTGAGGGATGAAGTAGTGAAGGCAGCAGAGGATCAAGTAGCTAATAAGACGAGGGCTAGTAGAAATCCTTGGGTAACAGAAGTAATATTGAACTTAATTGATAAAAGGAGAAATATAAAAATGCAGTAAATGAAGTAGGCAAAAAGGAATACAAAAGTCTCAAAAATGACATCGACAGGAAGTGCAAAACGGCTAAGCAGGGATGGCTAGAGGACAAATGTAAGGATGTAGAGACTTCTCACTAGGGGTAAGACAGATACTGCCTACAGGAAAAAAAAAGACCTTTGGAGAAAAGAGAACCACTTGTATGAATATCAAGAACTCAGATGGAAACCCAGTTCTAAGCAAAGAAGGGAAAGCAGAAAGATGGAAGGAGTATATAGAGGGTCTATACAAGGGCGATGTACTTGAAAGGGAAGCAGTGGTTGGGAAAGGAGTGAGACAGGGTTGTAGCCTCTCCCCGATGTTATTCAATCTGTATATTGAGCAAGCAGTGAAGGAAACAAAAGAAAAGTTCTGAGTAGGTATTAAAATCCAAGGAGAAAAAAATAAAAACTTTGAGGTTCGCCGATGACATTGTAATTTTGTCAGGGACAGCAAAGGATCTGGAAGAGCAGTTGAACGGAATGGATAGTGTCATGAAAGGAGGGTATAATATGAACATCAACAAAAGCAAAACAAGGTTAATGGAGTGTAGTCGAATTAAATCAGGTGATGCTGAGGGATCAGATTAGGAAATGAGACACAAAGTAGTAAATGAGTTTTGCTATTTGGGGAGCAAATAACTGTTGATGGTCGAAGTAGAGAGGATATATAATGAAGACTGGCAATGGCAAGGAAAGCGTTTCTGAAGAAGAGAAATCTTTTAACATCGAATATAGATTTAAGTGTCAGGAAGTCTTTTCTGAAAGTATTTGTATTTAGTGTAGCCATATATGGAAATGAAACATGGACGATAATAGTTTAGACAAGAAGAGAATAGAAGCTTTCGAAACGTGGTGCTACAGAAAATGCTGAAGATTTGATGGGTAGATCACATAACTAATGAGGAGGTACTGAATAGAATTAGAGAAAAGGTGAATTTGTGGCACAAATTGAAAAGAAGAAGCGACCGGTTGGTAGGACATGTTCTGAGGCATCAAGGGATCACCATTCAGTACTGGAGTGCAGCGTGGAGGGTAAAAATCGTGGAGGGAGACCAAGAGATAAATACAATAAGCAGATTCAGAAAGATGTAGGTTGCAGTTGGGAGATGATGAAGCTTGTACAGGATAGAGTAGCATGGAGAGCTGCAGCAAACCAGTCTATGGATTAAGGACGACGACGACAACATCATCATCTTTATTCTTCATGTCCATATATATTTTTCTCAACATAAGTCACCCTGGAGACGAACACGTTGCTCTCTATGTGACACCAGTTTGTTGCTACCATCACAGTAGTATGTTTGACTTTGTTGGCGGAGCAACAACCGCAGCTCTGCTTGCACCACGGAATCACTTCGAAGTGAAGTCCTCGAAGGTTTTCTTTTAAGTTTTGGAAACAGATTAAAATCTGATGGGGCCAAGCCGTGTCTGTATGGCGGATGATCGATGACAGGGAACTTATGCGTCGCATAGCTGAAGATACCGCAGCGCTCGTGTGTGGTCTCGCATTGTCATGCTGAAGCAGTGAGTTATCCATGTGCTTCAAATTCGGAACTCGATTACAGCACTGTTTCTCACGCGCCGAGATAGTTACGTCATACTCCGCCATGGCACACACTACAATTCGATGGCCTCTAGCGGCAGAGCTCTGTAAATATGAACCAACTGATCTCTCACTGGGAGAGATGTGTTCCTCACCAGGGGGATTACGTTGAGAAATAAATATGTAGAAATGAAGAATAAAGATGTTGAATGGTGTAACATTCGTTTTATTTAAACATCTTCAACGAGTTTCCACACAAACTTCGGAGGCATTACATTTCAGCAAGCCCTCGTAGATAGTTTCCACATTTAACTTTATCTTCGCACATCTACGAATTATATCCAACAGGCAGACAAAGTGAGCAAGCTAAGACATTAAATTGTGTATCCTAAAACACCAGCGATGGTAGTTTCGTGAGAGCGCTGATGCGAATGGAAAATAAATATTATTAAATTTCCGAAGAATGCTGCAAAAGTTGGATGTCACGGTTAGACGAATTACAGACAGCAGTACAGGAGCTCCCAAAATGCTTAATATAACCCGGTAGCGTGGGTGGAGCCATCGCATCAGAGGCTGAGGTGACCAAACGATTGGAAAGTGCCACTGAAGCGGAAAGCTGTGCCGGATCATGGCAGGCGCGGAAGCTTTCCCCAGTAAGGACGGAGCAGCCTGCAGCAGGACAAGCCTTTGTAGTGAATGAAGGTTTTCGCGGAGACGCCACCCAAGTCACAAGGGCCAGCGATTGCATTAAACGGTCGCAACTTTGTGAGGCTTCCCTAATTTTGTTTGGCGCTCCTGAACACTCACACTCTCTCTCTCTCTCTCTCTCTCTCTCTCTCTCTCTCTCTCTCTCTCTCTCTCTCTGTCTTTCAAGGATATCGAAGGAAATCGGTCGTATACTTTCAAAGGAAAGAACTCAGCGTTTGCCATAATCGCACTACTATTCTCATTCCAAGTAAAGCAATGTATAAACTTCCTTACTAACCAGTGCTTGTATTTTCCTTTTCCACTACTACTGGAAGTCTTGCGTCGAGGATGCTAATAGCTTACAAGCGTATTTCACTCGAAGTATATTTGGATATACGTAACTAATAATGCTAGGTATTAACACTGTCAAAAAATAACCAGTGATCGATTGAGTGCAGATTGCTCCCCCTCGCAGCGTGGGATTAGCCGAGTGGTCTAGGGTGCTGCAGTCATGGGCTGCGCGGTTAGTCCCGGCGGAGGTTCGAGTCCTTCCTCGGGCATGGGTGTGTGTGTTTGTCCTTAGGATAATTTAGGTTAAGTAGTGTGTAAGCTTAGGGACTGACGACCTTAGCAGTCCTATAAGATTTCACAAACATTTGAACACTTTTTTGCTCCTCCTCCTAGCAGCAGCTGACTTGTTTGCACCTGCAGAGTCGATCACGAAATGCTGTTGCTCTGGCTCAGTATCACATCTTACAATTTGGAGACCATTTTCTCTTTGCTGAAAATACAGTACGATGTACACACATATTTCTGGTTGTTGGGTTAGGCTCTTGACATTTGTAGGTAGCGGAATTCCCAGTTTCATAATTGCCTTATAGGGCTCACCGTCACGGGAACAGCCGAGCAGTAGGTGATTTAGATCTTCCAGTTAGCAGCTTAAAATTTAATTTGTGGAGATGTCTGGGTAACATGCATGTCCGTTTCACAAATGGATGACGTCGTGCACGTCTGAATTCTGAATACCCTCTTCCTTTAGGTATGAATGGTTGAATCCCTGGAAAGTTTCGTCGTCTGACTAACTACTCAGATGACGATACCATTCGTCAAAAGCATCAATCGTTACAAAAACTACAAAGCCTGAACAACGTAGACGTATTAATCTTTGCTAGTGGGTAGATTATTTCGTTGTCTATGACTGCGGAATACAATTTGACTCTGAGAAGTTGCACACTCTTCTGAGGCATTCGAGATTAATTTTACACACACACACACACACACACACACACACACACACACACACAATACCAGTGTTTGAATGTACCTCATGACTCGATCCAAAAGATTTATACTGCCATTGCCTGTTTCAACTTCAGAATACAACCACTGTGTACATAACGTGAACGTCTGTGTTGCAGTCCCAGTCACTGGAATCTAACAAAAAAATTTAACGCCCCGAGAATTTACCGCTGCAAAGTGAAAGAACGGTCGGCTTTGTGTCGTCAGTTGATTATTTATTTAACCTGGTCACATTAGCACCTTCAGCACTCCCTTACATTGGGACAGAGTTCTTTTTTTCCCATTATAGGTCTCAAAAAAAAAAAAAAAGAAACGAATACTGTGGAACAAACTAAACGTCACACAAATAATGATATATCATTATGACAACCGACCTACTATCGACATATATCCGTCCAGATGATAGCGGCGTCACCTGGCGAAATACGACTCCAAGACGCGCGCACGGTGCACGTAATATCAGTGTGTGTTGAATGAGGAGGGTGCGCGATCTATCTGAGTTTGACCGAGGGCAGGTTGTGATGGTCCGGAGGCTCGGCACGAGCGTTTCGCAAACTAAACGACTTGTCGGGTGTTCGAGGAGAGTTGTGGCGAGTGTCTTCACCATGTGACGAAAAGAATGTGAAACCGCGTCTAGACAGCATGGGGTTCGGAGGCCACACTTCATTACAGATGTCCGACGTCGTAGGCTGGAATACCGGTAAAACAAGACAGGCGGCGAACTTTGGCGGAACTAACAGCAGGACTTTAATGCTGGGCAGACTACAAGTGTGTCTGAACACGTACTGCACCAAACACTCCTAACGATGGGCTTCCGCAGTCGACAACCCATGCATGTGCCAATGTTAACATCACGACATGAGTATGTGATCATCGCTACTGGACGTGTGTACAGTGGCAGATTGTTGCATGGTCTGATCAATTCCGATACCATCTTCCTCATGCCGATGGGAGGGCGCGAATCCGTCGTCTTCCAGGCGAACATCACCATTATACCAGTACTGTGAGACGGTGATTAGATGGCGGCGGCTCCATTATGCTCTGGGGAACATTCACGTGGGTATCCATGGGTCCACTGGAGTTCATGCAAGGCACCATAACGACCAAGGAGTATTGTACCCTGGTTGCAGAACACAAACACCCGTTTATGACGATCACGTTTCCTAACAGCAGTAACATTTTTCAAAAAGGTAATGCTCCACGTCACACGGCCAGGAGCGTGATTGAGTGGTTTGAGGAAAACAGTGGAGAGTTCCAATTGATGTGCTGGTCCCCCAACTGACCAGAGCTCAAACCGATCGAACACATCTGGGGTGTAACTGAACGAGACGTCCGCGCTCATTGCTACCTCCTGAACTTTGCAGGAATCAGGTAACTTGTATGTACAGATGTGGTGGCAATTCCCTCCAGCAACGTATCAAGGTCTCATTGCTTCCATGCAACGAAACGTCGCTGTTATCTGTGCCAAGGTGGACATACTAGCTATTAGGTACGTGGTCATACTGTTCTGGCTGATCAGTGTAGAAGCTGTGTAAAACGCATCTTCTTATTGCTGCAGCCCTTCTATTTAGCGCAAACACTGGTTCGATGCCGATGAAAGCTAGCCAACCTATAGAGCGTTTCTGATGTTCAAAAATGCAAATAATATTACACGCTGATTTTTAAGTCGACAGATTACTTGCAGCTGTATACAAAATGCTCTTTGAGCCTGTATTACGCCGTTCAAGATCCTTGACAAATCGTTTATAAAAGCCAGGATCACACTCCAACTTTCCCACAGGTATCACATGTACGCCAGTAAATCGTCAACTATTTTATAAAACGTTTGTATAAATTTTACTGAAAACTTATAGGGTTTACGGGCCTCTAATATTAGAGGGAAGATGGGAAAGTAAGGCATAATAATTTTACTACCAAGAAGTTTATTATGTAACAAACTTACTTAGTTTACCTACTTTTCGACATGGTCACCAATGTTCAACATTTTTCTCCTATCACCGTATCAGTTTCAATACGCTCTGCTCGTAGAAGTTCGTCTCGTTGGAGTACAGCCATGTGCAGACTGCTGGTTTCACTTCCATGCCTGTCACAAAGCGTTGGCCGACCAGGAATTTCTTCATGAGGCCAAACAGGTCAAAATCCGACGGTGCAATGTCCGGACTGTATGGTGGATGCCGGAGCACCTCCCATCCAAATTCGGCGATTTTCTCACGAACAGAAGCAACAACATGGGGGCGAGCACTGTCATGAAGTTTTACGCCGTCAGCATTAATGTTAAGGCGTTTGTCACAAAGAGCACGGCGCAACATAACCAAGCTTTAATGTAAGCTGCAGCATTCACAGTGGTTCCATGTTCAGCAAAGTACACCAGTAACACACCATACATGTCACATTACACTGTCATGAGCACTTCCTAGCGAACTGAACCACACTGAATTTCTTTCCTACTGAGGAACCAGCATGTTTCCCTTACATACGGGTCTGCTTGGTTTTGGGCGTGTAGAGGTAGGGCCACGACTCGTCACCACTGACGTCAGAAACCCATGGCCTTCTGCGGCTAACGCGTTAAGTGGTCCAAGCTTGTAATCATTTGCTGGTGGTTGTCAGGCTCTTAGGCACCCAGCGAGCTCTAACATTACGAAATTTCAAAGTGCCATGAGCAATATCGTACAGTGCACCAAACGGAATGTTGAACTGCTGCGATGAGGTTAGCAGTTGCCGACGCCGGTAGTTCAAAATTACTGCCTCAATAGCTCCCATATTATGCGGGGATGCAGCTGTTACCGGTCGTCCGGGGCGTGGTGAATGGCCCTCTTGGAAGAGTTCACACCGAATGGAGACACTGCTACGGTCCACACAGTCGTCCCCATACACACCACGTATGTCCCTGTAAATTTCAATCGGCTGACATTCTTTGGCCCACAAATATCGAATTAGACTTCACTGATCTTCACATGGTGACGACAGTTTGTAGTGCGGGCTTCTCTCGCTAGAGCTGCACATGAAAACGGAATACCCGCTGCAGCGCAAACTTCATTAGCTCACGAGACTTGACATTTTATAACTTTACTTAGTTTAGCTATACATTAAATGCTGGAAAAGTCGTCTTACATTGTGGCATGCTGCGACGGTTGACTTTTTAAGCAATTACTTTAAAAAAAGGTTAGTTGCTAAGCTATTTGAATTATAAGTAGCTACCCCAAGGTCACGAAAGCAGACAACCGCTGAGCGTCCTGACTACAGGCCCCTCCATATCGCATCCAATGACGCCGTTTGCAGTGGATGACACGGCAGTCAAAACGCGGAGCTTACAACAAAATTCTAAATGCAAATTATGGAAAGTTACATTGGTTGCGTCTTTGATCAATTCCGTTACTTAGGTAATATCTGTGAGATATTGTGTATTTATTCCTTGGTTTCGATAACTAAGGTCGGAAATCAATGTTAGCTTTTTTGCTTCTTTTCTGGCACTAACAGTGACTTTCTCTTCTGCCAATGCAATGTACAAATGAAAAATATCCAACCTGCATCGCGATTCCAATCCCAAGTTAAGTTTCTTCTGCTGTTCCTTAAGTGGATGAGTCAGCCTGTTCAATTGACACATCGTGAAGCATATCGTTAAGGGCCCAGGGCTAAACGCAACATTCCAGTTCATTATTATTATCTGCTGGCCATATAATTAGTCTATATAGGATGACATGACTAACTCATTTTTTACTGGTGCTCTCAGAAACAAAACGCCGAGCAAGGTGTGCCTAGAATACAAAATTTCAGGAATTATATCTCACCACGGACAATGCAGTGACCGAGGACCTTCACTTAACCACCCAGAGCAGCGGCGTTTGCTAATAGCTGATAGTGCAAGCAGACTAGTAACACTGCGTGAAATAACCGCAGAAATCAATGTGGGCCTTGCGACGAACATATCAGTTGGGGCAATTTGGTATCCATGGGCTACGGCAGTAGGCGACCGACGCGAGTGCCTTTGCTAACAGCGCGACATCGCCTGCAGCGCCTCTCCTGAGCTCGTGACCACACCGGTTGGACCCTGGACGACTGAACAGCGGCCTGGTCCGACGAGTCCCTATTTCAGTTGATAAGAGATGATGGTAGGGTTCGATTGTGACGCTGACCCTACGAAGTCATGCACCCAAGTTGTCAACAAAGCATCGTGCAAGCTGTTGGCGGCTCCGGAATAGTGTGGTTGTATTTACATGGACTGAACTGGGACCTCTGATCCAAATGAAACGACCACTGCGTGGAAATTGTTATATTCGGTGACTCTGAGACCATTTGCAGCCATTCACGGACGTCATGTTTCCAAACAAGGATGTATTTTTATGGATGGCAATGCGTCATTTCATTGGGAGTGGTCTGAAACCATTCCGGAAAATTCGAGCGAATGATTTGGCCAGACAGATCGTCCGACATGAATGCAATCGGACATGTATGGGATATAATCAAGAGGTCAGTTCGTGGAGAAAATACTGCACCGGCAACATTTTCGCAATTATGGACGGCTATAGAGGCAGCATGGCTTAACACTTCTTCAGGGAACTTCCATGCTGC
This sequence comes from Schistocerca gregaria, assembly GCF_023897955.1. Classification (NCBI taxonomy): domain Eukaryota; kingdom Metazoa; phylum Arthropoda; class Insecta; order Orthoptera; family Acrididae; genus Schistocerca; species Schistocerca gregaria. Next base: position 727,219,795 of record NC_064921.1, on the reverse strand, counting down.
ACTACGATGGGCGAAAGGAGATCAGACACGAAATTAGGTGGTCACCTCAGTCTACGTCGGTTAATGTGCGGTTTCTTGTAGCATAAAAAAACCTAACACGCCAAGAAATAACTTTTCGATAAAAAATATTCCACTGGCTGACGATCTGGACCAACATTTTATTGATACTACTGTCAGATCAGCTAAACACTGAGAACAAAAAGTACGGAAAGGAACGCTGTCACAGCAAGGTTTGTGGAGTGCCGTATAGCAACGCCTTGGTGACGTAGTGAGTACCTACTTCACTTCAGAGTAGAGAGTGACAATGTTCCGGTAAGTCACCAGTGAACGGAAAAAGAAAGGGAAAGTAATGAACGTTGCGGCGTAACATGCACCCAGCGTGGCAGCACTGTCGGCGAAGTTATGTTGGGGGCTCGTCGCTGCACCCACGCCCGGCTGGTAGGCCGGCCCGCACAGCTCGTGCCTTCACGCTAAACACAGGCTGCTTTGTGTGCGACGCCGAGTCGTTGAGTGGGAGGGGGGAGACGACGCTCTGCGGCCCTTCTCCTGATTACCCCGCGCCAGGCGTCCACCGCCTGCCGCGGCTAGCCTCGAGAGTAACGTCCCTTAAAGTGGGGACAAAGCTTGCGGAAGCGAGGCGGTAATTTCCATTACTGTAAGCGGCATGATTCAAAAATCGTAAATTACTTCTTCTAAAAGTGGTAAATACAAGGAGGAACGTGCTCAGACTCGGAAAGGACGGAACTTTCATTTCAAATTGCAAATCCGACTCAGTTTGCAGATGGATGTTTTACGGCAGGTAAGGTCTTCAAGTTGGGTTATAAACTTCAAGAAATCAAAACATCAAATAGCAACGCTGCTAGCCGTATATCCCAGACGGTCCACGGGCGTCGGTCTCCCAGACAACCTCGCAACATCACAAAGGAATGCTGCAGTTCGTAAATCTCTTCACATATGTCCGGTGGGGAGGATTTGTGGTACTTTCTGTAACAGAGATCACTATTCGCGATGAAGCAACAGGACGCATTCCACAATCGGCTTTCAAGTGACGGGTAGAAGTCCCACCCTCAAGTGCAGCCTTATGTTCTCTTCGGTTAGATCTTGTGTGTTACAGTCTTCATTTCTCATAACAAAAAGCAGAATTTGTCACACACAAACATGTACTAGAATCGTGCAATTCGTTGACCAGTTGGACACCTACTCTCCTAGTAAGCGCCAAAGTCTGGCCGACAGTGAGATGTAAGCTGCAAACCCTGATTTGCAGCTCATGTTAAGAAATACAAAAATGTTACCTCTACTACCCATGGACTGAAATATCAACCTTTTCGCAAAGTTAACTTCGACAAGTTTGTGATCTTGTTGAAATTAACGAAAGTGTTAAATAAACCGCCATTTGTGGATATCGGACGCTTAACACCATCACCGCTTCGGAAACGTGATATGAAAGGATGGAACATGTGTTTGTGACAGGACCTGTTAACAGTGTTTTCATTTTATTCATGTATGTGTTCTCCGGCCACACGAATAAGTTTGAGATTGCGATCAACAGCTACAACCGATTCAACTATGCAACCGTGAACAAAGTGATGGTAAGCGCGCACCTGTCGTAACAGGTGCGGCTATAGCAGCAGACAGGAGTAAGCATGCGCTATCTCACCTGCTGCTGTGTGCAATGGCGAGTGAATACGTAACTGAAAGTTTGATAAACATGCAAATATCCCTTTCTAACACACACAGTACAAGTGTGCTTCTGCAACACGTTTTAGTTTGTGCTTCAAATATGTTGAACTAGGACAAGGCCGATTTGCTCCTTTTGGTCCCATCAGCCGCTATGACGAGGAAGAAACTTAAAAAGGCTACGTGGCGTGAGGTGTAAGGACGGATTAATGAAATGAGAAACTTACTCGAGCATTAAGTTATTCTCAGTTGAAGAAATATCCACCGGATATGATGATTTCATAATCAATGAAGGAATAAATGTGATCCTCTCTATCTTCCTTAACATCACTGACTGAAAAAGCAAGATAAAGCTATAATGCCACACCAGACACATACAGCAATATTGTCTTTTGTCTTAGCATCTACAGATATTTGTAATACGCGAATGCCTTACTTCTGCATCGCATCTCTTCCAGTTCCAGATTACTACAGGTCTTCCATCCCCCAGTCCCCCCACCCCCCAATTAATTGGTTCTGGGTGAAATTACCTTTTTAATAATGAAACTATGATTTACACTTTGGTGAAAGTATACAGGACGAAACATCTTTCTTTACCTTTATCGTGGTACGCTCTCGATTTCATGCTTCTGAAGTTTGAATTTCGTGTACTCTAAAACACTTTTAAAGCAAATTGCCATAAATTTGCTTCACATCGCTCGACAGTGTCGCTACGGAGATTTCTTCACAAATGAACTTTGTTTATATAAATTTGCACAAGCTTGCATAAATGAAAATCTAGCAAACCTCGGGTAACTTTAACAGACATCCTGCCCTACAGACGATCAAGCAAACTTCCAACAGGAACGGAACCGAAACTGACGCATGGCCGCACATGATAAACTATGGAACACATCGGATGGTAACATCCCATGGAGGAAACATTTCTCCATGGTGGATACTGGGAAAATTTGCGGCTAAATGATTATCAGAACTGTGCATTAAAAATTATTAACGACATGTACAAAAATACAACATTAATAACGGCAAATTATATGACAGTGACAAAAAATGACTTCTGTCGGAGGCAGCAATCTCACATCGGAGCAAGAAACTCGAGGCGCAGTAAGGCTTTCGGTCACCTTACGGTCAGGTTTGGCTGTTATGAGTGTATAATTTTTTTTTTACACGTTTAATTAAATTAGTTGCAAGCATTCTGCCACAAGCCAATCAAAGCTATTGCAAGACCCGTTTATTTCTCAATATCCTGGCTGAACCAGCCTCACTCTGTTACAAATTGCAGTTTAAGACTCTCAACTGACGGCTCGCTGAAGCTTGCTAGCACCGCCGGAAATTCTAAACGCCGCAGTAGCTTGCACCCATACCTCTTGCCAGAGACAAACGTCGCAGTTATAACTCGGGGTCTTTCTACAAAGATCGACACATAGTTGGGGGGGGGGGGGGGGGGGGGGGGCAGGTAACATTTGCATTGATTCGTACTGGAAAGCAAGTTCTGATATTTGTAGATTAAGCCGTTTCCTGATGTAAAATGTTCATCTCGAAGCAAATTCTGCTCGAGCATACTAAAGTTACCGATTAACTCCCCGTCCAATCTCTATTTTCTCACTCTAGATTCATGTGTCGTTTGGAGCAATAATAATAAAAACTGCCAAGGGCATAGCTTATACGTGATCCATTTATTTTTTCATAATCATTGCAATAAACCCGGTGTGTGTTCTACAAATGATGGTCAGTACACCGTACGTTGCTTGGTTTGAATATCACAAGTACAGCCGTCAACAGACGTGATTTATTACCAAGATTGTACCCAAACACAGGCTGATTTCTTTGCCTGTGTATGTGCATTGCCTCTCACCGATAACGCTAAGTCGGCGGCTACTATTTACGTACAGCATTGATTATCTGCCTCTCCTCTGCATTTCGTAATAGCTTACAAAGATACCGCTCTCTGCACATAACAGCGGTGTCTATGAGAGAGCATTTATTGTAGAAAATGTTCGTGCCTATCAGCGAGCATTTATTGTAGTTTTAAGTTGTCCAAGACAACAATAGTTTTAATATTAAGTCTAAAACGAAGTGTTGTTCGAATCTTCTCGATCAGCTTGACAGAACAAAATGCGCAGCGTTGTTCGAATCTTCATCAGTTTGACATCTCATCAAATTCTAGAGGACGCATATAAAGTGTATGGCCGAGTATTCAGTAGGTAGTATCTTCCATTCCTGTGTAACAGTTCTTTTAAACCTGTTCCTTGTCTCGCCCATTTAGATTGCAACCTAGTTACTTGGTCTATTCAACTGCACTATCTCCAACCAACGGCAGACTCAGCAAGTACAGCTGCCGCCCCCAACTCAGTATCAAAAGTATATACAGTCACGTGTCGGGAAATCTCAAAAACTACTTCGCTCTTCGCCACTATTCTTTTGTAAATACATCGCCAGTACCGTTGAACTTTGAAGTCGCGATGTTTTTCTTTCTTGACTGCAAACTAAATACGTAGAAATTTCACACACATTAGTCATCCGAGCACACTGTTGGTAGAAGGTACTAATTAGAGAATGGTCCACTAGTATGTTTGGAAATTAAGAAATACAGTTTTTCGAGATTTATCTTTTAAGAGATTGTGCTTGATTTCACCACCTCTTCGCCTGCCCTTAAACTAATATGAGCTGTCCCCTCCTTCCTTATATGCTGGATACTCTCTTCCCTCCAACAGTAACTGCTATGTACTCCAACGGCGGAAAGAAATGGCAAATGATCGCACACCGACAGTGGTAGTACGGATATTCACCCTAGTTTTGCACTAACATGGCATCTAAACACTGCCCATTGCTACACCATTTGGTATCTGCTGGAGACTTCTTTTTCAAGTTCATAAATATTTTTGTTTGAATTAAAATCCTGCAAGAATCCACATTATTTCTATGAACAGGATACAAGCAGTCATACTGACCCGCTACTGTTCAGAAATACTTCATACATACTTCATATTAATGTACAAAAAGAAACGTACACTAGAAGTTATCAGTTACCATAACATATATTTAGTAAGTCTTCTTCACACGACACACGTTCAAGCGGTCCACGAATGAAGTAAAATTTATCAACACGTCGATAAAAGGATCGTTAGAAATAGGTCACAAACACTGAAACAGAGATGTGGATGAAAATCGGTCGCTTCCTTACCAATGAATCTATCCCAGCACCTGCCTTAAGTGACTTGGGAAAAATATGGGGAATCTAAACCTGGAAGGCCGATAAGCGGTCCAAAATTAAGCCTATACAGTTTTGCGTTTCCCCAGGAGATACTATTCCACTGGGTATGCCTGACTTATGAAACACCTGAAATGCTCAGATTTCAATAATAAAATTCTAATTGCCCAGAACGCAGGTGTTACAGGTGTGAACGTTACCTAACGATCAGTCATGGCTGCAAAATTCTGACACGATTTATGAACAGAACAATGGAAAAATAAGTAGGATTAGTCTGGGTTCCGGAGATATTTAGGAACATGGGAGGCAATATTAACACTTTGACTATCTTAGAAAATATATTTTTTTAAAAAGGCAAACCTAATTTCACAGCACTTACACATTAAGAGAAATTGTTTGACAGTCGTTAGTGAAACACATTCTTTCAAACTCTGAAGTTGGCAGGAATAAAATAAAAGAGAATGTGAAGTTTTCTGCGATTTGTATAAACACCAGACTACAGTCTGAGAGCCAAAGGACAGTAGGAATTTAGAAGAGAATGAGGCAGTGTTGTAGCCTAACACCAAAGTTATTCAATCTGTACATCGAGCAAGATATGAAGGGAACCAATGTGAAAACTGGAAATGGAATTGAAGTTAAGGAGAAGATACAAAAAAAAAGAAACTTTGAGGTCTGTCGATGGCATTTTAATTCTTTCTGAGATAACACAGAAACTGGAAGAGCAGTTTAACAGAACGGATAGCATCTTCAAAAGGCATTATAAAGTGAAAATCAATAAAATCAAAATAAGGATGATGGTACTGTATCTAATTACGAGAGCGTTCTATAAGTAATGCAAAACTTTGTGAAAGTAGATTGGTTTTATTCAGGATTCCTACTTTTCAACATAATCTCCGTTCACTGCGACGGCCTTTCGCTTCTGGGAGGGCCTATAAGCCCACATGGTACTAGACTACTGAGCGGCGTCGGAGCCAACGTCTTGCTACATCAATAACCTCCCCATTATACCCGTACTGCTTCTCTTGATTGGGCTAAGACGGAAGGTACGAGATCCGGGCTTTTGGGAGAATGAGGAAGAACATTCCAATGAAGGTTTGTGAGTCCTCTCGTGTACGCACGCTTGTGTGGGGCCTTACGTTGTCAGAGAGAAGTTAGTTTGCATTTTTGTGGCGAGGAACACAGTGAAGTCGGGTAGCGCAATACATTTCAGAGTTGATAGTTGCATCATGAGGGAGGACATGAATAGAATAACCCCATCAGAATCCCAGAAGACCATCGCGATGACTTTACCGGCTCAGGCTGAGGCTCTGAGCTTTTTCTTCGGAGGAGAGATGGTTTGGGCGCCGCTACATGGATCGCCGTTTTGTTTGTGATTAACCCATGTTTCGTCGCCTGTGACAAGTTGGACAAAAATTTTTCACCACCGGCCTCGTAACGCGCAAGCAATTCCGCACAGATGGTCCGTCGTTGCTCTTTATGGTCTTCTGTTAGGCGGCGATGAACCGAGCGAGCACACACTCCTCTGAGTACCCTAACTGAAGGACGGGTGTGTCAGCACTACCAACAGGGACGTCCAGTTCTGCACCTAGCTTTCGGTCACCTCGAATGAGAGTGTCCGCACGCTTCAACACTGCAGGAGTCACAGCAGTTTGCGCCGGTCGGCACGCGGGATATCCAACAGGTTTGCGCGACCTTGATGCAATGACAACGGAAGTGTGACCCAACGACTCCCCGTGCTTTTGTCACTGCCAGATCACCGTCGAGATATTCGCAAGCGCCTATGAATATATGCGATGCTTTGGTTTTCCGGCAAAATAACCTCAATGACAGCTCTCTGCTTGGAACGCTCCTCCGATATAGGTGCCAATTTGAAGGCTTCTTATAGCGTCGCCACCTATCGGAACTTCATGGACCTATAGGGGCTCAAGCGGGAATATTCCACGATGTCCCACAACAAATACCACGTTTTTTCAACCAAAATAGGCCGAGAAAAAAATGTGTTGCCGTACATATTGAACGCCCCTTTTAAATCAGCAGATGCTGTCGGAAATTGTTTATGAAATGACACAGTAGAAATAGTTGGGATTCCTAGCTGGATAGCTAAGTAACTGATGACAGCTGTAACAGAGATGGAACAAAATGCTGACTGGCAGTTTCCAATATAAACATTTCTGGAGAAGAGAAATTTGTCACCATCGAATATAAGGTAAAATGTTAGGAAGTCTTTTCTGGGTCTATATGTCTGGAGGGTAGTAGTGTATGCAAGGGAGATGACAAGAAACCACTGAAACTGGGCAATAATAAGTTTTTAGAATGTAGTGCTCCTAATAAATGACAAAGTTAAGATCGTACCTCGTGTAGCTAACGAGGAAGTATTGAACGAACAGAACCGGGGAAAAAAGAAACTTACGGCTCTGCTTGACATAAAGAGCTCACGATGAGCGACGCAAAGAAATACTTAATTTGGTATTGGTGAGAACTGCGGGCGTAAAAATAGTAGACAGAGACAGAGGCCCGGTTACGGTAAGCGGATTCAGATGTATATGGGTCCAGTAGTTACACGGAGATGATAAGCCTTGCATAGGATAGAATAGCGTGAAGAGTTACAGCAAACCAGTCTTCAGAATTAAGACAACATGAAACAACAAATGGTTCAAATGGCTCTGAGCACTAGGGGGCTTAACTTCTGAGATCATCAGTCCCCTAGCACTTAGAACTAATTAAACCGAACTAACCTGAAGTCATCACACACATCCATGCCGAGGCAAGATACGAACCTGCGACCACAGCGGTCGCGCGGTTCCAGACTGTAGCGCCTACAACCGCTCGGCCACCCCGCCCGGCCAACTAGCATTCATTCGTGGAAAAAAATTACAGAAAGTGCAACTAATATAGATACCAATGACTGCACCTAGTCATCTCAGTGTAAACGAATGCCTGGTATAACTTTGGCAAATCCTGCTCAAGTTGCATCGGGCGATTCAGTCTCGTTTGCTGTCTCATTGCAGCGAGTGACCTCCACCGATAAATTGATTTTTGCTTTGTCGCCAATATCTCACTCGTTCCAGAACGCTCGTGTTCTAATCCTACAACTATCGGAATGCAGAAATCACGCCACACGTATGTAAGGTATGTGTGAAGTTTGAATACAGCCCTGGAATTGCTACAGAATTTTATACAGCATCTACCTCGTCAGTCATAATCTCCTGGCTTTCACTACTGCAACGGATACAAATGGTAAGTTTGAAACGTAATAGAAGAAAGGAAAATTTTCCGAGTTGCTGGCTGCGGAGTTTAAAGTTCGTGACTTGCGGTGCTCCTCCATTTTTGTGGAATTCTCATGAAAAACTGTGACATGCTCTAACCTTTTATACGAATAGTCTGAAGAACCTATGTTATTAGTTTTAGAGACGCAATCAGTGCCTTTAACTGATAATATCTTTACTCTTTTTTCCTCACCCGACAGTTCTTTTAGGTATTCTGTTTGCATGGCACGTTAAACTGCTCTAACAGATGAACGTCACGCAAGCTACAACACACAAAGATTATCCTTTTAAATCATAATGCCATGTTTTGATACAGGATACTTCAAATGACAATATGCGTTACCCATGTTTTTCCACTGTCAACCACCGGTGTACAATATCTTCTCTGAAATTCTGCGTATCAAGAACTTCAATTGGGACAGTGGTTACACCTGCAGTGGATCTTGCTCGATACTGAGAGGCTACGGACAGAATTCCCGGATTTAATCTCCGGTAAAACATAATTTTTTTTCGGATTCTGTTACGTCACGATAAAACATTACCACAGCAACAGTAACCTCAAGCAGACGGCGAAGACGGTGAGAGCAGCATCCCCGCGCAAGCTCGGATTGTGGAAGGCTGGGAAAGAATTCGGTCGTACCTTTCCTTACGAACCATTCCGGCATTTGCCTTGACCAGCTTAAATGAGCTAAGGAAAACGTAAATCTTAATGGACGGACTAAGACTGCAAATTACGCCCTCTCGAATGAGAGTTCAGTATCTTCCTACTGCGTAGCCTCGTTCGGCGAATAATGTTTACCTGACTTTACGAGAAATCCAGGTCTGAATGGACCGACCGGAATTCATGCTCATTCTTCAAAAAATACGAGTGCAGTGTCTTAGCCAGTGATTCACATCGCCGATTGTCGAGATGGTCTACAACTTTTGCCTTTTCTTTTCGTTTTCTTTTGCGCGGTAGGAATACCGAGGACGTAATCACGCAGGATTTATCGTATCGTGGTGACAGGCAAGCAACAACTGTTATTAGTTAGGCGTGTAGCCTGTTGACGCTCTCCTCGAAATCTTCTGCCGACAGAAGTTCATTGGTTTGTTTTTTCTGAAGTTTCGGCAGCACGAGTTGCTAGCAATGTCAAGGCGTCAGAGAAAGACCACTACGAAAACGATCGTCGACCGATGATCCCAGAGACGAGCGTCAACATGCAACACGCCACCAAGTGGTCGCCTAAGGCTCAATAACCGTGTAAGTCACTATTTTATATGATTATTTCTCACTTACGTTATTTGGATTAGATGGTTACATATACAAAGATAGGTTATTTTGACAATCTACGCAGAAGAACACCGAATGCAACAGCCTAACTAGCACCATGCATGCTTGTGAGCACACGGGTTGAGATAGAGTATCGTCTAGACATCTGACGTGTTACGAATGGGGACCATGTTGAATTACATAATTTTTTTGTACGGAACTGTTTGAGTGCTTTTACATGGTGCCGCTAACGGTAACAGTTTTTTGTTCTTTTTTAATGCATTTGGTCATCACGGAGGTTTCACGTGGACGCCCTTCACCTACACGACATGACCGACTGAAGATGCTGACGGATAACCTTGTAATCAGATACTCTCCGATTATCTCTCTTTGTCCTAAGTATTATCTGATAGTTATCAGTTTAAAGGGAGTTGAGTTCCTTAGACCGAGCGTAAATTTTGGCCAAATCAGTCTGCATTTTCTTACGATCCTGCAGCCATTAGCATTGTCGGCGAACAATCTTATAATACTACAGATACTGTCAAATTCCAGAATGAGATTTTCACTCTGCAGCGAAGTGTGCGATGATATGAAACTTTCCTGGCAGATTAAAACTGTGTGCTGGACCGAGACTCGAACTCGAGACCTTTGCCTTTCTCGGGCAAGTGCTCTACCAACTGAGCTACCCAAGCACGACTCACGCCCCGTCCTCACAGCTTTACTTCTGCCAGTATCTCGTCTCCTACGTTCCAAACTTAACAGAAGCTCTCGTGCGAACCCTGCAGAATTAGCACTCCTGAAATTGCGGAGACATGGATTAGCCACAGACTGGGGGATAGAGCACTTGCCCGCGAAAGACAAAGGTCCCGAGTTCAAGTCTCGGTCCGGCACACATTTTTAATCTGCCAGGAAAGTTTCATATCAGCGCACACTCCGCTGCAGAGTGAAAATATCATTCTGGAAACATCCACCAGGCTGTGGCTCAGCCATTCTCCGCAATATCCTTTCTTTCAGGAGTGCTAGTTCTGCAAGGTTCGCTGGAGAGCTTCTGTAAAGTTTGGCACAACCGTTATTAATCTCGTCTCTGTGGAACAACATTCGCCATCCACTATCGGGAAGCCGTCTTTCGGCGACCTGTGGCTGTGGCCTGCTTCCTGGGCGGCCGCGTCCAGATTTCGACACTGCGGTCAGGTGTATGTTCCAGGAGCTCGCGGCACACCCGAGGACTGGGTCGAGGTCTCGCCACGGAGCGCAGCGCCTGACCCCCTTCCCTCGTCGCCCTGACACACTTACAGGCGCGACGCGCGCACTTCCGTTCCACGGAGTTTCGATTCCACACTGCCCCTCCAGTATTTATAAACACTGCAGCCACACAGCGACGCGCCGATCCATTCCTTCCGGCATCCTTCGCCGTGTTAAAATGACGCAAACACTTCAATATAGTATATAGGGTATCTCTGTATTCACCTTACAAGCGCCAAGGACGTTTAGTGGGCAACGGTTTCAATACGAACACGTGGTCGTCCGTGAACGCACAATTTTTGTGTTTCATGAATGATCACGTACGTAAAACGTGTTCTATTCTGGCGTGTCTGATGGGTGAAAGTGCGTTGGTGACTCATTGTCTCTCTGGTAATATATACATTTGCAGTCAACGAAGTAGCGTGCTAGCAATGACCGGCGTTAACGGGTGACGTTGCTATCACGCGGGAAGCTGTACGAGATGGCCCACAGTCACGTAACAAGCAGAACTTGCGAGACGCCATATTGTATTTGTCTTTTCCTGATAAAGCACATAATTTTGGGAGGGGGGCGTTTAGATACACTTTTCACCCAATAAACAATATGCTGTTTCTAGCACCAGCTCACGATCTCTCGAAGATGCATGGTTAATGGTACGATTTGTTGTGATACAATGACGGGAAACGTCATATTAGTGGTTAAGGAATTTTCGTATTTAGTTAATTTCGTGTTACAACTTGCGTATTATGAAAGTACTCCTTTTTAAGGTAACGGCATACTGAGGAATCGTCGAAAACGCGAGATTCTTGGTAACATTTGTTTTAATTAAATGCCAACTAATAAAATATCAGCTATTAAAACCTTCGGAAGACATAACGTAAAATACGTCGTTCATTGCAGAACTTCAGCATAGCTTAGTTGGTAGAAGCGCCGAGATACAAAACAATTCGAAGTGGGTTCGCGTCCCGTTACATTCAGACTTTTTTTCACTTTCGCCTTTCCTAAAAAGGTTGTCGGACTTTACTATTAAATTAATAGAAATAATTTCTGTAATACTCGATGCTACGTAAATGTAAGTGCGCTGTCTCTCAGGAGTAAGTTTGTTCCATTTTGTAAAGTTTTATTAGCTCATTTCGTATCAGGCTGGACATGGAATTTTTCTCTTTGTCTTATAAAATGTTCATAACAATTCAAGTTTTTATTTATAGGCCTATATACTACAGACGGAACAACACGACTAGCATATGGACATAGGAGGAAATGCACGTTTCAACCCTTCGGCGGGCGCGTGGCGGCAAACAGTGCCGCCAATTTTGTTTTCGTTCAATAATTACGTCAGCGCGCCGAGCACACAACAGTGGCGCTAGATATGCTTCGATTGTTTAGTCACGTGCCAAACTGCAGTACTGCGCCGTCATTATACCCACCATAACAGCTGTGACTAACCTGTGAAGTGGACGACTGCACCAAGACGGCACTGCGTACCGCACGCGCCCGGTAATGTAAGTACATGTAGCAGTATCACTGTCGAATGTTTTGGTGATTATACGCTTTGTTTTACAACTCTGTGGGTGAATGATGATTTAGTTATTAACATTGCTTTGGTATTAGCATTAATTTATTCTCTCCCAGGTCCGCACAAAGGAAAGGACTAACACCCGAATCTGAACAGTCATGCGTTGACGGGAATGAAGTGAAAGGAATGCCACATGATGGCTATCATTTTTATATTGGTAAGGACCAAGAAACTTTGTCGATAAATATTCCGTTTGCACTATCAGGGAAACCAAAACGTAAGAATATAATCAAAATCCTACCTGGCCCGAAACTCAATGGTAGAGAAGCTAAAACTGAAATTGAAAGCTTTCTCAAATTGTTTGATCCTGATATAATTGACTATGTCGTTGCAAACACAAACAAGTCGATAAATAACAAGAGATCATCTGTGAATTACTCGAGGGCTAGAAATTGCAAAACTACTTCGGCTTCTGAAATAACGGCTCTTTTAGGAGCACTGTTTCTCATTGCTGTACAAAAAGGATGACGCACAAGTGTATTAGAACTGTGGGCATCAAATGGAACAGGAATGATTATTCGAAGGGCAGCATTTACCTACAAGTGCTCTCTGTTCTTGCTCCGGTCACTCAGGTTTGACAATGCTTCTACAAGAAATAAACGACTAGCAACTGATAAACTTGCTGCCATCCGCAGTCTCCACTCAGCATTTCTGAACAACTGCAGAAATAACTACAGTCCAGGGGAGTTCACAAACAGACGAAATGCTTGTCCCATTTTGCGGACGTTGTGGTTTTGTTCAGCACATGCCCAATAAGCCCGCTAAGTATAGACTGAAGTTATATGCATTGTGCGATAGCAAAACATTTTATACTTTTAATTTTGAAGTATACTGCGCCAGACAGAATCCTGGACCATATGTTGAATTTCAACTGCCAATGGGTATTGTGAAGAGATTGATTGAGCCAATCAAGGGAACTCACAGGAATGTAACGATGGACAACTACTACAGTAGTTACCCTGTAGCCCAGCATCTTTTAGAAAACGGACTAACGTTCATTGGAACATTGAAAAAGAACAAGAAGGAAATTACTCTGGAAGTTTTGCCAAACACATCGCGAGAAATTGGAAATTGTCTTTCGGATTTCAAGGTGATTTCTGTCTCGTTTCGTGCCAAACAAAAAGGAACAAGGCTGTGCTTTTCCTGTCGTTACTGCACGAAACTGCTGAAACTGACACCGCTAAGGGAAGTCTGTTGTATATTTGGACTACAATGCAACAAAAGGTGGAATCGATACTGTGGATTATGTGTGTACATCCTACTCTACAGAAAGAACCACAAGAAGATGGCCCTTAGCATTGTTTTTTCGTTATCTGGATATTGCTCGTATAAATTCCAGAGAAAAGATTCAGAAGAAGAACCTACCTAACAAACCTGGCCGTGGCCCTGATGGACTGCCATTTGAAAGAAAGGGCTCAGCTCTCCACTCTACCACGAGTTATTCAAGGATTTCTGTCACCTCATCAATCAATTCCCGCCAATCACGATGAGACTGTAAGAAGGTGTGAGAGGTGCCATTTTTGTGGTGGTCAAAAAAATAATAAAGCTACTTTCACTTGCAATAGCCGCAAAAGATTCGTTTGCAAGCAACATTGCCACAATGTTGTAATTATTTCGGAGCTTCTCTGCAGGAAGAAAGTGTGTGATTCTTGATATGTATTTACTGACTGCCTTATTCTTTATTATTACTACAAAGTTTTTATAAATATTACAATTTTTTTGTAAAACCTGCTTTAACAATGGTAAACGATCGAATCATATCTGTGGTTATAATTTATATAAAATTTGTTATTAAAGTAGCACTTAGGAAATTTCCTGGAAACGTAAGTCGGATATTCTGTAACAATTTTTATTTTCCCATGCACCTTGGATATACGTATACATATCATATTAAAAGCTGCTGTTAAGAATTATGTCATAAACAATAAAAATTAATTCCACCAAAAAATTAAAAACTGCTTTTTTATATATTTAAATTTAGGCGGCACTGAGTGCCGCACGCGCCCACTGACGCAGGGTTAATGGGGTTAACGCAGGAGGAATTTTACGCGTCCATTTCCTTAAACCAACTGTGTGATCTGAGAGCCAAATACAGACGACAGCTGCTACTGAAGAGAGCAACTCACGTTAACTAGTCCGTCCCATGTGGCGACCGTGCTGTCTCGTGGGGACGGGACGGGATGTCCAGTAGGCGTTAGCTGCCACGCCTTGAGCGAAATAGGGGCAATATGTGTCACTACAAACTCAGGTTCTCTCCCCACTGATGATCCGTATTCTATTCCGGCGTTCGGCGGTTGTCGTTAGTAAATCAGTCGGTTGGTTACAAATTCAGTAATTAGGAAAATCACAATGAACTATTGTGTCTATTTCATTCTGCAGAACTCGGAAAAAATACAATTTTTAAACCTTCTGTTTCTCAAACAAGCGAACTGTAACTTCCCGGAAATTAACTCCTATTCAAGAGATACATAACTATTCTGCACGTATTCTGTAATTTACAGACACTATGTTTGTTACTAATGTGACTAGAGATCTGCTTCCTTCAGAGTAGAACTTTGCACGAACCACAAAGAGCTTTAAGTGGTTTTTTTTTTTTTTTTTTCGTAGAGCAACAGTGAAGGAGACGAGTAAAAGCGATTATAGTTTTAACTTCTCGTCAAACCTGATAGACAGGGAGGATGAATAGGAATGGGAAAGGAAAGTGGCAGCGGGTTTTCGGAATTCTCACAGTGATGGACAGCTTTAGCAGACCAGACTTCGGACTGAAGACTACAACAGATATGATCTACTAGCTTTATGTTATAGAGAACTATTTCAGTTGCAATCATTGCAGATTACATCTAATCCTCTGAGATAACTAAGTATAACAAGAGCAGAACAGATTCTTACAGGGTGACTACTAAAACATGAAAAAATACCCTAATAAATCAAGAGTGAGCGGTGGAAGGGAGTACGGGTGGGAGGAGGGGGAACTCTTACCTAGAACTTTCTCTCAGTTTTCAAGCATCGATAACATATAGTACATTAAACTTTGAGATTTATAAAGCTCAATAAAATTAAATTCTAATGCTGAGTTAAACAAAAATTTCCCCGAGATTTTATTAAATTCCTGACATTCCCTGATTTAAGCTAACTTTTCTGGATAAAATGTAATTCCCTGAGAATTCCAGGTTCTTTAGAACAATCGCCACTCTGATTTTATCACAAATGTCACCACACCAGAAGTTTGGATGGTGTCGTCTGCTAACATCGGAAGTTAATCTAGTCTCGCCTCACTACCTTAGACTACTGTCAGGAATTTTGTGCTTTTGCGACTTCTTAATCTTTATTTTATTGTGTGTTTTCATAATACACTGCAAAAGTTGCACGAGGACTAGACTTCTTCAGAGTGATTTCCCGTAAGAGATACCAGATATCTGAATGCAACAAATTATTTAGGTTTTATAACACCTGGACAAAGGAAAAGCATACACTGTACTGAATGAAAATGTCTCTAACAAAGGACAAAATAAAAAAGCTACTATGCCCAGCTGTATTAATATTGTTTGTTGTGTTTGTAGCTATATAAAGTGATGTTCTGAAATGTTGGGATGTCAGTTTTCACATTATTTCAGTTAAACATTTTGGAATTTATTTTTGGGCGCTAAAAGACTGTTATAATTGCTAGTTCCCTAATTGTGTTGTTACATTTCGATCTCTTGTAAGAAAGGTGATTCTTTATAATCACTTTCATCGTTCATGTGCCACTCAGCACCCCCAGTGCGCACGCAATCTGGGCGCCGACGTGTAAACAATAACGACCCCGCTTGGCAGACGAGTCCCACCACAGGTATAATACGCCAGGCACCAGTTGCTCGTGTGTAAGTGGCAAAGAGAGAGACATCGGTCCCAGCAGGCAGATCCTCACGGTGAATATAGTGGTTGCCAACAAAGTTCGAGTTTTAGCTCAAGCATGACGAAGACGGAATGACGATTAAATTTTATTCATCGATGCCTTAGCTGAAAACTCAGACACAAGTTTTTGCCCAATTTGTAAATTCACTCCCGTACACTCCCCGCTCAGTGGTCCTCTTGCAGAAAATTTAATTGTAGGTGTTCTGATGGAACCAGCAACGTCGTATTTCAAAGTCAATGACTTCTGTGGCCAGTAAAATGGCGCTTACGTAAAGGCTACGAGCTGTGGAGGACTGGTCTACGCGCCTGAGGCGGTCAGTGCTGTGTGGCACGACTGTTGCGTAATAACACCACACGAGACTTTAAACGGCCACACCTCAAACCGCGACAGGAAACCTGTTGAGTAAACGCTGACGTCTCAAAGAGTCAGTGCGCGAAACTTACACTGTCTTGTGCATCGTCATCAGTTATAAATACAAATCCCAACAGTAACGTCAGGGCCAGCTCTGTACACCAGAGTGGTACGTCATTTCCATTTTATTGCGAGCAACGGCATCTTTTAAACGCTGGGATCGCAAATAGTATTATAAGTGGTACGGCGAATTATATTAGGAACTCCAGAGCACATATGGAACTACACCTGACGATCCAGCTTGAATCTTATCACGAAGTAACAACGTCGACGTTCGCCTTGGACGCCTGTGTACTAGTTAAGTCACTGTTGCATATGGATTTGGTCCGCGTTTGCCCCACATTTTCATCTGCACTAGCAATAACTACATGCCTATAGTACTATCAATTTAAAAAATCGCATAGGACTGGGTAAACAAGTTCGAACTTTAAGGCAGATAATCGCAGCTGTCGTATTCTTGTAGTATAAGGGAGATGTTTAAAATGAATTACACAGCCTTTTCTAGTGACTTACTTTCTACGGCCTGTATTTCACCTCTGACTCCCATATTTCACCGGTATTCCTCCAATTCTTTGGGATCTACATCTACATCTACATCCGTACTCCGCAAGCCACCTGACGGTGTGTGGCGGAGGGTACCCTGAGTACCTCTATCGGTTCTCCCTTCTATTCCAGTCTCGTATTGTACGTGGAAAGAAGGATTGTCGGTATGCTTCTGTGTGGGCTCTAATCTCTCTGATTTTATCCTCATGGTCTCTTCGCGAGATATACGTAGGAGGGAGCAATATACTGCTTGACTCTTCGGTGAAGGTATGTTCTCGAAACTTTAACAAAAGCCCCTACCGAGCTACTGAGCGTCTCTCCTGCAGAGTCTTCCACTGGAGTTTATCTATCATCTCCGTAACGCTTTCGCGATTACTAAATGATCCTGTAACGAAGCGCGCTGCTCTCCGTTGGATCTTCTCTATCTCTTCTATCAACCCTACCTGGTGCGGATCCCACACTGCTGAGCAGTATTCAAGCATTGGGCGAACAAGCGTACTGTAACCTACTTCCTTTGTTGTCGGATTGCATTTCCTTAGGATTCTTCCAATGAATCTCAGTCTGGCATCTGCTTTACCGACGATCAACTTTATATGATCATTCCATTTTAAATCACTCCTAATGAATACTCCCAGATAATTTATGGAATTAACTGTTTCCAGTTGCTGACCTGCTATTTTGTAGCTAAATGATAAGGGACCTATCTTTCTATGTATTCAATTTCATTACATTGTGGTAGGTGACTACGCTTAAGGAAGACAAGAATTTCAAGCACTATAAAGTAGTCACCAAGTGTCTTGAATCGTGAAAGCTTAGCCATTTGTTATGATGTAGCTTTCTTGACCAGCGAAGTGTACTTGGAATTCGTTTGACTTGACCCTGAAAGACGAAGAAACTGGAAATACAGATAGAGGAGAACTTTTCAAATGATTCCTCGTCTCTCTTAACTGCGATCCACAAATGAATTATGGCAAACTTCTGCCCTGTTACTCTGTTTATCTTAAGCCTTTCGATTTGTTCTCACATCAGCAACTGATGTAGCACATGAAGAGGAGTTAACAAATAACGTACATTGCTCCAAATGTTTGAGTGCACATACCAATGGAAACCTGAACTGGAAGAAGCATCTGACCGAGCTTGTCAAACAGTTAAGATCAGCTACTTTTCCTCCTCGTATAGTTGCTATCTCCTTACATATTTTGCATGTTTCCACTCTATAATCTGGAGTAAAGAAAGTACTGCTTGCACAAAAGCGAGCAGTAAGAATAATACGCGGTGTTCCCCGGCAATCGTCATGTACGTACCCCTTCAAGGAGTTAAGGCATTTTAACTGCACTTTACAATGCATACATGGGTTGGACGAAAATATGGAAACACCACGAGAAGTGCATGCTTCAACATAAATGCCGATGCTAGCCAAGCCTGTAGGCTGCATTGCTTATTTGACACCAACGACACCTGTGGAATGCCCTCAATACGTTGCAACTGTCAGTCGTGGTCAAAAGTGTCTTGCGTGTAGTTGTGTGCATAACGTCGGAGCTCAGTGAATTCGAATGTGGGAAAATGATTGGTGCTAGTATGGTTGGTCCTTCCTTAACGAATTTAGCCAAAGTGTTTGGTGTTCCACGAAGCGCCATATCGAATATCCAAACCGCATACAGAGAAAGCGGAAAAACATCATCCGTCAAGTCACGACGACGACGAAAGCGTGTGTAGATTGATCCTAACGGATGTTGTTGACGAGGATCGTGACGATTAATAAGGAGAACTGACTGTCGCATTCGCTAAACTCGTCAGCAGCAAAGCAATACGAAGGGAATTCCATAAACAGATCTGCAGTGCGCCATGGAATTCCTAAATCACTCACAGGTGATACAAATGCCCATAACAGGAAAATGTGGAGCCGAAGCCGTAAAACCTGAATTACGGAGCAATGGAAGAAAGTCACTCGGTCGGATGAGTCTTGGTATACACTGTTTCCAACTTTCGGCTGAGTTAACATGTGGTGTACGCTGTCCCAAGCCTACGACGCAGACTGCTTGCTTTCATTTCTGAGACGACTGGAAGTTGTTTTTGATGTCAAAGGATTTCTTACACCGTAGACGAATGGGAAAACTAGTAGAAGCCGACCTCGGGAAAGATCAGTTTGGATTCCGTAGAAATACTGGAACACGTGAGACAATACCGACTTTACGATTTATCTTAGAAGAAAGATTAAGGAAAGCCAAACCTACGTTTCTAGCATTTGTAGACTTAGAGAAAGCTTTTGACAATGTTGACTGGAATACTCTCTTTCAAATTCTAAAGGTGGCAGGGGTAAAATACAGGTAGCGAAAGGCTATTTACAATTTGTACAGAAACCAGATGGCAGTTATAAGAGTCGAGGGGCATGGAAGGGAATCAGTGGTTGGGAAGGGAGTGAGACAGGGTTGTAGCCTCTCCCCGATGTTATTCAATCTGTATATTGAGCAAGCATTAAAGGAAACGAAAGAAAAATTCGGAGTAGGTATTAAAATCGATGGTCAAGAAATAACAAATTTGAGGTTCGCCGATGACATTGTAATTCTGTCAGAGACAGCAAGGGACTTGGAAGAGCAGTTGAATGGAGTGGACAGTGTCTTGAAACGAGGATACAAGATGAACTTCAACAAAAGCAAAACGAGGATAATGGAATGTAGTCGAATTAAGTTTGGTGATGCTGAGGGAATTAGATTAGGAAATGAGACACTTAAAGTAGTAAAGGAGTTTTGCTATTTGGGGAGCAAAATAACTGATGATGGTCGAAGTAGAGAGAATATAAAATGTAGACTGGCAGTGGCAAGGAAAGCGTTTCTGAAGAAGAGAAATTTGGTAACATCGAGTATAAATTTAAATGTCAGGAAGTCTTTTCTGAAAGTATTTGTATGGGGTGTAGCCATGTATCGAAGTGAAACATGGACGATTAATAGTTTAGACAAGAAGAGAATAGAAGCTTTCGAAATGTGGTGCTACAGAAGAATGCTGAAGATTAGATGGGTAGATCACATAACTAATGAGGAAGTATTGAATAGGATTGGGGAGAAGAGAAGTTTGTGGCACAACTTGACCAGAAGAAGGGGTCGGTTGGTAGGACATGTTCTGAGGCATCAAGGGATCATCAATTTAGTATTGGAGGGCAGCGTGGAGGGTTAAAATCGTAGAGGGAGACCAAGAGATGAATACGCGAAGCAGATTCGGAAGGATGTAGGTTGCAGTAGGTACTGGGAGATGAAGCTTGCACAGGATAGAGTAGCATGGAGAGCTGCATCAAACCAGTCTCCGGACTGAAGACCACAACAACAACAATTAAGCATGGCAATGTTTTTGGCCTCTTCCCGTATATTCGAAAATTAAATTCGTCATAAACAATATATCACAATTTGAGAAAATCAGTGGTGTACACACCTGTAACACTAAAGCAAAGAATGACCTTTATTATCCATTATTAAAGCTTTCAGTGCCTCAGAAAAGCGTTCAATATGCAGCAACAAAATTTTTTGATCATTTGCCCTGGAACATAAAACGTCTTACGAGTAGGAAAGCAAGATTTAACTAAAAATTACTGGTAAGGTCTTATGCGACCAAACTGCTGAGGTTATCGGTCCCTAAGCTTACACACTACTTAAACTAACAAACGAACTTACTAAGGACAACACACACACCCATGCTCGAGGGAGGACTCGAACCTCTGACGGGGGGAAACCGCGCGGATCGTGACAAGGCGCCTGAGACCGCTCGCCTACCCCGCGCGTCAAGATTTAAGTCTAACGTTAAATCATTTCTTCTGGACGACTCCTCGTATTACACGGACGAATTTCTATTTAAAAGCTGGTAACGTGTAGGAAAAAAACACCCGTTTTCAAGTGTAATTGCATGAATAGGACTACACAAATGTGTTGTTAAAAAATTTACACTAAACATGTATGCATATCCTGTAAACTCACTCGTTACACGTTATTGCGATAAAATGGATCGTTCAAATGGTCTATTAGAACGTTTAACCAACCAGCTAACCACACTCAGAAGGAATTTCCTCTCGAAATTTCTTTGTTGCTCGAGTATGAGTACCTCCTGACAGTTCACACTTTTCATCGGAAGTTTGAACTTTGTCAGTAAGAATCATTTTTTTTCGAGAAATGTACGTCCTTCCAGGCAGAATTCCGCATGCCTGTGTAGGCCTCATACAACTGAGGTGCAGGAGCGACCCCTGAGATAGCCCGCTAGCGACGTTTTGCCACTTCATGTGGCAATCATTGAGGTAGTGTTTTCACTATATTTTTATACAGATATTTGTACAATCCTTGACATTTGGGCAATTAAGCCAAGAACCCAAATCTCCGAGGCACCTAACGTTCTACCGTCACTCCGTACGTTACGTTGGTCGCTAATGTGTGTCTGGCATTTACCGTAGTAGAGGACTGCCAGTGATAACCACCACATGGCGCGAGAACCACGAGATCTCCAGGCCTGCAAAGAGGTTTCAATGGCTGACGCTCCATAAGAGGAATAAGTAAAGCCTAGAAAGTGAATCATTACTGGAAAGACTCCGGTCTTGTGTTCGCCAATCTCAGAAAAGAGCTGTGAGGCTCCTGGCCGGAATTCTACAGACTGTAAGAAGGTATTTGTCAAAAGTAATTACGAATAATTTATTATAATAATATCGTGTGATGAGGGCCTCCCGTCGGGTAGATTGCTTGCCTGGTGCAAGTCTTTCAATTTGACGCCACTTCGGCGACTTGCGCCTCGGTGGGGATGAAATGGTGATGATTACGACAACACAACACCCAGTCCCTGAGCGGAGAAAATCTCCGACCCAGCCGGGAATCGAACCCGGGCACTTAGGACTGACAGTCCGTCGAGCTGACCACTCCCCTGTCGGGGGCAACTGATGTCTATGACCAGTTGTCTATTTGGAAAGACCAGAATTGAACTCTGACTACCCTAGCTTGCATTTTCCGGGATCAAGAGGTCGGTGGGACGTTGCAGCCTCCTTTCGCAGTATGGTTTAATAGGAACACTTACCAGACGAGTGAACAAGTTGGTGTCGGATAACATACGCTGTATAGTTTATATAACTAAGTAACCCAACGGACAGCGAATAATTAGTTGTACTATTCTACTATTTAGCTTAAGTTCCTTATGAAGTATGCAGAGACCAAAATTAATTATTGCATAGAACACACACACACACACGCGCGCGTGCCAATCAAGAGTCTATGACTTGCAAAAAACAACTAATAAGAAATTAAAGAAGTTACGGGCGACAGACAACTTTCAACACAGCACTGCTCAACTACGAACAAAGCCCTTTTGAAGTTCGTTTGTCGCCCTATTCCTCCTCCATGTGACCAGTCCCTAAGGTAATTAAAACCTTTTAAAAATCTACAATTTAGTGTGATATCTGCGAAGTTCCACGTCCTAGTATCATTTTGCTAGACTTTAAAGTAACTGATATCTGCTAAACCAAACAGAGATCAATCTGCCAACGGCTGGACTAGAAAGCTAAGAAGCAACTTATTCAAAAACTTACGCGATGATCACAATAAGTTTTCCATTTTAATTTTTGAAATTGACGAAGCGTGTACAGTGATAATTGTTTGATGATAAATTAAGGCAGGAAGGCTATAATGTAACTTCCAACATCCAGGTCATTAGAGACGGAACACGGGCTCGGCGAGGACGTGGAAGATTCCGCCGCGCATGTATTTAAGGAACCTTTTCGTCCCAAGCGACTACCAGGATGGCCGGCCTGTAATTTGAACCCAGTCTCTCCGTAATTCGAATCCAAAATCTTGACCACGGCGAGATCTCAAATTCTTTAAAATTGGGGAAGGGTGTGTTACGCACGAGGCAGCACAACTTGCCGCAACAAACTGTAGCTCTACTACAAATTCAGCCACGATGTCCAAGGAGCAGCTACAATGAAAACTGATTTATTTGCATTTGGTAACCTGTTCCAGCTGCACAGCCGTTGTCACAACTATTTAATATTCACACTGAAGCGACAACACTGACAAAGTATCACCTCCCAGCAGGGGCACCCGCAAAGGGGGTTGTGCGAAAGGCTATGAGGGCAGTTAGCCCTGGTGAGAATTCATTCAATTTATGAATATAAAAAAGGACCTACAATCACAAGCTCCGGATTTTTATGATCTAAAATACTGGAAAATTATTATTAAAATGATCCGAAAATAGAAAATATTGATAAAAAGTAAAATAAAAAATATATGTGAAATCACATCGTCCCAGGACCCGGCGAATATAAAGGACGTCGAGCATCACTGGAAAGCGTCAGCGAACATACTGTCTCTAGCAAAATTGGTTCCCCACGTCGTGACCTGGACATCAGTCGCAAAGATCTCGGAAGTTTATATAATCGGCAGATAACAGCATCCTCAAAATTTCTAACTCACGTGTATGAGGAAAATGTTTCGCCCGTACTGACATCAAAACCGGCCGGCACCCCTGCCTCCCAGAGTGTAGTATTGCAGTAAGGAAAAATACAAACTCGACGTACGACGTTAAATTGGTCAAAGCGTGGATGTATAATCGAAACATGTTACCAAATGAAAGCAAATTACGAATTTGGCAGTTTAAATAGCAGCACAGTTCCATTATCCGTGATGCTGGGCCATAACATTCTAGAAAGACGTGGATGTGCTCGTTTTCATGATCAGAAGTAACACCGTATCGATTTTGAGGTCGTTAGAGATTATGTACTAGCTTTCGTGGGAAAACTTTTTTATGGAATCATTGTGATTTAATGACACGGATTTAAACAAGGCGTAAAGTGGATGATTTTTCTGTCCAGAGGACAACTGTGGCTGGTTGCCCCCTGCCAGTAGGACATCGTGGGTCCGCAGGTACAATGGTTGCCCCCTGCCAGTAGGATATCGTGGCTCCGCAGGTACAATGGCTGATACCTCCGCGTAGGAAACTGCGAAGCCATTTCAAACGGCACTGTCGCAACCGATGACGAGTGCTGCCGCTTTTACAGTCCCGTCTGAGGCCCTCTTGTGTACAGGAGCATAGCATCCAGCTTCTCATTAGCAGACTACTACATTTTTCTTGATCATCCTAACAGATACTCCGCAGAAAATGGTCACTTCACACAATGATCATTAATTACGACGTGGTTGCCAAATGCAACCACCAGCTTTGGGCGGATTGGTTGTATAATACTTCGATAAATTGGTGGTGTTGAACCAGTAAAAAATTCCGAGCTTTCGACAATACACACAATACATTCGTCTGAAAATCGACTGATGTCAAATAGGTGACAATTCCGCACACGTGAATGACGTGGTGGCATCCCCGTCGTAACTGGTGGTTAAACAAGACCCACCTATGACAGAACGCCCGCAGAATCAAAGTTCCAATCATGATTCACACGGTTATTCCAAATGATGGAGCAAATTTCAAACCACAAAAGACAGAAACACAACTCCAACGCTTCTACACATAGAAAAGATGGAAGTTTTGCATGGTCGCATTTCAAAGTTCAATTCAAAGCCGTAATGGCGACGTTGGTTGTTTGTAGGAAAATGGAGCCCAAAATGAGCAAGCAATGAACTTAAAAATTCCCTCAAACAACGCTATGACGAGTTCTGAAACAACGTCAGCATCATAAGCAATTTTAGACGACATGGAAGAGAAAATTTTCTCTTAACAACTAATTTTTCAGGTTAAGGCTTTTTCTTATTTCTTGTAAATTTTATCACCATAATGTAAATTTTGGGCAACTGAAAATCCTATGCTCGTTATTCAACGCGGAAGAGACTCGCCATGAGTTAAAACCTCCTGCGACATTGCTGTAAAAGTTTATGGAGCGTTATTCTTATTGCTAACACTGTCACAGGAATCAAGTTTACTAGAAAACTGGCTGTTTCCCTAACTTCGAAGTAACTCACGTAATTTCATCTTCATGCACGAAGTCGCACAGCCTCACTTTTCCAACCACGCCTGACGTTACTAGACAGACATCATTCCAGGATGTTGGATTGAAAGATGATGAGCAGAAGAATCAATTTCATCGTCGGTGCCCTCCCCTATTTTTATCGGTGGATGTGAATAAAAGATCGTATTTTTGTCTCACCTACGCTTGCTACTATTCATGATCTATCACATCACATTGTCGAAGCTACGTATTCGATAACTAGATACTAGCTGGCTAGTATGTGACAAAAATATGAGCTTGTCGTGTAACACTTAGTCCACGTTGAGTGTACAACCATTTGAACCTTGAAAGCTGTTCCTGCTACGTCCAAATACTATGGACTTGTGCACTTTGAGAAGAAAGAAATTTTTGAAAAATGCTTCATTTCGGACAGCTCTGTATGACATGGAACGAACTCCCGTTAAGAACTATCATGTGAATTCTATATGCAAGGGAGCCTTAAATCCTGTTGCCTTCTCAGACGAGGACCATGAACTGGATTATAGAAAGTCACCTTTTGCTGAATCCACGTTGATTCCTACAGAGATTTCTACCATCAAAAATGATATGAAATGACAATTCTACAACAGATTGACGTTTGCGATATGGGTCTACAGTTAGGTGAGTGAGCTCTACGACTCGCCTTGGAAACGAGGATTGCATGCACTTTTTACAACAGCTTTGAACACTTCACTGCTCCAGCTGTTTACGATAGACTATAGACAGAAGGAAATCAAGTACCTTTGCATAGTCTTTAAAGAAATCATTATTTATCTCATCTGGTTCAGTCGCCTTCCTTCCGCTGAACGATTTTAGTTATTCTTTTTGTGATCGCTTATCGCAATATCAGTCAACGGAATTCGTAAAGAAGGTGGAAAAGAAGTATCTTTCTAAATAAACAAATCTCTACAGACGAAATTCGTTATTCCATCTTTTCTGTCATGAAGCTCTCTCAGTTTTTGTGTAAATTTTCTGACACAGCTATTGGATGAGGAATGAGCTCTCTAATCCCTCACAACCTTACGTAGTACAGACACGTCAAAAACGCAATGTAATAATTTTGGATGTTATCTCCCGGTGATTAAAGTCTGGTGTTGACTGCTAAGGTAATCTGAAATCTGTAAATTGTCGCCTGGTGTGTCTGCCATGTCAAAGTCTCAAAGCATGTGTTTCCACCTTTACTTTCTGCATTACCAATGACTGACATCTGACCTTCCAATTAGCTTCGAAAAGTCAGGTAACATTCTGTACGGGGTGTTCCTAACAAAGCTGATATCTGCATCGGCTCTTCGTAAAAATCCGACGTATATCCATTGTACAGTATGCCAGGTACTAGCAAACCTTGAACATTCTATTATCCGGAAGTTCTGACTAGATTCGCCATATCTTACAATTGACGTAATACTTTTTTCCGTGGTCCTTTTGCAGGACGCACAGAAACTGCTACAAAACAATATTTTTAATGAAAATACCTTCACTAAATTATAAATTAGTCTCGTGAAAAGAGCTTACGTCCAGAAAATGGTTTTTAACTCAGTAACTGCCAGTGTTGCTCTCCAGCAGCAGTAGTTCCCCAATACACAATGTAAGTCCCAACGCAAATTAACTGGCAGCATTGCTCTTTGTCATCCACTGGCTTCGTAGATCTGTCAGAGCCCATTATTATAACTCAGTATTTTGTTACCAGATGATACATATCAAGCGAGTACATGTGCCTGGCAGCAGTGACTTGCATTCAGTTACTGTGGCTGCATATGAGAGAAGACTCACGCAAGCGTTGACAGTTCGTTCTTATAATAAAAAAGAATACGACGCACTATTTACTAAAACAACGCGAAATTAACATTTTTCCTCGAAAATTTAAAGTGGGGTCAAATGAATTGTTACTTCAATTACGACACAATTTTTACCAACGCTCATTTGTCTTTCGCGCCACGCATCTATTGTGATAAATTTAGAACAATTATTTCACAACCACTGATCAACGGTATCGGATCGTCCGTAGTCTTGTTATGAAGAGCGAAACCCGTACAACACAAGAGTATCTTTGGTGAGGAGCTCTGTCTACGGCTTTGCACCCCAGGAAGCGCATCAGGTAGATTACACGCACCTTTATCGATTTTTTCTGTGCTGGGGGAGACAGGACGTGACAGGGCGTGGTCTGGTACCAACGGCATCACAGTCCACGCACCCGCGTTACGGTGGGCAACCGTTAACGCACGACACAGTGAACAGGATGGCTGCCATTCCATCCATTTACACCATGAAACCAAAACTGTCGACATCTACAGTTAAAGGATCTCCACTTCCAAAGCTCCATTTTACATAAGAAACAAATTCTGAAACGAGCTACACCATTTATTTTTCACTTGCTATTTTAAAACCAGCCGCACATGGAAAATTCTTCTATCGTCTATTTTATGAGACACACATTCTAATCAAATTTAGAATGCGAGCTACCACTTTATTAAACCTCCCAGACGGAATCAGTATTAATAAATGACGTGAGAACTATTAATCCGAGTCGGAATCATAAAAGTTTCAACAATGTATAGTAACGCACTGGAAATTGCCAAAGCAGATACTTCCAAAACGGGGCCGGAAGGCTGGTGAGTTTTACGGTACTGTCTGAAAACAGCAGCTGGCAATACGTAAGCGGAACTAGCTAGCAGGTGCGCACGAAATTCAATACTGCAGGTCGCACCACATGGGCGCTTCACGGCCCCCAATGCTGTAGCCGCAACTGGACTAACACGAAGATTCGAAAAATACCATACTGTACTCAACAGCTAAGGGCTTCACTATGTATAGTCCAACAGGAGGCGGCGTGACTACCCCTTCCTTCGATCGAACAATACACTACAAAGACAGTTAAATAAGAGATATGAGACTGAGCCGTACGTTGCTTTTTTCTCATGAGTCTTTTTCATTATTCAATCGTTTAAATTATTGGGCCAGCGATTGGTTCGAATGTAGAAAATTTCACAATAGGAGTGGAAAAATTCTAGTAACATGTAAATAAAATAATTTATATTTAACACTACAGTCTAGGATAAATAAGTAAAAGGTAGAGCTGAAGAAATCATTCGATATGCTAATAAGTGTGCCACGGTTCAGAGACAGCTGTCATCGCAACGAAAACTCTGAAAATTCGTATTGGGCTTCTCCGTTATAAAGAAAACAATACACGTTTCTGTGTTTTTTGGAAATTAAAATCCTAAAGGGGTGAAATAGGGGTCGGACATTTTTATGAAATTATTTCGTTACATTAAAACATATCTAAAGTTAAATCTATGAAAACTGGTATTTGAATTCTAAAGAAATATGTTAGGGGATGAAAGTTTCTATGGAAATATCATCACAAGAACTCGAAAGCAGGATTAACGAAGACTTCGGACTTTGGTAACCAGAATCGCTTACTGATCTGAACTAGATTCAAAAACACCATGCTTCCAAGACCTTAATTAACGTGCAAATTTACAAGATTTTGAAATTTGTGAACAATATTTCCATTAAATAAAAACAAAACAAAAAAAACTGTGCAAACCATACAGTCTGCACGGGCGATGCACCGGACGCTAAACTAGGTTAAGATACTGATATAAACGCCTTGCGACTTCGAAACCGGTAGTAGTTCCGATAAAGTACATCGGTTGGCGTTCCTTGTACCATCCAATATGCTTTCTGTTGACTACTATGCTAGGAGTTAAGAATGAGCACGACTTGAAAAGCAAACGTCACAACGAGTGACGCTAGGAAAACAAATGCGAAATACGGGTAGAACACGAACGCGCTTTTCTTCTACCAGCTAAAGGCGAAAAATTTGTCTCGAACACGTGTATTTTGACAGCGATTTTGCGACTGCGCGTGTGAGAGAGGCCATACCGAGTGCACACCTGCACATGTCACGTGAGACGCAGAAGACGTTACTCTACAACTCGCCGATGGCCGCAGAACAATGGGGACTGGTGAACGCTTTCGACCTAGCGTGTCTGCCTTGTGCTGTAGATCAATCGGTTCCCGGGCTCTCAAGGACATCGGCCGCTTGCAGTACATGGTACAGGGCACATCGTGAATGACGAAAACGATGCGCCGAATACAGCGTTAAAGCATGCTTACTGCATGCAATGCTGGGAGGGAGGGAGAGAGGCAGGGAGGGAGGCTCGCAGGAGGAGAAAGACTTTCTGCGGAGTAGTCGGCAGTTCCCTCTACATTGGTAACTTTAGAGTAGGGTACTCTAACCTTTTAACATATAGCCCATTTCTTATTTATTTTACTAATAAAATTTTCCAACCTCCCACTGTTCCAAAGTAATGGTAATTTATAACGTAGGGAGATAATTTTACTTTACTAAATTTGTAAATTATCGTTGGTTCGTACTTACGGGCGCTCAACGCTGAGGTTATCAGCGGTACATTATGGTTACAGCAAGTTCAAGCATATAATAGTAATTACTTACGAAACATTTTGTCATAATTTTGAGTAAGCCTAATGCAAATGTTTCTACAGCGCCCACCGTAAAAGCTACAACGCCCATTAGAAGATTGTAGGGACCAAAAGGTTGACTACCAATGCCTTAGAGCAACGCAAGTACACATGCTAACGAATTACCTTCGTCGCCAGTGTTAAACCAAATCATATCACAAGGAAGACACCTACACGTCACCAAAGAAGTCGCATGTACGCGAGTAACACGATGATTATTATTATCCTTTTAAGAAAAAAACAAAACCGTCCGCCGAAAATCGCCGGGTTTACAGCTGCACTTTAGGTACTTTGAACTAACCTTCATTATTGACGACCGCTTATTCATTGCGGTGATAGGTATTGCTGTACTTAAAGAGTTTGGTTGCATGACCATGAAATTTGCTTGAAAGAACAAAGCCCCCAACAAAATAAACAAAGAGCTAATGATGTCTCCATCAAGATTCAAACAGTAGATATGCTTTTTCAGGAGAAAAACCTTCTGAATATTCCTCAGAAGACCCTTCTGTCGGTATTTTTCTTGTCTTCTTGCTTGTGTAAATCAGTTCGTTCTGAACTTGTCGCCGCGCTGTGATTCGCAACTGCGCATGCGCAGTCCCGCTGAACGTTGTCCTGTCGCTAACAAGCGCTTGCGAACTATTTGAAACTATCGAAGATTGCAGCGTGTTTCGTTGTGTTGCCATCCCCTTCGTTGCAGCTCATCATCTATAGAGGAATCGGTAAGGCAGTACGCGCCTAGCAGGAATCCGTGTCCCTGACTGCAAAAGCAATCGCGATGGATCACCGCCGCCTACAGTGGGCCAGCGCAGCGCACACAACCGACTGCGTCCCTATGACGCCGCCCTGCAGGGGTGACGTAAGCGCTGCCGTTGAAAAGGCGCGCTGACTGACGCGGTAGCCGCCCACGCAGTCGCAGCAGTCACGGGTGTACACTGTACTCAAACATACACGCGGCGCGGGCCCCGCTCGCGTGCGTGCGCAGGAACATCGCTTTGGGCGGCGGCGGAAAATCCCACTCGCTCACATGGCTCGCGCCCAAACGCAGCCGGAGAGCCAAGTTCTTTACTTCCAGTTCGCGTCGTAATCTCGTAACCTGAAGGATGGACACTATTTGCATGGATAACTGGTTGGCGTGAACTGAGCGTGTCCCCGGCAGCTAGAGGCGGCGGGACGCGGCCGAACACTGGAATGCAGTCGCCAGAGGGTGTGGCCGCAACCTCACTCCGCATCTCGCCAACGCTTTCCAACTGATCCGCTACTCCCGAACGACCCGTCTAGTGTCAGTTGACGATGTCGTGTTATACGTGCAATCTAGATTACAGAATATGTAGTCGCATATAAGGAAATCATGCAACACTACCTTTCATTACGCAGGGGAGTATCCGATGTTATGTAACTTCATTGCTGCATTGTAAGTTGGCTTGTCGGTTATACATGTACATTTATGTGAGTAGGAAAGCCCATTATCTGTGTAAGGCAATCATACAGTATACTAGTCTCTTAGGCTATTTCATAACAGCATAGTACCGAACAAGTAACCCGCGATATAGCCTCATATCTGATCAGATACTTCGCTCGCTCGTATCTTATTTACGGAATGATGGAGCAGAATTGTATCAAAAACCTCCCCAGTCTCAAAAATCGTCAAATTTATCAAGTCTCTGTTATCTATACCCTTCTGCGACTCGCAGAAAAGTATGTATATACTCTCTCTCTCTCTCTCTCTCTCTCTCTCTCTCTCTCTCTCTCACACACACACACACACACACACACACACACACACACACTTATCACTTCTGATACCCTTGCCGATAGCGACACATATTTTGTAGTCCCCAGACCACTCATCACTTTCGACTGAACAAGGATTAACATAAAATACAAATGAGGCCATTTCCGAAACTTAAGTTTTTTTAGTTGTATTCGTTTCACAAAAGACGCATCGACACTGCTCCCAAATGTGAAATAGATCTCCCCCCACCTAACCGCGTATTACAGCACTGTGACTCGGATGCTGCTCACCTGCACTACTGAACATTAAAAGTGCAGCACTATGAAGTGGTTGAGGGTTAAGGAAATTTGACTTAATTATGAGAGTATGTAGGAGTTGTAAAATAGAACTCTTGAAAGCAACATTGACGCCAGAGCTGAAAATAATGTAAAGACAATTAAATGTGCAGCTACTCTTGAATGTCTGTATTTATCATACGGCAGCGAAACTTCGCGGATACGCTAATGCGAAACAGATTTACACTGGAAAAAATTTGTTCCAATTTTGGCCACCAGGCGCATATGTGGAGCTGTGCAGCATCTCGTCGACGTCTCTGGTGTTCATACTGAACAACTTGTGTAAGGGGCAGTTAATAATAAAAATCAACATTATGCGATACCCAATTGTTTGACTTTTTGTGCCCACACCACATTCCTAATCCATTACATATGGAAACGAAATGAGACATGTTCACTTGGCCGCACACAACCGTAAATTCATCACAGGCCTCGAGTCGCGAAATTAACTTGTTTGCAGCAAGGCAAATAGTCAAAACGGCAAGGCGGCGATATCTGTAGTACCACAGGCTATCAATCGCTCAGCACGAGACTCATCATAGTTGGGACTTCCCTTACGCTGCAGTAGTGAGGCGTCATCAGTGGTGTGTTTAACAATACACGGACACAGGCAGTGACACCAATTTAGCATTTTTATGGCCAAACTTTGCATGTGTTCAAGCGGTGCGGCATGAAACACTTCAATTTAGCATACAGCTCATCTTTACCAGTTCTCTCCGTAAGCTGATTATGTGCTTTTTGCGAACTTCCAACATGCCTGAGTAATTGCAGGGCAGCAACTTGTAATCAATACAACGGAAAAACAGCCAAAGCTGCAAATTTCATTTTATTTATTTGATGACTAGTTTCGGGTCGGGGCCCATTTTCAAATCATCGCGGGGTCAAAATGATTATTTCCCCAAAATATAACAATTATGTCAATATAAGAAACATATACTTGTAACTACGTGCAAATGAACAGTTACTGTGCATACAGACAACTCTCTAACTCAAACTTCCTGGCAGATTAAAACTGGATGCCGGACCGAGACTCGAACTCGGGACCTTTACCTTTCGCGGACAAGTGCTCTACCATCTGAGCTCCCAAAGCACGGCCTACGCCCCATCCTCACAGCTTTACTTCTGCCAGTACTCATATCCTGCCTTCCAAACTTCGCAGAAGCTCTCCCACGAACCTTGCAGAACGAGCACTCCTGGAAGGATGATATTGCGGAGACATGGCTTAGCCAAAGCCAGGGGGATGTTTCCAGAATGAGATTTTCACTGAAATCGAACGTACTACGGCAACAATTGTTCCACGAAAACTTGGGCATAATTCTGGAGTCTTGACATACAACCACCATTGCTATACTGCAGCCCACTGCATCAATTATGCATAACTTCCCTGGAACGGCGGGTTTGAAATTAACGAGCAACAACTCCTTAACAAAGAGCTAGATGAACAGAGACAGGAAGTCAGTCTTGGACATGTTACAAGGGCACTTACCTGAAGATGAACCTGGAAAAACCTAAAATATCTCATGGACATCCGACTGGGGACTGCGGTAAACATCATCTTCCGGCGGCAAAACATGAGTACGTATTAGTGTATTATAAACGAAAATATTCGTTCCAGCAATAAAACAATACTTGAGAATATTTTTTTCCTTCGAATATCGCCGAACTATGTACAGATAACCCGCATATCATCGTGAGTCAATAGCCTCGGCTGAAAATACGGGTCACATTTCCACTCATGATTGTTGTGCGGTATCTTGTTGCAGATTCCCACGACCATCTCAAGGTCACGCAAGATGTGATCTAACGGTTTCACAGGCTCGGGCAGCATTCGACACGTTGCGGTTGGCTGGGGACCGCCCAGCGACCCAATCAGATTGCAGCAACGCTCCCTGCTCAGCACAAAGTGCTGCATCCGAAAACTCCTTTTAACTGGTACTCAAAATTGGCATCACTGCGATTGCATCCTAGAGAAATGAAGTTGAAAAAATGATACCACGAAGTATCCAAACAACGGGAGCAGAGTCAGCATGTCATTTACTGACCTTATCAACATAATCACTAAGTTATTTGGCTTTGAAACAAAGACACTGTGGAGTGTTTGAAGAAAGTATTACCACCGTCTAAGTACAGATTCTTGCCGTAACTCTATGAATGCACAAAGCAGCTAAAAATGTGACTAAAATATCAAATACAAAAATTGTGTTTTCAATAAATAAAGTATACAAAAAACAGTTTGCACAAGTTTATTGTTAAACCCTTGGCCAGGTTTCAATACAGCTAAGAGTATCTTCTTTAGAAGGAAAGCCACATTAATTACATGACATTAACATCGCAGACATGCATGTTGAGCTAAGAAGTTCATGGCAAACACACACACACAACTGGGAATAAAATCTTGCATGGAAACAGTATAAAACTGTTACAAGGAACAGACATTTAACAAGCTGCACCCATGTAACAGTTTTTACTGTTCCCAATGGAACACTTAATGTTCCATATTTTCTGCTGTCTTGTTTCAGCTTCTTAGCTCATCCCGTACGTTTACAGTTTTGACGTAGGCCTAATGTAATTTATGGGACTTCCCTTCTGAAGAAAATACACTTAATGGTATAGAAGCCCGGTCGAGGTTTTTACAATGAACTTATGCAACTGGTTAAAGGAATATTTTATTTATTGAAAATACATATACAGTAGCTGCTGTCAACCATATTTAAAATTGTAAGATTAAAATTATGTTTTACTTCTGATGAGTTACACACAGAAATGTTCTCACAACAGAAGCCGTATACAGTGATAACAGAATGAGTGAATGCCTTAAAAGGTCTAAGCCAGAACCATATGTTTGGAACAGAAGGTATGGTAGATGACAGATTGAGATTTGGTATTAATTCTGTCTTCAACAACTAACCTTTTCCTTTCTGCAGCAGAGAAATTGACAAAATCAATGTAACAAGGCAAGCAGAATCAAGTACTTACTATGGCTTTCCATACTGAATACCTTACGTATTGTAATTTTCACTGTTTAAAACATACAAATAATTTTCACACATGAAGCTCTATTACAGACCATTTTAGTTCCATGCACCATTGATAAAATCATTGTGGACACACTTCCTGTCCGAGTTAGGCTCAAAAGTTCAATAAAGAATGGATACTTATTTATGTCCTCTTTCTACTGGTTATATAGGCCAGCAACTGGGGAGTCACAGGGATATTTTCATTAAATCATAATCTACAGGGAACAGAGTAGAAACGAATAATATTAGGAATACGTTAAAGTTTAGTTCAGTTATGAAATGACAGGAAATGTAATGTACATTCAGCATCTCAAGCACAATGTTGTTGGAGCTCAAACATAATGAGCTACCAGGAACCTCCTCCAAGACAACCAGCATCAATTCATTGGTCAAGCCTAGCTTGCACTTTTCTCACACAACATCCTGAATGCCAGTTTTTGACTTCCAAAAAGCATTTGGTTCACTATCATAACAACATTTATTAAAAAATAATATGATCACATAGGGGTTCAAATAAACGTGACAGAATTAATGATTACTTGACCAAGACAACACAGCACGGGTAAAAGTCTATATCAGGACCAGTAGCATACTTAACATGATTCGGGCAGCAATGTTGTCAGTACTCACCCAAAGTTATGATGGGAATGCAATGGGGTTTGGCAGCTGATGGTCCTACACAACCAATGAGAGACAAATGGACCCACGATGTTTTGTAAAACAAGAGACAAAGGAATACAGTCACATTCTTGCCTCAATATTCCACTACATCTGAAATCTCAGCACACCTGGAAGATATGAGCAAGTGTTTTGACAACCTAACCAAAACCTCTTAACTCATGATATACTTAGGAAAAACTGTTAAACATTTACGATTCACAGCAATTAAAGCTGCGCTACTAGTTCTCAACCCAGCAAGCGAATAAGCGAGTGGTTTCAATTTTGTGCTAGACATTCACTGCCTCTTTTCTCACCTTTCACTGGTTACATGTGAGTACCATTCTATCATCTACCCAAACTGGCACATTGTCAACTTAAGAGCAGCAGAGAAACACCTTCATGACAACCACTGGTCCTGATCTAGATTTGTGGCCCACAATGTATTACCTCAGAAGGATTGTCATGACAAGGAGCAAAAGGAACTTAACAAGAACCCTTGCTGTTCAAGTTGTACCAATGATTTTTATATACATAACACAAAAATTTGGTTGGCTTTCACAACTCTCGACTTGGACTTAAGGTATATTACATATCATTCTGTTGCCTAAACATTCATTTATGCAAATAGATAGCTTTTATGAGGCATTTACTGGGTGTGTTCCTTGACAACCAAAAATCACCACTTGATCTGATGTAGGTAAGTCTGCCAGAACAACCTACACAAAAAACGCCAAAAACAATGCCGATGATGCCACCTCTGACCAAAGAAGAATGGCTTTATCACGAAACCTCCAAGATATCAACTTGACAGTGCACTCTATCCAAGAACTGGGAGCAAACTAGAGAATTACATGGATGCATATTTCAATATAGGGCTATACATAAATTCTCTTCTAGAGATTAGGTATAATACAAACAGAATTTGCCATTTAAAAGTTAAGGGGGTTATCTTACAAAACAACACTAACAAGTTCCTCATCATTCACTTAACTCAGACAAAACAGCATATTAAAAAATAATCGTGATGTTTGTTTTCGTCTGCAAATTATGCCCTATTATTGTGAGACGAAGCAAATGCCCCAATTGGGCATGGAAAAATCAAATCGTATTTGGAATTACATTTGACACGAAACTACCACACTCTCCTAATTAAAATAACGATACTCTGCTCATATCAACTCTCACTAGAGCAAAATTGCGACAGTGCCAACGACTACCAATGATATGACGCAAAACAGATGCCCAAGCAAAGCAAAACTTCAAATTTCATTCGGCTAGAAATTTAAATGAGTGGGATAAGATACATCGACTTTAGCTGTCAGCACCAAAATCTGACACAGACACCAATCAACTTACAGCAATAGACGTTGTTATATAACAGCAACAATAGGTGAAAAACCATTTCACTAAATGAGAATTACTATTTACACTGTTTGTTAAGAGTTACACACTAAGGCGATACCACCAATTGACAAATGGCAGCTAACAATTAGTGTCTACATTCACATCCAAGATGAACCATAAACTATCAATAACAAATATCTGAAGAACTGATATTTCACATAATACTCACTCCCAGTAATCTTCGACTGATTTATATATGTCGTAAGCAGTCAGACGTGATTTACCGCCTTCATCACTTGAATATCCAGCATCTTGAACAGGAGTTTCTGTGCTAGTCACTACATTTCGCGGCTCCACCTCTTTCACAGTAACTACATCAGTATCTTCTTCACTGACTGAGGCTCCATTCATAACCGTCCTTCGGTTATAAGACTTCCGTGAAGATGTTTCTTTCTAAATGTAAAACAATTATGTTACTGAACTAAGATTAAAACAGTAAGCTTAATTTGCTGCTTTATCAACATGTTATTATGCTACTGATTCCAGTTTTAAGTAAACAAAAACAGCAAATCCAAATAATGTTTACTGTGTGATGTTCTTCAAAATTAATGTAAGCCGCAAATACGGCAAATATTGCACTTACCTTCCTATCAGTATCAGAGTAATCGGCAGACGCGTCGCTGTCATTTGAAGTTTTGCCAGCTTGTGAATAACGAATCTCTGTAGTTTGCGTTTGAGTGACGCGTGTAACAGTGCTGGATTGTTCACTTTTTTCAGCTGAAGCTCGAGTTCTACAACGTAGGGAAATAACAATCTGTAGCGAACGTTTCATCGGACAACATAAATAAAAATTTATGTAAGTATGAAACATAAAAACAAACTACTCACCTGGTTCGCAAGCTCCTCCTGCGAGTTGGAGTATCAACAACAGATCTCCTCAGCGGCGTGCCTGACCGCAGCTGGCCGCTTTCTATCAGTTCATTTATGTCATTGTCAACATCCATTTTGTGAGTCCTACAAAATTGGTCAATGTCTAATAAACATTTATTTACTACTAAACACCAATTTACTTCCACAGTGGCATGAGTAAACGTCTTAACGCACGCCGAATGTGCGGCACTGTTAAG
The DNA here is from genome assembly GCF_023897955.1 of Schistocerca gregaria. NCBI lineage: Eukaryota > Metazoa > Arthropoda > Insecta > Orthoptera > Acrididae > Schistocerca > Schistocerca gregaria. The sequence continues at coordinate 727,182,071 of NC_064921.1, read as the reverse complement.
TAAAAGGCTCACTCAGCAAGCGTCCCAATGCACGCCCCCTTCACACAATCACTGATAAACAAAACTTTTTCTCCAATAACGTTAATTGGCAACACTCATCAAACAATGATAACGATTCCTCTGTTGTTGCACAACGTTACAATTCTTGTATCTGATGTTAGATTTAGCGCTGTATGACGCATCCACGGTAACGAACGAACCACCCTTTAACAGAGCTATTTACAAACTGATGTCGTAATTACCCCAACGCCACTTGACCAGAGTTATACACTCAACACTGCAAGGCAAAGACAAAACGTGAGATGCAGCGCCACAGGCGGTGAATTAAATAACTAAAAGAAGTAGTCACAACTCTGAATCGATTGAACGACTTAGCAGCCTCGATTGAATAATCGAAGCAGAATACGATAACTGTGGAACCATAACGGCCACTCAACAAAGCTACTTAATAACGCTATTAAAAATTTATATTAAGTGTTAAGCAACAATTATTGCAAAGAAAGGTCGGATAAAGTTGAAACCGTTTTTTGTAATAGTAAACTGATTTCAGTCACAGAATAGTCACCTTCAACGAAAGACTGAAGTCCAGTGGACTAATATAACTATGTGTGAAGTAGTATATGGTGCATGAGTCTTGCACTAAAGTTCACTCTGTGATGAAATCGAAGTGCAATAATAAAAAACGGTTTCAAATTTGAATCACCAACGCTTGAATTTCCTTTGTTCGCAATAATTGTTGTGTGGTCGCTTTGAACAAATCTCCTAATGAAATCCAATAAAAAAACAACGACTATTTTTCCTTGTCTTAATTTTTAATGTCATGCTCTGCTGCCCCTTGCTAAAAGTATGTTTGAATAAAATGTTATGTATTCACAAAAACTTGTGTTCTCTGTGTTTACATCTCAACAGGATATGGGTCCATAACCATAATGGATTCTGATCAGTATTCTTGACTTGTAAAGTGAAAATACTGTACATGAACAAACCTGTTAGGTAGTCAAAACACCTGTTTGGCGAAAGATGCGCAACATCATTTAACATAAAATTTGTTCAAACTATGCGTGTAATGGCAAAAAAAGGAGGCCTAATTACACAAAAAAGGAGCTACATTATTCAAAATTTAGTGAGAAAAAGTTACACTGACGTACATAATAATGATTTAGTCCAGTTGAAGATATCGAAATGCTTGCAATGCGTCATAGCATAAAACAAGGCTTTACAAAAAGTGGCTGGATGATATACTTCTACAAGCTATTCATTACGCACCCACGAAGCTCAACCACTATTAACATGGAATTGAGTATTGAAGGTTGCTTAGAGAAACCAAACCAAGTTACAGAAGATGCAAGTGTAGCGCGAAATTCGACATATAACAATGCTTTAGAACTATTTGTCAAACTTTACAGCAATGCACTGCATATTTGTACGATAAATATGACTGAAAGAACCTTTAAAAAAGGCAAACCGGTTTGCTTCCACTCAAAAAATTTGAGAGAGCTTACACTTAAGTCTTTTGGTAATTTTCATTACCACTTATATCAAATTTGTTTAAAAAAACATGATGATATTGTTACCCATATATCTAAACTGAAGACTTTGTAGAATTGTATGAAACCAGTAATGAAGAAAGATCCTATGAATTATTGTGAATTATTTAATTTATTTTTAATTTGTAAGATTCTGTGAACTGTATAAGGACAATATGTTTCGTTCTAATATAACTGGATGCTCTTGTCTACAAGTGGCCAAACAATTGGTAATCTGACATAACTGTATTCACAAAAAGCTTCTATAAAATAGCGAAAAATGTTAACTTTTCAAAAGGCACTTACATTATGTACAGAATTCTGAAAAAAAACAGAACATGTGATCAAACAATTTTGAAAGTAAATAACAAATCGAACACCAACGTAAATAATGATAAACTATAGTTTTGGAGTTGATAATGTGTCAGGTAAGAAATGAAATATGGAGGTGGCTTGCTGTTACGTCGACTTTCACGATTTCTGACTCCAATAAATTAAATGGTGAATGGGGCAACAAGCCACATTACCGATGTCAAAAGAAACTTTAATACATTTGTACAATTTTTGTCAGAATATACTGTTATAACTGCAGATGGAACTTTGCTTGAAGCGATATATAGAAGATTTTTTATATGGAAGAGGTAATAAATGGAAATTTCCTGAAATTAACATTGGCAGATATTTAATACCAACCAAAAATTTAGAGAAATTTATTTTCTGTTTTAATTTCACAGGATAAAAATCCACTTAATTAATCTACATTTTCAGAATGTATATTCATTTGTGAAATTGTTTCAGATATTGTACTTTAGCTAAGTCAGAGTAAGCTGATACCAGACAGGTGCAGTGGGATAGACCTGGCAGCTTTGTGGGCCTACCTCAACCTCAAACATAATATGATCTTATAATTGTCTCCATGTCAACGCCTCAATGTTGTCACAGATCTATATTCAGCAACTGTTTTTGCCTACAGACGTTAGCGTTTTGCAGTTAAAAGCTGGGAGCTCTCAGGGAACTTCTTACGCGATTTTGAGTATAGTGGAGGTACCAAACTGCCTTGGATGCTTATTTATATTAGCCATGAGAAGTGTTAGACCGAGTTTTCTCTTTAAATTAAATACATTTAATTGAGGCAATTTATTTCAGTTATCCAAATAAACTTCATGTGAAGGAAATTATACCCAAGTAGCTGAAAGTCACTGTCAGTCTCGAATTCGTTTGGGTAGACGTCATATTTAAGAAAAAGAGAGATATGATTCTTGCAAATGTCAGTGGTCCATTGGACGTTTTGTTTCAAAGTTTGTTTACGTTGTGCTTTACAAAGATGTTTGTACAAAATGTCGATATGCTTGTTGTGTAAGGACAAAATAAGATGTTGTTCAGAAACTGAGGTAGTTTATTACTGATGCAAATACCATTCGATATTACTTTAAGTTCATTTTTGGTAATAATGTGGGAGAGTTTGACAACAAAGAGGGTCCAGCTCAAATTACCATAAAGCCTAATTTAGTACTTTGCAGTTTCCCATAAATAACCTAGTTTATGTAGGTTCATGTCAATGAAATGCCAGATTCGTTAGGATGATTCCCATTAAAAGGCCATGATCAGCAACCTGTCATAGCCTTTGTGTTTGTAAATGCCTGTATATAGTAATTACGTTTTTTGTTTTGAAGCTGTTATTCCTTAGCATACCACGTAATGTAAGTAACTCTTACTAACAATATTTTTTTACGAAATATTAATATAATTTTCACTCATAAAGTATCTCCAATGTCAGTTTTGATCATCTAATGTTTTAATTTGGTTTATAGATATTTTGTCCTCTTTCTCCACTGTTCTGGTGTAGGCATCTGAATGAATTTCATGTAGTTATCGACTACTCTGTGTGGCTCTCATTGTGCTGCAATTGTGGACCTATTTAATTTTCTGCCAGGTCAGGACACTGCTACGTAAGTAAAATGTTCTTGTAAAAGCATCCAGCTAAGCAAGTCATTAAAAAAAGGTAAAATTAATGTTTATGTTACTCCATTTAGTAACTTGATCCAATAATGAATCCACACATGATTAACTGTTTTTTTCTCTGCTTAGGTCAGGTTATTGTTTATTAAATCATTTGTGGCGGTTTATGTATGGTATTGGTACGACAGAGGTCACGAAACGTAACACTGATAAGAGTTTTGTCCTCACAGATACATTCATTGTTATTAAATATACTGTTTTCTTCCATTATGACACTAATTACTTTTTCATTATATGTATATCATTACTGGACTTGTTTAAAGCAAAGTTTAACCAATTTAATTAATATATTCATCATTATCTGTTATTGTAAATTTATGCAGCATTTGTGCAAGTGTATATAAAATATTTGTGTTTTATTGTGGGTGCCACAGTCACCATGAATATTTGTTCCTTATTTTTCTAATTATGCTATGGCTTTCGAAAAGTGTGTTGGAGTAAAGTGTTTCTTGTTTTCATATTATGAAAACTGTATTTAAATATAGAGTCCAGTACTTACAAAATATACTGTTCTCTCAAAAATTTCAACAGAGATGCTCAGATTACAGTGATGTCTTTCAAATCTGGCCAGTTTTGTCATCTATAAACAAACGAGCAACATATGGCTCCTCTTTTATGTCCAATGGACACAGGAAAAAACTATTGCCTTGTAGGCAGGAATAGGGTATTATAATCAGATAATTAATAACTGTCAAAATTAAAGAAGATCTGTGATATATGAAAGTGCATTCAAGTTCAGCTGTAAAATTTTTCTCTTTCTTGGCTACATAAGTACTCCTGATTTATGTGGATAATACACAGACCTTTGACAATATCATATAGTTAATAAGACCAACAGATAGGTGTGGAATTAAATAATACACTAGACTCTAATTTATCTATTCTTGTTACATGACAAAAAACACCATTTATGTCCAGTACAACCTCGAACACTTCCCTTATACAAGCATGTTTAAGTTATCAGCATGCACAACCCAACTTTTCAAACAATCTGTATATCTTGTAGATTTTCTAGAATGTAGTGTTCTGTTATGTAACAAGTGAAATGCCATAGTAGATAAAGCACAAGACTTCTGTTTGCAAATAGTGAGCATCAAATCCTAATCCAGCAGTCTACTTTTAATATGATTTTGCGAATCATTCTAGCCAAATGTTTGATGATTCCTTGGAAAAGAATACTGCCGATTTCCTATTCTGTCACTGAATATCATAATAATCATGCTTGGTGATTTTAACGTAAATTTTCTAACCTGTAATAATGATAAACAGATTTTGAAAATGTAATGTGTTCTTTAGGACAGTCGTTGACTCTCCCCCAAAAAAGTGACAAAGAAGTGCACAGGTCTGAGCGATCTACTTTTGTAGACAATAGTAGAATTGATAACATATGTGCAACACAAATCTTAAATGCTGTTTCTGACCCTGAGGGGCAGCTGCATGATGTTAGCTCTCCTAACAATTTTTGGATTCATCAACAGGTATTTTAATGAATCAACAGCAAGAATCCAGAATCCTTCAGTAGGTGCTTGCACCAGTTAAAATGTGACACAGTATATCAGCTTAAAAATGTCAATGACAAATTGACTCAGTCTGTTAACCTTTTTGTAGCTGTGTTTCCTAAGAGAATTTCAAAATGTAATAACTTGAGTAATTGCACTAGACAATGACTCTCTCACGGCATCAAAACATCATGCAAAAAATAGAAGGCTTTATGCTTCATTCTAAGAAGTCCGCATACTATGGGTATTTTCACTCCGATATGTGTTACGGAATTATCTTCTGGTGAAATTTAGCTTTCGCAAAAACAATTTTTGTGGCCCAGAAAAGGGCTATTAGAATTATGTGCAGAGTATCCCCTAGGACATCATGCCATAACCTTTTCAGAAAGCTGCAAATAATGGCTACTGTATCCCAGTACCTATATTCGCTAATGTGTTTTGTAATTAAGAACCCTGCACAGTTTCCATCAAATAAGAACTATCACAAATATAACACAAGAGGGAAAGAAAATCCTCATTGTGAAATTAAGAACCTGACAGTTGTTCAGAGAGGTGTCAAATGATCAGGAACAAAAGATTTTTAACCATCTCCCTCACCAGATAAAATGTTTAAGAGAAAATTAATCTCTTTTTAAATCAAAAGTAAAGGAATATTTGTTAAATATGTCTGTTTATACATTAGAAGAGTTTTAGGATGCAAAAACGGAAATAGCATTTAGATAGAATTATCCATCTTGTTAACAAAGAAATGAGCTTGCAATTTTTCTCTAAATTAAAACATGAAATTTTGTATTAACACTCAAAGAAATCTGCTGCTATATGTACAATATCTTTTTTTCCTCTAAACTTTGTATTAACTATATGCAGTTATGTTGAATTATGTTGAGCATTAGTAGATCAGTGAACTGCAAATTCTAAGATTATGACAGAATTCTTGAAAGTTTTTTTGCATATTTTGAATGAAATCTTCCCCCTTCAGTCTGTCATGAAATAAAGACAAGCAAACTGAAATGGGTAACTGCTGGTATAAAAGTGTCAAGTGACAGGAAAAACCAAGTTACATAATTTAATGAAAGACAATACAAATTAAGGTTTTATAGAGAATGTATTTATAAGGCTGGTAAAAGCAAGAAAAGAACTGGCACACAAAAAAATCATTCTAAACCATACAAATATGTCAAATTTAGTATGTTCAGTCATAAAATCTGTACTAGGTGTCATAGATGGCAGTCCACATATCTCCAAAATTAAGATAGGTGACGAATCTTTGTAAATCCATCGAAATCAGATAATAGTTCATTGATTCAAAAAAATGTTGATGAAGGGCTTGTATCTCTGAACAAATCACAAAAGGTCACAGGAATTTTCTGTGGCGTAAGCTGGGTATCACACGAAACAACAGTATCGCCACAGTGAGGGGCATATTACAGCTGCAATGAAGTTGCATGTGTGAACTGCCAGTTTTCAGAAGTTCAACTTAAGCTATGCAACTTTTCTCATGCCACAAAAAGTTCAGCTTGGTTGTACTTACTTTTACTCCCACCACTAATCCCTGGCGGCTTTATTTCAAAACACGAGCATTCTGTCATAGTTGTGAAGTAATATCTGCTATATTCCATTCTCTTTCAATGTGTTTTCATGTTAGTACTGAAAAAAAAGTGGTCGTCAGGTACTCTTTTGCAGCTTCTGGAACTACAAGAAACAGCAACCTACGTTTAATATTTTGTAACAGTGTGTGTTTTTTTGCGTATGTGTGTGTGTGTGTGTAACATATTTTCAACCCAATGATGTAGGCCTGTCCAACTATGTCAAAAGATTTTTTGATGATTGAAGAAATAAACTTAATATGTAACCGAAACAGCGAGTCACATAGCCTTTGTAAGTTGTGAGAACAAGCACAGTATAAACTGTGAATTATATGTGGGAAATAGCCCCTTAGTGCGATGTGGTAGCTGTTAAACTACAGATTCATTATTCGAAATGCATAGATTAAAAAATGTAAAAGATTCTAAAATATTGGAGGAGTGGCATGGTTGCAAATGAATATTTATGCATACAACCTACTGGATAATGTGCGTCAGCAGACAGCATTTTTGTCTTTGACTACAATTCCTTTCGAAAATGCGGTTATGGCCTGTGATTTATCCCCGCACGAAATCTGTTTTTGGATGTAACATTTGGGACTCATCTTCCTTCTATTTAACTCCTGTCACAGATTTAATACCATATCCTGGACTATAACATTAATATCCGCCCATATGATTTCATGACATTGTGCTGAAAGCTTTACCACTACTTGGAGTTTGTTACGTTTTGTGTGAACATTAGCTCATGGTATCAAAACAGAAAGCCACGGGCTGTGGCATCACATTAATTGTGTGTGTTAACGTAGCTTTATGAAAGCTTTTGACTGCGTAAACCACTCTCTTCTTCTCCCAAAACTAGAAAAATATGGAATAATGAGTAGTTTCAATCATATTTAACACATAGCGAGCGAAGGGTAGTTGCAACATCAGGGGCAGTTAACTGTTTCTCGGCATCGAAAATTATTTCACAAGCAATCACACAAGATTCAATCTTAGCCCAAATGTTATTTTGATTTGCCTTCTAAATATAACATCCCACTCTGTTTTATTTGCAGATGACGCATCTGTACTAATTGAAAATGAGATGTCAAAACAAATTTCTCAAAGAGTTATTGATATCCTAAATACCTTGGAACATTGGTTTCATGTAAATGGATTAAAACTAAGCATCGAAATAACCCAAGCAACACAGTTTAAAAATAAACAATGAAACTCATGCAACTTTTAAATAACTAATAAGAATCAGAAAGTTAGGGAACCACATGCTGACAAATTCCTGGGGATATTTGTAAAAAAACAATTATCCTACTCTCAAATAAGCCACTTGACAAACAGGCTAAACAGCTATTTTCTATCTACTGTAAGATTTGGAATAATATTTTGTGGAATACAAGTAGTGCAAGTAGCATATTATTACTTCAAAAAACTACTATTACAAATACGTGTAATATTTACAAATGTTTGTTATATTAAGTCTAAGGATTCATGCCAACCTAAATCTAAACATTTCACACTTACAAATTGTTTATCTTTACCTGTACCAACCTGGAATATTATTCATAAAATACCATTTCCAGCATATGTATGTTACCATCTTATAAACTAATACTTTACCCCCAGGCATCTCAATAGATGACTGTGAAAATTAAAATGGTGATAAAGATTTATCTGTACAGTAATGAAATAAGTTTCCAATGATTTTCGCAAATTAAGATTAAGTTTTGATTTTTGGGCTCACTGTCCATATCTCAGTGACGTTATTCATATTAACAAGTCTCCTCTCCTTTACTCAATGATTTATGTATGAATATAACAAGGTAATAAAATTCTGATTCTGATTGTGGAAGATGGCAAAAGTGGAGACAGGAAAAATTTCAGAGGTTATCGACTGTATCAAAGTGTGTTGTAATGGAAACATGGTAGATCGAAGTGAAGTATTTGCCAATATACCCATGAAACATATTTTGACAGTAGTGGATCAAATTGGTTGCTAAAAGTCTGTGGTTGAGGCTAGTGTGCGATTTGTGCTTTTACCAGTGGGAGGGATGTCTTAGGGGGTTAATATAATTATATATGTTACTAGCTTGGACCATGGCGTTACCCATGGTTAAACAGTTATTTATAAATAGAGGTTGATGCTGAAAGTCACTATTCACACGTATGCACTATCAGAAAAGCCATCCCTTGTTATATCTTTAAAAGTACAATATAGGCAAAGCTTATTTACAAAATCATCTACATACAGGTATACGAGGTGAATTCAAAAAGTAAAGGCACATTTGTGAAATGCTGTACGTATTCTGATGATAGAAAACTGAAACACACGTTATTTTTCTATGTAACCGCCCTGGACTTCAATGCAATTTTCCCGACGTTTTACAAGTTTATTTTTATTTCATCAGAAAATACGTTTTTCGGTTGCATCTGTAACAAATTTTGCACTGCAGCAAATGACGTCTTCATCACTTTCAAATCTTCTTCCCTGTAGTGCTTCCATTAAGGGTCCAAACATGTGAAAATTGCTTTGAGCCAGGTCTGGACTATATAGTGGATGTTTCAGCACCTCGAATCTCAACTCCTATATTGCGTCGGCTGTCCGTTTGGCAGAATGTGGGCGAGCGTTATCTTGCTGCAGGATGACACCTCTTCACAGTTTTCCACGACCTTTGGATCTGATTGCAAGTTTTAATTTCGTACGCAACACATCACATCCACCATACAATACAGACCTGGCTTTAAAGCCTCATTTCCGCTAGGTCGAGGTCTTGCAACATTGTGGCATGCTACAGAAATGTGGCGTGCATCGTCTTGTAGCATGCTACAGCAGGCAACATGTTATGCCGTATGTTGCATGTGGTAGGTTAATTTATACCAAAGCAACAAAATTTGTGCCATACGTGTGTTGGTCTTGCAGTATAATGGACGATTTCTCGCACATGCAGCTAACAACGGTAATGAAAACCAAAGGAAAAGAAAACGATGGTGGAAGAGAGGAGTATTTAAAGAAGGTCCACGAAATAGTATCCTAGGAACCAGAAGCAGAGGATGGTGCGTTATTTAGTAATTTTACGAGAATGTCGACTGAAGACTTTAATTACTTACTGCAGTTAACTAGACCTCTTATTGAAAAGAAAGATAACAACTGCCAAGACAGTATTTCACCAAGAATTCTATGAGCCATCACTTTACGATTTTTAGCCACTGGCGATTCATACAAGTCACTAATGTACTTATTTAAAGTATCATATTCTGCTATTTCCCTCATAGTGCCACAAGTATGTGAAGCTTTTTCAGTGGTGTTGAAGAATTACATAAGAACCCAACATTCAATACTGATTCCATTTAAGTAGTGTTTTATTGGCATTTTTAAACAAATTAAAATGGATATTAAAGAACTGTTAAAAATACTTATTTCTAAAATCGAATTAATTCGAAATCTTCTGTTTTTGTTTGAACAGATTCATTACAATTATTATTGTCCACATATACAATTTCACTGCTAGGTTTTGCAACCAATGTTTTGATGCTCGGAGTTTGCTGTTCATACTCCCCCAAGGCCGCTTTAAAAAGAACTTTTGAGAATATGTGCTTCACATGTGTGGGAGGTACATGATCTTCAAGAGCTACATCATTGTCATCTTTTGATACGGTGTCCTCTGTGCCATCATCTGAAAAAATAGGGAAAGTAATGAGTATGTTTTACTTTTCAGATTCCAAAGGAGCAAGAAATTTCGAAGTGAAGTGGAATTTTCCTCACTTCATAGGAGCCACATATGGCAAACATGTGCAAATTATGTGTCCTCTGATACTGAAAGTGAATACATCAACTACAAAAAAAAAACATTCAGCATTGTCCTTGTGGCAATTGTAGACGCAAATTACTGCTTTAAATATGTAAGTGTTGTATATCACAGGGACAGAAAGACAGGGGAGGAGGCGATTGACATAGGGGGGAAAGAAATTGACCTTAGCGAAGGGGAGAGTGACGGAGGGAGTAGGAGGTGATAGAGGAAAAAGGATATGGACAGAGAGTAGGGCAGAAGATGGGGAGTGGGAAAAGAAGGAGATGGACATAAGGGGAAGGTTGAGTCACCCGGGCAATGCCGAGTTTATTTACCTCATTTATAAAGTTAATAAATCTTCATATGTTGTTAATTAACAATTTTGTAAATGGTTCATGTAATATCCGATAATTAAACTATACTAAAATATGAGATGAATAAAATGTAAGATTAAAATTTTTGTTTTGTTTTGTGCTTAATATTAACACTGAAATTATAAGTGAATGTTAATTTGTTAAATCATCATATTATAACAAAGCCACAGCAAAGTGTGGCCGGTTCAGCTAGTACTACAGTATATAAATTTCATTTTAACTTACAGTGTTTAGTTGAAGAGACGAGATGAATTAGACTGCTCCTGAAGATTCGAGGGTTCGCCTGTTGGTTTGTCAAGGGCGCTATGGTGCTGAGATTTGATCCACCTTTCTGCAAATTTTTCTGCATCGAAGCAATTCATTGGAGGTCCATTTATTGAAATGAAAAGTAGATTTGAAAGTGTCGGAATTTCTAAGTGATTTCTCTGATCAGTTAGTGTTAAATTCATGGCACTAAATGTGCGTTCACATTCAGCTATAGATATAGGTATAACTTCGACTGCTTTCACAAGTTCCTTCACAGAATTGGGCATGTGTTGAGGATTTTCTCTATAGATTCAAAAATATTTAACTAGTGACGCACACGTGCTTTCACATAATTTAAAATGTACCTTATTACACAAGCGAGAAACTGACATGCCACCATAACTCAAGACACGTTCATAATGATCTGAAGGCCTTGTATCTGAATTTAATACGGCTACACCCAAAACGAAATCCAGGTCCTCAAAGCGATTTTTTATATTGTCTACCAAAGACTGAAAAAATTTCTTCCGAAATGCCTGAAATCTGTTATATTCATCACAAGATGGTTCTTTAATTAATACCCCTTTGAATGTGCGCTTTTCCTCCAAACCTTGTACTATCATCCTAATTCGTGGCGAGTCATTTGTTTTCAGTGTTTTAAGAGTTCTTATAGCCACGTCATTTTCCTGTTTTGCTTTAAGGACTGAAGAATTTCTGTTCTGAATACAGAATGATAATATTTGCAGAGCTTCTAGGGCCTCATAAAGCATAACGAATTCCATTACAAGCAACCACTTTGTGAGATGTTCAAATTTAGACATCTCCTCAGTTGATCAGGAACTATCATGTCTCAGTTTTTCAAAAAGATGGACACTAGAACTGTGACTCTCAAGAAAAGCTCGAATAGCATTAAATGAGGAAGCAACCCAACGTACTCAAAAAATACGGCCTAGTTTTAATAGCTGTGAGGCTAATTCTGGTGAAACACTTTGTAGTAGTCTCTGATGTTTGGGTCTTCGAGAAAACACAGAATATAAGGAATCTAAAAAAACCTGTATATGATATACATCTGCTACATCATTCATAACATCATGGACAGCTAATTCCATTTTGTGGTTCATACAATGAACGACAGTTAAATCCTTATGTAAATGACTATGCAGTAGAGTGACTACATCTTTGTAACGTGCAAGCATTGTTGAGGCACCATCTGTTGCGATACCTACAAGGTGGTTTTTTAGTACGTCATTTGTAATGCCATACTTTTCCAGAGCTGCTAACAGTGTGCTGAAAATGCATTCTCCTGCCTGACTTTCTAATTCAACAATGTCAAAAAAATAATTGCAAGCAACTCCCTCAGAGGACAAACGTAAATATATTATTAAACAAGTTTTATTGGAAACCGTTGTACTTTCGCCCATCTTGATACTAAAGTTTGTACCGAATTCTACAAGGCAGTGAGCAAGATTCTTTTTCATTTCTTCTCCTACAAACATAATGATATTTTGGCCTGCATGGTCAGAATGAATCATATTACTGACTGATAAACCATTAAGCTTTTGTAGTTCGATTACTGCAGAATACGATTTGAATGATAATTTCTGTTTAGCTATTACATATGCAGATCTGAACAATGAAGCAGTCACGATTACTTTTTCTTGATGCTGCTTTCCCCACAACTTTTCACTTTCACTCACGCATTTTTCTAAACCTTTCTTTTCTTTTATACTCATGATTTCTACGCACTTCATGTGTGATTTGCACTTTGCATCATCCCTGATTTTATCATTTAGTTTTTTGGCGTTATTAGCAGAAACAACAACTAAAAACGCGTTTTCGATACGCACACGTTCCCTGCTTTCCACCTTAAGTTCATGAACTTGTGAACACACTTTGCATATTACTAAGTTTTTGTTATTTACAGACAGCCACGGCTTAGTCTTTTGCCAGTTTTGAAAACATGATAAGGCAACACAATTTCCTACTATAATCTCAAAAGTACTGTTACTCCCATGCCTTCCTTGAGACGTGTCAGTTTTCAGTTACCGGAGATTCAATCTCTTCCCCTGTATTAGCACCATCATAACCGTTTTCTTTTTTACATCCACTGTCTATTTTAACTCTTTTAGCACCACTGTTAGTATCCTGACTGTCAGAGTTTGTATACGTATCAGGTAATGCACCGCTCTTAAGGAAATCAGAAATTTTGCTTTGTTTGAATGACATCCTGAAATTCTGTAGTTCTTACAGGCCCGGACGCTCTCAACTTACTAGTGAAGTTACTGAAGCGGGAACGTGTGAAGAATGCAGTGTGTTTGGCGGACGCGAGGCAACGAACCAATGACACCAATTAATTTGGAGTATGCGATGCTGGAGAGCCTGTGTTAAGCTCCACACACGTGGTTCGCGGCTAGTGAAGTCGGACTGTCCGATCCTGTCTGACAAGTACCGTTGCTTAGTTTGCACTACTTTGTGCTTTCGTCCCATGCGCGTTAGTCCGCGTCATACCATTCCCAAAAGGTGGCCTAACAGTAAATGTTCACATAGGTACCGGCCCGGTCACCACCCTGTGTCAGGGTCCGGGGTGGGAATTTCAGTCCCCAGCTCACCCAACTCTGTGGTACGACTGCTGTGGTGTGACTGCCACACTACTTCCCTCACAAGGCCCCAAGTAAACGGATGACGCACCTTAGATGAAAGCAACAATGACAACATGATAATGATGATTTAGTTCTAAATACTTAACTACTACATACTTTTTCAAAATTAATAAGTAAACATATTAATAGTAAGATTATTAAAAACTTTCAGTATTTGGTTCCACAAATTTAAATTATATGTAAAGTTTTACTCCAGTGTGTGCGAAATAAACATCCCAGGTTGCGATGCATAAACTAAAACCAGTGGAGGGGATGGTCTGATGAAGACGGGGGGGGGGGGGGGGGGGGAATCCCCCCAATCCCCCCTGCAAATCGCACACTGGTTGAGGCTATGAGCCCTCAAAGATCTATTATCACAACATATAAGATTGAAAAGGTAATAAATAAGCCAGTGGAAAATAAAATTTCCAGTTGTATGGGCTACACGTATATCAAAGTAATGAAGCACTGCTGGACATTTATTCTGAAAGTTCTTTGTAATGCATATTTAAGAGGTTCCAAATCAAGATACTGTTCTTAATAGACTCAAATGTGCAATTGTTAGACCATTGTTCACAAGAGGTGACACAGCTGAGATTTTCAGCAGTCAGCCAATTTCATTACTAACTGGTCTTCCTAAAATCCTAGAGAAATTTATGTTCAAGTAAATTATGGATCATAATCATAAACATAACATCATTAATGAAAATCACTTTGAATTCCAGATTTTATTAAAACCAAACGGGTCATATTCCCATTTGTCATCCAACCCCTTGAATCCACAAATGATAATATGTCACCTGTTAGAATCTTTTGTGATCTGTCTAAAGCATTCGATTGTGCAGATTACAAAATTTTATTAAGAAGACTAAACACTGAGGCTTAAATGGTATAGTAGGGATGTGGCTCGATTAATGTGTAGATGATAGAAAGCAGAAGGTAGTACTGAATAACTCTGCAGTGGTATCTGCCTGATTTGAGTGGGGAACAATGAAATATGGAGTCTTTGTCTCCTACTTTTATCAGTCTTTATCAGTGACCTGCCTTGATTAATGACCCAAAATAGAACTTTATCTTATTTGCAGACGACACAATCGTTATGGCTGACATAGTAAGAAACTGTAGTCTAGTAATATTGAGACCACTATGTTGAAACATGCTCTAGATCGTCCAGCTTAAATGGTGCGTCCCTCAAAGTTAACAAAGACTCAGTCCATTCAGTTTCAAATAAAAACAAAAACAGGAAAATTTTAAACTTAAATATAGTGGCAAAGAAAAACTGAGGGTAGAGCATTTCAAAATCCTAGGAATACATATTAATGACAAGATAAACTGGTCAGTTCACATCATCGATCTATGTAAAAGCATGAATTCAGCTTCATTTGCATTTGGTCAGTAGCATCTATTGACTTGAAAACAAGCACTTCTGCATATCTCGGATATATCCATTTATTTATGAAGTATGACATGGTCTGGCGAAATCACTCACAAATAAATAAAGTCTTTATTGCACAAAGACCCTCACTGAAACTATGAGTGTAACCTAGGTGCTCTTGCAAACGTTTATTCAAACAGTGGATATACCATGCCACGTCGCTACATTTGTCACTAATGTGCTTAATGAACAACAATCATATAATTTATAAAACCAGCAATGCATGTCATGATAATTATATAAGAAGTAAACATGATCTTCATAAACATATGAACACATAGCAGTCTGTTACAGAGAGGAGTACATTATTCAAATATAAAAGTATACAATAAATTTCCAACTCATGACAGATCAGTCACTGAGGATATAACTAAATTCAAAATAAGCTAAAACTGTATCTTTTGGATATCTCTTTCTATTCTTAACAGTATTTTTTTAACAATGTGTAATACTTCATGAAATAGCTTTCATTTTAAGCATTACTAGAAGAACTGACCATTTAGCACTAGTATATCAGTTGTTGGCAGAATACTTTATATAAAAACGATAATGCAAACGTTTAACATGTTTGTATAACCATTATTACTAGTATAATCTCTCTTATTATTTGAAAACTTGGGATGTCAGAACCTTGAACACGGTAGGGAAGATAGAAAATCTGAAAAGGGAAATGAAAAAGCTCAATCTAGATATAGCAAAGGTCAGTGAACTGAAACGGAAAGAAGATATGGATTTCTGGTCAGATGAGTATAGGGCAATACCAACAGCAGCAGAAAATGGTATAACAGGAGTAGGATTCGTTATAAATAGAGTAGGATTCGTTATAAATAGGAAGGTAGAGAAGAGAGTGCGTTACTGTGAAGAGTTCAGTGATAGGGTTGTTCTCATCAAACGCGACAGCAAACCAACACCAACAACGATAGTTCAGGTATATATGCTGACTTTGCAAGCTGAAAATGAAACAATAGAAAAACTATATGAGGATATTGAAAGGGTAATACAGTAGGTAAAGGGAGATGAAACTCTAACAGTCATGTGGGACTGGAATGTAGCTGTAGAGGAAGGAGTAGAAGAAAAGGTTACAGGAGAATGTGGGCTTGCGACAGGGATGACAGAGGAGAAAGATTAATTGAGTTCTGTGATAAATTTCAGCTAGTAATAGTGAATACTCTGTTCAAGAATCACAAAAAGAAGTGTACTTGGGAAAGGCTGGGTGATACAGGAAGATTTCAGTTAGATTACATCATGGTCAAACAGAGAATCCAAAATAAGGTAATGATTTGTAAGGTATACCCAGGAACAGATATAGACTCAGATCACAATGTAGTAGTGATAAAGAGTAGTCTGAACGTTAAACGACTAGTTAGGAAGAATAATCGATACATGAAGAAGTGGGATACAGAAATAGTAAAGAATGATGAGATATGGTTGAAATTCTCTAAGGGTATATACACACCAATAAGGAATAGCTCAGTAGGCAATGCGGTTGAAGAGGAATGGACATCTCTAAAAAGAGCAATCACAAACGTTGGAATGAAAAACGTAGGTACAAAGAAGGTAACAGCAAAGAAACCATATGTAACAGAAGAAATACGAGGGCTATTAGGAAAGTAAGGTCCGATGGAGTGCGAAATGGAAGCCACACTGAAAATCTGGTGAAGCTTTGCACAGGTATGTTGGGTAGTGTTTCTAGGACGCCCTTTGATCGGGTCACGTCGCTCTACCCAATTCTGAGAGCACAGAGATGCTCAGAAAAATAGTGTCTCCCGCCAAGTACGAGGGCGTGGTGTGAGATTTCGCCTGATGTCATGCAGCCCACATAACTTAACTGTCATATATCTCCTTCTGCCTGACACTTCTTGGCTGCACTCTGAAGGGACAGGGAAGATGTTCCTGCATCGTTTTCGATCGGAAGTGTTTAATCCCTCACAATAGAGCCCGCAAATGATTCTCCCTGAGTTTCATCTCTGCTCACATGAAACGTTAGTTATGAAAACAAAGTTTTGGGACAGAAAATGAGCTGTAGACCAGCGTAGAGAATTGGCAGGAAGCACAGCCGGCTTGTTTCTGCTAAGACATATTGGAAAGTTGGTACACCCTACGACAACTTTAGACAGCTTTGAAGGACTTAAGATGAAATAAGGCAGAATGGATAGATAACATTCCATCAGAATTTCTAAAACCATCGGGAAAAGTGGCAACAAAACGACTACTCACGTTGATGTGTAGAGTGTGCGAGTCTGGCGACATACCATCTGACATGGAAAAACATCATCCACACAGTTCTGAAGACTGCAAGAGCTGACAAGTGCGAGAATTATCGGACAGTCAGCTCAACAGCTCATACATCCATGTTGCTGGCAAGAATAATATACAGAAGAATGGAAAAGAAAATTGAGGATGTGATAAATGACGATCAGTTTGACTTTAGGAAAGGCAAAGGCACTAGAGCCGTAATTCTGATGTTGCGGCTGTTAATGGAAGTAAAACTAAAGAAAAATAAAGACACACTCATAGATTCGTCACCTGGAGAAAGCGTTCAACAAAGTAAAATGATACAAGATGTTCGAAATTCTGAGGAAAATAGGGGTAACCTATAGTGAGAGACACGTAGTATACAATGTGTACAAGAGCCAAAGGGGTATAAGATGAGTGGACGACCAAGAACGAACTGAACAGATTAAAAAGGGTGTAAGATAAGGATGTAGTATTTCGCCTCGTCTCTTTAATCTGTACATCAAAGAAGCAATGATGGAGATAAAAAAAAACTTCCGGAGTGGAATTAAAATTCAAGGTGAAAGGATATCAATGACACAATTCGCTGGTGACCTTGCTATCCTGAGTGGAAGTGAAGAAGATTTCCATGACCTGCCGAATGAAATGAACAGTCTAATGAGTACAGAATGTGGACTGAGAGTAAATAAAAGAAAGACGAAAGTAATGAGAAATAAAAGAAATGAGAACAGCGAGAAATTCAACATCAGGAGTGATGGTCACAACGTAGATGAAGTTAAGGAATTCTACTACCTAGGCAGCAAAATAACCAATGAAGGGCAGAGCAAGGAGGACATCAAAAGCAGACTAGCACTGGCAAAATGGGCATTCCTGGCCAAGGGAAGTCTACTAGTATCAAACATAGGCCTCAATTTGAGGAAGAAATTTCTGAGACTGTACGTTTGGAGCACAGCATTGCATGGTAGTGAAACATGGACTGTGAGAAAACCGAAACAGAAGAGAACCGAAGCATTTGAGATGTGGTGCTACAGACAAATGTCGAAAATTAGGTGGACTGATAAAGTAAGGGATAATGAGGTTCTGCGCAGAATAAGTTAGAAAAGAAATATGTGGAAAACGCTTGCAAGGAGAAGGGACAGGGTGATAGGACATCTGCTAATGCATCAGAGAATAACTTCCATGTTATCTGAGGGCCGGCCGCTGTGGCCGAGCCGTTCTAGGCACTTCAGTCCACAACGGCGCGACTGCTACTGTCGCAGGTTCGGATCCTGCCTTGGGCGTGGATGTGTTTGATGTCCTTAGGTTAGTTAGGTTTAAGTAGTTCTAAGTTCTGGGGGATTAATGACATCAGGTGTTATGTCCCATAGTGCTCAGAGCCATTTGTACCATATGATTTGGTATTTGAGGGAGCTGTAGAGGGCAAAATCTGTCGAAGAAGACAGAGAATGGAATACATCCAGCAAATAATTGAGGACGTAGGTTGCAAGTGCTACTCTGAGATGAAGAGGTTGGCACAGAAGAGGAATTCGTGGTGGGCTGCATCAAACCAATCAGAAGACTAATGACTCAAAAAAAAAAAAGAAGAAAGAAACAAGGAAAGAAAGGAGAGCTACAGAATATGTTACTTATCATGAGACCTTGTGGCATGGACAAACTGTCGAACAATCAGCTGATGGTTTACCACAGGGGTATTGTAAGCAAAGTCCATCGAATCATTCTCAGATAGACCCAAAAGATCATTGACCAAATGTGTGAACTAACACAGAATGAGGAAGTTAATAATTGCTTTGCGAAGAAGCTGAGAATAGTGCATCCGACGTATTTTTGCACGGCATTCCCGCTGAAATACTGTATAGCGTTAGGATGGAGAATGTGTCTGATTTGGCTGCAGCTATTAGGATCGCCAAGCAACTGGAAGAGATAGATTTAGAGTCTAGGTGGTGTGGTGAGCATGGTGTATTTGTCTCCATAATAAAATGTCACATGTGTGAATGTGAGAGGCATTTCCAGTAACATTGTCATCAGCTGGAATGTTATGAGTGGGGGACGAGTGGGTCAAAAAACATGGGATGCAGGAGTAAGAAAAGGGAAAATCGGTATCTTCAAAAGCGCTTGTTAAATGTGAATGTGAATGTATCAGCATTCATAAAGGGTTCCCAGTAAAGTGCAATACTTTTTGAGTTGATGCACAGATGGAGTGCTGCTTGTGGAGTTCCGTTGGTGGAAAGTAACATAGGTTTTTAGCAGATTCGGGGCACATTTAATGGTTGTCGTATTAGAACTCTTGGATAAAAAGAGACTTAAGTCCCTGCATAACAAGTGAAGTTGAATTGGTATAAATGATATAAATTCATTGGAGGCAGCACTGCTCCAGTTAAGCACTGAGGTTAAGACTTTTCCTGTGCATATGAAGGTGTTGCCACAGGTTGGTGAAGTGTGTTCTGGAAGTCTCAGGATTGATTTCCTTACTAAACATGATCTACATCTACATCTACATGGATACTCTGCAAATCACATTTAAGTGCCTGGCAGAGGGTTCGTCGAACCACCTTCACAATTCTCTATTATTCCAATCTCGTATAGCGCGCAGAAAGAATGAGCTCTGATTTCCATTATTTTATCGTGGTGTTCGTTCCTCCCTATGTAGGTCGGTGTCAACAATATATTTTCGCATTCGGAGGAGAAAGTTGGTGATTGGAACTTTGTGAGAAGATTCCGTCGCAACGAAAAACGCATTACTTTTAACGATTTCCAGCCCAAACCCTGTATCGTTTCTGTGACACTCTCTCCCATATTTCGCGATAATACAAAACGTTCTGCCTTCCTTTGAACTTTTTCGAATGTACTCCGTCAGTCCTATCTTGTAAGGATCCCACACTGCGCAGCAGTATTCTAAAAGTATTCTTAGTAGGTCTGTTAGATTTTCTAAGTGTCCTGCCAATAAAACGCAGTCTTGGTTAGCCTTCCCCACAACATTTTCTATGTGTTCCTTCCAATTTAAGTTGGTCATGTTTGTAATACCTAGGTATTTAGTTGAATTTACAGCTTTTAGATTAGACGGATTTATCTTCTAACCGAAGTTTAACGACTTCCTTTTAGCACTTATGTGCATGACCTCATCGTTATTTAGGGTCAACTGCCACTTTTCGTACCATTCAGATATTATTTTTAAAACTGTTTTGCAGTTTGTTTTGATCTTCTGATGCCTTTATTAGTCGATAAATGACAGCATCATCTGCAAACAACAGAAGACGGCTGCTCAGATTGTCTCCCAAATCGTTTATATAGATAAGGACCAGCAAAGGGCCTATAACACTACCTTGGGGAACGCCAGAAATCACTTCTGTTTTACTCAATGACTTTCCATCAGCTACTACGAACTGTGACCTCTCTGACAGGAAATCACAAATCCAGTCACATAACTGAGACAATATTCCATAAGCACGCAATTTCAATACGAGCCGCTTGTGTGGTACAGTGACAAAAGCCTTCCGGAAATAAAAAAAATACGGCATCGATCTGAAATCCCTTGTCAATAGCACCCAAAACTTCATGTGAATAAAGAGCTAGTTGTGTTTCACAGGAACGATGTTTTCTAAACCCATATTGACTGCGAAAGTTTTCTTCGAGGTAATTCATAATGTTCGAATGAATGATGCTAAAATCGATCTTTTGTAGCACACTGTTTGGCTTGAATGGATAGTGCAACAAGCAAGGCAATGTTGCATTGCACACAAACTATGAAGATGTTACCAACTGTACTGCATACATGTACACTAAAGATGGTTCTTATGTTAATGTACTGTAAGGCAGAGAGGGAAATTAGTTTGGGTCTCTGTGGGTACAGACTTACCACAGAAGATGTTATATGTGGTTGAGGCATTTGAAAATAACGGTTATTTCGGTGTAATGCATTGTTTTATATGCAGAAGTTTACCATACTTAAGTAACGTGAATGGTGAATGTATGGTTCTGGTTAGCCTAGATAATTTCTGTATGGCTTAAGTGAGCCCACAAAAGCACTTGACGATTCAACATTGGATGATTTGGATGAAGAGGATAGAGATAGGTTATGTACTTACCACAGCCACAAGTACAGTATATCATAAATGATTCTGCATCATATAACAAAATGGGTCATCCGCAGGTCAGTGACTGGCTGTAGAATCACTACTGGAAGCAAAATTGTTTAATGTACAGAGTCCATTGGATATGATTCTGGTAACCTGACACCACATAGCAACAGGACACAATGCTTTGGTTCACAAGAAACAACATCGTATACCAAAGCAACTGCAACCACTCACGGAAGAGTTCATCAACCAACAGATGGTAGAAGTCATCACAGAATCCAACTGTAGCTCCTAGGGTGCAATCAGGGCCTTGATCCTGCAAACATCGACAGATGGCACTAAAAAATATAGCTTTTTTTGTGACTATACACACTGGAAAGCTCGAACCAACACTGATGCCTATCCAACACTCAATATCATGAAGGCACTTCAGAACTTACAAAAATGCAAATAATTCTCCACAATGGATCTGTGAAGTGGTTGCCAGCAGACAGAGGTAGTGCCAGAGGACAGACGAAAACAGATTTTACAGTACCATGGGGGCATTTTCAATAGCACAAGATGCTTACAAATGCACCAGCCATGTTTCAGATTGTTAGACTAGGTTTTGTGCGGCTTAAAACCTAGAAAATGTGTGGTATATCTCAAGGATATTATAGTTTTTTTTGGACTGTACTAATGATCATGATGGGGAAAGTATTCAATAGATTATAGGCAGCAAATCTTACATTAAGTATTGAAAAATGTAATTTTACATCAGCTCAAGTCATGTTATTAGTAAAATGTAAATGCTGTGTGACTAGGGCCTCCTGTCGGGTAGACTGTTCGCCAGGTGCAAGTCTTTCGATTTGACGCCACTTCGGCGACTTGCACGTCGAATGTTATTAGTGAAGAGTGTTATGAACCAGTCCCCATTTAGTGTTAGTGGTCTCTGTATTTTCAACACTTCAAATAACTAAACACTTAAGGGGGGATGTAATGGAAAATGTAAACATTTATTTAAAAAACCATTGCAGTCATATTTATTAATGTACAAATATAAAATTTTGCATGTGTAAAGCAAAAGAGCTGTGTTTTAAGGGAAAAAATTTAAAAAATGTGGGATTAATATTTTGCCAGAAATCTGAATTTTATTTTTTTGTCTTTTTTTTTATAAAAATCCATAACTCAAATTCTAATCATGCAATTAATCTGAAAATTTTATTGTAATGTCCTGTGAAGGCCATAAGACCACTGAGCTACAGTTATTAATTTATGGGACAAATTGTATCATTAGCAGAGACTTTAATTTTGCTCATCCAACATTAACTTTTTTTCTGCATACCATCATCTACAAATCAGAATGTAATTGCAGGATGCCGTATTGTTTAGTTCCAGGGAGACAGGAACACGTTGCGAACAGTTAACACAGATAAAATGAGGTTTAAGATATTCTTCTCAAACTTCTACATATAATAAGCTTACCTCAATTTTAAAATCCTCCATACCAATACTCCTCATCCTCCAGGTTTCTCTTCTCTCCTCTTCGAATCTGTCTGGCCTGTATTTGCAGGTAAGACACTGATTTGTTAGCTTTTCTTGACCCTGCTCTCGTCAATGGTGTAAAATTCATTTGTTGCAAACACATTGGGATCTATACCAACTCTCTTCAGTACTTCAATTCTGCCATTATTTTCGTTATTGTAACATAAAACTGCTCAAAAACGGCATTCTGTGGACTGTACACAAAATAGGTGTCTATTTTGAGTACTTCAAGTCCACAGAATGCTCTTTTTGAGCATCTAAACAAAATTACATTACTGAGTCATTTGCATTTTGTATCTTTCCATGAAGACACTTCCTCAATTAATCAGGGTTTCCAAGAAACCTGAATGTGTTCTTAATTGCATTCATAACAGTTTCTGATAATGAGCATTTATGTGAATACATCTCATTTCTGTTGTTGAACTTCCGCCAATCGTCTTTCGGATACAGAGTGTGCATTGTGTTTGGTCAGTGGATAGTTTGTTGAAAAAAATTGCCCATTCAGGACGCCTCATTGCCTTTAAATCATGTGTGTTTTCCCTGATAGCTCTCCTATAAAATAACTAAAGAGAATCAATTTCTTTCGGAGGAAGCCTGCCTCTTTCTCCTAGTGGTTTTCTATCCTCAAGTACTTCACCTTTCTTCTCTTTCAGCAAGCGATGAAGCCTATCATCAAGCCTCATTTGGATGTGGCCAGCACAGTCCAACTGTTCTATTGTTGTATTGTACGGATTTTTATCTGTTACAGCTTTGAACGAATATGACTCCCCATCACCATAATATTTAGTATATATAACACCATACTAGTCCTCATATCTGGAGAACATCCTCACAACTGCAGCAGTCTCCATGCCCCCACTTGAGTCACTATAATTTCTTAGTGCATGCTACTGCATGCTTTTCTTGCCACAGTTTTTCATTTTCTTCATAGCTGAACATTTTCCTTGTTGCACACTGGTGGCAGTATTTAGACAAAATTTCCACAACTAAAATTTTACCTGAGTCAATACCAATAACAGATGCAACTCCATGCAGAGATGTGTGACCCCTATTCACCCAGGTCCCATCTACAGACTCACACAAAGTCAGTAGCATTTGTAGGAGATTCACTGTCATGAATATCTACCCCAGGATCTATTTCTTTTTGGTTTATTTCCACCAATTCCTCCACTGCTTTCTTCTTAGAAACTCTTGACAGTATCACATACAGCATCAGACATTTCTTTATTTATTTTTTGAAACCTTACACAAGGTGGAGGCATGTTCAGAAAACCACGCAATAAATTACCTCCTTCTCTGCCCTGTCCAAGGCATCCCAAAGCGTATGCTGACCTAAATTTGCTTTCATAGGTACCAGTGTCAGATTTTTGGAGGAGGAAAATGAAAATTCATAGCCACACGAATTACACATTAATTCCACTCTTCTTTCTCCAACAGCATGCACGCATTCGGTATTTTTATAGCTAACACATGAACATGAAAACTTTATAGCCTGGCAGAGAAGCTCTGTTGGGGGAGATGCCTGAGCAGCATCTCCCTAGCTGCACAGAGTACCACCTCCCCGGCTGTATGCTGTGTTGCTGATTTGGGCGCTGGTCCTCCACCTACATAGAACTCGCTGTTGGTGATACATTGCTAACAACGATATAAGTGCATGTCCATCTTCAAGAGCGTTGGAGTGGGCCACTCTAGGTACAGGTAAGCCACATAAGGCTTGCAAATATGCTCTTCTTGCCCAGCTACCTGCACAACATTGCAGCTGGGTCCTGAGTTGCAAAACAACTGCAGCCAATGAAGCATTGCATTCACATTACTTGTAGCATTTGAGTGTGCGATTGAGCATACCTTCTGCCACATCAGAGACGATAATCCTTACTGTAAAATGACAAGTAATAAAGCTGTTTCCACACAAGACCTCTTCACTGAAAAAAGAAAAATATATAGTGCAGACAGGTGTTTTTATTTCAAGAAAATGATTTACAAGTCGACATTATGCATGTTTCTAACAGGGTCAGAACTGGAACTCTTTCATGGGTACTCTCTGGTCGCTATTCATCCCCCCAAAATTAAAAATACTCCATACACCAACAACCACCCTCTGCCCCCTAAAAACCATTGTATGGGTACCCTTTAGCCATATGAGTCAACTTTTCAAAATTAATCAGTGACTGTCCACTCAAAGCCATCTTAGATAAATCTTGAATTTTCCTTAGCAAAATCCGATACACCACATTGAACATATGTGAAATACGAAATTACTCAGCCACGATGTTATTGCACTTTGCTGTTATCAGAAAAAGGCAGTGAGATTTCCATAAACAAGCACAGTAGTGACTAAGGAAAATGCATCGCATTGTCAATTGTTTCAGGTCAGTTTTGCATATACTATCAACCTGGATTACGCACTGGCTCACAATAAGTTAACAGAAGCGCCCTCACTCCCAGATGCAATAATACTGAGGCCGATTAATAATTAACAAATAAAAGTGACGACAATTTATTTCATGTGGATACCAGCGATCTCGAATTACCTGTTTCTCAGCTGGTGGTACTTTGTAGATAGCGATACTTCACTAATCTCGTCTAGACTCTGTAACCTATTGGATATAGTCTGCAATGAGTACTTTAAGAAATTATAGAGTTGACAGTGATAAAAGAAATTCACATAGCCTACACCACATTGTCAAAATCACAGATTATCAAAACTATTTACTCCATGATAAATACAAGGGAGATCAAAGATGAAAACAACTAACCACTTCAAGGGTTCGGCAACGAAAAAACGTAGTTATTCCCAACAGAATGGTTACAACACAATCAGACCTTGAAAATAGTAATGAAGAATTTACTAAAACAGTGACAACGAAGAATGTTACTAAAATACCAAAATTGTCAGATCTTGCTAATAAAAAGGACATTCTACCAACATAGCAATGTGCTCTAACGACAAAATTACGTTTTATAGATCTTACTAAAAAATTTGAAATGCATACAACATTCAGTAAGAGGTATTGTATGTATCACAAGTCTGTGATATTTTCACTTATATCCTCCAGTGCAAATACTGATTTGAAATGGGAATGTGCCGACAGTTCCTGTTCTTTTTGCTGTTTATATCCCATTTAGTGATTTATTTTTTTCAGAAGCAACTTTTTGTAATATATAAAAAATACCCACACTTTCACTGTATGAAATTAAAGTTATGTCAGACAAGTTACATGTCTAGACAATTGCATCTAACAAAATGTTTGGTCATCACATTTGTCAGTATCAGTTCCATGTTAACACACGCTGTGCAGTTAGTGAATGGTCCATTTCCTCTCACAACAGCCACACTGAAATACCCAAGCTCGAAGGGATTCCTTCACCACTCATCACACTTTTACTTGTAGAACACAGATGTAGAGCTAGACTTGTATTAAGAAAGTGGCTAGTTTGTCAGCAGAAGCTGCAAAGTCTTTGTTAACATTGCCTCTATAGGAACCAACAGTGAAATTTTGCCTCCAAATAATTAAGCCTACTGTACTGTGTTTACAATGAGTTGCGACTTTTGACATTTGGCTGTCCAGAGTGAGACGCGGCGCCATTGCCTAGGTAAAACACATGGTGTCACGCATTAGATGCATCAACGTTCGTCATCTCTCGTAAACTAGTGTTTTTTTTTTTTTTTTTTTTTTGCGTTCTGTAGTCAGGTATTGTGAACAAGTGTTTTGTGCCGGAGCCGCATTAATAACAACAGTGCAGTACACCTGAATACGAGATTTGCAATAAATGTCATCCAAGAACACGTTAACGGCTGGGAATATAACGTTCTGCTGCAAAACATTCCTCGGAATTCGACAATAGTAAAGGACAAAACGCCATACCACTCTGTTGTGATGCATAAAGCCCCAATAATACAGTAGATAAAAGCGGATATATTGCTCTGGGTACAAATAAATGTACCATGAGATAAAGTTGAGCCTGTATAAGGCGAAGTTACTACAACCTGTTGTGCTGTACGAGCCAAAATTTCACGCTACCAGGTCGACAAACTGGCTAACGGTAAAGGAAATAGTTTAATTAGGCTTCCTCCAACAGAAGAAGTCATTGTAAATGTTACACGACAGGACTGGTCTTGAGTTGTCAGCCATACCAAGAAGATAGTTAAGGAGACATTGATTCATGAAGGACTGTAGTCACTTGCATATTGCCGTAGATATGGAAGTTTTGCATATTAATCATTTCGCCAAACTCTCTCGTCTTCGTGCGCTGCCATTTGCCTAAATCGTCTTTCGATATCTCAAACTATTTATGAGATATGACGAATTTATGAATATTTCATTATAGTTTTCACACACGAGTTCATGACGGAGCGCTTTACATACATTTCATTTTCTCGAGATTTTAAACAGGCAGCGATGTCTTTTCAAGGTAAAAGAAAATTTCAATGTATTATCCACATTTAATACGCAGCAACACGTAACCTAACACGCACAAAACACAAATTCATAGCGATACCTATTTTTCACTGCAAACTAAGAATTTTTTGCACTAGTTTGTCTACTATCGAAATATCACAATAACTATAACTATTAACGAAATGATAGGAGGTGCATTATGAAGCTGACGAATTAAACTATATGATCAGCGAGAATGAGAGTTTATTACCGAATAGCTTCTTTAAAGTCGTTGCTCTTCACTCAGTGAAGGCCTGGCATACTGTGGTCATCTGTTGATGTGCCCAGCACGCGCTGGCAACTGTACTTCCCTCCACTCTTTTCGTACTGAACTGTCAAAAACGTGCTATTGACGTGTGTCTAATTTTGGACTGATAATTTTGTTTTTGCCGAATTGCTTGCAATGCCGCGTTTATTTTGAATGTCTGACTACTTTTCCCTATTCAGCATTGGAGAGAAGTATAACTGCCACTGATGGTAGAGCTGCGCCCTCATTGAGCCCAGATGTATGTGTGCGCTTGTAGGACGTCATAGTTGACCGTCAGCACCTACATATTTACTTCTATTTTCGTTTTTCCTAGCGATAAAGACTGATGACTGGCTCCAATGGTCGTTATTTTGTTGTTGGGAACTCTCCACAATGAAGGCATTGTGTGTTCAAGCAACATTTTGCGTGCACTGTTTCCTATAAGGATTTGAAGCTCCAAAAGCTCATCAGAAATTCAAATATCATGATGTTATAAGCCTTACCTACCTCAGTAGCACTGTAGCAGAATCAGTTCAAACCAAGCTCTCCCATTGCTCCCCTACGTACCCACGTTTCGAGTTCACTACAAAGTATACAAGGTCAGGTAAGATTAGCAACAGGCGAGTAAAAACTATGAAAACTCAATAACACACTACGAGAAAGTCTCTGGATTACTGCCATTGCATCAGTGATCGCTGGATGTCGTTTATGGTACTGTCCAGCACTCTCTGCAGAAAATGAAAAACGCTTGTGTGATCGCTCTTGAATATGTACTCTATTTGTTAATACCATTTGCTCCGACAAATGAAAGATAAAGGGCAATTGTTAATCTTTCTCGTCGGCTTCATAAATGGTGCGTCCTGGTTATTTGTAAATCCAGGTCAAGCATAGCAGTGACATCACTGTGATTCCATGATCCCAAATACAATATATAATTGTAAAGAAGTTAAGTTTGTTGCAGCCATTATGTACTGAAAACTATTTCTGAGAAACTGCTTTTTCGATGAAACATCTTTAGGCAGTTTTTTTTCTAAGTTTGGGACGTTCATATTCAACAATGCATAAAATAAACAAAATACGTAGTAGTGCTGACATTTAGATACTTTACAGACGCAGAATACGCGAAATCAGTCGTTACCGGTACAAGATTATAGATCGACCTGATCTTGATTTATTTCTACCAAGTTGTTCATGTGCAATACGCTTGTGAATACTCTCACAAATAATGAGTAGCGAATGCGTCATGTTATTATGTGTATATACTGCTCATAGTTAGCATGTTCGGTATATCATTTGAACCTTTGCTTTTTTTTTAATCGACATGAAATGGAACGAGTCAGTGTACAGGATATTGACTTATTTAACCTGCCAAGATTAGGGTCATTAGGTCCTCTTTTACATGTGACCAGACATTCCACATATTTTCATTACCGTAAGTGAAAGTTACGTCTACATACGAGGGCCTGCTGAAAAGTATTGCCTACGATTTCTTATGTGAACACACTCGAAACTTTTTCAATGAAACAAACGTTATTGACATTGTACAACTTCATTCTTCATGTCTACATGTTTGCCGCGAGTGGGTTCTGAATTGTAGCGTGCAACATGGCACTGTGTAACGATAATGACGAGGCCCACGAGAAAGACTGCCCCGCTACATCTATACTCTGCAAACCTATGTGAAGTGCATGGCGTTGTACCAGTTATTGGACTTACTCCCAGTTCCATTCACGTATGGATGCTGTAATTAATCTAATCTTCTTCAAGATTCTTATAGAAGAAATATGTAGGAGGTAGTACAGGATGTAATCAATAGGAATTATCCTCCCATATGGAACATCTACATCTACAACAATTTTTTTTTTTTGACAAACAGGAAATCAATTGCTTTTTATACCTTTTCATAGGTGTTCAGTATGCCCACCTTGACGTACATGGCATATGTCAATGCGGTATTCAAATTGGTCTCACACTACAGCGAGCATGCCTTGAGTTAAAGCTTCGACAGCTGCCTTTATGAGATGTCGCAGCTGAAAAACATAGGATTCATTTTAGTGTATGAGACAGACACCTAAAGCGAGGCGCCAACATTAAACCTCAGGATGGACAAACTGTCTTGCTTTTTGAAGAAGAGAAGCTGTTTGTAGACAGATCGAAAATATGCAGCAAATGGGGCTATCCTGTTGACTTTACAACCTTCAGACTTCTAGTAAAGAATTCTCTGGCCAGGAGGGGGAAGGAAGTGAGGTTTATGTATAATCTCCCTGGTCATGATTTTGTGGAATCATTTATGAGGCAACACAAAGATCAATTAACAGTGCGAATGTGCCAAAACATACAACGCTCAAGAGCTCGTGTTACACCAGAAACTACCAACAGTTACCTCTATGAAGAAATTGGAGAATGTGCTGCTGGCTAATATAATCAATTATGGTGAGACAAACCTTACAGATGATCCAGGAAAACGAAAGGTATTCACACAGAGGGGAACTAAATATCCCAAAAGCGTCATGAACTCTTCAAAGGCATCAATCTCCATAATGTTTGTAGCTGCTGCAGATGGCACTATACTACCCCCTTATGTCGTGTATAAGGATTTGCATTTATTTTGAAGCTAGTCTGAATGTGGGCCAAAATATGCAAGATACAATTGGACAAAATCAGGCTGGTTCGATTCATTCTACTTCGATGATTGGGTCCTTACAGTTGCTATCCCACACCTGAAAAAGCTGGAAGGTAAGAAATTTCTCATTGGAAAAAAATTATCTTTGCATTTGTCTATAGAATCGGTTAAGCTGTGTCAGGATAATGACATAAGATTTATATTCCTACCAGCAAACTCAATACACCTGACACAACCAGTGGATGTTGCATTCTTTCGGCCTCTTAAAACTACTTGTCACCAAATATTAGAGAGTGGAAGAAAGACACAGGAAGGAATGAGGCAACAGTTCCTAAGGATAAATTTCCTCTGCTTTTGAAAAAGTTGTGTCTCTTTGAAGAAAAAAAATGTTATTGCATATTTTAGGAATTCTGGGATTGTCCCTCCATAGAGCAATAAACTATTGTTAATGCTCCCAGGTACTAGTACTAGCATACCAGTAAATGAAACCCAGCATAAGAACAATCTTGAAGAACCCACTAACGCTGTTGATAACAATTTTAAAGAACTCCTCCATAGTCTTAGACAAAACCTGATTCATAAAAAAGGAGAAAAAGGACAAAAGTTAATGTCAAACCTGTCAGAAGCGTTAGTGCTGATGATTTTGAGGATGAGGGAGGAGTTGGGTTGGTTACAGCAAAGAACACCCATTTTGCAATAGTTCATTTAATCATCTAAATACATGTAAGGCTCACAAAGAACTGACATGGCAGAACAGCCCAAAGACCAAGTCCAAAGACGATGCTCAGAGTCCACAGACGAACGCATATCGATACTGGTGTCGATGTCATTGGCGCCACATAGACCCTCCCCCCCCCCCCCCCCCACTGCAGTACGGAGTACTCTTGAGAGGCCAGGGGGGAGGTGACTAAGGTGTTGACAGGAGTGGTCCGCGGGAGTCAGACCACAGTCAGCTCGACAGCATCATCGGGGAGCTGTGTGGGTAGATGTCGTTAAGGAAGGTTCGGCCACCGAACCTGGAAGCCGTTGAAGCAAGCTGGGCATTGTACTGGGAGTGTTGGTCATGCGGCAACAGATAGGTTGGCAGCTTGCAGGTGGAACAGAGCGACGGCAACGATGTCTCCGGTGGCATGGTAAACACACGAAGCATGTCCAGGTTAACGTCGGGCTGGAGGGGAACACATTTCACCAGGTGGCAGGGAATGGTGAAGCTTGTGTCATGAGCACCGGATGAAGAGAAATACACAACAAACAGTGTATCATCGCACAGTATTATTGAGATGTCGTGGATTATATCTGGGGGTACAGGCAAAAATACCTCGAGTGAAGGCATGTTCAAGATGGGGGGAGGGGCGTGAGAAACCTCCACAGGGCAAGGCAGGCATCGGTGGAGAGATCGAAGGGACCGGGGAAGGGTCCGGTGGTGAGGGCGTGATCGTAGGTAAGCTCGACGTGGGGAGCATGTGGTCACTCGACAGAGTGCGTGAGACTGGAGTGGAGGGCAAGGTCAGAGGAGAGCTCGAAGATTGGAGCTGGAAGTCACTTGATCGAGTATGTAAGTCCAATGTGGAGGGAGTGGTCATAGCGTTGTGAGCCATGACAGTGTGTGGCGTGGCTGTGGCCTAAAGGGGGGTAGAAGAAGGCACGACATGAGCATCCTTAAGTCTGTTGAGAGAGACTGTAACAGCTGAATCATTCATTTGGATGACATAGGTGTTGGATGAGCGCCAGAGAACTCGGTACGGGCTGGTATATGGAGGTTGGAGGGGAGCACGGACAGTGTCATCTCGAAGCATGACGTGCTCACAATTGTCCAGAGATTTTGGGATGTGAACCTTAGAGCGGGAGTGGCTGGCGGGTGGAAGGATATGGAGGTTGATGAAGTGGCATCTGACACGCTGCACAAAGGAAGGTAAGTCAGACTTAGGGAGAGAAGCGGAAGGGCTCACAAGTTAGCCAGGGAGAACAATGTTCTGGCTATATACGAACTCAGCTATTGTGCCTTTAAGGTCTTCCTTATAGATTGCACAAATGCCAAGTAGCACAAAGGGAAGGGCCTCACTCCATAGAGAGTCGTGGCATCAAAGAGCCGCCTTGAAAGTGTGGTGCCAGCTCTCGACTAGCCCGTTACTTTGCCGGTGATATGCTGTTGTATGGATGCGCCGGTTGCCGCAAATGTTACAAATTTCGTTGAACAGGTTCGACTCAAATTGTCTGCCCTGGTCAGTTGTGATGATAGCTGGACATCCGAAACGCGATACCCATGACTCGACGGAAGTTCGAGCAACAGTTTCTGCCGTAATATTAGTGAGGGGGACAGCCTCGACCCAGTGAGTTGTTTGGTCAATAGACGAGAGAAAATAATGAAAGCCGTTAGATGGGGGGGAGAGGGCTGACAATGTCAATATGCATATGCTGGAAACGCCCAGGAGGGATCGAAAAGGCGCCGAGGGTGGGTGGCTGAAGTGTGCTTGTGTACTTTGCAGCGTTGGCACGTGACGCAGGAGCATGCCAATTGCTGGCAGTCCTTGTTGACATTTCTCCACACAAAGCGCTCCGCTACAAAGTGGGCGGACGCACGAAGACCGGGGTAGGTTAAATTATGCAGTGCGTTGAAGACAGCTTGACGGAGTGTGGTTGGGATGAGGGGGCTTAACGTGCCCGTACTGTCGTCGCACCAGATCTCACCAGAAATGCCAGGGAAGGTGGTGCGGACAAATTGTAGTGAAGAAGTAGAGTCTGAAATCAGATTTTGTCTTTCCTCGTCGGCGGGTTGGAGGTTAGGCAGTTCAGAGAGGTCTAACAGCAAACTCATGAAAGGAAATCAGCAACTATATTGTCAGCACCCTTTATGTGTCTGACATTGGTGTTGAACTGAGATATGAAGTCCATGTATCTGAAGCGACGAGGAGGCGGGTCAGCTGATG
Source organism: Schistocerca gregaria (assembly GCF_023897955.1). Lineage (NCBI taxonomy): Eukaryota > Metazoa > Arthropoda > Insecta > Orthoptera > Acrididae > Schistocerca > Schistocerca gregaria. Next base: position 727,148,897 of record NC_064921.1, on the reverse strand, counting down.
GGTTTGTAATGGCCATAGCCAGGAGTTTGTGGTCCGTTAACACATAGAAAGGGCATCCCTCAACGTCAGTCTTAAAATGGTTGATCGCTTCGTAGACTGCAAGCAGCTCCCTGTCAAATGCGGAATATTTTCGTTGTGCATTGGTGAGCTTGCACGAGAAGAACTGCAGAGGCGAAGTTTGGCCATCAATTATCTGGCTAAGGACAGCGCTGATGGCAGTATTGCTCATGTCTGTGGTGATGAAAAGCTGCACATTGGGATGAGGATGCGCGATGGTGCAGGCCTCGGCAAGAAGATTTTTGAGGACAGTGAAAGAGTCAGTCATAACAGGGTTCCATAGATGGGCCGAGATCCAGAAGTGTAGGTGCCTGCCAAGGTGTCCGTCAGTGGAGCCTGAATCTCCGCAGCCTGAGGTAGATGTTGGTGATAATAATTAACCGTCCCCATAAAGCGTTGGAGCTCTTTGAATGACGAAGGTATATGTAGGGTTAGTATTGTTAGTACTTTCTCAGGGGGCAGTGAAATGCCGTCGGCAGAGAGCCGAAAACAAAGAAAAGTGACAGCGGGTTGATGTAGCTGCAGTTTGTCCTGGTTGGTCTCGATGCCTGCTGCCACGAGAGTGTTCATAACAGTTTGAACATGTCGAATGTTGTCCTCGATGGAGGAGCTTAACACAAGAATGTCATCAAGATATGCAAAGCAGAATTTTAGGTCGAATGATGAAGCGTTGCCAGGTCTGGGTTGCGTTTTTCAGACTGAAGGGCATGAATTGAAGCTGAAATAACCCGATCAGGGTGGTGATTGCTGTCTTCTCGATGTCTTCAGGTGCCATGGGGATCTGGTGATAGCTACCGTTTGCAATCAATGACAAAGAATATGGTCGCACGTGCGAGGGAACTGATAAAGTCGGCAATGTTAGGTATGGGGTAGGTGTCCATAATTGTTATTGTGTTTAGTCGACAGTAGTCTTTTTACATGTGGCAGGACCCGTCTTTCTTGGGTGTCATATGTATGGGCGTAGACCGGCTACTGGCAGTGGGTTCAATGACACCGGAGCTTAGAAGTTCAGAAAAATGCTTTTTTTAAGGTCGGAAAGGCGCTTGGGACAAAGTCGACATGGTTTACTGGAGTGAGGCGAAGCTTGTGAACTGTGCTGTTGGTGACGACATAAATGTTGCTGGCAGCACAGGAGGCAGTTTCTTTACAATTTGTGGTGGGCAGGGCAAGCGTGGCGTGCTCGTGGTGTTCAGATCTGACGGCGGATCTGACGGGAGCCGAGGCAGCGAAGTGTACCAGGAATCAACGCGACAAGATGGCCGCTGGCCCGAAGCAGTGGCACCGTGGTTGGGTGAGCTCGGTAGAGCTCGTGAGTCGTTAGTGACTCCATTGCCCTAGGGCGCGGCCTGTGGCAGCATGGTCGCGGGTGAAACGCTTGGTGCAAATACACTGTTTGTGTTGTCAGTGGCGGTCGCACGGCTGCGCGCAGGAGCCGAAGTTGCATAGTTTGAGGTGCTGTCTGCGAGGTGTGGGGTAGGAGCTGTCAGTTCGGGAACACGTGATGCTCGTCGTGCATGCGCACTTGTGTCCGGCCGAGTATCAAACACTGCCATGTTAGGAGGGGTGTGGCCCAGCGGAACTGTCAGTACACGTTATGGCAGTCTTGATAGCACAGTTGTGAGGGGTAGCAGGAGGTAAACACACGGAGGCTCGATTGCTGGGATTGCAAGCAGATTCGGCGCACTTACTGCTCTTGCTTTGTCCTTGCTGTAGTGTCTGTAATTCCTTTGCTGCATCAGAGAGCTGGAGCTGTGATTGGCGGATCTGGATGGAGAGCTCGAAGTTTTCCTTGCGCATGCGAGTGATGTGTTCAAGCTCGACAGGGCACTTGTGTATGGTTTCTTGTAATGTCGTTGACAGAGATGTGCATGTACGGATGAGATGAGCTCGGACCGATGTGTCACGAGAGGGTTTGCTCAATGGAGCACAGGGCAAGTGAGTCTTGGACGGATGATGAAACACGGTGTTTTGCACTAGGTCCAGTGAAAGTTTATGGTGTCGCAAGAAGTCAATGCCTAGTATAGGTCCGACAATTTTGTACACTAAAAAAAGTCCATTCGAGTTTGCAGTTTGCAGAGAGTGAGATGACGTGGGAAGTTGAACCCGAGCATTGTAGTTTAGTTGAATTCACAGCTTGCAGTGAAGTATAATGAGGGCGGATGTTCGACGACGCTAAGGACGTAAGCAGCAGCGAAACATCGGCGCCTGTGTCCACTAGGAAATGGTATCCCGACAAAACGTCTTTAATGTAAAGTCGTCCGCAATTATCCGGTCGTTTCTGGACAGAATGGAGCACTGGGAGTGCCTGTCATGTTGTGCGCAGGAGGCGGCACCTAGACCTACCTGTGATTGGCGTTTGGGAAGTAGCAGGGTGGTCTGCAGTTCCGTACCGCCTCACCAAACCGTGTGTAGAAGTAACAGTACAGGTAGAGCGGTTGCATTTCCTGCGGAAGGGTCGTTGCCAGTGGCAGTGGCCGTGGTTCGGAGGCCGCAGCAGGTTCGGTTGCAGGAGCGGGCGTGACCATGGGTGGAGCCAGTGACGTGCCAGATGCTTGTTTACTCTTCCTGGAGCGAACGGAACAGCCAGCTCAATACGGCCCCGGCCGCGTCCGGATGCAGGGCGATAAACCTGAACCTGAGACTTGTCAGGTAGGCAGTGGCTGGCGAAATAGAGCAGTGGTGCATCGTGTAGCTTGTCAGCAATTGTCATTCTTTGGTCGACAGGTTCAGGAGACCTTTGAGCCAGAGCAAAGCGGATGTGAGGAGATAGTTTATTTGACCAGATGGCGAGGAGAGCTGTGTCATAGAGTAGATCGGCGCTGACCAAGGCACATAGCCATCTCTATAGATGGAAAGGTTTGTCATTGCCTAGTTGCTCATCATGGAGCACCTGGTGTATTGCTGCCTCAGTTGAGTGTGCAGGCAGACGTAGAACTGTCTTTTTGGCTAGAGTGTACTGGGTAGCTGAGTCCGGGGCGTCGACCAGGTCAGCAATCAAGTCCTCCTGGTCGTGCAGGTGGGTGATGAGGCACAGAAACCTGGTTGACTCATCGAGTTTGTGATGTTCGCACACTTCGTCCACAATTTCGAACCAGGTGGTTGCTCTGTCGGGATGAAACAGCGGCAGTGTCGGTAAGCGTTGTAGAATGTTTGGAAGAACAGGTTGAGTTGAGTTCGTCGGGACACTGCCTGACTCGAGCTGTTGTTGCTGTAGTATTCCAGAAGACTGTGCCTCCAGGGGATGTGGCAACAACGGCTGTTCAGGTGGCAGTGTGAAGGTGAGCGCGATCCATCGTGACGCGGAAGGCCGATGCAGATGAGACGCTGTAATGTGTCGATTGGGGTTGCGAAGCTTTACATGTTGCGGATGTGTTCAGATTGACGCATCAGATGACGCACCGAGGCACCGAGATGTGCTGAGAATCGTAGCGGAAGCTCGATTGGAGCCGGTGTTGGGGTGACAGATGAGAAAACGTTCGAAGTTTGAGAACGCGTGTTAGTCCACGGAAAGCTCAACATATGATCAGAGCCGGGAACCTGTGTTTCAGGGAGGCTGCGGAGGTGCAGGCTGTCCAGAAGCACAGTGTGGGAAATGATGTTGAACGTGGGATGGAATGTGTGAATGTTCACTGTTCATAGTCACTCCACTCAAAACGGTGTGCAGATAAGGCGAATGTCATGGCACAAAACACTGAGGCATAGCAGTGGAACAGAGGTTGAGGTCGGGCAAAGATAAGAAGTTATTGTTCCTGTTGCAGGCCGAAGTATCGAAGTAGGAAGGCGTGTGCTGCTGCTGAACCGAGGCAGACATGGGCGTGGTCGGATGTTGCGGAGGTTGACCTGTGAGCAAAGTAGTTCTGGCCACGTGGCAGGTATCTGTGTGGTACTGCAAGGATTTCGGCGTGGCAAACCATTGTCCTGGTGGTAGTAGGTTGACCAACAAAGTATTTGCAGAAATCGACAGTGGTCTTGCACTGCACGGAGATCTGTAAGAGCTAACTGCACAGTCGATGAGGGAGGACACATGTGGCAGGGAACAAAGGCGTTTGATAGCCAGAGTTATGCACACTCCTAACCTCACTTATTGTTGCAGGCTCGAGAATGTTTGGCGAAATCAGCCGAATCATCGAATGAGAGGCATCGTGCTGCAGACCTGGCCAGTGTACATTGCCCGCAACATGATGCATGTCCATCATAAAATCTGGCGTTAGGCATTGGGTCGAAGTCATTGTTCGAATTCTGTGTTGATGTAATGCACGCAAAAATAACACAGTAAAACGGCGAAAATGGAAGACGTTACAACTCGGAGTCACCAGTGAGGGAGAAGTGCAGGATGGTTACACCAAACAACACCCAGTTTGCAATAGTTCATTTATTCACCTAAACACATGCGAGGCTCACAAAGAACTGACATGGCGGAACAGCCCAAAGACAATGCTCAGAGTTCAAAGACAATGCTCAGAGTCCACAGATGAACGCATATTGATGCAGGTGTCGACCTTATCAGTGCCACAAGGACATGGATGGGGAGGATGTAACTACCAATTCTTCACTTTACAGCGATCCAAGCCCTTGTACATCCAAACAAGCCAAGGCAACGGGAGGGGTGTGGGGGGAAGGTCTTGATTCATCATCAGAGGAAGAAGATGCACACTCAGTGCAGGACAGTGATGAAGACTTGATTTTGTCCTCTGCAGATTCTTCAGATCAAGATGAAAATACTGTTATCTCCATACGCCAAGGTGGACTATATGGTGGTCAAAGTTCCTCAAACCAGAAAGTTCAATGACTGGAGAAGAATCTTTTGTCTCAAGAAGTGATGCTGTCCTAAAATAGTCATTGGCAGTTCTCAGTTCAAGTGCTCATTTTTGTTTTGAGGATGATCTGTCTGATTTAACAATTTATTAATAATATAGTACCAGTCTCATGGTAAACAGCTGTGTTCTGTTTGTTCACCACAAATTTGAATAGATTAGACATGTGACACAAACATTTTGTATATTTTAATTAGTTTTAAAGTTAATAAACCATTATCTTTTGAAATAAATGTTTATTTGTTTATTTTATAATAGAAAAAAAATATATTTCATAGCTTTTATCAACCTCTCTTTGCCTTTAAAAGAAACAATGTAGTTTTATAACACTGTTTCTGTTCACACTAATCTGTGGGGTGATTAGAAACACCATGTTTTAATTTTTTTTAATTTGTTGAAAGAAAATAATTTGATAATAATTTTATAAGCCGATAAAAGCAAAACAGACCTGAGCTTTGGGTGGTATTTTTTTTTTGTTTAAACTTGACAGACAATAAGTAAATTTTTCAACCAAAGTTCAAATTGTTGCTATTCACCACATTTTACAGTACCTTGGAGATGCTGTGGCCCTTTATTCGTTCTTCAACTACAACACCACATTCAAACTCACTTAAATCTTGATAGTATGCCACTGTAGCAGCAGTAACTGATTTAACAACTGTGGCAGAAACCTGTTGTCTTATATGGGCATTGCCGACCGCAGTGCCATATTCTGATTGTTTACATATCTCTGTATTTGAATAAGCATGCCTATATCAGTTTCTTTGGCGCTTCAGTGTAAATTGTATTATAAAGTTTTGAAAAGGATGATAAACAAATCCAGGAGCTTACACGTTAAGTGTGAAATTTATAACTTTAGGAGCAAAATAAAATCAGTTTGGAATATCATAAAAAGAGTGTGGCAAGAGCAGTGAAAATGTCTTACCATAGAGATAAGTTACCATGACAAGAAGGTATACAATCCTGTAACAATTTCTAACATTTTTAATAATCATGTCTCAATTGCAGCAGGACAGTTGGGCTTGTTAAATACAGCCATAAATTTATTTCAGCGAGCTAACCACAACATGTATGACCCAATTTGTATACTTCCAATAAGTGAATTTAAAAATATAATCAAGCCCTTAAAAACAAAAATATGACAGGTATTGACAACATTTCATCAAAAATTGTAAAGCACAGTAATGATTATATATGTAAAGTCCTGTGTCCAATTTTCGATGAATATTTGCAGCAAGGTGCAGTCCCAGAGAGGCTGAAGTTTGCTGTTATGAAATCACTTTTTAAGAATTAGGTCAAAACTAATTTGTCCAGCCACTGATTAACATCTCTGCTAGTTTGCTTCTCGAAAATATTGAAGAAAAAAGAATGAAATTATTGAGTCAATAACTACTGTAACAAAGTTACACCCACTGGAATTTTCTACTACTTGTGAAATGCGTTTGACTGTGTAAACAACAACATTCTTGTAAGAAAGGCCAATTTTCATTGTTTGAATGGTAGCACCAGTGGGGTAAGTTTAATGGTACTGATGTCTGTCCTGTTTCATCTGAATGGGGCACATTAAAGTGTGGAGTGCCACAAGGACCCAGTTCTGTACCTTTCTGTGTGTTATCTTCATCAACAATCTCCCGCTTCGTACAGACATTGAGAGCAAATGTACTGCTTTTGCTAATGACACTACCATTCTGTTTGAAAGATGAACAATCACTGAACTAGAAAATAAATGTAATGCTGTACTTGTAGATATCTGACACTAGTTTAAGTCTAATGGATTAACATTCAGTATTGCAAAAACTCAGTATAGCATAGTTTCATGCATGTCAACAAGAAAATGAAGTAATCCATTAAACTGTGGTACCAAAATATGTTACACTGTGAAGCTTCAAAGTTCCTGATGACAAGCTAAATTGGTCTTGCTATATTCTAGACGTTTAAGAAAGATTCATTGTGGCAACTTTTGCGCTGTATGTAATTACCACTATTGGTGATATGAATGCTAAAAAAGCTGCTTAATTAGGCTATTTTCACTCTGTCATCTCATACAGTATAATTTTTGGGGTAATCAACCCTTATACAAACAATCTTATTGCATAAAAGAGAGTAGTTAAAATCATTGTATTGATCCAAGATATTCTTGCAGGAAACCTGTTCCATAAGCTCCAAATATTAACCACCAAATTTCAATACACCTTTTCTTTGATGCTTTTTGTCTCTAGTAACCATTCTCTATTTACATCTAGTAGTTTATACTATACACTGAGTTGACAAAATTCATGGGATTGTGATATGCTCATATATGGATGGTGGTACTAGTGTGTACACAAGATACAAAAATGGCACTTCATTGGCAAAGTGTCGTTTATTCCTAGAGGATTCATGTGAAAATGTTTTGGATGCGATTAGATCTACATGACAGGAATTAGCAAACTGTGAACATGGAATGGTAGTTGGAGCTACATGCATGGGTCATTCAATTTTGGAATTTTTTAGGAAATTCAATATTCTGAGATCCACAGTGTTGGGAGTGTGCCAAGAATATCAAATTTCAGGCATTACCTCTCTCCACACATAGCGCAGTCGGCCACAGCCTTCACTTAATGACCGAGAGCAGTGGAATTTGCATAGACTTGACAGTGATAACAGACAAGTAGCATTGTGAACTAACCACAGAAATCAATGTGGAATGTATGAAAAATTTTATCCATTATGACAGTAATATAGGAACAAAGTTTTTCATGGCAGCACATATGTATAAAACATTCTCGGTATTCTTGCTGCGTCAGTTCTAGATAAAATCTCGAGCTTTCGATGATTACCTCCATCGTCATCGTCAGGAGCTGACTGTCTCCACTGCTGCTATGGTAGCCTCTATATAGCTCGAAGACAGCTTCTGATTGGTCGGCTTTTGATTGGTCGGTGATTGCATGCTGAATTCCGGGCTGCCAGACGATATTACAAAAAATCTCAAAGTCCGAGCTCCTAGACCGCCCAGGTTGAACGGACTACCGAAGCTCCATTAGGATGATGTTCCCATGAGACCTATTGTCAGTGCAATTGGTTCTCCTACTTATAAGCTGGCCAAATACCTAACAAAGTTGATGACTCCTATAGTCAGCTGGCGTGAACATCACATGAAAAACTCCCATATGTTCATTGAGAAAATCAAAGAGATTAGAGTTGGTGCAAATGACATTTCAGTCAGCCTGGATGTGGTGGACACTTTGAAAATGCTGGTGGATCTTTTTCCTCCTGAAACTATAAAGTTGTTCTGGCACGTGATGACGACCACCTACTTTTTGTATGGTAATAAATTTTATGAAATGACAGACGGTATGGCGATGGCTCTCCGTTGTCTCCATCACTGGCTAACTTTTTTATGGAGAATTTTGAAGAACATGCATTAAATTACATTGACGATACATCTATGATTTGGCACAGAAGCTCCCGAACAATTCATGGAACACATGAACAGCATCCATTTGAACATCCAGTTCACTGTCAAGATGGAGAAGGAAGGGAGACTGCCTTTCTTAGACGTTTTAGCACAACAACAGGTGGACAGGCATCTTGGCCACTCTGTATACCGTAAGCTGACGCATACCGATTTATACATGAATGCACAGAGTTTCCATCATCCTGCTCAGAAGAGAGCCATTTTGAACACGTTGCTATATAGAGGACTGCTTAAGGTCCAAGATTAACCACCCGAAGAACGTGTTCCGAAAGAATGGCTATGGTGCACACAATATAAAGGCAGCATTCTCCAAAAGAAGGAAACATGAAAATGCTGCAACCTCACAGGATGAAACACTGATTGCAGTTCTTCATTTTTGTGACATGATTTCCAGCAAAATAGGAAAAGTCCTGCATAGATGTGGTATAAGACCGATTTTTCGTCCTCATAAGAAAATTAAGGATATGATGCGTCCTGTTAAGGACAATCTCAGTCTAAGGGTTCCTGGAGTTTATAATATATCCTGTGAGTGTGGAAGCAATTATATAGGTCAGACGATTCGTATCGTTTCTGACTGCTGTGCAGAACACCAACGCCATATTAAAAATAGAGAACTGGAGAAATTGGCAATTGCGGAGCACAGCCTCACGAACAAACATAAAATATTGTTTGATGAAACTAAAATTCTGTCCCATGCCTCCACGTACTGGGATTCTGTTATTAAGGAGGCTGTTGATATAAGAATGAGCTAAAAGAACTTTAACCGAGATAGCGGATACCATCTGAGCTGCGCGTGGAAACAAGCACTTGATGCAGAGAAGCAGCAGAGACGTTCCATCCAAGGTTTACGTTCAAACGGAACTGGTGGCGCCACTGGCGCACACAGTGACACCATCTGAGACAGCAGTACGTAATCGCTGACCAATCAGAAGCCATCTTCGAGCTATATAGAGGCTACCATAGCAGCAGTGGAGACAGTCAGCTCCTGACAATGATGATGGAGCTAATCGTTGAAAACTCGAGATTTTATCTAGAACTGACGTGGCAAGAATACCGAGAATGTTTTACACATGAGGACAGTGTAGCAAAATCTGGCATTAATGGTCTATGGCAGCAGACCGGTGTTAGTGTCTTTACTAACAACATGATATCACCTGCAGTGCCTCTCCTGGACTCATGACCATATCTGTTGGACCCTAGATGACTGGAAAACCATGGCCTGGTAAGGTGAGTCCTGATTCAAGTTGCTAAGAGCTGATGGTAGGGTTCAAGTGTGGTGCAGACTGCACATAGCCATGAGCCCAAGTTATCAACAAGACACTGTGCAAACTGGTGGTGGCTCCATAATGGTGTGGGCTGTGTGTATATGGAATGGACTGAGTACTCTGGTCAAAGTAAAACTATCCCTGACTGGAAATGGTTATGTTTGGCTACTCGGAAATAATTTGCAGCCATTCATGGATGGAATTTTTATGGATGAGAATTTGTTGTGTCAGTGGGCCGCCGCTATCCGCAGTTGATTTGAAGAACATTCTGGACAGTTTGAGTAGGTGATTTGACCACCAAAATTAGTACACGCAGATTAATCAATGAACATTTTTGTAAATTTGTATAGCCATTTGTATTTATTTTTTAAGGCTTGCCATTTATAATGTTATAATTCATTTTAGTTGTTTAAGATGGTCAGTGTATGAATATTCTTTTTTTTCTGTGCCCTAAGATGTTCTCAGTATATTATGTCATTTCTACTTGAAATACACTTTCTTAATTTTTCTGTAACTTTTAAATTTACTCACCAATTTGCAACATTTTTGTAACTGTACATTTTGTTTATTGCAGCTCTTTAATGATATAACCCTGACTCAATCCACATCCTTGTGATCCATCAGAACGTGAATCCTGGATGAAATGTAACCATATTATGAGAGGGAAAGAGTCTTTTTGTTGTGCCTATCTGCAACTCAGCATCTCCGCAACATTGTGAGTAGCAACTTTCCTTCTCATAATATTGTTACAACATGAGTCCTGTTTCTCATGCAGTGAGATAGCTGACCATGCGTGGTGTGCACATAAGGTCTTTTTACATTAGGCAACTCTCCATCCGGTGAGATACAGATAGCTGTAGAAGACCCAGAAGTAAAAATGTAAGGTCTAAAAGATGCCCCACTGCATGTGAGAGTATTAAAATCCTAGTAGATAACTGCCAAAGCATTTGCAACAAAATGCCAGAGCTTGAAGTGCTCCTGAAAGCAGTGAAGCTCACATAACACCAGATGCAGAAAGCTGATTGAAACCTGAAATTGATAACTGTAAGATTTTTGATGAAAATTTAAGTGCATATCCAAAGGATAGGCTAATAGGAAATGGAGGCAGTGTGTTTGTTGCAGTTGATGAGAAACTCAGATCTACTGAGATAAATTGAAGCTGCATGCAAAAATGTTTGGGCAAGTCTAACAGTGAAGTGAGGAAATTACAGTGTTGTTAAAGGTGGGCATGACAAGACATCCTGTGAAACAGCCTGTATTCTCTGGAAAATACCTAGAATAGATAGTTCAGTACCTCACTCATGGTGGAAATATTTTGGATCTAAAGGCAACAAACAGACCTGACATCCTTGAGGAAGTCTATATCAAAACTGGTATCAGTGACCATGACCTGGTTGTGGCAACAATGGTTACCAAAGTACAAAGCACAACTAGAACATGTAGAAAGGTGTATATCTTCAGTAAAGTAGATAAAAAAGCTGTAGTGTCATGTCTGAAGGAGAAACATGAAACTTTCAGTGCAGGGCAGGAGCATGCAGTGGAACCATGATTCAAGTTTAAAAGGATATTTGACATGCACTGGATAGTTATATATGTAATAGAACAGTCCATAATGGGAGGGACCCTCCATGGTTTACAGTCACTATGAAGAAACAAAGTCTGGTTAATAAGTCAAAACAAAGCTTAAGACAATGGACAGAGATGCTGAATGAAATGCATTTGGCTGTCAAGAGACCAATGCATGAAGCCTTCTGTGTCAACCATATTAGTATAATTTCAAATGATCTTTCACAAAACTCAAAGAAATTCTTGTCATATGTAAGGGCTGTTAGTGGCACCAAAGTTAGTGTCCAGTCACTTGTCAATGAGTCAGGAACTGAAACTGAGGGAAGAAAAGCAATAGCTTAAATGCTAAACTCTGTTTTCAAATTTTTCTATACAAAGGAAAATCCAGGAGAATTGTTCCTATTTAATCCTCTTACCTAGTAGATAAGTGAGTGCAATAAGTGCTAGTGACAGTGGTGTTGAGAAACAATGGAAATCATTAAAAGTGAACAAAGTTCCAGCTCTTGATGGGATCCCTATCAGATTTTTGGTGAAAATGAGAATGTCATCCAGAGATCAATAAACCACTGCCATGTCTGAGGGAATTCTTGAGACCATAAGGCATGTAGAGATATTCAAGCAGTCAAAACTGTGTGGTGATTGCTGTTTTTGTATATCATCTGGATGAGCTGGGATTCATAAGTATGCTCATTTGCAGTCAATAACACTAAACCCTAGCATGTGCATGCATGAAGTCCCGGATTTTAGGTATGGGATAACTATTGTGTACTGCCCTATAGTTCACTATCTGTTAGCTACTATAAAGTCTGGCCATAACACCTTTTTTGGGCGCTAATTTAGTACAGGAAGCACAAAGGGTGTCAGAAGGACGTAAATCCCTGCTTGCAACAGTTTGTTAATAGCCAACTTAGCTGTGGAACCCAACTAGTAGATGTGAAAGCGTCATGGAAAGTGGTGTTTGACATACTTGCAGTGACATTCTGTAGTACACTTGAATATGGGATGGAGACTGGTACATGACGCCATTCGTGGGAAACATTGTTCACAACACACAGCGATAATCACTGAAGACAGTCAATGTGATGCAAAAATGCACAATAATGGGGTCACCACTGTGGGTACTCCAGTACTATGTCATAGTAGAAAGTCCTTAAGAAACACTTTTCACTTAAATACACTTCATTGATGGCATCTTTACACGATGTTTGCAGTGAAAAATAATGATGACATACAGAATGTGGCTGAACAGAACACACTGTCGAAACAAATCAAAGAAGCTCGTCCTCACAGAGGTGGTGGTCGACTCATGCTGAGTCAACTGCTGCCATAAGCTAATATTTATAAAATTTTGAGTTGTTGGCATTTTGATGAAGCATATATAATAGCATACCTAGTGTTCTAAGCACCAATGATAAGTCTATTACATTTCATATCATGTTCTAGTCAAGGAATAATGGTGTCAGATTTATTATATTTATTTAATATATAATGTTACATGCAAATAGAGGTACAGACATAATGGACAGAAACTCCACAAAGCACAAAGGAATTAGCACTTTTCATAAGCAATATAGACATAAAGGAAATTATTTATCAATACCAAGATGTTCAATCCATTCTAGTCTGATGCAGATGCCTCCAGGAAGTCAGTCCAGTCTTTGTAAGAGTGCAAAGGACTGTCATTGTGAAGATACTGGATGACCTATCTCAATGCACAACAATCACAGTCTGGAGATGTTATCCTTTGCTGGTTATGTAGTGCATCTGTGCACTTGCCATACCCAGTATGCACCCTGTTTAGTGCCATCTACTGTCATTCAGTTTCTTGAATCTTCAGGTTGCAGTTCTGTGAAGAATATTATTTTTAGGTGCATTTAAAAGAACTTTCCTTTGGGTGGCTGGTATATAGCAGAGTGTTGTGCAATACTCACTTGATTGTGTAGGTAATGGTAGGCATGGATAAAAATTTCAAAATATTTAATAGGAATAGTAAGATTAAACTCATCACGGACTGCAGGCTCTCTATATCACTGCACAATTAATTGCCAATATGAACTACGCAACAAAATTTAATCTTACAAAGAAAAAACATTAATCATCTCGTAGGAGAATATGTACTTGAGGTAGAGGTTTGAATCTCAACCTTTAATGACAGAAACACTTGTAAGCATCTATCTCAAACCACAAATGTTGCTATAAAATTTGGAACGGTTTGAATTCCTTAATTCCATATGTGTCTTGCTTCTTGATTGATCATAGCACACAGTAAAACAGATAATTGATTCTGAACAAAAGGCAGGCAGCAGAGAGATCAATATGCACTGTGCTCAAAAGACTGCTACCATGCAGATTATATCTCCTCTGGTGAACAAAAAACTCTCAACAAAACATGGTATAGTGTGTGGCCACCCAAAGAGTGCAGAACCTTTTAATTTCAAAATGTTGGTGGTAACATTTGTTTTACATAATCTTTTTATCCGAAGGCAAAAACTTTCCACTATTCAGACATTGTTTGATTAAGGATAGGAGTCCATTGGAATTGTGAGTTATTTTAGTATAAATTACTCACATAGTCAAAATTGTTTATGAACATGACGTACACTGAATAAAAGGTCTCATGCACATAGATATTTAAATTTGAGGGCTGGAACTTAAATAGTGGCAACTATTTATTCACAACCAATACAAAAGAGTTACATGTTTGCACCTGTCACTGTCCTTCAGAGTAGTCATCAGTGTTGTGTAGAACCCATTGCCAGTGATGTGGAAGCTGTAGTATACTGTTAGCAGACCCTGTTCTGCTGATGGTGCTAATGGAGTGGTCTAAAGTTATGGTGATTCTCATGTACAACTGTGATGGTGTTACCCTAATGCATTATGTTCCTCCATGGCAGACCGTCCACACACAGTATTACTTTTCATTTTTGGAGCATCACCTACAACCAGCTTTATGAAAGAAGCAACAACACTTTCTGCACAACCCACCCATCAACCTGCACGAGAATGCGCATACAGCACAAGCTGTTGCTGCTCTGTTCGGTCGATGGGACTGGCATGTACCATCCACCATACTCCCCAGACTTAAGTCCCTGTGATTTTGATTTGATTCTAAAGATGAAGGAACCACTTCATGGTATTCCCTTTATAACTGTTCCAGAGATTCAACAAGCAGTAAGCCGCTTCATTCACACCATCAACAGAACTGGCTCTGCTAACAGTATAATACACCTTCTATATTCCTGACAACGGACTCTACACAATGCTGGTGACTACTTTGAAGGACAATAACAGGTACAAACATGCAATTCTTTTGTATCAGTTGTGAATAAGTAGTTGCCACTATTTAAGCACTATTTAAGTTCCAATCCTCATAGATTCGTGATGAGAGTTCATCTTAGTCACTGAAAATGTTTTTGTGTGTGGCTTACTTGGAATGCTACACTGGACCCTATGAAAGTCTGCTGGTGTCACTATTCAGATCTGTTGCTATGTGAACTGCTAAGCTGATGTTATTTACTTATGATGTTATATGCTGTGATGTTTTCAACAGTTTTATTTCCCTATACACAGTCATGTTGCTCAGGGTTGGATACCTTTATTCCCTGGATCATTAACTTGCTTCACCATTTGGGCATGTCTCAAGGAAAAACAAGGGTAAAACCATGAATGAAGCCTACAATTGCATAACTGATACAATGATTTTCATTTATATTGTGTTTAATTAGTGTAATGTTCATTATGATTGAGTTGCTCTGAGTAGGGGCGTAGGAAAGGGTTGACAACCTATAGCAAAAACATAAAAAAGTCATTCATATTATCTTCAGCTCTTGAAGACAATAATTGCCTCCACGTAGCATCAGAATGGTGTCAGCTATGTTGGTGGCATGCTGAATGATGAGATGCTATGAAGATCAGAGAGATGAACGAATGGGTTGGCTCAGCCAATGTTTGAGGTGTGCCATCAGCAAACATCCTCAGATGGGAAAAAGCTTTGGAAAAGGTACCAATTAGCAAGCAATAATTGATTACATGCAACATTTGTGAAACATAATGAGCAAAAAAATTGTATAAGGAAATGCCAAGCGGGAAAGCGCCGGTAGATAGGCACAATGAATAAAACACACACACAGAATTTCGAGCTTTCGCAACCGGCGGCTGCTTCGTCAGGAAAGAGGGAAGGAAAAGGAAAGATGAAAGGATGTGGGTTTTAAGGGAGAGGGTAAGGAGTCATTCCAATCCTGGGAGCGGAAAGACTTACCTTAGGGGGAAAAAAGGATAGGTATATACTCGCGCACACACACACACACACACACACACACACACACACACACATATCCATCCATACATACACAGACACAAGCAGATATATTTAAAGGCAAAGAGTATGGGCAGAGATGTATGTCAAGGTGGAAGTGTGGAGGCAAAGATGATGTTGAATGACAGGTGAGGTATGAGTGGCGGCAACTTGAAATTAGCAGAGATTGAGGCCTGGTGGATAACGAGAAGAGAGGATATATTGAAGGGCAAGTTCCCATCTCTGGAGTTCGGATAGGTTGGTGTTGGTGGGAAGTATCCAGATAACACGTACGGTGTAACACTGTGCCAAGATGTGCTGGCCGTGCACCAAGGCATGTTTAGCCACAGGGTTTAGCCATGATGTTTGGGTTTGTGAATTTTAGGAAGTAGGTAGAAGGTAGGAGTGTGAGGTGTCGGTGGGGTCAGGAGTTCGATGGAATCCTGGCCACCCCATTGTAGCTGGTTACCAAGCCCCCACAGAACGTATCTCTGCCTACGTAGATCAACACCTTCAACCCATTACATGCAGTCTCCCATCCTTCATCAAAGACACCAACCACTTTCTCGAATGCCTGGAATCCGTACCCAGTCTGTTACCCCCGGAAACAATCCTTGTAACCTTGATGCCACTTCCCTATACACAAATATCCCACACGTCCAGGGCCTCGCTGCAATGAAGCACTTCCTTTCACGCCGATCACCTGCCACCCTACCTAAAATCTCTTTCCTCGTCACCTTAGCCAGCTTCATCCTGACCCACAATTTCTTCACCTTTGAAGGCCAGACATACCAACAATTAAAGGGAACAACCTTGGGTACCAGGATGGCCCCCTCGTATGCCAACCTGTTTATGGGTCACTTAGAGGAAGCCTTCTTGGTTACCCAAGCCTGCCAACCCAAAGTTTGGTACAGATTTATTAATGACATCTTCATGATCTGGACTCACAGTGAAGAACAACTCCAGAATTTCCTCTCCAACCTCAACTCCTTTGGTTCCATCAGATTCACCTGGTCCTACTCCAAATCCCATGCCACTTTCCTAGATGTTGACCTCCATCTGTCCAATGCCCAGCTTCACACATCCGTCCACATCAAACCCACCAACAAGCAACAGTACCTCCATTATGACAGCTGCCACCCATTTCATATCAAACGGTCCCTTCCCTACAGCCTAGGCCTTCATGGCAAACGAATCTGCTCCAGCCCTGAATCCCTGGACCATTACACCAACAACCTGAAAACAGCTTTCGCATCCCGCAACTACCCTCCTGACATGGTACAGAAGCAGATAACCAGAGCCACTTCCTCATCCCCTCAAACCCAGAACCTCTCACAGATGAACCCCGATAGTGCCCCACTTGTGGCAGGATACTTCCCGGGACTGGATTAGACTCTGACTGTGGCTCTCCAGCAGGGATACGACTTCCTAAAATCCTGCCCTGAAATGAGATCCATCCTTCATGAAATCCTCTACACTCCACCAAGAGTGTCTTTCCGCCGTCCACCTAACCTTTGTAACCTCTTGGTTTATCCCTATGAAATCCCCAAACCACCTTCCCTACCCTCTGGCTCCTACCCTTGCAACTGCCCCCATGTAAAACCTGTCCTATATACCCTCCCACCACCACCTACTCCAGTCCTGTAACCCGGAAGATGTACACGATCAAAGGCAGAGCCACGTGTGAAAGCACCCAAGTGATTTACCAACTGACCTGCCTACACTGTGACGCTTTCTATGTGGGAATGACCAGCAACAAACTGTCCATTCGCATGAATGGACACAGGCAGACAGTGTTTGTTGGTAATGAGGATCACCCTGTGGCTAAACATGCCTTGGTGCACGGCCAGCACATCTTGGCACAGTGTTACATTGTCCGAGTTATCTGGATACTTCCCACCAACACCAACCTATCCGAACTCCAGAGATGGGAACTTGCCCTTCAATATATCCTCTCTTCTCATTATCCACCAGGCCTCAATTTCTGCTAATTTCAAGTTGCCGCCACTCATACCTCACCTGTCATTCAACATCATCTTTGCCTCCACACTTCCGCCTTGACTTACATCTCTGCCCATACTCTTTGCCTTTAAATATGTCTGCTTGTGTCTGTGTATGTATGGATGGATATGTGTGTGTGTGTGTGTGTGTGTGTGTGTGTGCGCGAGTATATACCTATCCTTTTTTCCCCCTAAGGTAAGTCTTTCTGCTCCCGGGATTAGAATGACTCCTTACCCTCTCCCTTAAAACCCACATCCTTTCATCTTTCCTTTTCCTTCTCTCTTTCCTGACGAAGCAGCCGCCGGTTGCGAAAGCTCGAAATTCTGTGTGTGTGTTTTATTCATTGTGCCTATCTACTGGCACTTTCCTGCTTGGTAAGTCTTGGAATCTTTGTTTTTAATATATTTTCCCCATGTGGAAGTTTCTTTCTATTTTGTATAAGGAAATGGATTAATACACAGCAAAGATGATAATGAATAGTACTGTCTGACTGACAGCAGATGTCACCTAGGTAAATTTAAAGTGATGAGTCTATTATAAGTTTACATTTCTATAATTAATACATGTTCAATTCAAATTAAGTAATTGTTGCCACTAACAGCATTGGATTCTGTTGCCTCTAAGGCCCAATCATTGAGTCTCCTTTTTCTGTTTCTTCTTTAGAGCACAACATCACATTTTCCCTTATATTTTCAACATCTTTCATTGAGCAATAACCACATAGCCCAGTTGTCTCAAGAATCCAGACTCACATAGCTATATTGACACCGAGTGTTGCAGCCACATACAGTGTCAGTTCTATAGCAGTTCTTCCACCTCTCATTCTGTACATTCACAGACACTCCTACATATTGTTCATGGGTTGCACATAATGAAACATGTTTGTACTATGAGTTCATATCAACCCATAAGTCATCTCAAGTGCATGGATGTCACGAACTTCACAGTAGAGATCGTGGGTTACACATCATTGTTTGAATCTGTCATGACAGCAGCAGATGTAACTACATATCCCATAATTGAAGTGAGTCTATCAGTCATATGACTTTGATACAAGACACTAAAGCTTGACTGCCTCAAATCTCATAAGAGTGCAGTTATCCAATAAAACACAACAATAATTGCTGTTCTAACAAATTAACATAATTATCTTTCTATAATATTTGTGTAACCTTTAATTGTGCAACCTATTATTGGTTCTGAAGTCACAAGCACTGACTTGCACCATAGGGTGGTGGGGTTTCGGGTTCCGCTGAATAGGTCAGGAGATCACTACACTCAGCTGTCAGCTGGCGGCTACACGGGTAGCGGAGGCTGTGTGGCGTGGACTGGGTGGTTTTTTTTTTAGGTTAGAAGGCCTCGGGACAGTACTGGGTGGACTGCAATCTCAAAGGGTGCATGGCAAATACAGGATGTGCTTGGATCAAGGAACAGTCAGAATTGTAGTTGTAAATTGTTGTAGTTGTGCTGGGAAAGTCCCTGAGCTTCAAGCTCTAATAGAAAGCACAGAAGCTGATATCGTTACAGGTACAGAAAGCTGGCTAAAGCCTGAAATAAGTTCTGCAGAAATTTTTACGAAGACTCCGACGGTGTTCAGGAAAGATAGATTAGGCAGAATTGGTGGTGGAGTGTTTGTGTCTGTCAGTAGTCGTTTATCTTGTAGTGAAGTCGAAGTAGATATTCCACGCGAATTGGTATGGGTGGAGGTTATACTTAACAGCCAAACAAAGTTAATAATTGGCTCCTTCTACCAACGCCCAGACTCAGATGATATAGTTGCTGAACAGTTCAGAGAAAATTTGAGTCTCGTAACAAATAAATACCCCCCTCATATGGTTATAGATCATGGGGACTTCAACCTTTCCTCGATATGTTGGAAAAAATACTTGTTCAATACCGATGGTAGGCAGAAAATATCTTCCGAGATTCTCCTAAATGCTTTCTCTGAAAATTATTTCAAGCAGTTAGTCCACAAACCCACACGAATTGTAAATGGTTGCAAAAACACACTTGACCTCTTAGCCACAAACAATCCATAGCTAATAGCGAGCATCATGACTGATACAGGGATTAGTGATCACATGATCATTGTAGCTAGGCTCAATACCGTTTCTTCCAAATCCACCAGAAACAAACACAAAATAATTTTATTTAAAAAAGCAGATAAAGTGTCACTAGAAGCCTTCCTAGAAGACAATCTCCATTCCTTCCAAACTGACTATGCAAGTGTAGACGAGATGTGGCTCAAATTCAAAGATATAGTAGCAACAGCAATTGAGAGATTCATACCTCATAAATTGGTAAGAGATGGAACTGATCCCCCATGGTACACAAAACAGGTCCGAAAGCTGTTGCAGAGGCGAAAAAGCATGCGAAGTTCAGAAGAATGTGAAATCCCAAAGATTGTCTAAAATTTACAGACATGCGAAATTTGGCACAGACTTCAATACGAGATGCCCTTAATAGGTTCCACAATGAAACATTGTCTCGAAATTTGGTAGAAAATCTGAAGAAATTCTGGTTGTATGTAAAGTACACAAGCGGCAAGACGCAGTCAATACCTTCGCTGCACAGTGCCAATGGTACTGTTACTGAAGACTGTGCCGCTAAAGCGGAGTTATTGAATGTAGTTTTCTGAAATTCCTTCATCAGGGAAGACATATGGAATATTCCAGAATTTGAAACATGAACAGCTGCTAGCATGAGTTTCTTAGAAGTAGATACCTTAGGGGTTGCGAAGCAACTCAAATCGCTTGAAACGGGCAAGTTTTCAGGTCCAGATTGTATACTGATTAGGTTCCTTTCAGATTATGCTGATACAATAGCCCCCTACTTAGCAATCATATACAGCCTCTCACTCACCAATAGATCTGTACCTATAGGTTGGAAAATTGCGCAGGTCGCACCAGTGTTTAAGAAGGGTAGTAGGAGTAATCCATCGAACTACAGACCTATATCATTGACGTCAGTTTGCAGTAGGGTTTTGGAGCATATACTGTATTCAAACATTATAAATCACCTCGAAGGGAATGATCTATTGTTACGTAATTAGCATGATTTCAGAAAATATC
Source organism: Schistocerca gregaria (assembly GCF_023897955.1). Taxonomy (NCBI): domain Eukaryota; kingdom Metazoa; phylum Arthropoda; class Insecta; order Orthoptera; family Acrididae; genus Schistocerca; species Schistocerca gregaria. Next base: position 727,128,372 of record NC_064921.1, on the reverse strand, counting down.
GTTCTTGAGCAATGCAGCTAGCTCTTTATTCGCACGAAGTAATGGCCCCTATCGACAGGGGATCTCAGGTTGATTCCGTGTTTCTGGATTTCCAGAAGGCTTTTAAGACCGTTCCTCACAGGCGACTTCTAATCAAGCCGCAGGCCTATGGGCTATCCTGTCAGTTGTGCGACTGGATTTGTGATTTCCTGTCAGGAAGGTCGCAGTTCGTAGTAATAGATGGCAAATCATCGAGTAAAACTGAAGTGATATCAGGTGTTCCCACGGAAGTGTCCTGGGACCTCAGCTGTTCCTGATCTATATAAATGACCTGGGTGACAATCTGAGCACTTCTCTTAGGTTGTTTGCAGATGATGCTGTAATTTACCATCAAGTAAGGTCTTCCGAAGACCAGTATCAGTTGCAAAGTGATTTAGGAAAGATTGCCGTACAGACGGCAGGTGGCAGTTGATGCTAAATAACGAAAAGTGTGAGGTGATCCACATGAGTTCCAAAAGAAATCCGTTGGAATTCAATTACTCGGTAAATAGTACAATTCTCAAGGCTGTCAATTCAACTAAGTACCTGGGTGCTAAAATTACGAATAACTTTAGTTGGACAGACCACATAGATAATATTGTGGGGGAGGCAAGCCAAAGGTTGCATTTCATTGGCAGGACACTTAGAAGATGCAACAAGTCCACTAAAGAGAAAGCTTACTCTGCACTCGTTAAAGCAAAGACGTTTTTCATTGCGGCAAGATCTATTTACGAAATTTCTCTCACCATCTTTCTCTTTTTAATGAGAAAATATTTTGTTGAGCCCAACCTACATAGGTAGGAATGATCATCAGAATAAAGTAAGAGAAATCAGAGCTCGAACAGAAAGCTTTAGGTGTTCGTTTTTCCTGCACGCTGTTTGGGAGTGGAATGGTAGAGAGATAATATGATTGTGGTTCGATGAACCCTCTGCCGAGCACTTAAATGTGAATTGCAGAGTAATCATGTAGATGTAGATGTAGATGTAGATGTACTTAGGAAATGAATCAAAAGGGCAGAATGCAGTGCACATCTGAATTTGTGCCCATGACCTCCCAACTAGTACCAAGGTCATGAGTTTTATGCAGTAAAATCTCTATAGTACGAACATCCCCCACAAAAGAACCACAGTAGCTAGATAACAAATCTGCCTAACTTGAATAAAAATCCACGTAATTATGCATTCTAAATTCTTTACAGAAGGTCTCCTGTGAACCTTGCAGAACATGCTTCGGTAGCTCAGTTGGTAGAACACTTGCCCATGAAAGGCAAAGGTCCTGAGTTTGAGTCTTGGTGGGGCACACAGTTTTAATCTGCCAGGAAGTTTCATATCAGCACACACTCTATTGCAGAGTGAAAATCTCATTCTGGAAACAACCCTAGGCTGTGGCTAAGCCATGTCTCTGCAATATTTTTTTCTTTTAGGAGTTCTAGTTCTGCAAGGATCGCAGGAGAGCTTCTGTACAGTTTGGAAGGTAGGAGACAAGGTACTGGCAGAAGTAAAGCTGTGAGGAGAGGGCATGAGTAGTGCTTGGGTAGCTCAGTTGGTAGAGCACTTGCCCACAAAAGGCAAAGGTCATGAGTTCGAGTCTCTGTCCGGCACTCAGTTTTAATCTGCCAGGAAGTTTCATATCTGCCACACTCCACTGCAGAGTGAAAATCTCATTCAGAATTTCTAGTAAATTTCATAATATTATCGGTAAACAGTGTGAGTGGTTTACTGATGTAAGGAATGTAGTCTTCTGCTAGCTTTTCGATTACTGGTTTGCTTGTCACAGTTTTTATCAGATAGATATTCATGCACTTGGTGAAAAAAATGTAAAATGTCATACATATTTCACACCTCCTTGTGCTCAAGGTAGTGGACTGCAAACATTGACAGAAATGCTTTGCAGTGGTGTCTTAGGCAAAATCGAGTGTAATGCCTCCTTATTACTATGCAACATGCTCTTAACATTCTGTGTACCTTCCTGCTTAAGATTTGGAAGATGAAAATAATTACAAATCTTCTTTGCACATTTTATCACTCCACAGTGTTCCTGGACACAGATCCCATATCAATCTATCTACATTTTCACTGGAATTCAGACATGCCACTGCTTGGAATTTGGATGCTGACAATGGAATAACTCTATTTGTGTATGGTATAAAGTGATAAAGTGAAGTAATATTCTTATTTTCATCATGCAATAGTCACACCATATTTAATACCATTAGTAGTCACTGCAGACCATCAGTCCACAGGGATATAAATATGGATTTATCAGTAGAAATTAACAATGATATTGTTAATAAATAATTTATTATGTTTAAATTTTAATGGCACTCAGATGCACATGTTCTCAAACAAGCTGGTAACACAACACATACAGAAAATTTCTTTGTTGAGTGCAGCTATCTGAACTGTCAGAAGTATGACTTACTGAAAAAGTGTTTCCTCCAACATTCAGTAAATATGACCAAAAGCCATTGGGAAAGGGGGCGGCAAGCCTAAATATGTCTGCTTGTGTCTGTGTATGTGCGGATGGATATGTGTGCATGTGTGTGTGTGCGAGTGTACACCTGTCCTTTTTTTCCCCCTAAGGGAAGTCTTTCCGCTCCCGGGATTGGAATGACTCCTTACCCTCTCCCTTAAAACCCACATCCTTTCGTCTTTCCTTCGCTTCCTGAAGAAGCAACCATCGGTTGTGAAAGCTAGTAATTCTGTGTGTGTGTTTGTGTGTTTTGTTCATTGTGCCTGTCTGCCGGCATTTTCCCACTTGGTAAGTCTTGGAATCTTTGTTTTTAATTCATTTAAGATTAGAAAACATATTTGAACCCTCCGGATGCTTTCTTGGATTCATGAATTCAATTTGCAATTCCATTCTGCATATATATAGAAAGAAAGTTCTCCTTAGGAAAAATATATTAAAAACAAAGATTCCCAGACTTACCTAGCGGGAAAGCGCCGGTAGACAGTCACAATAAAATAACACACACACAAAATTTCGAGCTTTTGCAACCGGCGGTTGCTTCATCAGGAAAGAGGGAAGGAGAAGGAAAGATGAAAGGATGTGGGTTTTAAGGGAGAGGGTAAGGAGTCATTCCAGTCCCGGGAGCGGAAAGACTTACCTTAGGGGGAAAAAAGGATAGGTATATAGTCGCGCACAAACACACACACACACACACACACACACACACACACACACACACACACATCCCAAGGCCTTTGGATAGGACAGAGGTTTCGGATTGGGACAGAGGTTTGGAGGAAAGGTTAACTACTGAATTGGGGTGTTGTGGTTCCAGATTGTGTTGACTAGAATTTTGAGGTGTTGGGGGGAGTGAAGCTGGAAGTGGGAGATTGAATAGATGGGAGAGACTGGGTGTGCAATGAGAGGAGGTTGAGGTTTGTTGGAAAGGTTGTGGAGGGTGAGTGAGTTGCCTTTCCAGAGGTGGGAAACCAGGAGATAGGATAGTTTTTTGAGGTGGAGGGTGGCATGCTGTTCTAATTTGTGGTTGGCCTATAGGAGGATGCTATGAACAGCCGGTGTGGATGTGGGAGAGGAAAGATTGAGAACTTTGTTTTGGGATAGGAGTTGATGGGTGTGTTCATTGGCCGAGTCGATGTATAGGTGAAGTATTAGACGGGTGAGGGCTATGGATTGTGCAGTTTGGAACTGGTCTAAGGACTGATGGAAAGAAGGATTGCAGCCAGAGATGAGAACTTTAAGTGTGAGGCCTTTGGGGGTAATGCCAAATGTCAGACAAGCCTGAGTAAATAAAATAAGGGAGTGTAATCTGGCTAGGGTGAAGGCATGTTTAAAGTTTTTAGGTTATGGTTTGGAAGTAAATTACGTATTATTGAGTATAATTAGGCAGGATAAAATGTGTGGTAGATTACGGAAAAAGGGAAGATGAATACAAAGTGAAACTGCTTGTACAAACAAAAAGAGAAAGTAAGATGATAGAAAAGATTTCGAAATGCAACAGAGACAATAACAAACGTAATTGTTGGGTTCATATTTAATGATGTAAATAAAATAGAAAGAAACTTCCACATGGGAAAAATATATTAAAAACAAAGATTCCAAGACTTACCAAGCGGGAAAGCACCGGTAGACAGGCACAATAAAATAACACACAAACACACACACAAAATTTCGAGCCAAGCAGGAAAGTGCCGGTAGATAGGCACAATAAATAAAACACACACACAGAATTTCTAGCTTTCGCAACTGATGGTTGCTTCTTCAGGAAAGAGGGAAGGAGAGGGAAAGACGATAGGATGTGGGTTTTAAGGGAGAGGGTAAGGAGTCATTCCAATCCCGGGAGCGGAAAGACTTCCCTTAGGGGGAAAAAAGAACAGGTGTACACTCGCACACACACATATCCATCCGCACATACAGAGACACAAGCAGACATATATAAATTAACTAATGTGTAACTAACAAAGCAATGTAACTAACAGAAGGAAACACTGCAGTAATAAGAAACTTCGTGAGAATAAACTATAATATGGCTACAACAGATTCCCTTTTACTATTTTTCCGAAAGGCAACAGTGTGATTCATATCAAATGCCATTGCTCACGTGGGACTGTCAGTCTGAAAAATTTGTTGTGCATTCTGCTACTGCTGCTCTAGTTCAAATGAAACAAAGGAACAACATAGTACTGTTGATTGCAGGAAGGAACTTGGATCACATGACTCCCACATTTACACAGACTATAAGGAAAGGAAAAAATACATTTTTGCATACTGTCAGTTCATGTGTGGCTACTTCAGGGTTAACATAGCGCCAGTGAGAATCTCACTGGATGTAACCTTGAAATATTTTGATATAATTCCAAGTAATGTTTTCTGAGCATGTTGTCCTTCATTAACAAAATCTTAAATTCAGATCACAGATCTTAATCTTCCACACTCTGACTTAGTACTTCTGGTAATTGTGAGAGGGCATCAGCTATGATGTTATCTCTTCCTGTCATGTAAACAGTCTCAAATTCATATTTTTATAAAATTAAAGGCCATCTTGCAATTATTGGGTGGAGTAGTTTATGTGTTTGCTGGAAGCTTAATGCCTGATGGTCACTATAGATTGTAGTATGTGTTACTGTTAATTAATAACGAAACTTTTTGAAAGATTAAACCATATCATGCGCATCCATTTCTGTGGTGCTAAGCTTATTCACACTCCATTAGGATCCTGCTTGCACAGGCTGCTGGACAAAAGGTCAGTTTTCCTTCGATATCCTTTACTAGGAGAATTTTGAATTTACTAGGGCTAATTTGATCTTATGAAAAGCAAGTTGGCAGTTGGGAGGCCACTGCCAAAATTTGTTATTCCTCAATGGGTTAAATAGTAGTTCTGCAGTTAATAGTTGATTGGGAATGAAACATGTACAAAATGAAGCTAATCCAAGGCATCCCTCCAGTTCTTTCTTTGAACTCAGGGCTGCAAAATTACTAATCACAGTGATATTTTACTATCAGCTAGAATTCCAGTTGACCAAATTTCGATTTTTTCTGGTTTATTGTTACTCCTACCTGGAAAAATCTAACACTTTCTGCAACAATGCAGGGTGTTCCTGCCATGTCTTAGATGCTATTAAGAAATCATTGATGAACAGCACCACTCAATCACACAGGTCAGGTCCAAGAACAGTTTTGAAGGCTGTGATAAATACACTGCGGATTACACTGAGTCCAAAAAGAAGTACTTTTAAGTTATAACTTCTGGGTGAACAGACATAGTGGATTTTTTCAGTGCTTGCTCCAAAGAAACTTGCCAGTACGATACCACAGATCAGGACAGGTCAAAAATTTAACATCTTGAAACTTCTGAATTAATTTTCTGTATTTTGTGGTCATGTCAGACTGGGATGATCACTTTATTTATCTCTCTTGTATTCAATGCAAATGTCATGCTTGCTCCTGATGCCAGCCATGGTGGCCGAGCAGTTCTAGGCACTTTAGTCTGGAACCGCATGGCCGCTACGGTCACAGGTTTGAATCCTGCCTCACGCATGGATGTGTGTGATGTCCTTAGGTTGGTTAGCTTTAAGTACTTCTAAGTTCTAGGGGACTGATGACCTCAGATGTTAAGTCCCTTAGTGCTCAGAGCCATTTTTTTGCTCCTGATTTAGTCGTTGCTAGCAATGGGCTGCAATAAGGACAAATATACAATTCAATCAGTTCTTCAGATTTCCTGGCCGACATCTGATCTTTGATAGAGTATGAACTGTGATAATAGATTCAGTGGGATACAGCATTCAGATGACATGACTAGCATTGCACAATTCCAAACCCATTTTCATACACTTGTGCATTCTGTTGTATTAGCTTAATTCCTATATTGATGGAATGCTTATTGTTCCAGGCAGATGTCTTTCAAATCTGTTGTTACAATCTATTGTTATCACTAGCCATCCTCTTGATAGTAATTCCTTGACAGTACTGGCCTATTTGCCTCATATATACACCAAAACTTCAACATTAAGATGGCACTTGCCTCAAGAAAGTTGACTACTGCATCCTTTTCTCTAAACAGATCAAGTCCTACTATGCAGCCCATGACAAGATTCTGTAAAATAAAGATGATGACTCTGATGGCTATGTTTCCTTTACATTAAGTCTTGTCTTCAGCCTCATATTCCTTGACTGTCTCCCAATTGCTCTGATGATTAGGCTGTTAGCTATGGAAAAGATAGTTTCCTGCAGTAGCTCCAGTATTCATCTGCATAATGTGGTCAGAATCATGTTAACAGTGAAGCCTGTGTCTAAGGCTACTACAACAATTTTACCTTCCATTTCTGCATCTATGGGGGACTGTGATATAGCTGAGCTATTAATCTGGCTTCGATTAACATCTTGTGACAACTCTTCCAGGATGCCATCCTTGTTGTTGTACCTCAATATCTCGATTAAGTTAACTTGGTCCCTATTTCTATTGATGACTGACACATAAGGGAAATATGTCATTTTTTCTAGTTTTATGGATCTTGGTGTGTAGTTCACCTATTTTTATCTACCAGCTCTGTGATTATTGGAGTTTAGTTTCACCAATCAGAGTTATTTGGTTGTGGCAGCTGGTTACTCTGCCAGAGATTTGAAAGGTGGTGGTCTGGATTACACCATCACTCCTGTCTCTTATTATTGTATCTGTTACAGTTGTTCCTATTAATTCCATAGTTGTTCCTATGATGATTATTCACTAGATTTTGTGATGTGTCATTTCCTGCTTCATGATAATTTCCAGTTCCACTGAATCCTCGATTATGATGTGCACCTATACGCCTGCCTCATCAGCAACCTGTGGTGTGCTTCCTTTTGTGTCTTCAATACTATGTCAGTGAAATTGAGGATAGGCACAAACTCTTCAAGATTTGATGGGTACATGTATCAAATTTTCACTTATCTCTATTGTTAACTTCAATGAGTAAAGTGGCGCAATGGTTAGCACACTGGATTTGCACTTGGGAGGATGCCGGTTTAAACCTGTGTCCAGTCATTCTGATCCAGGATTTCTTTGATTTTCCTAAATCACTTCAGACAAATGCCAGGATGGTTTCTTTAAAAGAGCATGGCCAACTTCCTTCTCCATCCTTTCCTAATCCGATGGGACCAATGACCTTGCTGTTTGGTCCCCTCATGAAAATCATCCATCTATCCATTTGTCAATTCACCTTAAAAATTTATAGTATATCCCAATGTGACATCAGTTCATCCCATATTGAGCTTTGTTGATATACTTCTCAAAATATTTGTGTAGGTCATCTTGTCTGGAGTCAAAACATTTAGGACTGAAGACTACCTTCCTTAAACTTTCTTGTATTCCACTGGACCAATACTTCTTTAAAAATGCCCATTCAAATTCATTGTGTGTTTCACATGACTGAGTGGGCTCTGCATCCTTGTGAATGTATCTGCTGACACAGCCTATATACTGGACTTCACTCCAAGAAAGTGATAGTGCACATCTAAAGGCTCATATAAAGACAATTGTATGTATACATTTTTTGCCTGATAAAAACACCTGAAATTGCCAATGCTTATATCAACTTTTCCTCCATCATCATAGCTGCATGGTCAGTCATCACTCCCCACACACACTGCATTTGAATAGAGAAGTTCACATCTAATTCTGATCTCTTATTTTGTGGATTCTCTGGCAACAGTGCATGTACGTGCATCTAGTCAGAATTATTCACTATAGATTGGTCATCATGCAATACATCCTTAACATCAGTAAGCTCTTTACTCAGGGATTCAGTGTGCTTTCAAGTGCCAGATTGCCAGTGTGAAAAATTATCTCCCAACTGAACTTTAATCTCATGAATCTCATGAATCCCAGTCTTTGCCTAAACTATCCTTCTAGCATGATGTAATCACAGCTGCTGCCTGGACCTCTCCTTCTATTATATTACCGATTTGCTCATCTGCTCATATCTAATTTGGCAGCAAATTGATCTCTTTGTGGAGCAAATGACTCATTAATCTTTATTTCTTCTTTCAGAGATAGTAACATGTTGTGACAACTGTTTTATGGTGTCCAAAATAGTTCTTTGATTGGGTCTTAGCACAGCTAACTCATTGGTTAAATGTATGACCACTTCAGGTAAGTGTTGAGGAGTTTTTTTGAAAGCAGATATCTCATTAGCTAAAGATATATTTTGGTCAATTTAATCTCGTTTTGTTGATATTACATCTTGTTTCTTTGACATTACTTCCTGCTTCTCAGTAAGTATGTCCATTTGATTGAAAACTGTGGCTAAAGCTCTGGCAAAATCATTAATCTTACAAAATAATTCTGCTAAAGTATCAGCATTTGGTTTGTCTTGAGCAGCAGGCTCAGTATTTTCCATAACCTGCTGAGCATTACTGTCATCTTTATTTCCTATTCTGACTTGGTGTCGTGTCGTTACCATAACCAACAACACCATGGAAAAAATGAAAACTTCCTCCAAAAGCAATTAAAACAAAGAAATTCAAGTTAGTTAAATTTTATAATAATTAATTTGAAATCTTTTAACTGAGAAAAAAATGTAGAAGCACATATCTATTTGCTGCATAATGAGCACAATTATCTGCTGGAAAAAAAAGAAAGAAATACGTTGCTTATAATTCAGCAGTATAACTGTCAGACATCAATCCACACCTGGCTTTCTTGGTCCTCCACTCGTTGTGCAAGCCATGAAACATAAAAACATACAAGAGATGTAATACATATTTATATGAGAGTACATTGAACATCTTTGCTATAATTATCCTACTAACTGTACTTACTTAAATGTCCTGGAACTTAGTTGACAATAAAAAATATCATTTTGAAGTTTGTTTAAATGAAGTCTCCTTCAAGTGGCTAGTATATAGCAGAGTGTGGTGCATTGCTCACTCGATTGTGCAGATAAGGGATAAAAATTTCAAATTAGTTAGTAGGAATAGTATGATTAAATTCATCTGTATCTACCCCCACAACATACTCTGCAATCACATAATGGTGTATATAGGAGGTATTTGGTACCACTAATTGAACACCCTCTTCATTCTTCCACTCACAAATCGCAAGTTGGAGGATTGACTTTCAGTATGTCTCTATATTAGCTCTAATTTTTAGAATTTTCTCATCATGGTCATTTCATATGTATGTGGGAGGAATTAACATATTGTCTGACTTACCCTGGAAACTGCTCCCTCAAAATTTCAGTAGAAACCTACTCATCGCTAACTGCAGGCTTTCTATATCACTGCACCATTAACTGCCAATATGAAATATGCAACAAAATTTATTTTTTCAATGAAAAAAGTAATCTTACAATAATAGAATACGTACTCAATCCTGAAAGTAGCGGATTACATCTCATGGTTTAATGGTGGAGACATTTATTAGTACCTTTTTAGACCATAAATATCACTAAAACATTCTGAACAAGTAGAATGGTGATCTCAGTGCTGTAATTCTGTTCATGTGTTGCTCCTTGATCTTGCAGTGGTAACATTCGTATCAGATCACTGAAATTAAACACTGTCAGGCTGGGCTAATATTTGTATGGGTGACTATCCAGTCTGCCAAGCGCAGTTGGCCAGCATGGTGCATTCATCCTCAGTGAGACAAACTGAGGAATTACTTGATGGAGAAGTAGCAGCTCCAGTTTTGTAATCTGGCATACGGCCGGGAGAGCAGTGTGCTGACCACATGCCCCTCCATATATGCATCCGGTGATGCCTGTGGGCTGAGGACGACACATCAGCCAGTCAGCACCATTGGCCCTTCATGGTTTTCTCGGGTGGAGTTTGGTTTTTTATACTATAGAACAGGTAATGGATTCTGAACAAAAGATGGTTAGCAGAGAAAACAATAAATATTGTGCACAAAAGACCACTGCCATGCAGACAACATCTGCTCTGGTGAACATAAAACTCATAACACAACAGGATGCACTATATCTGGAACCATTGTTGTAGTGGTTTGTTTGTTTTCTTATTCCAGTTAAGTACCCAATGATGTCTTGATTGGTAACAGCCATTTTGAAGGTGTTCAGTCAGATTTAGTGGCAGTTGTTCAGATTTTAAACATCTGTGGTTTAATTGTGGAAGATCTACAAGGACTGGCAAGACTACATTTTCAACAATTTTTCTAAATTCACAGAGGGGGGCCTATTTTCTATGTTTTTCTAGAGGTAACAAGTTCCATAACACCAGAAAGTTGTCTATAGTGAACTACTGTCTGAAAGAAGCTGCACAAATATTTAATCAGATGGTAATAGGATTTCTTGTGGCACAAGCTGCTTTATTAAATGTTCAAAAACATAAGTTTTTGCACTTTTCATATTGAAAAAAACCTAATATTTTATGATTACTATATCAATGAGTCACAACTGAAGTTGATTAGTTCATACAAATACTTGAATGTAACAAGTTGTAGGGATATGAAATAGTTCTGTCACATAGGCTATTCATAGGTGAAGCAGGTGGCACATTGTGGTTCATTGGTAGAACACTAGGATAATACAATCAGTCTGCAAAGCAGACTGTACGAAATACTTATGTGACCCATCCTAGAATATTACTCAATTATTTGGGACCCATGCAAAATTGGACAAAGAGGGGATATTGAATGTTCACAGAGAAAGGCAACAAAGATGGCCACATGTTTGTTTGATAAATGAGAGAGAGTTGCAAAGACGAAAGAATGTAATTGACAAACACTTGAAGATATATGCAAATTTTTCTGTGAAAACTTACGTAGGAAGATTTTAGAACCAACTTTAAGTGTTGAATTTAGGAACATGTTACAGTCCCCTATATGTTGCTCACACAAGGGTCACAGACATAAGATTAGACTGTTACAGCACACTCACACAGATATTTAAGTAATCATTCTTTTTGCACTCCAGATGTGAATGGAATGGGAAAGAGCCCTAATAATTGGTACAATGGAATGTACCTTCCACCACACTTTCTCTATGATTTGTGAGGTATAGATGTATGGATTTAGACAAGACATCTGCATGGTGCAAAAAGTGACAATTGACTCTAAATCATAAAAAGAATCTGCTAAATATCAGTTACTTGATAAATCATACAAATCTAAAAGCTGTAATCTCTACTAAATGCTTAGGGATTACAAGCACAAATAACTCAAAATGGAATGATCCCATATATAATATTTTGGGGAAAGCAAACTGAAGAATGTGATTTATTGGCAGAACACTTAGAAAATGTAACAGTTCATTGAAGAGGCTGCTTACACTATGCTTGTCCACCCTCTTCTGGAATACTGCTGTGTGGTGTGGGCTCCGCATCACACAGAATTGATGGAGGACATCAAAAAAGCTCAAAGAAGGGCAGCTTTTTCTGTATTATCATGAAATAAGGGAGAGAGTGCCAGAGAAATCAGAGCATGCACAGAAAAATTTAAGTGTTTGTTTTTCCTGCATACTGTGTGAGAGTGGGACAGTAGAGAAGTAGCTTAAAGGTAGTTTGATGAACCCTCTGTCAAGCACTTAATTGTGAATTGCGGAGTAATCATGTAGATATAGATGTAGATGAATAAAATTGCAAAAGTTCTTACCAGTACTAACTTTGTAAAATTGTTCTAGCATTACAATCAACTCTATCTTGAGAATGCTGTAAGATGAGTTAACATGGATATTGATCATTGTTGATAAGGTGCCACTTGAGTATATACAACATCTGATCAAAAATATCTGGATACCTATTTATGGACATTAATATGGGGTGTACCCAACTTTGCCTTTATGATGGCTTGAACTTTGCTGGAGACACTTTCAGTGAGGTGTCTAAATGTCTGAGCTGGAATGACATCTCACTCTTCATCAAGATTCGAAACCAGAGAAGGAAGTGATGTCAGACACTGGGGTCTAGAGTGAAGTTAATGTTCTAACTAATGCCCAAGGTGTTCCATTGTGTTTAGGTCAGAACGCTTAATGCACCAGTCAATTTCAGGAGTATTATTGTCCACAAAGCATTGTCTCACAGATGCTTCTATATGACATGGTGTACAAAGAACTGTCATCTCCAAACTGTTCTCGTGCTGTATGTAGTACACAACACTATAAATTGTGTTCATGTCCTTCCAAACTTGGGTTTTCTCAATCACAATAAGAAGATCACACTCTAACCATGAAAAACACTTCCATCCAGTAACACCACCTCCTCTGTACTTCACTGTTAACACTACACACAACAGCAAGGTATAGTCTCCAGGCATTTTCCAAACCAAAACCATTCCATCAGATTGACACAGGTTATAAGATGAGTCACCACTCCAAATTACTTGTTTCCAGTCATCTTAAGTCTAGCGGCATTACTCTTTGCACCACCTCAAGTGCCCCTTAACACCAACAACAGAAACAAGTGACTTATGAGCTGCTTGGCCATGGTACCCCCCCCCCCCCCCCCCCCCCCCCCTTATTCTTAACTTCCTTGGCGCAGTCATTCCACTAGCTGGATAGCTGGTAGTACTTTGAAACTCAAGAGTGATTCTTTCCAGTGATTTCATATGATTTTGTACAATTACCCACCACAATGCTCCATGATCCCTATCCATCAGTACATTAGGCTACCTGGTCATGGTTTAGCTGTGATTGTTCCTTCAAATTTCCACTTTACTGTCATATCACCAACAGTCAACTTGGGCTGCTTTAGAATGGCCGAAAATGTCTCTGATAGATTTGTTAATTAGGTAACATACAATGAATAGTCCTTGTCCAGCTGTTAGTCACAGTAGGGTGCTGCAGACTTCTAGCAAAGAAACTAAGTGTAGGCCCATATCAAAAAAGTAGGAAGGGAAGTCTTGCTGCTAGATACTAGCCATGGCAGGGATGCCAGATGGTACAAGACAAATTAGGAACAGAGTACCAGGGAACAAGTATTATGAAGCCTTTGCCAGGTGAGAAAGGACATAGAGAATTTGTGCAAATATTTTGCCAAAGAAGATCAGGTTATTGTAGTAGGTGGAGTGTGAAACAGTCTGGCTAAGGACAATAATTACAGCATTAGTGATGACCTCATGAAATAGGAGTAGCAACTACACAAACAAATGTGAGTTTTGTGGAAGTCCTACAGCACCATGACCAGCCCTTGGTTAACACTGCTGTGAGCCATGTGAACACTGAGTTAAACCCACTGCTGCTGCCTGAAATTAAATCTCTTATGAGTGCAATGCCTGTTGCTACAATTGGAACGTGGGAATATACTAGGCACAGCCTGCACTTGCATAAGAGAGGCAAAGATAGGTTGGTAAAGCTTCTTGCAGAAAATGTATGGCAAGCCACCATCACTCAAAGCAAGATCCCTGTGGTTATTAGTGTCAGAGGGGTACTTTTTTTTGGTTAGAATTGGAAAGCAGGTACCATGATTTGAAAGAAGTCAGAATAACAGAAGAACCCAATAAAATGTTTACATATGCATAGAAAAGTGAGGTTACCTTATTTCAACAAAATATTAGAGGACTGAGTAATAGGGTAGAAGAGCTTCTTGTCTGTTTGGAAAATTACAGAGCTCTGTAAAGAGAGACATCCTGTTCCTATCTGAGCACCACATAACCAAATGGTTAGGTAAGTTACCTGTAAAAGATTACATGCTAGCATCTTACTCTTGCAGAACCAACTTGGGAAAAAGAGGAATTGTTACATATAAAAAGAACGAACACAAGTTCAAAAATACAAAGGCAAGTATATTTTGTAGTGATGAGCACATAGAAGTGTGTGCTTGTGAGTTAATACTGAAAAACAGTTCACTTTTAATTGTAACTGTGTATAGATCCCCCTGAGACATTTGGAACTGTTTATGAGGAACCTAGATTCCTTACTAAGCCATCTGTCAGGAAGTAGGAAGAAGTTAATAGTCTGCAGTGACTTCAATGAATGAATGAAGGATTCTGATAAGAAAAATAATCTGGAAACAATTTTGAACCCTACAATTTTATCTCAGTAATTAACTTCTAACACAGCTGGATAAAGACAGTAGGAACCTAATTGATAATAATTTCTTTGTTGAGGATCAAAGCAAGAAAATAACTGTCTACCAGTAAAAAATGCTGTCTCTGATCAGGATGTTTTGAACTGTGGAGATGCATTGGGAAAATGTTTCTGTCATAGATTCATGAGTAGAAACACATCTGGCAAAATGATGTGTTTTGGGCATAGTCTTAGAGAATAGTACTTGAATGCAGGCCATGGTAGTATGGTACATTAATATCACTTATAAAAGCCGGTATAAACTGAATGGTGCATGAGGTAGTGCTGTGGATGGAGATTTTCAAGTCATCTGTTGCTTGTAGAGGAATAGTCGACAACAGCTCGAAATCAGTCTTGATGTCATAGTGCAGGGGACTGACATCAGAGCTCATATCCACAAGGAAGAATTGTTTTGTAGTTAGCCGTCCATAGGTGGTGTAAAAGTGACATGAGCCTGTGCAACATGTGAGGGCGAAAGATGACTTTGTTGTGTTGAACAGGCTGAAGTGCCTATTTCAGGCTGCAGAAAGCGTTTGGAAACTTACATTGTTTTCATAATTTTTGAGCTGTTTGCCTAAAGGTAGTATGAAACCAGCAGAACAACAGTAGCTCTTGTTCCATGGTGGGGTGGGATGTTCATGGTGCGGTGTTTTGGGCTGAAAGGTGAGGCATGATACCATTCTCAGGTTGTGTCAAGCTGTCTCAGCTGGCAGTGATTGGCATTGAAGATGTTAATGCCCTCATGCTGCCTGGTGTGACATCATCCTGGTTGTTTATTAATTGATGGTGATGGTTAATGGCGAACATACAGTCAGTTAGCATGAGTCATTTGCCATGAGGTTCAGACTCAAGTATAATCATAACTAGTTGTACTTGTGTTGATAGTTTAACTAACAATTGTGTCCATAATACTATGTATGGCGTGAGGGAATGGTCAGTGTTGGCACAGAGACGTCACCAGAGGTGTAACAAAGTGCTGTTGAGTAGCTGTTGATCATACATAGCCTCCTCTACTTGTTGTTTAGGGATATGTGAGAGGCACTGTAGGGGTGTAAACTTTGTTATGTCTTACTTGTTCATTTGAGGCAGTGACAATATGACATTACTGATGACTTCTGCATGACCTGCTAGATGGCAGAGCAAACTGAGGTATCTAGCATCTTCACTAAGTACTCCTGTTGCCATAAAAATATTGTCAATCATCGAGAACCATGAAGCGGGGTTGGCAACATCAAAAGGTGGTAATGTGAAGTGACTACTAAGCTTTGGACATGAAGTGAATGCTGATTTTGCAGCACTGTCTCTTGTGGCAGGCAAGATGGCTCCTGACTGTGCAAGGAGTCTGGATTGTTTTAGCAAAATAGTAAATGACTGGGTGTTTACGTATCGTGATGCAGAAGATGTGAGATGCACACAATTTGCAGTGCATGTATGTTGCACTCAGTTTTGAAAGGAGTGTTGCCCACAAAAGCACTATCCTCCAAATCTAAAAGCAAGTCCATAATGTAAGGCAACAGGGCCAGCAGTTGTTTATGACCCATGAATGGTTGTTGTGGAGTGATATGCAAATGTTCATATTGCACAAGCAACATGGAAGTGCAGTTGATGCGAAAATGTTCTCACAGGCACTCTGGGATCATTGTGCACTTAACACTATTACTAGCATAGTTGCACTCATGGTGTGAGAGTGGACTGCTAAGTGGTAGGTATTGATGATGAGCTGGGGGTATAATGATGTCAGTAAGGACAAGTCTTGAGTCATCAGCACACTTGGATTTCAACATTAATTTGTCCACACTGAGAATGCTTCAAATCCTGCACTGGAATCCTTTTGTCACTGCAATCCAGAAGCAGTGGGCTGGTTAGAGTGTCATATGACAGCCACATTGTCATGACAAAAAATTGAAGAATTGTGCTTTTTGCAGCTAAGGTGAAGTCACTATTGTAGACAGATCACAGTACAGGCCAGTATTTATGACTACCATAAATAACAAATGTGGCAGACACATCTATGTAAACTTCATTAGCCAACATAAATACATGCAACTGCCTTGGATCACAACTCAGATCACACTACTACCTCTCTCTGCACAACCCAAAGATTTCTCAGTTTATTTACCAGAACTGGGACCAAATACGGTTCAATCCCGATGAGTTCCACCTGACATTCATTGTACCACACTATGCAAAATTGGACGAATTGGCTTTAACTTTTTATGGAAATAAAATAAATGAGTCTCGAGCAATATAAGTGTTGGAAGAATTATGGTATTGTAAACCAGACTGTGAGGTGCTAATAATACAGTTTACAGACTATTACAGAAATTATGCATACATGCCCAAGATGTTAGGAGTGCACACAGACACTTTGATTTCAAATTAGGACACTATAGCGAAGTGTGGTATCTTAACATTTATCAGAGCCTCAATAAAATAGAATGTCCTTCTCAGATGCACAGTGCAGAAAAGATAGAAAATGGCCTCATGGGTGAGGAAACTTCCTTATCAGAGTCAAAAGTTTAGGCTCACCAATGAGTTGGATAAGGAAAGGAAATATTGAACAAATGTGTGCAAATAAGAATTTTAGATTGGAAGTGTTGGCTAGATTGTATAATGTATTGGAATTTAACAAGATGGCACACACAGTACATTCCACTGTTGGCACCAATTTCAAAACTCTCAGAAACATCAGGAAGTAGGCTATGCTGACAATGTCATAGGGTATGAAAGTAATATTTCACAGAGTGAAATGGACGAAAGATGGGATTTGCAGTTGTTGCCCATGCCATCATACCTATTTGGAGCTTTGCAGTCATCAGCTGTGACTGGACTTGTTGATGGCCTCTGTAGGACATATTGTAAATGATCTTCTGTCTAATATACAGCAAGCAGAATTAGCTCTTTTTGCAGATGACATTAGTATTGCAATCATTGCAGGTAGCAACAGAAGAAATGGTAAATGAAGTACTTAAAAAGTATCATTGATGGGTTTTCTATGAATGGTTCCACAATTGATTTTTAAAAAAAAAAATGCATTATATTCAGTTCTGCACATCTAGGGGTACTACACAAATGGTGTGTGTAAAACATGGTGATGAAGTGATAAATAGAGAGGAAACATCAAAATTCTTAGGTCTCCATACTGATCAGAATTTAAACCTTAAAAAGCACATTTTGGAACTCCTATAACACCTTGGTTCAGCCACATTTACACTTTGTCTTTAGCACAAACAGAGGTGACACACTAAGTCGCTACCACCGTTTATGCAGCACGTCAACTTTGCAGTGATAAAAAACACTCTTAGAATTCACTTAGAAGAGTGAAACTTGATTTGTTCTATTCAGAAAACTCCAAACAATTTTATAATAAAAAAACAACAAAAAAACCACTAATTTGCCTTTTACATCATTCCGGCTCCTCTTAAGTGTTATGGATAATATCAGATTTTGGAGATGAAGATGTTAGAAAGTTGAATTGCTTTTCCTTTTTTTATTTACTAATGACTTAGAGCATGATATTCTGGGGTAACTTGTCATTGAAGAAGAAAGTGTCAGTGCATAGAAGTGTGCAATAAGGATAATTTGTACTGTACACTCCAGAACCTTTTGTAGAAGGCTCTTTAAACAGTTATGTAGATTGACAACAACTTTGCAGTTTATGTTTGTAATGAACAATTGATCACTATTCCACAAAAAATTAACCTCCATAAATATTGTAACAGAAGGAGAAATGTCTTGTACTATCTTTCACTCAGCCTCAGTATGGCACAGAAAGGAATGAGATATGCAGCTATAAAGTATTTTCCCACT
Organism: Schistocerca gregaria; assembly: GCF_023897955.1. Lineage (NCBI taxonomy): Eukaryota > Metazoa > Arthropoda > Insecta > Orthoptera > Acrididae > Schistocerca > Schistocerca gregaria. Next base: position 727,110,081 of record NC_064921.1, on the reverse strand, counting down.
TATGCAGTTATGTAAAGAATTTAATTAGCTCACCAGACAAAGTATTAGTCACCCCTTTAAAAGAACCACTGGTCACTCTGAAGTGATACAGTTGGCTCCAGGCAGTCATGTGATAACCTACTTCTGATGTAAGTCATGGCAGTGAAGTGGTGTGTATGTGCCAACAGTTGTGTGGAATTACTAAAATGTGCAAATGACTCAGTGTGGAGACATAATGGCTGAAAACAACAATGAACACACTGTGACTGAAATTGCCGACTTGTTGGTGTGTCACCACAGACTGTCCAACAGCTCTACCAGGAGCAGTGGTCACTCACACCCACGTAATACAGTGTAAGAACAGTGTTTGTAAAATTGTTCTTGGCAGCGGCTGAAGATGATTGTCATGTTTATCAATGACAACAGGTTTGGAACACAACTGGTATGGTATGACCTGACAAGTCATTATTTTGTCTCTCTTCAAATGAGATGAGGCACTGATGCACTAACTGCCCAATTAGGTATTCCCAGGGCTACATCTATGCATTTATTCCTATTTTGTGTAATACTTATGCAGTTATGTAAAGAATTTAATTAGCTCACCAGACAAAGTATTAGTCACCCCTTTAAAACAACCACTGGTCACTCTGAAGCGATACAGTTGGCTCCAGGCAGTCATGTGGTAACCTACTTCTGATGTAAGTCATGGCATTGAAGTGGTGTGTATGTGCCAACAGTTGTGTGGAATTACTAAAATGTGCAGATGACTCAGTGTGGAGACATAATGGCTGAAAACAACAATGAACACACTGTGACTGAAATTGCCGACTTGTTGGTGTGTCACCACAGACTGTCCAACAGCTCTACCAGGAGCAGTGGTCACTCACACCCACATAATACAGTGTAAGAACAGTGTTTGTAAAATTGTTCTTGGCAGCGGCTGAAGATGATTGTCATGTTTATCAATGACAACAGGTTTGAAACACAACTGCTGTGGTATGACCTGACAAGTCATTATTTTGTCTCTCTTCAAATGAGATGAAGCACTGAATGCACTAACTGACCAATTTGGTATTCCCAGGGCTACATCTATGCATTTATTCCTATTCTGTGTAATACTTAGGCTCATTATTACACCTTCACTGGCCTGCTAAATCACACAAAGAAAATGTCTGGGACTATTTGGAACAGCGGCTAAAACATAGCAGTAAACATACTCACTATTTGGTAGCTCTGTGACAGGGGTGTACAGACTTGCTAGCACCCCAGGCTGCAAATCTCTCATTTTGACTACAAAAGGGCTGCAAAAGAAGAAAAAGAAAAGAGGTTATTACTCTGAACTGGGTTTCCCCTGAATCAGTGCCATCTAGACTGGTGTGGCACAAGACTAAGTTGTAGAAGGGTCCACCCTCTCCTTTCTGGAAGGAATGAAAAATGAATAAAAAAAGAAAGAAAAAGGCAGAACAAACAGTGGGAGGTGGCCTACCATCAGATCGATAGTGGTTTGTGGTATGTGCATCCATGCTCCACGGGATGTGATCCACAATAAGTGGCACAAAAAAAGGTGACCATACACCATCTGTAACATGAGCAGGAATAGAGAATAGGAATGCAAAAGCTGAAATGTTGAATTTGGCTTCAAAATTCTATCACAAAGTGATGTCGAGATCATTCAGTGGGTGTTGTGCTGATAAGATGAATAACAAGGCAGTCAGTATTAGTTGTGCTGAAAATGAGCTTAAATTGTTAAAACTTAATAAGAATTCAGGGCCTGATGAAGCTGTCAAGTTTCGTATACAATTTTCAAGTGAATTAGTTCAACCCTTGACAACAATTTACAGGGTGGGCCAATGATAGTCAGCTGACAATGAGCCCTGGCCTAATGATAATGATAATGAACTGAATTCCAATACAAAGTCAGTAAATACTGTTAATATTAAAGAAGTGGGGTTATCAGAAGAAATTGTTGATGAAAATAGTGATGCCTTGATCATGTTGAAATAGAATGTGTGCAGGTGGTAAACAAAGATGTTGATGAAGTTGAAAATCTTATTAAAGAAGAGTGTAAAGCTTATGTAATTAATAATAATGTAAATGAAATGTAACAAGAAAAGGCCAACATAAGCAATGCTGTGATGTTGCGTATACTGGAAAAGTAAAGGTTTCTAAAGTAAACAAGATTGTTCTTAAATTTAACAATAGTAGATTGCTCAAGGATTTTTGAAGTTGATGACAGAGAAATTAGTGCACAGAAGGTAGCCTTTAATGTGAACCAGTGCTCAATAGAATTGTATTTGTAAAATGTGGGATGTACAAAGATTTTGCAACTGACTTGAATATAAAAGTAGCATTTCACCCAATGCCACCAGACTAAGTTGAAGAGGAGTGAGCCAGAGTAATTGTGAACCTGTGGCTAGATAGGAGGATCACTGCTTTAGAGAAAACACTACTTGACGAGTAGCACCTCCATAGCTGGGTGATTCCATACTTCTTTTACTGGAGCACTTCCTTTTCCAGCTGTCCCATCAATAGACTGTAAAAAATAAGTACGGTAGTCGTCCTCTACTGTGTGTAATTTACATGAAATCAAAAAGCTTTATATGTTAACATTCACAAAAGCAAGCACATTTCACGCATGCATGACCACCCTTTCTGGCTGCAGCTGATATGTGTTGTCAAGGGGAATCCTAGAAAGCATTAGCCTATAATGATTCCACCTACCTTACCAAAAACTGTAGAAATGGCATTTGTGATATGGCAAATATCAATACAATAGTCAAACTTTTGTCATATACACTCCAAAACGTCATGATCAATGTCAGTGTCTGCATTAGTGATCCTTCCTTGCAATTCTTGTAAATTAAGTGGTAGTGGTGGCAGGAACATGCAGTGTTCAACATAAAGTCATAAGAAGAAATCACTTGGAATTAAGTCAGGTGCCCATGTGGACCATAGAAGAAGAGAGTCATGATGTGTAGTATGTCCAATCCAACATTGAGGCAATTCAATCTTGTGTAATCATGAGTATCTGAAAGAAAAAGTGGTAGAGCATCATCTTGTTGCAAAATGAAGTCTCCACTGCCTTACTACCACTGCGACATAAGCCATTGCTGCAGCACATCCAGGCGCATGAAACCAGTCACAGTTTTCTCCACAAACAACAAAGAAAAATGGTCCATAAACTTTTGAAGTGGACATGGTGCAAAAGACATTATGTTTAGTTGAATCACAAATCAGTGGCATGATCTTCTATGGTCATTCTGTGTCCCAAACACATAAAATATGTTTCACCTTTCCAGGCATATGAAACAAAGCATTGTCACTGAAAACTAACTTCTATAAAATAATGTCTTCCTTCAGCAGCTGCTGCAAGAAATTGCAAAAGTCACACTGATTCACATTGTCCCAAGATGTCACCATATGTAACAACTGCAGACAGTATGCTTTGACAGGCAGAAGACTGTGAGGAATATACCAGAGAGTTGACTGAGGTATCTGTCATTTTCTGCTCACACATGTTATCCTTATCTTTGGTCTCATGGTGAATGGTTCCTGCACATGCTCCAACTTCTCTGCTGATGGTCCCAGCCAGCCTGTTTTCTTTGCAATTCAGAAGCAGCCAGTCTCATGGAATATGTTTCTATCACCCACAGATTGTTTTGTCTGTCAGAGCTTTTACCAAGTATATGATATGGGAGTGTCTCTGAACCATCACAATTAAATCACATTTAACAAATTCTAGGATACAAAATGCATGGACCACTCTGTTACATCCCATGTTCTGAATGGCTGCCCACTAGTGGTGTGTTTTACAATCACACCATTATGGCACATACTTCAAATCAAAACTTGGAGAGATGCTCCATCAGCTGATATGCAACATTTTATTACAAGCCTTTTGCTTTCTATATTTTGGGCCAATATTGTATGAACCAAAATAAGAAGAAAATTTCCAGTAAACATGAGCTCTAAAATGCACACCTTTGGAGCTATGAGCATGTTTTCAGCAGAAGAGATGTGTTTCACAGAAGCATAGATGAACAAAAACTGAAAGCTCTTAAGACATACACTTTAGAGCCCATGTACACTGCACATTTTTTTTTTTTTTTTTTTTTTTTTTTTTGTCTCCATACTACTATCTCTCAAAATAGGGAAAGCAAAGAGCTTTCACTTGAAGAGATGTGTCTCACAATATGAAGATGAACCAGAGCTCAGAGGTCTTCAGGTTTGCATTTTAGAGTCCACATTAACTAGACATTTTTTGCTTATTTCGGTCCACACTATCTCTACCAAAAGTTTGCCATTAGAGTTGTACTTCACCCTCTCTGTTATCAAAATGCATATTTAACATCTCCTCCAAAACCATTGGATCAGTTTCAACCAAACTACCATTTACTTGTCAGGGAAGTATTGTTGGGGTAACAAACACCTTCCATTGGGATGAGGGTGGATATGAAAATGAGGTGACGTAGGAAATGTACAGAGAGATAGGGGAAGTTGGACAGAGAAGAGGGAATGAGGAGGTGGACAGAGGGAAGAAATAGGAGATGGACAGATGTAGGGGGGAGGAGGAGATGGACAGAGAGAGGGGAAGGATATGGACAGATGTAGGGGGGAGGAGTAAATTGACAGAGAGAGGGGAAGGGAGGAGGTGAACAGAGAGAAGGGACAGGCAAAGGTTGACAGAGAGAGGAGATGGACAGAGGGAACTACAGGAGATGGATAGGTGTGGGGGAGAGGAGATTAACAGAGAGAGCAGGGGGAGGAGATTGACAGAGAGAGGGGAAGGAGATGGACAGAGATAGGGGGAAGAGTAACTGGATAGAAAGGGGGGAGGGAAGCACATGGACAGTGAGAAGGGAGGGGAGGAGATGGACATGTGTGAGAAGGAGGAGGAAGAGGAGGAAGTGAACAGAAAGAGGGGAAGGGACATGAGGAGATGCACTACAGAAGAGGGAAGAGGATATGGACAGAAAGAGGGGATGAGGAGATGGACAAAGAGAGAGAGAAGGAGAAGGGGGGTGGAGGAGGATATATGTGCAATATATGTGACATATGTATATGCGAGTGAAGCTGTGAGTACAAAAGTAGTCAGTCAGAAACCCAGAAACCTGTTACAGACTTTTGCATCAGACTATAAGACACTTCTTTTATCTCTGGCAATGTTTGTCAAAGTGAAAAATGCTGAATTACACCATGGTTTGGAGTCCTCATTAAACTGTAGGTTCATTGATACCTGGCTGTGTAAGTCACTCCAGAGGTCAGAGAAAGGCCAGAGCATACCACCTCCAATGTGACCATGCCTAGTAAAACACTGTGGTGCTCAAACAATCCATCAGGTCGATGACAGCTTTGATGTTTACTTTTGTAAAACACCATACGTAAATTTATACAGGAAAGAACAGTATACGTGGAAATTATTTTTACTTCTGCTGTTGTGGTTGTGAATTGCACATTTAATCATAAATTCACTCTTTTTGCTAACAACAAATATCTTTTGAGGGGGGGCTGGGGGGGAGGAGTGGTTGTACATGAACTGTAAGAATCCATAGGTCCTTAAAGAGACTTACACAAAATGTTCGGCTATCAAATTTACACAATACTCTTACTGCACACTTCCACAGAATAAATAATTATCTGACATTAACTACAGAGTACAGTAGCCTCCTGAGTGAAAGTATGGTATCAGTACCAACTGTAGGTATGAAATGAGAGATATTTTCTAGAACATAGTAGGCAGAACTGACCTTTTTGGATAATTTATCCATGTACTGGTTCCTCTCAGTTGATTATCCATTTGAAAGCCTAGCAACTTCTCTGATGGATCCTCGCCCAGGGTGTGCTCACTAACCTCTACTTGTAATATCATAAAACATTTTTATTTGGCAGGAATTCTTAATATGAGATTATGGATGAAGCTGTTTGCTGGTTCATTATTCCTGGCTGTTGCTGGTATAGATGTGTTTAAGCCATTTATCAATATTCTTGTGACACCATTAAGGACCATAGTTTTCTAAAAATCCTTCAATATACTGGGTAAATCATTCATGCTGGTCAAGAAAGGAAGTGAGCCAAATACAGAACCTTGAGGAACACAGCATTTTATGTTTCCTGACTCTTAATAATGTCCTACTCCTATTGCATCATTATTAATGTGATGCTCTGTTCTGATGTTCAGAGAAGTCTCAATCCCCAGAAGGGTAATGCCTTTTTAGATTGTACTGTTTTAGTATCCCTAGAAGAATTTTACAACTACATGATAAAGAACTTGGCAGGATCACAGAATTTGTCAACAGGATAGTTATTCCTGTTTAGTTACACTAAAACTATTTCTTGAGATCATAAATCACTTTATCATTAGGAAACTCTTATGGAAGTCAAACAGAGCTTTTGTTAGAAAGGTTCATCCCAGAAAGATAGTTCACAGTTATGTCGCAAGGTACATCGAAAAGTTTTTTTGAGAGCATGGGAAGGGCAGTGATGGTCCCATTAACAGAGATCACTCGCTTATCTCCAGATTTAGAAATGAGTATCACTACCATGTATTTCAGTTTTTCAGGAAATATGCCTTGAGTCATCAATGGGCTACAAAGGTAATTCAAGTTGGATGCTACCTAAACAGTACAAGATATTAGTACTTTGGTTTAAAGACCTCCATAACCAGAAGCTTTGCTAATTTTCAGTGACATAATGATTGTTGTAATCTCCTATATCATTGATTAGGCAAAACTGGTGACTACTGATGGAGTATACAGTGGCTCTCTAAATAAGTCTAATGGATTTGTTTTTGATGCTCCATTTTTTTCTCTTTTTTTCAGCAATTGTCAGAATGAATAGGTTGAATTTTGTCGCCAATGTTTTGAATGTACTGTAAATTGTTCTGTTACTATGAACATCAGGGAATAGTAATATAATTTGCAGTATGAAATTTGTTTCTGGCTCCAAACTGCCTATGCTTTGTTCCTTGAATTTTGAGTTTTTGTGCATAGCACATGATTTTTGCATATTTGATGACATCTAATGAATTTTGCAATACCATTTGCAGTGCATCTTGAATGCTTGAATACAGTTGCATTAAATAAAGGCCTTCCTTCATGGCACAAAATGCATTGATCCGTGTTGTTCCCTCCTTTTTCCTTGGCTTCTAAGAAAAAATGAATTCATAGTGTAAACACATTTTCAGGAAAGCACTGAAGTTCTTCCCACTATTCCTCCTGTAAATTATCTGTGAATAGTGTAACTCAGACAACATTTATGGTACTATGAAAGTGTACTTCTCTGTTCTTAACTAAATCTTATTGAAAGGGATGGCTTTTACTATCATGTGACAATCATCATCAGGCAAACCATTTGTTAAGGGGATCACTTATTTTAGATTTAGATTTAGAGATACATTAGCATTCACTGTTATCATAACCTTTTCCTGTTGGGAATGTTATTATTACAAGAGGTGAGTATAGTGAAGGTGAAAGTAGAATTGGTTCTGTATCAGAAGGTACTCTCCCAAGCTGCTCCTTGCTAGTTTTCCTTGGAATCTACATCTAGATCTACATCTATACTCTGCAAGCCACCTGACAGTGTATGTGGCAGAAGGTACTTTGAGTACTTCTATCGGTTCTCCCTTCTATTCCAGTCTCATATTGTTCGTGGAAGGGAAGATTGTTGGTATGCCTCTGTGTGGGCTCTAATCTCTCTGATTTTATCCTCATGGTCTCTTCGCAACATATATGTAGGAGGGACCAATATACTGCTTGACTCCTCGGTGAAGGTATGTTCTCGAAACTTCAACAAAAGCCCATACCGAGCTACCGAGCGTCTCTCCTGCAGAGTCTTCCACTGGAGTTTATCTATCATCTCCATAACACTTTCGCAATTACTAAATGATCCTGTAACGAAGTGTGCTGCTCTCCGTTGGATCTTCTCTATCTCTTCTATCAACCCTATCTGGTACGGATCCCACACTGGTGAGCAATATTCAAGCAGTGGGTGAACAAGTGTACTGTAACCTACTTCCTTTGTTTTCAGATTACATTTCCTTAGGATTCTTCCAGTGAATCTCAGGAAGGCATCTGCTTTACTGACGATCAACTTTACAGGTTGTTACAAAAAAGCTATGGCCAAACTTTCAGGAAACATTCCTCACACACAAAGAAAGAAAATATGTTATGTGAACATCATGGAATGGAAACACACAGCAACAGGATGTACCAGCATGACTTCAAACACTTCGTTACAGGAAATGTTCAAAATGTCCCCTGTTAGCGAGGATACATGCATCCATCCTCCATCGCATGGAATCCCTGATGCGGTGATGCATCCCTGGAGAATGGCGTATTGTATCACAGCCATCCACAATACGAGCACGAAGAGACTCTACATTTTGTACAAGGGTTGCGTTGACAAGAGCTTTCAAATGCCCCGATAAATGAAAGTCAAGAGTGTTGAGGTCAGGATAGCATGGAGGCCATGGAATTGGTCCAAATCTACCAATCCGTCAGTCACCGAATCTGTTGTTGAAAAGCGTACGAACACTTCGACTGAAATGTGCAAGAGCTCCATCGTGCATGAACCGCATGTTGTGTTGTACTTGTAAAGGCACATGTTCTAGTAGCACAGGTATAGTATCCCATATGAAATCATGATAATGTGCTCCATTGAGCTTAGGTGGAAGAACATGGAGCCCAATCAAGACATCACCAACAATGCCTGCCCAAACATTCACAGAAAATCTGTGTTGATGACATGGTTGCACAATTGCATGTGGATTCTTGTCAGCCCACACATGTTGGTTGTGAAAATTTCCAATTTGATCACGTTGGAATGAAGCCTCATCCATAAAGAGAACATTTGCACTGAAATGAGGATTGACACATTGTTGGATGAACCATTCACAGAAGTGTACCCGTGGAGGCCAATCAGCTGCTGATAGTGCCTACACACAGTGTACATGGTATGGAAACAACTGGTTCTCCCCTAGCACTCTCCATACAGTGACGTGGTCAATGTAACCTTGTACAGCAGCAACTTCTCTGACGCTGACATTAGGGTTGTCATCAACTGCATGAAGAATTGCCTCATCCATTGCAGGTGTCTTCATCATTCTAGGTCTTCCCCAGTCTAGAGTCATAAGCTGGAATGTTCTGTGCTCCCTAAGACGCCGATCAATTGCTTCGAGCGTCTTCCTGTCGGGACACCTTTATTCTGGAAATCTGTCTCGATACAAACGTACTGCGACACGGCTATTGCCCCGTGCTAATCCATACATCATATCGGCATCTGCCACCAATGCATTTGTAAGCAATGCACTGACTGCCAAACCACGTTTGTGATGAACACTAACCTGTTGATGCTACGTACTGATGTGCTTGATGCTAGTACTGTTTAGCAATGAGTCGCATGTCAACACAAGCACCGAAGTCAACATTACCTTCCTTCAATTGGGCCAACTGGTGGTGAATCGAGGAAGTACAGTACATACTGACGAAACTAAAATGAGCTCTAACATGGAAATTAAGTGTTTCCGGACACATGTCCACATAACATCTTTTCTTTATTTGTGTGTGAGGAATGTTTCCTGAAAGTTTGGCCATACCTTTTTGTAACACCCTGTACATGATAATTCCATTTTAAATCACTCCTAATGCCTACTCCCAGATAATTTATGGAATTTACTGCTTCCAGTTACTGACTTGCTATATTGTAGCTAAATGATAAAGGATCTTTCTTTCTATGTATTCACAGGACATTACACTTGTCTACATTGAGATTCAATTGCCATTCCCTGCACCATACGTCAATTCATTGCAGATCCTCCTGCATTTCACTACAATTTTCCATTGTTACAACCTCTCCATGGTAGTGACCTGTGTTCATCAATAGATGCAGTGAAAGAACATTCATAATTAGTTACTTATTTCCATAAAAATTCATGTAACATCTTGACACTTGGTTAGCATCATCTGTCAATGTCTACTGAAGAATCACATCATAAGCTGCCTTCAGCCTGCTCAAGGTAGTTGACACCTCACACTTTGTTCCAGCTAGCTGCTGCACTGGTGTTTCACCACTTTCAATGGCCAAGACACCAGCTGAACCACAATGATGCAGCAGTGAGCGATGGCAGCAAATGTATTGAACTTACACATGCTGACTTGGGAGTGCTCTGTCCCCTCCTGAGTGTCATCCCTCTCCATCATCTGTCATATCATGATGACAGTTGCCATGTAGCTGTGAAGTTTGATGATATTGTCCTGCCATCTAGATGGGTCCTATTCGCTCCACTGGAATGTCAAGAACACTGGTGTCCTGATCCTGGAGGGAGGAAAACCTCCATGTCCTTTCAACTGTGACAGAGACAGACTGTGGTTTGAACTCTGCAATTGGTGATTATGGCAATGTAGCTCTGAGCACTATGGGACTCAACAAGGGCAATATAGCCATCTTCCCCAGTAGTGGCAGTGTGCAGGAATTCTACAATAGACTTGTGCCAGATGTCACTTCACTGCAATCAGGAAATCAAGGGTGAACATCATGCACATCACACATCGAGCTGCTGGGATATTTATGGAGTAAAGTAATGACTAATGTTTACCTGACATCATTCATTGTGACTGCATAGGGCTTGCTATTATGAAAGCATCAATGGTTTTCCTTCTGCTGTGTTTGCTTAATGAGTTTCTTATAGTATAGAACTGGCTTGTGAAATCTCTTGATACCATTTGTTGCATTCACCTTAGTATTTCTTTTATCACATAATGAAGGTGATGTGACCCTGTTAGGCTGCTCTAACCCACTACATTCTGCTGAAATCTGCTGCCTGGCTTGCCAGAAATGCCAATGTTGTGTTTTACCCTGACTCATTGTCGGTGGTGAAATGTTTTCATTGTGGTCACCTTTGTTGACATTGCTGTAATGTATTGAGATTTCTTTGTTCTGGGACTTTAAAAATTTTTGCCATCTTCCTGTGCTATTCAAGGCTGGCATGCAACATACTCCTCTTCTGAACAAAAAAAAATTCATTCCAAATATTTAGGAAAAAAATCTTAACCTTTAATATAATAATCTTACTCCACCTATATTTCTACCTCAATTAAACCTAGGCTACATTTTTTCTCCTTTTTTCTGATACATTCCACTTCAGAGGGATCTCATGTGTGGGCTTTAACTCTGCTTTCATTATTTAACTCCTCAGGAAAAGATAAAGTGCACAAATGGCTCCTAGTACTGCAGTTATACTAGTGGTTGCTACACTAATGGTAACCGTTTCCTACTTCTGCCCATGGTGATGTTCCTGAACATGTCTTAACATTTGATCAACAGCAATTTTCCCCTTTTCTGCAGCAATCAATTTATCTATGCTCTGTAGTACCCGTGTGTAATTCAGAAAATATTCAAAATAGGTAAAGTGCTGAAGAGATTTTCTGGCCAATATAATGTCAGTTGTACACTAGTAATTACTGTAGTACCCATGATAGTTGAAAGTATACTCTTATCAATTCCACTGATTAATATTCCACTAAGATGTAACTCTACGCTTTTCATTCCTTTAAAATCTTGTTTGTATAACAATTCACTGTTACCATTTGTGGCTTGTATACAGAATAAATCCAATGATTTCTGACTCACCAAAAACTTGTCCATGGCTTGATAACTACCTTCTTACACTCAGGTGCATTCATATTTCCAAAGAATAATTGTTCTTCATATGATCATTTATCCGTTTGAACTGCTCATGCAGACAAATAATAATAATTTCATTAACGCACTTAGCCAGATCTTCCACTGATAGAACTATGCACATTTCACATTGTTTAGATACAAGTAATACTTCATTAACCAAAAATTTTATCCATCTTTGTTAAGACTATCCAGTTGGATATGCATGAATTGTATAACACTCAAATTGTGATTTAAAGGTGGTTATGGGGCATTGTATATTAATATATGTACATGCTTTATTAGAAGAAAGTGTAACTATGGAAACATGATAGTAAAATGCTATACTGCTTTCATTTATGGAAATAAAATGCTGCAGACCTGCAAGAATATCCTTTTTTTCTTGCAATAGCCCTTGAAAAATTTTTTCTGGTGTTAGTAATGCAATGCTTAACTGTTTATGCATAGCTTCTTGAAATCTAACCAATTCTGTTCCAGCATCACTTACACTGTTTGCTAATTCCCTCAATAGCCTAGCTATGCCTATTCTGCAGTCCAATATTTTTAGATGATTCCGTATTGTTCCTAAATCCTTATTTACAGAAATAATTGTAATATTAGCGTACTGCCATAATTCCATTGTTATTTTATATATTGTTTTAGTTATGTTTAACAAGCCTTGCCACATATCCATACTTTGCATCATACACCAATCTGCTATTATTTCTGTAAGTCTTGCTACTTTTTGCACTTAGCCTACTGTACTATTCGAACTAGATATGTCATCACTATCTGGTGCACCAAATGTAGTTTTGAGTAGTTTCCCCACCAGCATTCAGCCATACCCTCTTCCTCCATGCAAGATAATATGGAATTGTACTTGTTACTTGCTGCAATTGCTCTTTTGGCTTATCATAGGAGAACCTATGTTCATAATATTAATTTTGTAGATCCCCTGGTATATTGCCCTGTTTTGCTTCCATCCGTACTTCTAAGAAGATGTCTTGCAATCTTCTCATTTTGTACCTAACTACCCAGAGGTCAAATGTCAGTCTCAATAACCACCTGTGATTCATGAGGAATACATCCAGCTGCTGCACAAACAAAAATCCATTCTGTAAAGGATGATTGACAGTTTTTTCTGCTTCAATGACGAGCAAGGTCATAACACTAACTGCACACCACATAGATGTTATCCTTGCCATCACCTTGAGTAAATTATTTGTATGTCCTCCTTTCCTCCCTAGAAAAAAGAGGGAATACAACAAAAATACCTATATTCCTAAGTACATCACATGAAAAAAAAAATCCTACTGTAACCCATGTATCTCAACATCCGCAACTAGATATTCCTTGATCTCAACCCACATGGCCTATTCTGCAGTATTTCTTTATTCTTTTGCTTCTTAATTCTAGTATGTGACATCTCCACCAGTGCTCAAGGAAAGGAATCTATGGGCCCTCGAGAAGGTGTAATTTTACTCATATGGACAACTGATGTTTGTCCTGGTAATTGTAACTTTACATTTACAGGTGAAATTACCTTGACCCCCTGGTAAAGACCCTGAAACTTCATAAAAAACTTTTTTGTCTTGCCCTTGGGTTTGCAAGTAATACCCATTTACCTATCCAATACTGTGGTAAATTCCTCTTACTTAACTCCACACACTCCTGACATTTTTTAATGTAATGTTGAACATCACTGCATCTTATTCTCCAACAGAACCTTTCTGTTAATCTTCTATCTGTTATTCTCTTACCTCCAAGACACAATGACATATCACCATGTGCTTGCCATGGTGCCTCAGTCCATAAAGCTGCAGGAACTTTCAACATGCAGTCCACACTTGGTTGATCTACACAAAACCACATCTTGTGTGGCAAACTGTGACTGTTTGCAATATACCTGACACTCTCTATCATTTGCTTGTGCTTTCTCCAGATCTTTTAAATCAAATCCAGAGACTTGTAATGCCCCAATCATCCTGCTAAGTGTATCCGCATTTGTATGTTTAACACCCGATTTGTGAATCACATCATATTAAAGTTCACTTAATTTCAAAGCCCGCCTTGTTAGATGGCTTGAAGGATCATTTAGCTCTAGTAGCCATTTTAAAGCTGCATGGTCAGCCATGACTGTGAACTTATGTCCATATGGATAACATCTAAAATAATAAATGGCATTTATTAATGCTAACATTTTTTCAGTGGTGGAATAATTTTGTTCAGTCTTATTAAGCTGGTGAGATGCATACGCAGCTGGGTGTTCTTTTGCATCAATAATTTTTCCTCAAATAGTTCTCAAAGCTGTACCACTTGCATCACATGACAATATGAATCATCTTGTGAAATCTGGGAAAATCAAAACAGTATCTGGTGTTAATATATCTTTCAAATTTTGAAATGCTGTCTGACACTCAGATGTCCAGCCAATCATAACATCTCTACACAAATATTTTGTTAGAGGTTGCACCACTTCAGGAAACCCTTTCATGAATTTTCTATAGTAGTTTGCTAATACAAAGAAATATTGTAATTATTTAACTGTCTGAGGGGCCAGAAAGTCAGGTACTGCTATGTAAGGCAGAGCTATCCTTACTCCGTGTTGGCTAATTATATACTCCAGATAGTTTACTTGTGACTGTGTGAAGTGACACTCATCAGTGTTTAGTGTAAGTCAAGCCTTTCTCAACCTGTCAAATACCATCTCCAAATAATCTCTTCCAAGCTTTTTGCAAATATAACTGTATCTTTCAGATATACCCTGCATTTGTTTGGTTTTAAACCTCTGAGGAGTCCATCTAATAAACACTGAAATGTAGCTAGTGCATTTTTCAGCACAAAAGGCATCCTACTATACTGGTAGTGACCCAGGGTCATGGTAAATGTTGTTTTAGGTCATCTTCAGGATGTTCCTCAATTTTATGATGTCTACTTCTTAAATGTAGGGTTGAGAAGAACTTGCACAGACCCAAATTACCTAATGTGTCAGTGATATTAGGGATCTGTTACTGTTTTTTCATTTAAGAATGTGTAATTGCAACAAAACCAATAGTTCTTTGTCCCATCTGGTGACTTCTTACCTGCAATCATGATAATCACTGACCTTGAACTATCTTTATGTTCTGTAATCGCATCTGATAATTGCTGATTGACATTTTCCTCTACTGAAGGCTGTAAATGCGTAGGTTGTTTTCTAAACACTGGCAGATGATTGCCTGTTGATATTCCATGTGAAGTGATTGGTGTAGCAGGTAAAAAATCTTTGTGGATTGAACAAATCCTAATACCATATTAACACTGATTCCATTAACACTCTATCTTCACACTGAAGGTGTTTATCTTTTCTTCATAATGCAGGAATATCAACAGTTCACTCTGTTCTTCCCTGTGCCCTAGAGTCCTCAATATCTTCCTCTTCCAGAACATCTGACATGACTGTCAGTAATCCATTTGGAAGTCTCACTTCATCTCCCCAAAAATTGTCCAAGCTTATTGGCACCATAATCTGACCATTAATATCCCCTGTACACATTATACACCTATGTACAAAACAATGTTGCTCATCCAACAAGTCATAATATGTTAGTGGTTCTGCCAAACACACTACACCCTGTGGAATATTACTATCTACTAATACCCAGATTAGTTTTCCTGTACCTGCTGGTGCTCTGTCACGCTAACAACTTTTAATGCACTTACACACAGTTTATTTGATACTACCTTTGCAATAGAAGCATCTGGTGATGTAGAAATATTTGCAACTGCTGTACCCAATGGAAATAACTTTTTGGAAGGCATTCGATGCAGTTTCGCACTGTCGCCTCATAAACAAAGTAAGAGCCTACGTAATATCAGACCAGCTGTGTGGCTGGATTGAAGAGTTTTTAGCAAACAGAACACGGCATGTTGTTATCAATGGAGAGACATCTACAGATGTTAAACTAACCTCTGGCGTGCCACAGGGGAGTGTTATGAGATCATTACTTTTCACAATATATATAAATGACCTAGCAGATAGTGTCGGAAGTTCCATGCGGCTTTTCGCAGATGATGCTGTAGTATACAGAGAAGTTGCAGCATTAGAAAATTGTAGCAAAATGCAGGAAGATCTGCAGCAGATAGGCACTTGGTGCAGGGGGGTGGCAACTGACCCTTAACAAAGACAAATGTAATGTATTGCGAATACATAGAAAGAAGGATCCTTTATTGTATGATTATATGATAGCGGAACAAGCACTGGTAGCAGTTACTTCTGTAAAATATCTGGGAGTATGCGTGCAGAACGATTTGAAGTGGAATGATTATATAAAATTAATTGTTGGTAAGGCGGGTACCAGATTGAGATTCATTGGGAGAGTCCTTAGAAAATGTAGTCCATCAACAAAGGAGGTGGCTTACAAAACACTCTTTCAACCTATACTTGAGTATTGCTCGTCAGTGTGGGATCCGTACCAGATCGGGTTGACGGAGGAGATAGAGAAGATCCAAAGAAGAGCGGCGCATTTCGTCACAGGGTTATTTGGTAACCGTGATAGTGTTACGGAGATGTTTAGCAAACTCAAATGGCAGACTCTGCAAGAGAGACGCTCTGCATCCGGTGCAGCTTGCTTGCCAGATTTCGAGAGGCTGCGTTTCTGGATGAGGTATTGAATATATTGCTTCCCCCTTCTTATACCTCCCGAGGAGATCACAAATGTAAAATTAGAGAGATTCGAGAGGGCACGGATGCTTTCAGACAGTCGTTCTTCCCACGAACCATACGCGACTGGAACAGGAAAGGGAGGTAATGAAAGTGGCACATAAAGTGCCCTCCACCACGCACCGTTGGGTGGCTTGCAGAGTATAAATGTAGATGTAGATGTAGATGTAGACCATTGAGTCCAGGCATCCCTTGCCAAAGGTTGAGTGTAGCATGATGCCTAACCAGAAAATCTAGCCCAAGTATTGCAGTGACACCTTATTCCACAGTTGGAAACATTTCCATTTGCTCATGAAACCTTGTGTTTTCTATTTTAAACCTGAGCTGTGTTGCCCCAAATGAATCCACTGTATTGCCACACATGCACACAACCTATATCTTGGCCCTTGTTGTCTGCTCTGATCCACGAGGTCCAGACTGACAACCAATATGTGTGCCCTGTATCTACCAAAAATTCACACAGTTTCCATTTTAAACAAGCCACCAACGAACAATCCAACTCTGCATGCACATTGAATGTGCTTCCATTTAATGGGAATGCTTCTCCATGTAAGGAAGATCCCCATTGTCATTTAACGATTTCTTTTTCCCGTTATAGTTACTCTGTTTCTTTGACCCATATTTCTGTACCTTAAGACTGGTCTGTGACAATTAAAACATTGTGGCTGGTGATAGAGTTCTTTAAAATGACCCTTT
Organism: Schistocerca gregaria; assembly: GCF_023897955.1. Taxonomy (NCBI): domain Eukaryota; kingdom Metazoa; phylum Arthropoda; class Insecta; order Orthoptera; family Acrididae; genus Schistocerca; species Schistocerca gregaria. The sequence goes on along the minus strand of NC_064921.1, from coordinate 727,093,049 downwards.
CTTCCACAGCAATAACATCCTTTGTTCAACGTAAACATATTCTGATTATTCTGAGACTTAGTAGCACTATCTATCTCTTGTAGGTAATTGGCTACCTGAAGTGCTGCTGCTACATCTTGTGGATTTTCCATCCCTACTCTGCAAGAAAATTCTGGAGAAATCCCCCTTAGCAAAACATTCAGCACCTTGTCCTCAGTTTCTCTCAATAAAACTGCATCAACATCCAATTTTTTAGTCAACTCATAAGTTTCAGCGTTCAACTTGCATATCCTGCCCGAAATTACTTCTACAGTCTCATTTAGCAATTATCTCACATTACTTAATTTTTCTCAAACGAAACAAGCACTATTTTGCTTTCTGTACCATTGCTTTAAACCATTTGCCAGCTGTGCAAATGTGGTTACTTTACTCCAAACCTCAAGGTTTGGTCATCGGAAATGATGTTTGTTCAGACCATTTGCACAAGCTGGCTGCGAATAACATGTCCTGAATAAAAATAGGGACATCATCCAGTGTTTTGCTGGAAAAAAGGGAAATAAGACTAGTGGCTAAAGGCTCCATGGATGGGGAAGATACTGCCAATATTGATTTAACTTCACTAGGATCTGACTGTGAAGGCTCTCTCATTTGAATACATAACTGCTGTTCCATTTGCTCATTCTGTTTTTTTAATAGTTTGAACTGTTCTGTGAGAGCTGATAGCATGTCTGCTGTAACATTTGCTCACATTTTTGGCATATTTGTGCAGTTTCCTTTTCTATCACAGTAACCCTTACACACCCACACATTACACATTACAATGACTATCAAAATTTATTTATTACTTCATCTCATTGGCACCAAATGATACTTGAAAAGCTCTCTTCTGCATGGCCATACTGTAAGTGAAATATGCTACAGGAATAAACAATATGAGAGAAGGAAAGTTGCTACTCACCATTTGGCGGAGATGCTGAGTCGTGATAGGCACAATAAAAATTCACACAATCGTAGCTTTTGGCCATTAAGGCTTTTGTCAGCAGTAGACACACATATGCACACAAGTGCGCGCACACACACACACACACACACACACACACACACACACACACTCAAGCACAACTTGCACACACATCTGCAGTCTTAGAGAGCTGAAACTACACTGCGAGCAGCATGATGGGAGTGGTGACTGGGTGGGGTAAGGAGGAGGCTGGGGTGGGGAGGGGGAGGGATCCTAAAGCCCATGGCCTTATGCTATTGAACACTACCTCTCCAGACATCCTATGGATTCCAAACCAACAACCCCTTCCTAGTCTCCATGACCAACTATATCCTCACCCACAATTACTTCTCCTTTGAAGGCATTACCTACAAATAAATCCATGGTACGGCTATGGGCACCCACATGGCACCATCATATGCTAACCTATTCATGGGCCATCTAAAGGAATCCTTCCTAAAAACACAGAATCCTAAACCCCTCACCTGGTTCAGAGTCATGGATGACATCTTTGCTATCTGGACAGAAGGTGAGGACACCTTATTCACATTCCTCCAGAACCTCAACAACTTCTCCCCTATTTGCTTCACCTGGTCCTACTCAACCCAACAAGCCACCTTCCACCTCAGAGATGAGTACATCAGTACCTCCATCCATATCAAACCTACTAACCATCAGCAATACCTCCACTTTGACAGCTGCCACCTGTTCCATACCAAGAAGTCCCTTCTGTACAGCCCAGCCGCCCATGGTCATCGCATCTGCAGTGATGAGCAGTCCCTCTATAAATATGCCGAGGGTCTCACTGAAGCCTTCACTGACTGTAATTATCCTCCCATCCTTGTACAAAAACAAGTCTCCCGTGCCTTATCTTTCCAGTCTCTCACCACCTCCTAAAGTCCCACAGTCTGGCCTCAGAGGAGCATTCCCCTCGCAGCTCAGTACCATATGGGGCTAGAGCAACTGAATTACATTCTCTTCCAGGGTTTTGATTACCTCTTGTCATGCCCTGAAATGAGAAATGTCCTACTCACTATCCTTCCCACCCCTCCTACCATGGTATTCCGCTGTCCACCGAACCTACACAATATACTCGTCCATCCTTACACAACCCCTGCTCCCAATCCCTTACCTCATGGCTCATACCCCTGTAATAGACTTAGATGCAAGACCTATCCCATACATCCTCCTACCACCACCTACTCCAGTCCAGTCACTAACATGACCTATCCCATCAAAGGCAGGGCTACCTGTGAAACCAGTCGTGTGATTTACAAACTAAGCTGCAACCACTGTGCTGCATTCTATGTAGGCATGACAATCAACAAGCTGTCTGTCTGCATGAATGGGCACAACAAACTGTGGCCAAGCTGAACATGCTGCCAAACATGATACCCCTCATCTCAATGACAGCTTCACAGCCTGTGCCATATGGATCATTCCCACCAACATCAGCTTTTCTGAATTGTGCAGGTGGGAACTTTCCCTGCAATACATCCTATGTTCCCATAACCCTCCTGGCCTCAACCTTCCTTAGTCACTGTCCTCACCAATCCAGCCCCCACCCTGTTCCCATTCCAGCATTATACAGCCATCATTTCACCACCACACCAAGTCTTTTAATGTCTTTTTATTTTTATTTCTCTCCTTTCCGCTACTTACTCCCTTCCCCCTCCACACCTTCTTCTCTGCCCTCCGTCTAAACTGCAACACTTCACTGTCCACCACTCCCACCATACTATCCCTACCCCTCCTCGCCACAGCCTCCTCCTTACCCCCATCCAGTCGCCTCTCCCATCATGCACCGGTGCTGCTGCTCACAGTGTAGTTTCAGCTCTCTGAGACTGCAGACGTCTGTGCAAGACACACGTCGCACTTGAATGAGTGTGTGAGTGTGTGTGTGTGTGTGTGTGTGTGTGTGTGTGTGTGTGTGTGTGTGTGTGTGTGTGTGTGTGTCTGTCTGTCTGTCTGCTGCTGACAAAGGCCTTAATGGCCAAAAGCTATGATTGTGTAAATCTTTTTATTGTGCCTATAGCGACTGAACATCTCCGCTATATGGTGAGTAGCAACTTTCCTTCTCTAGTATTGTTACATTCCATCCTGGATTTTCTGTTGTTTGATTTTTGCCGTACAGGAATAAACCTATCACAAGGCGCTCTGTGCCTATACAAATTACAAATTTTACGATCTACCAGTACAATATACACTTTATTTCAATTTTCTTTAAGTTCAGGTACTAGGTTTTGCCACAATTGACTCTGAACCTACTGTGTCATATTCTGAACATGATCAGCATCAAAACATACCTGTGTGAGAAACAAAGCTTTCAATGACTCACCCAACAATTGTTGTAACTGCTGACGTGGCTCTGGATGAAATGCTTTGTACAGCCTTCTGGTGTAGATGGTGCTAGTGCCAGAAGCATGACCACTTCCTGACACCAATCTTGCAGAAGGTGACTATCAGAATGTCATGAGTAGAGTTGGTTCTGTGTTAGGAGACACTCTCCCAGTTTGCTCCTTGCCAGTTTTCCTTGGAAGGATGATAGTGACCTGGTGGTCACCAGTAGACACAGTGAAAGAAGATCAGAATTAGTTATTTATTTCCACAAAAAATACAGGCAGTATCTTGATTCATAATTGGCATCATCTGTCAGTGCCCACTGAGGAATTGTGCCATTAGTGGTCTTGAGCCTGCTCAAGGCAGCTGATATCATACACTTCTTTCCAGCCTACTGCACATTGGTGATTGGCACTTGTGATGGCACTGACACCGGCTGTACTGTGGCACCACAGCAATGAGTGACAGTGGCTTGTATATTGAACTTATAAATGCTGAGTTGGGAGATGCTCTGTTGCCTTCCACTCACCACCTTTCTTCATCATCCTTTGTACCATGATGTTGGTTGCTGTGTAGCCATGAGGTTCAAAAATATTGGCCTACCTTCAAGATAGGCCCTATTCAGTCCACCAGAATGTCAGGAATACTGGTGTTCTGACTCTGTGGGAAGTAAAGACATATAGATCCCCCATATGCAACAGAAACAGACTGTGGTGTTTAACTCTGTGACTTGTGATTATGGCGAGGTAGCCATCTCTCCCAGTTGCTGTCTGTAGCATGCAGAAAATCTACAATAGATTTGTTCTGGATGTCTTCACTACAATGAGGGAATCAAGGCCAAACATAATGTATGCCATCATCTGTTTGATTGACTCCCTTATGAGCTAAACTGGTGGCGTATTTATGGAACGAAGTAGCGGCTAATTATTACCGGACATCATTCATCATGACTGCATAGGGCCTGCTATTACAAAGATGTCAGTGGTTTTCCTTCTGCTGTGCTTGTTTAATGAGTTTGTTATGGTCTTGAACTGGTTTTTAAAAGCTCTTTGCACCATTTTTTGCATTCATCTTAGCCCTTCTTTCATCACATAGTGAAGGTGCTGAGTTCCTGTTAGGCTGCTCTGACCCACTGTATTCTGCTGAAGTCTGTTGCCTGGCTCGCCAGAGATGCCAATGTTGAGTCTGGTCCTGACCTAGTCTTGGTGACAAAATGTTTTCATTGTCTTGTGTTGACATTACGATAATAAAGTGAGATAGCTTTGCTCTGGGACTTTGAAAATTTTACCTGTTTTACTGCCCTACACAAGGTTGGCATGCAGCACTATGGAGAACAAAGTGAATATCGACCTCAGTAACTCTAGGTGCTCTAAATTTAATTTAATCTAATCTCTTGATTAACGTATCTGAATCAGTACTGAAATTTCTACATACTCTGAGTTCCTATAGAATGAATTTTCACTCTGCAAAGAAGTGTGTGCTGATTTGAAACTTCTCAGTAGATTAAATCTGTGTGCTGGACATAAAGGTCTCAGGTTTGCATTTTGGTGTGACACACAGTTTTCATCTGCCAGGAAGTTTCAATGAGTTGGTAGCTGTCTCTACTCTGCCAAATTAGTATCCTATATTCTGGTTAGTGAAAGTAAAAGCCTTTGCTGTTCTAGGGGTTGTGAACAGTCATAATCACTTAAAATTTATCATGGCAGTCAATGACAGCACTCGAAGAGCCACTCAAAGTGGCATTCATTCACGTCTATGACCTTGTGTATATAGTCACTCACCCCTTCCTCATATCACGCCTACTGTAATATGATGCTAACTTTTCTACCTAGATGCATCTGTTCAATATCTGTGACTTGCAAATTATGTTCAGTTGTACACAGTACATCTGTAGAAATGTGTGTAGACTTTTGATTTACTGTAGTCATATGAGATGCTCATCTTTATCATTTAACCAGGCTCTTATGTTATGATGGTAAAGTCTATTGGAAACATTTACCCTAAAAAGGTCCTGCTGGAAATGGAAATATCATGTGGTTAGGGTCTCCCATCAGGTAGGCTGGATGCCTGGTGTAAGTCTTTTGAGTTGACACCACTTCAGTGACTTGCGCGTTGATGGGGGTGAGATGATGATGATGAAGACAACACAACACCCAGCCCCAGAGCAAGGAAAATCTCCGACCCAGCCAGGAATCGAACCAGGGCCCATTGTCATGACAGTCCATTGCACTGACCACTCAGCTATCAGGCAGACAAGGTCCTACTAAAGATGTTAGTAATAACAAGGATTGGACACACAGTGTTCTGATTACAATTAATGTTACTGGAAATTTGTTGCACAAGTATCCCCTTATAAGAAATACTGGAGGCAATACCATGTCTGGTGCAACTGTGAGGAGCAATGCATCAATCACACCCACATGTGTTTGCACTATTGTTCAAAGAGTGAAACAATTTTCTCATTAGTGTGAGGGGCATTCTCAGTGAGGCTCCTGACGTCATCCTCAGCTGCATGGTTGAGGTTATGGTCCAAATTATTTAGCATGCATTCAGACTTCAGCTCTGATGGCTACTGCCTAACAAAAGGATTATCTAAACTGTTTTAAGCCTCTGATTATTTCTAGTGTTAACTTGTGCACTTTCCCCTGTATTGTTAGTATGTTGAGATGTGTGAACACTTTTGTCCATGTTCTCCAGAACAGTGAAACTGTTGGAGATGTCTAGACTAAAATTAGCAGACTTTCAGCTTCTCTTGACAACAGTTCAGTCATCTATTCTGGTGTTAACATTGTTGCTACCAAGTTATAAGATTAATTACTTGGTTGTGGATTCTTTTTTCCTTAGTAGCACCATTACTTCTGAGTCTCTTACTGAAAGATTCTTGGGCTCTCTAGTAACAGCCTCAACACCAAATTTATTTTTATCAGGACCCAGCTGAATGATAACCAGTCACTAACAACTAACAGCATTTTAATTATCACTTAACCAGTTGCTCTTGTATGATCTTATCAGTCCTATTTCCTTCACAATAATGTCTTTGGACAAACAAGATAAGAAACTTAAAACTTGATGCTAAGAAGAAATATTATAACTCAGTGTATAGTATTTTACCAGTTCATTCTGAAGAGTAAGACATCTTTAAATATAAGATTTTCTTACTATTTGAAGTCATCAATTTGCGTTAAAAAAATAAAATAAATCCTGTCCATATTACATGAGGATAAGTCAAGAACAAATGGGATTTTTATTCCTGAGTGTCTATGATTGATAGAACTTGACCCATTCTTCTGGTATGCTTGAGGAGAGGGGGAGGGGGTGCATTAGGAGTGGGAAAAGCCAACCATTCAACACTTCCAACAAATTCATCAGTAGTGCTCATGATGTTGGAGCAACAGATGTTACCCACCATTGTGCAATACATAATTATAAAATTTCTTGCTTGCAAAGGAATTCAAATGAGTGAAAATATTCAGAGATTGACTTTACAGTTCAAGGACCAAACAATGTCAAGGACTCATGCATTAGCCTGGCATAAAGAGTTCAAGGAAGGACAAGAATGAGTGGAAAATTAGGAACATGATTGGTGTCCTCAGCCCAATATTTTTTTAAATAAGTTCGCTAAGATTTTTCAAAAACAAAATCTGTTATTGCTGTAACTAACATCAAAGTGTAAGGGTTTTTTATTGTATTTTTTTTTTTTTTTTACCATTAAAATGATAATTCACTCTATTTCATTTTATCACTTACTTCACTGTTGAGTTCTATGAAACATACTATTCTTGTCCTAGTTCTCTCTCATTCTCTATTAGTCCTGGGTGAGGATCTTCTCAGTGGCACTGCTATTCTTTATTAGTGCCCTTGGCTTCACCAGTTTAGCCTTTGAGACTCACATACATGCAAATGACCAAAATACTTTACATTAGTAAATTACAATAATGTTATATCATAATACGTAAGATATATGATTAGCTTTCATATCAGCTGAGCACGTTTATAACACTCACATTTTAAAATCACACATATTAAATAATTGAATTAATGAAACAGATGGAAGCTACCCCGAAATTTAAATGATTTTGAAGTTAAAGCAACTTACTTAAATTATCAGACATTACTTGTTCATAAAGTATAGTATTTCCAAGTTTCATTCCTCTCAGTCTTTTACACATTAATTTCGTTAGTTTAAACTGATTAACATCCAACACATTTTTCATAGAGCATTAATACTGGAATTTGTCTGAGCTAAAAACATAAGAGACAGATTTACATCATAAATGAGATAAGCATAATACATTATAAACATAAAATTTGAATGATTATATGTTTAATTAGCTGTTAGACAAATTACAATTTCAATCAGCACAGTTAAATAACTTGTTATATTCTCCCAAAATACCAGGTGTAGAAGAATGAAACCAGGATTTGGTTGCAATAATTACACATCTGTTGTTTGAAACTGAGAAACAACATTTAATTCAAAATAATCTCTCCCACCCCTCTGGCAGGCTATGAATGCAAAAAAAAAAACAGTTCTTCTTTTGAAGCAAACCAGTCAGCTAGCCATTTTCATATATTTTCATGTTCAGTGAGAGCATGTCCCGGTGATGCAAACAGATGATAATCAGATGGAGCCAAGTCTGGAGAATAAACTATATGCCCTAATATTTCCCAACTGAACACCTCAATCATTTCCCAGACACTTTTTCTGTGTGCAATGGAGCACTATCATGGAGCAATCTAACTTTGTGTTGCCATTTTTCCATATTCTGGTCATTTTTCACATGATGCTCAATATAAATTGATCACTTGCAGTTGGTAGTGATCAGTGTTAACAATATCACCAGGTTTTAGCAGCAGATGACACCCTTCTGATCCATCCAAACACAAAGCATTGTCTTCTTTTCAAAGCGATTTGGTCTTGCAGTGGATGTCGATGGTTTGCATGGATTCACCCTTGATTTACAACTCTTAGGATTCTCAGAGTAAACAAGGCCCCCGGAGTAGACAACATTCCATTAGAACTACTGATGGCCTTGGGGGGGCCAGTCATGACAAAACTCTACCAGCTGGTGAGCAAGATGTATGAGACAAGCGAAATACCCTCAGACTTCAAGAAGAACATAATAATCCCAATCCCAAAGAAAGCAGGTGTTGACAGATGTGAAAATTACCGAACTATCAGTTTAATAAGTCACAGCTGCAAAATACTAATGCAAATTCTTTATAGATGAATGGAAAAACTGGTAGATGCGGACCTCGGGGAGGATTAGTTTGGATTCCGTCGAAATGTTGGAACACGTGAGGCAATACTGACCTTACGACTTATCTTAGAAGAAAGATTAAGAAAAGGCAAACCTAGGTTTCTAGCATTTGTAGACTTAGAGAAAGCTTTTGATAATGTTGACTGGAATACTCTTTTTCAAATTCTAAAGGTTGCAGGGGTAAAATACAGGGAGCGAAACGCTATTTACAATTTGTACAGAAACCAGATGGCAGTAATAAGAGTCGAGGGGCATGAAAGGGAAGCAGTGGTTGGGAGGGGAGTGAGACAGAGTTGTAGCCTCTCCCCGATGTTATTCAATCTGTATATTGAGCAAGCAGTAAAGGAAACAAAAGAGAACTTCAGAGTAGGTATTAAAATTCATGGAGACGAAGTAAAAACTTTGAGGTTCGCCGATGACATTGTAATTCTGTCAGAGACGGCAAAGGACTTGGAAGAGCAGTTGAACGGAATGGACAGTGTCTTGAAAGGAGGATATAAGATGAACATCAACAAAAGCAAAACGGGGATAATGGAATGTAGTCAAATTAAATCGGCTGATGCTGAGGGAATTAGATTAGGAAATGAGACACTTAAAGTAGTAAAGGAGTTTTGCTATTTAGGAAGTAAAATAACTGATGATGGTCGAAGTAGAGAGGATATAAAATGTAGACTGGCAATGGCAAGGAAAGCGTTTCTGAAGAAGAGAAATTTGTTAACATCGAATATAGATTTAAGTGTCAGGAAGTCATTTCTGAAAATATTTGTTTGGAGTGTAGCCATGTATGGAAGTGAAACATGGACGTTAACTAGTTTGGACAAGAAGAGAATAGAAGCTTTCGAAATGTGGTGCTACAGAAGAATACTGAAGATAAGGTGGATAGATCACGTAACTAATGAGGAGGTCTTGAATAGGATTGGGGAGAAGAGAAGTTTGTGGCACAACTTGACCAGAAGAAGGGATCGGTTGGTAGGACATGTTTTGAGGCATCAAGGGATCACAAATTTAGCATTGGAGGGCAGTGTGGAGGGTAAAAATCGTAGAGGGAGACTGAGAGATGAGTACACTAAGCAGATTCAGAAGGATGTAGGTTGTAGTAGGTACTGGGAGGCGAAGCAGCTTGCACAGGATAGAGTAGCATGGAGAGCTGCATCAAACCAGTCTCAGGACTGAAGACAACAACAACATCAACATCCATTTTTCATCATCTGTCACTATTCAATGGAGAAAAGACTTTCTCTAGTATCTGGTGAACAGTATTTCACAAGTGGTCTTTCAATTTGCTTGCTGTCTTTCATTCAGTTCATGTGGAACACATTTTCTGACTTTTCAGCTTCACCTTAGCTTCCAACCAAAGAGAAATGGTTTTCTGCATCTCATTCAATTGTTCCATGAGTTCCTGTTGAGTCTGAGTATCATCTTCATCTAATAAGGCCTGCAATTCATTGTATTCAAACAGTTACAGTGATTTCTCACACTCATTATTTCTCATGTCAAAATCACCACTTTTGAATTTTTTGAACCACTCAAAACATTGTGTTTTCCTAAGAGCTTCAACAAGCATTTGATGTGATGCTGCAGCAGTTTTCTTCAAATGATAATAGAAAACCAATGCTGTCCACAAATTGTAGTTTGTAGGCACAAAACTTAACATGATTATGGGTTTGAAACTGATACTAATGTATGGAACTTGTGTTACTGTGTGTTGACATTTGTCATCAGCCATTTACAGGAAGAAGATGGCACTGCAGTCGCAGTCTCATGGGCCCTACACTGATGACTAGCATTGTCTATAGGAAAATTCTGGTTTCATACTTCTACACCTGGTATGGTACCATAGTTTTCATGCAGGTAACAAATTGATTTTAAACTACAGTGCCACTCTTTCATATAGTCTTTCAGGAGGTTGTCTCAAATTACTTGGATGTTTCAATACAGCAAAACTATACTCTGCATATTATCACACTTTACTATTAAATAATGCCTGTTATCTCGCCAGATTCTTTTCTCAAAACCTTGTTAACTGAAGAAGCGCATTAACAAAATTAAACTACTATAAAAACTGGGTGCCTAACAATTCTTCACAATCACTACTTCACATAATATTTTTCATATACTTCATTATTACTTCAATAACTTCATCATCTATATCACTGCATCATATTCTTAATTATCTTCCATCAATTCATTGTTGCATATACATCATTACATTTTGTTGCTTCATTAGATATCTTTCCAACAATTAAACAGCAAAATGCCTGCTTTATCTTCATTACACAAATAACTAAAGAATGACACTTTGCAACAACACACAACAATATCATTAATGAAACTTGTACCTGACACCCTATAACAGACAATTACCATTTACTAGGAGCATTACTTTGATTTGAACCAACACCTTTTTCTTTGCTTAGTCCTGATGGACTGTACTACAACAAACTTCCTTATCAGTAAATGTTACTGTGCCTAACATTATGTAATTCTTACTTTAACTTTATGTGTTCTGGCCCACAGAGCAGCACAGCAACATTGTTACTGAAAAGACTTCTTCTTATAGATCACTGAATTGAATAAATTACTTTAGCAATGTTTCTACACACTGACAATCAATAGCATTGTTTCGTTATTACAAATATTTCTGATACTGCTGCTATACAAATTTCTATTGCTTTTCATAGGTATGGTTTTCTCTCAGTTTTTCAATAGAATTTCCTGACTATTTTGCATTTTCTCATAATTTTGGCTTAGCTCAGCATTTACATTACTTTTGAGCTGAAAGAGATATAGCACATTATTTTTACAAAAATTTCATCATTAGTTACCTCAAAAACAAAACAGGACATGTCTCATAACATTTAAAGCTGACAACCTTTGACTTGCATCCTCTTAGATATGACAAACAGAAGTTCAGTTACTGAAATAAACATTTTAATGTACATGAGAACTGAAGATAGTAAAAGGTATTTTACAATTGTCTTCCATTCTGTTAATAAGATAATTAAAGAAGAGAGTGATCCAAAAAGTGAAGTATGAAATCACAAGCTGGGGAAGACACTATTCACCAAATAGTGTGTTCACTAAACTTCGATGAACCGCTTACCTACTCAACAGTTCACAATTACACTGACCCCTGCTCCTCTATCTACACTTACAACAATGGGTGTAATCCGACTCTTACCTTTCAAGTCAGATGCAAGTACAGCTCCCCATCCAATAAAATCTTTTAATATTCAACACTTTACAAATATAATTCCCTTACATATTGCATACACAACAAAAAATTCCTTCTGCAATTTAGCTATTTTGTTGTCTTTCTCTTACATACATTTCATACTGGACATTGAACAATAGTCTTATTTGCCATAACAACCATTACCTTTTCAACATGTGTACCTTCCATTGCAACATTGCTTACATCAGCCTTCACTTACTGTTTTTCACTTTCCTTGTGCTAATTATACAAGCTTTAAATTCTTCTTTAACAAGACAGCCTGTCACAATGTTGCTTGCTTTATCAAAAGTTTCATTTGTGAACTGTACACACTTATTTCAACATCATCAAAGATATCAATTTTTGCATTCACAATTTCCTCAATTACACCGAATTTATTAATACCAACAGTGTCTACTTTCTTTGCATTTGAAATCATTTCATTATCATCAATATCAAAACAGGTTTGGCCTATTTTTTTGACCTCTGCCTGACAAGAACTAACAACAACAGTTTCTATCTATTTTCAGAATTGATTCCTATTTATTTTTTGCTGGACCAAATACCATTACCAAAAGCATCTAATATCATTTCCAAATTCTTTGTCACTTTTTCTAACTTGTTTTCTAAAAAATTTTAATTAAATCTATCATTTTGTCCAATTCTGAATTTAAGTTATTAATTTCAAAACTAGTATTCTCACTAGTTTCTTACATGTCTGCTCTCAAACTGTTGATGTTCCTTTTAATGTCACTTTCCATTTCTACTTTTAAACTATCACTGTTACTTTTAAATTCATTTCTGTTTTCTCTTATTTCTAATGACAATTTTATGAACATTTCAGTGACCTTTAGCAAATATCCATGCCACAAAAGTGATATCCACTGTTCAAATAATTGATGGGAATGAAGCCAGATGGCATCATCTACAACCATCTTTGTCTTGGTGGTTGTTGATGATGTCACTTGGCTACATTCCTATAAATCATTTGAACATTATGTATACTAGGAGAGACTTAGGTCCCTCATGACATCTACTTCCTGATTTCCAATTAATGTAAGTTGTACCTCTCATCTCTGCATTATGTTTTTCAACCCCAGTCTCATAATAGTCTGTAGGTGATATCCTGGATATCTCTATCTCACCACTCATCTTGCTGTTATTCACTTTGCCAAAAATGTTTGAATCTAACTCTGATTGTACACCTCTATCTTTGAATGCTTAACTTTTAAATATTATTATTTCTCCACTAATTTCACCCCCTATGTATTAACATTGAGCACACTGTTTTTCACAGTTCTGTTACTCATTTAAAAAAAGATGTAAACAGTATGACTACTTGAAAACTAATACACTTTACCTTAATTTTCTTTCAGGTCAACTGCTGCTGCTGCCAAAGTATTCAGTTGGCCTTCTAAATCCATTTGTTGACATCCAGCCATTCCTCTGATTGGCTGCAATCCACCGAAGATGGCATTGATCACCATGTCCTTCTATAGGTTATCATCTTCTTGAAAATGGACAACACTTCCTAATTTTCCATTGGTTATTTGACATCTCAGAGCCTCTTTCACACAGTTCATTTGCTAATTGGCTAAACACAGTCAAACTAATCCTTATGTCATTAGTTTGTTTGTTAGACCATTGTTCACAGTTCATCATAATTTGTAGTTACTTGCTCACAATATTCTATTGTTACCCCTAATAATATAGTCTGATACAATTCATAAATTTTTAACACTGACATATGTTGTTTCAGCTGCATTCCACATATAATCCATCTGCACCACTGAGTTGTCAATTATTGATTGTGAGTTGTTTTTCACAGTGCCTCACGTATAAAGACTGGGGCACTATGTACAAAGATTGCTTATGTGGTTGTAGATTCTTCTTTCCCCAGTACACCATTACTTCTGAGTTCGATGATGGCCTTGTAAGCCAAAAACCGGTTAACCTGAATGACTTAATTCTGTAGAACATAAGCAATATAATGTTTTTCATTTATTATTATGTTTTTCTATCAAGAACCAATAGAAGAATCAGTTAACATCTGGGTCTCTTAGAGGAAGATGTTTAGGTTCTCTGCTTAACCAGAGAAAAAATGGATACTACACTGAAGGCTTTACTTTCTCTTATTGAAAGTTTATTTTTATCGAAACCCAATTGAGTGATGACCAGTCATTAACCACTAACAGTACTTTAATTATTACTTAATCAATAACTCTTAAATAATCTGATCAGTACAGTTTCCTTCATAACAATGTTTCTTGGCAATCAAACTAAGCAGCCTTACAATTTGACATTAGGAAGAACTATCATAAATCAATGGTGAATTATTTAATCAGTTCATTACTGAGGTCTCTCCTTAAAATACTTGCACATAATAGTGCTTCAGTGTACACTTAGTTCACCTGTAACACTGTCAGTATAACTGACTGCTAATCAAATGGGCAAATGACTATTATCCCAATAATATTTGACAAGAACAAGACAACTAAGTCAGTAGTTCTCACACATGTGGTAGTTCTATCACTATCAGTAGTTCTTGCACATATGTCTCCCATTATTCACAATAAAGATGTCAATGTTATAGCAATCCAATGCAGATTGTAAAATATACACTCATTCATAGTAGTTAACAAAAGATTAAACAAATTACAGCCTGGTGTTACTGTGATGATTGCCAAACACAGACTTAAACAAATTAACAAGATGAGTGACACAAAAATGTTAACAGTGTGCTAGCTAGACACAGAGTGATTTTTGCTTGGAGTGGGGTATATGAAAAATGGTGTAATAATGTTTTGTAATTTTGGTAATTACATTTTTGTGCATCAAACTGTAAAGGTCAGATTTAGCATTAGTTTTGATCTATTGGATCTAATAATGATCTGGTTTAACAGAATGATAGCTTTTAACAGAAAACAATCAAACAAAATTACAAACAGTGTTTATTTTTCTGGTTATTAGTTACAGTCATAGACAGACCATCTGAAAGCCAGTATATATCTCCATTGGTTAAATATGAAGTCATTTTGTGGAGCCATTGGATATGTTAAGAGGCACCTATTGTCAACTGCCTTCTAGCATGTACAACAGCTCTGTCCGTCAATGACACATATCACCAGTAGAGTTACATACAGCCATACAGGTATCAAGATGGTGTGTCTATGATTGAAACTGATTACTAGAAAAATAAACACCATTGCAATCTAGATTGATTTTTTTTGTTAAATTATAATACAATGTTGGTGTTATGACTTCAGGAGTGAGTGGTAACCAGTTACAGAAATATTAAAGTTCATCGTACTGTTTATTAATGCACCTCCACAGTGTAGGATCTGTACCAGATTGGGTTGACGGAGGAGATAGAGAAGACTCAAAGAAGAGTGGTGCGTTTAGCAAATGCGAGTGGCAGACTCTGCAAGAGAGGCACTCTGCATCATGGTGTAGATTCCTGTCCAGGTTTTGAGAGGGTGCGTTTCTGGATGATGTATCGAATAGATTGCTTCTCCCTACTTGGAAATTAGAGAGATTCGGGTGCGCACGGAAGCTTTCCGGCAGTTGTTCTTCCCATGAACCGTACGCGACTGGAACAGGAAAGGGAGGTAATGACAGTGGCACGTAAAGTGCCCTCTGCCACACACCGTTGGGTGGCTTGCTGAGTATAAATGTAGATGTAGATGTAGATATGAATGGATTCCTACTTTTATGTCAAACTGTAATAACTTCTCTAGTTTGAGGTACTTCTCAGTTAGTGGATTAATTGGACAACCAAAATCATTATTTGACTCAGAAAAATTAGGGCAACAAAAGTATGACACCATACCTAGGAATTACATAAGCTGCAAGTCCTAACAAAAAAAAGTGTTTTACAGTGTTTCCAAACTGTAAATACAAATAACTTTGAAGTTAATACATATCTGGTAAAATGAAATTGGTTACTGAAAAGTGCAAAACAAAGTACCCACCAAGTTAGGTCTTTTTCCGCAGAAAGATTTATTAGCTCACACTATTCTGATGCTAATTTAATCATTTATACTAATGATTTATCTTAAATGAAAGTGTTTTAACCAAAACTAAATGTAGCACAATACTCAGCAGACTGAAGTTACGTAAAATATTGTATGAACAGTAATTTGGTGGTTTTGGGTATACATAATATACACAATGCCTATTTGACCAGACACAACTGAAAAATGTAAGGAACAAAAAATTTATGTAAAGGAGTAAAATGATAGCAAGAGAAATCATTCCACCATGCTATATTTCACACTGCTGTTCTCAACTGCTCTAATTCTGCTGTGGTATTTCCAGATCAGCTTTGGGTTTTACAGTTAAATATTCATTCTCCATAACCATGCAGTAATATGATCAATTACAACAGTCACATCTCCAGCCAAGCTAGTTCCTTCACACTTTCAAAAATGAAAGAAGCATCATTGCTCTCCACACTGTCAACCATTTCTCGCTACTCTGTGGAAGTTTCTGTACTCATCCGTTCTGATGATGTTCCTTTTAGTCAACACAGATCTTTTAATGGTAGCTGTTCAACAAAAACTACAATTATATGATTTTTATTTAATAAAAAATCACTTACTTATGATAATTACTTTACGGAAGACAAAGATATGTGGAACATAGAGTGATTACTGAGTTAGTAAAATATTAGATTAAAGTGTTAACTATTTTGCTCCCTGTATATTTTTATCCAGCAGTATAGCAGACACTGGGATCAGTTAAGTTGATTTCTCTAAAAAAGTATAAAGTGAACAAACTTAGAAGTAAAATATTATAATGTAATTAGTTGTTTCTTATCCTCTAAACTGAAGAAAAATTCTTAACAGCACTTTATAAAATATTGACTGTGTACTGCTACATTACATTGTTCAGCTTTGTTGCCCTTCAAATGATATCTGTTACTACCATTTTGCTATTACCTAAAGTAAACATACATTTTCTAACAGTTGTAGATGTACTAACATTACACTTCTGATGATCTGTTATGTCTACAGCAGACTTTTACCACTAAAGTAATAAAATTTACAAGATTATTACTTTTCATGAGCCTAATAGGAGTCTTCATTCTTGAATCTAGACAATCATGCACTCTGTGGCAGCATTTAACCTAGTAAAATATGTTTTTAAATACTGAATTTGGAGAGGTATTCAACTGCTTGCTCCTTGTATGTAAGGAAGCTTGTTAAAAAAGTAGTGCCTCATTTTGAATCTTAGATAAGGATGCAGTGAAAACATTGTCACAATACTAAAAGAATCAATATTCAGACTGATACTTTTCTGCCCTTCTCTGGAGTAAATGTTCTTTCAAAACATCCCAGATGACCTGTGGGTTAGCATACTTATTAGCCCAAAGAGATTTTGTGTGAGCAGGAGACTCATGTGTTCCTTTTTTGTTCATTATGATGTTACATAGCTCTCACTAAGAAGGACAGCTTTCAGGGATAAGCAACCAGTCAAATTAAACATCAGTGAAAGACAAGCTACTTACTGTCCAATGTAATAACAATAAACCACAACTGAACTGTTTAATATTGTATTAATTCTACCAAATTAGTGGGAGAGCTGCTACTTTGAAACAAAGGTGCTTTCAGGAGATGAAATTCTGATTGCATGCCCATGAAAACATTTACAATTTGAGTTTTTTTCTACTTTCAAGTATTTCTATATGCAAGTTACTGCAATTTTTCACCTGCATGCAAGTAATGATCAGCCATTTTATTGCCTTGGAAAAAATTGGAAATTTGTGGTAAGTTCTATGGGACCAAACTGCTGAGGTCATAAGCCCCTAAGCTTAAACACTACTTAATCTAACTTAAACTAACTTATGCTAATGACAACACACACACCATGCCCAAGGGAGGACTTGAACCTCCTATGGTGGTTGTCCCCTTGTAACTTGAGAGTTTTCTCATTTAACTTTCCCATTTCTTAATGTTTCACTAGTCACAAAACTGTTAAGAAATAAGAGGAAAGTATCTTGTGCGAGAAAAGAGAGCTGTGTGTAAATAAAAAGGCATGCTGTAGCCAAGATAAACTTCTTTACTACCAATATTGTGAAATTCTACAGCATGGCATAAAAAAGGAGAAACATCTGCACTATGCATAAAAAAAGTACCTCCAGCAAAGAAAAACACAAATTATATAGATGACTATTAAACAGCTAAAAAGCATACCAGAGAGACAAAAGAAATTGATTTCTTGAACATAAGTATTAGCAAAAATGATGACATACTTCAATCATTTGTTAGCTAATTCTATGAGTTTGTAGATTTTACCACTGAAAAGGATGAAGCCAGTGAAGCCAATGACTAATAATGGCAGGGCTGTGGATAAAATGCACATCATTATTTACAGCAGTACAAAACCAGTACACATCTGCACCCACATTATGCTCAGAGTGCACTCTTTTCCTCTCAAGATACTCCATTCGTGGCCACTATTAGGCTGGTGAGAGAGACTTATCTCCTCTGCTGCTGCCACTATCACTGATGAAGTCCGCACAGAAGGAGCATCCCCCACCCAGGAGTGTGGAGCACTGGGGAATGAGGTAGCTGCAAACCATCGGCACTGTTACCCTCATTGTGTCTGTGTGCATGACCGACTGTGCCATGGCTGGCTGCAACACAGGACAAGGCTGGACCAGTTCTTGGTGAGCAAAGAGAGAGAGTTCAGTTGTGGTTTATTGCTTCATTGAATATAGATGGTATTGGCCACAAGGTGGGAAGGAAGTCAGGGTGGCAGCCATAGCAGGAATGACCTATGAGGGTAAGTATTAGTGCAAAATTAGTTTGTGTATGCTGTGAGATGGGGTGAGTGGTGATGCCAGTATCCATGGAAATGGTAGCAGTCAATCATTGTATTCTGGGAGGAAGAACTGTGGTTTACAAGTTTGTAACTGTGAGGGAAACGTCTGGTGATTAACCCATTGTCAACTTTGCATTCCTTTTGCTTCCCTTCAAAAACAAGGAAGTTTACACCAGCTTGACATGGATGTCGTCAAGCAGAAATTATTGTACATCAATTTTTACCATTAATGTGTGTTCGGAGTGGGCATTGCACCACCAAGGTCTGAAATGATGTGCATGGTGGTGTCGACTTGCATGGCCTGCATGTCATTGGTATGGTAACATCACACTAGATGGCAGTTAACAGCTATAGTGGTATGAGTCCCATGCCATGGAGCACTATATCGTAAGTATTGGTACCCTATTTGATGACTCTATGTTGGCCAGAGTACTGGGTGCAGTGCAGGTCAGATGGTATAATCTGATAACAAGACATAGAGTCTGCCAGCACTTTATGAACAAAGACTTTCAGTGGGATGTGCACCTTTGAAGGTGGTATTCTGTACTGTGTGATGTGTTGTTTCACTCATTTTATGAGAGGGGGGAGCTCTGTGGCTTCTTGTGGTTGTATGGAGATGACAAAGTCTGCAGGCAGGTTGAGTGGCTCACTGTATAGAATCTCTGCTAGGGAGGCATGGAGATCTTCTTTGTAAGCAGAGAGTACACCTAGTAGCACCTAATGAAATGACTCAGCCCAGTGGCCACTGTGACACATGAGCACAGCCTTAAGTGTATGGTGCTAATGCCCCAATAATCCATTGCTTTGCAGGCAATAAGTTGTTGTGTGATGATTCCTTATGCTACAAAGCTTACATAGCTCATTAAAAAGTGCTGGATCAGATTGACATCCTTAGCCAGTGCTAACAGAGATCAAGCAGTCAAATGATACCCATATATCAACAAATCCTCTTGCCATCATTTCTGCTGTTATTTTCTTTAGGACTGTGGCTTTCTTCTGGTGCATCATACAGTTGATGACAGATAGTATGTAACAAAACGGGCCACACAAGATCAAGATGGATGTGCCGAAATCAACTTTTCAGAATCTCATAGCAGCTGAGTGGTGGCTAAGTGTATTGACAAACTTTGCTGAGCTGAGAAGCCATATATGATGGCATCCACACTCAGCAGTCTTTTTTTTATGTTGGGCCATATCATGTTATTTCTGTGTTTTGGGGGAGATGGTACCAGGGAGGAAACATCATTGTTAAATTCTCCATGTTGTTTTGATACGGCATCTGAATCAATTTCTTCCTTGACAATGTCAGTCTCATCATCCCTTGCAAGTGGCACATGTACCTGAAAACTTTATGGGTGCTTTCCTGCAGAACCAAGCTGTTGGCATCATTTCTTGCATGTGCAGGATACTGTGTTAAGCAGTTCCTGGAGTGTTGGTTATCAAACCATTTTTTGTGGTGTTCGATTCACATTTCGGTGGCTCCAACTAACTGTTCTTCCATATCTGGACCTGAAAGTATCATCTGAGGGAGTACAGGTGAGCAGCGGCTTCAGTGGGAGGCAAACACACAAAAATGAAATAACTTTTTTTTGATGAAGCTCTCTGGAACAGCTGTAGACGAATTTTATTCGAAGATTTACAGCTGCCATTCATGTACAAACACACAATGGACTTCACTTCTGCCTCAGCAACCTTACCAGGAGTGTCTTTGAGATCCATGAAGCATGAGGCAACATGCTGAAGGGTTGTTTTCTTTTGAAATGTGTTTATAAATTTGATTTTGCCCTATCGAAAAAATGTAGATGTAGTGTCATGACCATTGAAGGGATGAGGACATAACATAGGTTTTTGGGTTCTTTAGAGAACTTATAACTGTTGGGGGATTAAATGGCTGTCTCTTGGTATCTTTTTCCAGGTTTCATATTGGAGACATTGGTGATGATTGCTTCCTTCTCACTACTGTTAGAAATGTGGGCAGTCAGCAGGACCAACAAATCAGTATCTTACCCATAAATGAAGAATTTGTGTCTCTGTCTCGACTTTTCTGTAGCTGCGCCAACAATCAAGGGGTCTGCATCCTCAATAGCCTGATACCCTTCACAATATAATTATTCAATCAACATTGAGACAAAGGTTTCTTATTAAGCTCGTTTAGTCACAGTTGGTGGCATTATCTCATTAAATAAAACAGAGGTGGAAGACATAGCATGTGCTTTTCAAGCATGTCTGCAGATTTTATGCTCTTCTCAACTCCATCTTCAGGGTATCCATCAAACACTATAATGCAGTCGGACCCAGAGTGTTTTTTGATATAGTTCATGTATTTTTCAAGGATGGAGGAAAACACTTCATCAGTATTCATCACAATTCTGTATAAGGTAAACCCATCGTTGAAGATAAGACTGTGTTGCTTTTACCATTGGCGCAACTGAACAATTTAAAGTGTTCTTATTTTCTTGTTAGTATATTATTCTGTCATCATCAAAAAGAGTTAATGGATATGGGGACAACTCGGAGGCAAAATATGGCTCAAGCTGTTGTGATGACTTAATATGAAAAGGAATTAGATGAAAATTGTATCAGGACTCACAGGGATTGGTTCATGCAGCCAGGCAGCAGCAGCCAGCTGAGACAGACGCTGCGACAGGGAAGTAACCGATTCTGCGACTTTAACGAATTCCTAACCAGGAGTGAATTGTATAATTTCATCTGTGTGCATTGACAGTTTTAGTTTCTTGATTTTCTGTGTGTTAATTTAATTTCTAATAGCCACAGTTCTCACTTTCATCAGAAAGTAAATTACAAGTTCCTAGTCAGAGGCGAATTATTTACTTTCACCTGAGTGCTTTGATAGTTAAGTTTTCGAATCTCTGCGTATTATTCTAATGTATTAGACACAATTGCTGCATTTTTGTCATAGTCAACAGTACAGTTCAAATGGTTCAAATGGCTCTGAGCAATATGGGACTTAACTTCTGAGCTCATCAGTCCCCTAGAACTTAGAACTACTTAAACCTAACTAACCTAAGGACATCACACACACCCATACCCGAGGCAGGATTCAAACCTGCTACCGTAGCGGTTCCAGGCTGCAGCGCCTAGAACCTTTCGGCCACCCCGGCCGGCAGTACAGTTCCGCAGCACATTCTGATAATCCATTACCTGAGTAGTTTAGTTTTCCACTGTCTTTAGTATGGATAGGGACTGTGATTGTTGTGTGTAAATGTGAGCCGGGTTGGTGACACTTCACTCTCAGCTCCAGACTGTGATGGCTTCATTTACACAGCTTGAAGCTGCAGCCGATGGGTACCAAAGTTGTGGGCCAGCAGTGGGGATCCAACAGACTTCCAGTACGTCCGTGTCCTCCAATTGATCCTCGCCAGTGGCCAGCCCAGTTACTGATTACACTGAGGTTGACCCCTCACCTGTGGTCGAGTGGGAGGTCGCCCCATGGCACAGAGGCAGCGAAAGACTTCCCAGGGAGCCACATGTAAGGCCTCCCCAGTTAGTTTGACAAACAGGTTCCAGGCGCTGTCTGTGGCTGACACTGTCGCTCAGCCACATGCCGTCACCTGTCATGTTTCAGAGTAAACCTCTCTGCCCGCAAGATCCAGGCAATCCCAAAGAGTGGGGTCATTGATAGTTGGGATCTTCAACATCAGGCATGTTATGGGGCCTCTTAAGGACTTGGCTGCCAAGAACGGGAAGAAACCCAATGTGCACTCTGTGTGCAGTCAT
The DNA here is from genome assembly GCF_023897955.1 of Schistocerca gregaria. Lineage (NCBI taxonomy): Eukaryota > Metazoa > Arthropoda > Insecta > Orthoptera > Acrididae > Schistocerca > Schistocerca gregaria. The sequence continues at coordinate 727,070,692 of NC_064921.1, read as the reverse complement.
TCCAGACGTAGAACGGGTCCTTCTGGAAGCCATGACGAGCACAGGGTGCAGCCAACTGCACGTAGTGGCTCACGTCAGTACCAATGATGTGTGTCACTGTGGGGTCATTGATAGTTGGGATCTTCAACATCAGGCATGTTACGGGGCCTCTTAAGGACTTGGCTGCCAAGAACGGGAAGAAACCCAATGTGCACTCTGTGTGCAGTCATTCCAGACGTAGAACGGGTCCTTCTGGAAGCCATGACGAGCACAGGGTGCAGCCAACTGCACGTAGTGGCTCACGTCAGTACCAATGATGTGTGTCACTGTGGTTCGGAAGAAATTCTCTGTGGTTTCAAGTGGCTAACAGAAGTAGTGAAGGCTGCCAGTCTTGCTTGTGAGATGAAAGCAGAGCTGACCATTTGCAGCATAGCTGACAGGAGCAATTGCGGACCTCTAGTACATAGAGGAGTGGAGCGTCACAACCAGAGGATCAGCTGCTTCTGTGACCGTGTAGGCTGCAGATTCCTCGACTTGCATCATAGGATGGCTGGGTTTAGGGTTCCACTGAATAGCACAGGAGTCCACTACATGCAGGGAGCGGCTACACGGTTAGCAGGGGCTGTGTGGCGTGGACTGGTCAGTTTTTTAGGTTAGTGGGTCTCGGGAAAACACAAAAAGCGCTTCAGTCACAAAGGGTGCAGGGCAAACACAGGAAGAACGTAGATACAGGAACCATCGGTATAACAGTCTGTTCTAAACTGTCGTACCTATGTTGGGAAAGTACCAGAACTCCAAGCACTAATACAAAGCACTGATGTTCAAATCGTTGTAGGCACTGAAAGCTGGATAAAGCCGCAGATAAGTTCAGCCGAAATTTTTGTGATGAACCTAACGGTGTTCCGAAAGGTGGTGTTGTGTTTGTTGCTGTCTGGAAATTGAAGTACATAGTTCCTGTGAGATTGTAAGGGCAGATGTCAATTTGGCAACCGGAGTAAAATAATAATTGGATTCTTTTACCGACCTCCCAATTCAGATTATACAGTTGCTGAATGGTTGAAAGAAAACTTGAGTTTAATATCAAACACATACTCGACTCATACAGTTGTAGTTGATGATGACTTTAATTTACCCTCGAGATGTTGGCGAAAATACACCTTTAAATCCGTAGGTAAGCATAAATCATCATCCGAAATTGTGCTAAATGATTTCTCCGAAAATTATTTCGAGCCGTTATTTCATGAGCCCATGCAAATAGTAAACGGTTTAGAAAACACGCTTGACCTCTTAGCAACAAATAATCCAGTGCTAATAACAAGCATCAAAAGGATACAGGGATTAGTGAACAGAGGGTTGTTGTAGCGAGACTGAATACTGTAACTCCCAAATCCTCCAAAAATAAAATAAAAATATACGTATTCAAAAAAGCAGATAAAAATGCACTTGACGCCTTCCTGGGAGACAATTTCCACTTTTTCCAAGTTAAGAATGTAAGTGCAGACCAGATGTGGCCTGAATTCAAAGAAATAGTAGCGGCAGCAATTGAGAGATTTATACCAAATAAATTAACAAACGACGGAGCTGATCCTCCTTGGTACACAAAAGGGTCAGAACATTGTTGCAGAAACAACGAAAAAAATGTGCCAAATTTAAACAGGCGCAAAATCTCCAAGATTGGCGATCTTTTACAGAAGGTCGAAATTTAGCACGGACTTCAATGAGAGATGCTTATAATAGCTTCTACAACGAAATGTTGTATCGAAACCTGGCAGAAAATCCAAAGAGATACTGGTTGTAATCAATGCATTCTCAGCGCGATAGCAATTGAGATAGTATCGAAGACAGTGCTGCAAAAGGAGAGTTACTAAACACAGTTTCCCGAAATGCCTTCACAAAAGAAGACGAAGTAAATATTCCAGAATTGGAATCAAGAACAGCTGCCAACATGAGTAACGTAGAAGTATATATCCTTGGAGTAGTGAAGCTACTTAAATCACTTAATAAAAGCAAGTTTTCTGGTCCAGACTGTGTACCAATTAGGTTGCTTTCAGAGTATGTTGTTGCAATACCTCCATACTTAACGACCATGTATAACCGTTCGCTCGACGAAAACTCCGTACCCAAAGACTGGAAAAGTCCAATTTTGGATACAGAAAAAGCTCAAGGAGGGGGCGCTAAATATATCTTGAGCCACCTTTACTTTTACCATAATCAAAAATAATCAAGTCACATGCAGAGTTTAAGAAAGTTTTATTTAAACTGATTACACACGTATACAAGACAATGCCATCTTATGATATAAAAAAGTTACAGTCGTGGTTTTATTCCTTAAATGATGAATTCTGTGCGCCTATTCTTCCTGGTAAATTGGTTAATTACATCGTCAATAGGACAATCAATGTCAGGGTGAGTGTTCAACAGAACTGAGCCATTAAGTCAATCCTCCTTCACTGTCGACCCCAGCCATGTCTTTGTCCGTCGCAATGTTGAAAAACTTCTTACTACTATAGCAATAGATGCAGGTGGACATGCAAATATTTTGTTCAGCGTGTGCAAAGTAGGATAGTCACACCTAGAACCAACAGAAAACGCTTGCATAACAGGATCACGATCATTAAGGGCGTTTATGCTCGTTGGCTTATATTGCAAGATCTCTCCCATTAGTCTTTTAAACCACAAAGAGTGATTCTTCTTCAAAGAACGGTAGTTTGGTTAAGCACTGATTCAATTTATGTGCCAGATCATTACCGTCGTGTTTCAATAGTTGTGAGGGCAGAAGTATGTTGGATTTTAAATGGTAAACATTTTCTTCAGCAAAACGTTCTCTCATGTCAATCGTAACATGGTTCAGTGTTGGAATAAAACCAGTTATTTTCCAATATATCATACCATCATCATTACGATTGCAGTTTTCCCTCTGTCTTTGTCTGTCTGTAAGACGTGGAACTCTTCCATAACTGTCTTCGCCTCTTCAAGAATACAAGCAAAGTGGCTATCAACGTTAGCTCTCCTGCCGCCATACACCTTGAGCGTCGAATCTAATTTTGCTTTTGCCACCGCGACGTCCAGCTATTTGCTGACCGGATATGTTATGCTCATAATGTCGCAATTCGCAATTAGAGAGAGCTCGAAGGAGAATGTTGGCTTTGGCAGTCGTTGTCCTATCCCCCCAACACTATATTTCTTTAAGAACTTTGCAAACTGTTCTGAGATCAGCTGCGAATTGAATAAAAGCATCATGTCACTCAACCCATCTCGTTTGACAGTGTGACTGCAGCGAGTGCTTTAGGTTGACTCTTCAATGCGAACCGCTTGCGAGACACTGTAAAGAACGATAATACTTCGTCAATAGTACCAAGTGAGTTTTTCACACTTGTAACTTTGCAACTGCGAGAGACAGTGAGGTTGAGCTGATGACTTGGACACGGTGCTACTTGTGCGTTGATAGCTTTCTTTTTTATCGTAGCCACAGCTGCTTTCAGTTCTGACGTATTAACTGAGCAACCATCACAGCCTATATCCACACAGTACTCCAGTGACAGAAAAGGCTTTCCATTCTCCTTAGAATCATATTACCTAGTACTTCATCAGTATCTTCTTGACTCTCTTGAGGTTCATCGTCAATGATTCCACTACAATCATTGTCTCTGCGGATGTCAACGAAACCCAAAAATCTTTCGTGTAATTTGCCGTCATCATCAATATATCTTGCAGCTAAACTCAGTTGGGCGATGTGCGCTGAGTCTGTAGTCTCATCGAAGGTTATGCTGTACTAACGAGAATCTTTGAGTTCCTCCAGTATTCTCGATAACAACACTGTTTCACAGCTGGAAATAAGTTCGTTATGTATTGTTTTACTTATGTAAGTGGCGCTCGCTTTAGTGGTCTCAAGGTGATGTTTTAGTTGCAAGTCTCCAGCGTCGATTCTAAATCCTGGAAGAGCTTTAAAATTTCCCTCGTTACTCACTATACTTTCACGATCATTTTCGTTTTCTAATAGACTCCCATCATCTCTGTGCCCCCCACAGAGGAATATTTTGCTTTGCACGAAATATGATTGTTTTTATTATAGGTACCAGACGGGCTCTGTTTTCCCTAATGCTTTTCATTCTCTGTCTTGACAATTGATTTACGACCTCAAGTTCCCGGTTGTCTCGTGTCGCCGAAAATAATTTTGCATCTGTTGACGCTTCAACGTGGTACTTGAGCTGAGAGTGGGTCTCAAGGTCACCATCTTTACCAGTAAGTTTGGCAAACGTTGTTAGTGGTTCAGTCACAAGTTTCTTGGCGATAATGAATTTCTTTCCTCCAACCATTTTATTATCCGCAAAAACTGAACATTTAGTGCGAAGATGTCCTTTTCTAACTAGTGAGAACACCAGCCATGGATATTGTTCAAGGTGATTTTCGTGCACTTGTCTGCATTCAATCCGTCCCCTCTTGTTGTGCTCGGAAGTATGAAAGATATAGCCTTTTTCAGGTTTCTTTGGAACTGTGAGAAGATTGCGTTTTGTATCATCACTAATATTTCCTGACGCTAATATATCCAAATAATTGCCAATATGCGTAGGATTAAAGGAATCAGTCGATGAACTTTGTTGTGGAAATTTCGACGAACTGCTTGGTTCTGCCTTTTCATCTGGTGGTGTTTCTGCGGCTGAATGGTGACCGGAATCTTCAGATGTTTCTACTTTTCTTTTCCTTACTACATAACGATCCATTTTATTATATTGTTACGATGTAGGTAAATTGGATTGCAATTATTCTCGAATTAACACTTTATTCGCACTGAAAAATGCAACCCTAGTTCACTTAGCACTAAAACACACGGTCACACTCCGCGTATTTCTAATATCACTAAGCACAACACTGCTTGAAGTCTGTGGTAATAGCCAATAATCGCAGTTGTTAACTTTTTATCACTTCCGAGTTATCGCGACGACTGTAGCTTTCAAACTGACTACCTGGCAGCGACTCTGCTTCCCTTATATTTGTGGCTCGGTTGTTTCGAGAACATTCGCTGCCGGAATGTTCGCTTAGAGACTTTTATGGAGTGTGAACAAATACCTACTGTAAAAGCGACAAGCTAATATGTACCTTACGACGTATGATATAAGGGCGAGTTTCTAATGATGACGTCATCCGGAAATTTATGTGTGTGGAATTTTTATTGTCGATTCCGTTCCTTTCTAGTGCATTCTTTAGAGGGCCTATATAGTAACAATGCGTTTTTAGGAATCTTGTCGAAGTCACTATTACCAGAGATATACACATCGATAGTTTCCCATATCTAACTTGTAATACAAGTTAGGTGTGGGAAACTACAGTTACGTTAATACTAAAACTATTGTTACGAGTCTTATAACAATATTTTTACTGAGAAATAACTATGAATTACTATTATTAATACTTCACAATCAATTGATCACTCTCACTCTTGACTCATCTTCACACTTGCACTTGCTACAACTAGGACTTTTTACTTATTCTTTCTTCAGTCAGTGCAATTAGTTCATTCTTCAATTCTTCAGGCAATGTGGCCACGCGGGAATAGCCGAGCGGTCTCAGGCGCTCCAGTCATGGACTGTGCGGCTGGTCCCGGCGGAGGTTCGAGTCCTCCCTCGGGTACGGGTGTGTGTGTTTGTCCTTAGGATAATTTAGGTTAAGTAGAGTGTAAGCTTAGGGACTGATGACCTTAGCAGTTAATTTTCAGGCAATGTGGGCGGCCTCGCAGGCGGTGGGGTGGTAAGCAGGGGGGGGGGGGGGGGGGGGGTTGCGCGGTATCGCCCTCTGCACAGGTCGGACCAGTATTCAAGAAAGATAGTAGGAGTAATACACTAAATTACAGGCCCGTATCATTAACGTCGATATGCAGCAGGATTTTTGAACATATATTGTGTCCGAACATTATGAATTACCACGAAGAAAACGATCTATTGACACACAGTCAACACGGATTTAGAAAACATCGTTCTTGTGGAACACAACTAGTTCCTTACTCGTGCGAAGAGTGTAGAGCTATCGACAAGGGATTTCCCGTCAGAGAAGTCACAGTTCGTCATAATTGACGGAAAGTCATCAAGTAAAACAAAGTGATTTTTGTCGTTCCCCGAGGTAGTGTTATAGCCCTCTGCTGTTCCTTACCTATATAAACGATTTGGGAGACAATCGGAGCAGCCCTCTTAAGTTGTTTGCAAATGATGCTGTCGTTTATCGACTAGTAAAGTCATCAGAAGATCAAAACATATTACAAAACGATTTAGAAAAGATATATGTATGGTGCGAAAATTGGCAATTCACCATAAATAACGAAAAGTGTGAAGCCATCCACGTGAGTACTAAAAGGGATAAATCGGTCAAATCTAAAGGACGTAAATTCAACTAAGTACCTAGGAATTACAACTACGAACAACTTAAATTGGAAGGAACACACCGAAAATTTTGTGGGGAAGGCTAACCAAAGACTGCATTTTATTGGCAGGACACTTGAAAATGTAACAGATCTACTAAGGAGATCGTCTACATTACGCTCGTCCGCCCTCTTTTAGAATACTGTTGCACGATGTGGGATCCTTATCAAATAGGATTGACAGAGTACATCGAAAATATTTGAAGAAGGGCAGCACGTTTTGCATTATCGCGAAATAGGGGAGAGAGTATCACTGAAATAATACAGTATTTGGGATGGACATCATTAAAACAAAAGCGTTTTTCATTTCGGAGGAATCTTCTCACGAAATTCCAATCACCAGCTTTCTTTTCCGACTGAGAAAATATTTTGTTGACCATAAGGGAAATGAGAGTTCTTTCCGCCCGCTATACGAGATTGGAATAATAGAGAATTGTGTAGGTGGTTCGATGAACCCTCACCCTCACTTAAATGTGATAAGCAGAGTATCCATGTAGATTTATATGTAGATCATTCATCTTCCCTGCACACTTCACAGCTCGGCGCTATGAGTACTTTCACGTTTTTATTGTTATTTTTGAACAGGAGTGAGAGAATTTTAGAAGTTAGGAGCTCTTCTATGCAACAAAACAGCGCTTTCTTTTTATGTCAAATTGTACCTGAAACCAGCAGAGTCATAGCCGTGACTCTACGTCTGACATGGGGCCCTGTTGCTGGTGACTCGAGTGTTTGTTTTGACTGTCTGGAGTCACCACCCCATGTGGTGAAGTTGACGTCACGCTCGGGGGTGGTTGGACGTGGTCGGGGCAGTCCGACTGGTTCTCGTTGCTTGCCATGGTGCAGCTGCTGTCTCGATGCAGTGCACAGTTGTCGATGGCCTTGATACATGTTCTGTGTTGCAATACTGTAAAAATCCCATTCACCAATATTTAGTTCTGCTGTTAGCTGCAGTAGGGATGGTATCTTGACGATCCACAGAGTCCAAGAAATGTGTGATCGGGGATGAGTTTACTGTCCGCAGGTATACGTACCCAGCGTCAAAGTTGCCAATGTGTCCTAGTTCCCAGACGTTCGTGATAATTTTTTTTTATATTGTAGCTACAGCGTCCGTGGCAGACGTTGAGTAGTGCTGAATTTAGGGCATCGTATTTGTTGGTATCTGGAGATGCCAGAATGATGCCACTGACAAGGTCTGCGTGTTTGCCTAGGTGACATAGTAATGCTAAGAATTTTACATTGTCGCTGGAAATGCCATGGGTGACACGTATGCATTCAGGGATTGCGAAAGACGTCGCCATTTGGTCTTGTAACGGGACACCCTCCTCCAGCAATGTTTTTCATCAAGAGCAGTTCTCGATACCAGATTATTTTTCGAATTTTAAAAAGGTCAATATTATCTCAGTTGCTTTCTGAAAACTTTCATATAATTTTAAACAAAGTATGTTATATTTCAGTGGCAACGCCCTTACCGCAGCGGCTACACAAGTTCCCGTGAGATCACCGAAGTTAATCGCTGTCGGGCGTGGTCGGAACTTGAATGGGTGACCATCTAGGCCGCCATGCGCTGTCGACATTTTTCGGGGTGCACTCAGCCTCGCGATGCCAATTGAAGAGCTGCTCGACCGAATAGTAGCGGCTTCGGTCAAAAATACCATCTTACGACCGGGAGAGCGGTGTGCTGACACCACGGCCCTCCTATCCGCATCCTCCACCGAGGATGACACGGCGGTCGGGTGGCCCCGGTGGGCCATTTGTGGCCTGAAGCCGGATGCAAAAAAAAAAAGTTATATTTCAAGCTAAAATTTATCAAAGGGAATTACTTTTGACGTTATAATCGATAAGTAGTAGTTCTGAATGTATGTTGTTGTTGTTGTTGTTGTTGTCTTCAGTCCTGAGACTGGTTTGATGCAGCTCTCCATGCTACTCTATCCTGTGCAAGCTTCTTCATCTCCCAGTACCTACTGCAACCTACATCCTTCTGAATCTGCTTAGTGTATTCATCTCTTGGTCTCCCTCTATGATTTTTACCCTCCACGCTGCCCTCCAATGCTAAATTTGTGATCCCTTGATGCCTCAAAACATGTCCTACCAACCAGTCCCTTCTCCTAGTCAAGTTGTGCCACAAACTTCTCTTCTCCCCAATCCTATTCAATACCTCCTCATTAGTTACGTGATCTATCCACCTTATCTTATTTTTAAAGACATTTGAAATTAGGGATTATTGGAATACTTAAAATTTCTATTATCAATTACGTAATCCAGTACTGTTTACTACACTTATTTCTGGATTCATTTATAGAATGATAATAATCGAAATATAATAATCGAAATTAATAGAAATTCATTTGTTAAGCAAAATTGTAAATCCATTGGAATATTGTTATTTCCACAGAGTGTGAAAGTCTGATGTGATCGGATGTATTCTCGTATTTTTGCGCGAACAATGTAATTTCGGCTTTGTTAATGCGAAAAATCAAAAGACTGTATGAATATTTACGCAAAAACAAAAATTCTGCAACAACAATCTTCAGTTTTATTTAGTTCAATCCAACTGTGAGGACCTAAAATGTGAGATTTTCAGCTTCTAGACTCAGACCCTTGGATAAGAAGAACTGGAGCCATCTCAACAAGACAAGCTAAGTAAACTTGAAAGTTTATTGTAGCATTAGCTCCTCTCAAATCTTCATAAAAGAGTTTAATGTAGACAATAGATAGAAGTATCAACGAGGAGGTAGATTACAGTCTGAGTGGAATGGCAATAACTGAGGTGTGAATTAAAATGTACAGATGTGCTAGAGGTGTATGACTGTGGTGGTGACGATGTCAGTGTCCAGGGAGGCACAAAGGATCAGCTCTCAATTTCCAGACATGGCATGGCTATGGCTCCGGTGGCGATGTCTGTAAATTGTCCAACTGGTTGGACCCCATGGTGTGGTACAAACAGGTTTACAAAAGTAAATGTATTAACAGTTATGGCAAATACTATTGAAATAAGATACATTTCACTTGCTTTTTTCCATCTGTCCTGCTTTCAATTGATTGCGCCTTACATGAGGGTACACTGAAAAGTAATGTCGCTGAAGTTTTTATTCTGTTATCAGTATTGGATGAGGTATTACACTATGTGATCAAAAGTGTCCGGAAACCCCCCAAAACATAGGTTTTTCATATTAGGTGCGTTGTGCTGCCACCTACTGCCATGTACTCCACATCAGCGACCTCAGTAGGCGTTAGGCATTGTGAGAGAGTAGAATGGGGCGCTCCGCGGAACTCACGGACTTCGAACACGGTCAGGTGATCGGGTGTCACTTGTGTCATACGTCTGTACGCGAGGTTTCCGTACTCCTAAACAACCCTAGGTCCACTGTTTCCGATGTGATAGTGAAGTGGAAACGTGAAGGGACACGTACAGTACAAAAGTGTACAGTCCGACCTCGTCTGTTGACTGAGAGAGACCGCCGACAGTCGTAATGTGTAAGAGGCAGACATTTATCCAGACCATCACACAGGAATTCCAAACTGCAACAGGATCCACTGCAACTACTATGACAGTTAGGCGGAAGGTGAGAAAACTTGGATTTCATGGTCGAGCGGCTGCTCATAAGCCACATATCACGCCATTAAATGCCAAACGACGCTTCGCTTGGCGTAAAGAGCGTAAACATTGGACGACTGAACAGTGGAAATCACAGTACACAATGTGGCGATCCGATGGCAGGGTGTTGGTATGGCAATTGCCCGACGAACGTCATCTGCCAGCGTGTGTAGTGCCAACAGTAAAATTCGGAGGCAGTGGTATTATGATGTGGTCGTGTTTTTCATGGAGGGGACTTGCACCCTTTGTTGTTTTGCGTCACACTATCACAGCACAGGCCTACATTGATGTTTAAGCACCTTCTTGCTTCCCACTGTTGAAGAGCAATTCGGGGATGGCGACTGCATCTTTCAATACGATCGAGCATCTGTTCATAATGCACGGCCTGTGACAGAGTGGTTACACGCAGTAACATCCCTGTAATGGACTGGCTTGCACAGTGTCCCGACGTGAATGCTATAGAACACCTTTGGGATGTTTTGGAAGGCCGATTTGGCGCCAGGCCTCACCGACCGACATCGATACCTCTCCTCAGTGCAGCACTCCGTGAAGTACGGGCTGTCATTCCCCAAGAAACATTCCAGCACCTGATTGAACGTATGTCTGCGAGAGTGGAAGCTGCCATCAAGGCTAATCGTGGGCCAGCACCATACTGAATTCCAGCATTTTGTTCGATAGAGTTTCTCTCTTCACTGATGCAAGTTGAAGCGCTCTACCTCTAGAGGACTCTGTGCAGTGTAAATATGTCGGTGCATGAGAAACAGCATGCTGTAATCAGGTTTCTAACCACAGGAAACATGTTTCCAATTGAAATCCATAGAAGAATGAAAGCTGTGTATGATGATGATTGTGTTGACATCAGTAACGTGCATCAATGGGTTGTTCATGCTCGTATTGACGGGAGCAGTGGTGCTCACTTCAGAGTATGTGACAGGCTCAGAGAGGATGAACGCTTACAGCAACAGATGAGACTCACTGGAATCAGATCGATGAACCATCAGAGAAAATGGATGTACTCACCATGCACAGCTTCCTGTACCACAGTTATACAATGATGGCCTGTACACGGTCTCGTTATATGCCACACTTACCTGAGAGCTGAGTCTGTGTTCTGACAATTGTCTCTGATTTCGATGAGTTACGTCAGTTGCTGTACGCGGTCGTCCACTCCGAGCCCTGTCACACTTGTTGAGGTTACCACCATTGTTTCCTTCATTATGAGCGTCAACAACTCAATGTTGCATATTACTGATGTCCATACAATTGTCATCACACACAGATTTCATTCTTCTACGGATTTCAATTGGAGGCATGTTTTCTGCAGTTATGAATTCGATTGCAGCAGGCTGTTTCTCAACCACCGACATAATTACATTACACGCCACCGTGTTACACACTACAGTTCAGAGGCCTCTTCCAGCAGAGTGTTGCGACTTGTGTCAGCCAAGTGGGAAAGTCGACTGAGAAATAGGCATGACATGTGATACCTCAACCAGTACTGAAAACAGAATAAGAAATTCGGAGGTATTACTTTTCAGCATGTCCTCATACACGACACAAGGGGAAGCAGAATTTGATGTGAGAAGGACTATGGTTGGGTTATAGAGCTGCATTAGAGAAATAAACAGAGCACTTTTCAGGTACATCACTAAATAAAAGGACACAGAGTATCAGGATTCTTCCTGGAAAGGGTTTTGTAGGTTCAATATGCAGTGCTGTGGCAGAAGTCCAAGTGTTGTGCTCTTACTCTGGTTTCCAACTTTACACTTAAAGCTGAAGGCAGAAGTCCACAGAAAAAGAATTGTCCACAGGACAGGGTTCGGGGTGATAGGTTAAAGCACGTAATGAAGTAGCTTCTCATTCATGGGCATAGCAGTTTGGAGGGCCTTCACATAATAGGAGATGGATCCCGCTCTGTGAGTGTATTTCTGTAATACAAGGGGAGGACGCACAAGTACTGAGTTGCAACGTAGCCTTATTTTTGCAGCATCTGTACATCTGCAAGATGGTAGACAGCGTGCCTCCAGGGTTCCAAATTTAGTTGTTTTCATATTTCTGAGGAAGAAAGCCAGCTGTTAACCTTGAGCAGTCTGTGTAGCATAGACATTGATAGCCTTACGCAAGGACATGCATTATGAGCATGCAAATGGAAAGACAGGATAGTGACTGCAGGAAATATTGCTGTATATTACTGTCATCAGATATTTTGAATCATAAGATTGTCACCCTTCTTAAAAAAGATTTTAAAAGAAAGTTCAGTCCATTGTTTGTAATACACGCTGGTGCTAGGAATGTGGGGTGCTGACAGAGGAAAATTTTTGTGCTGTTTAATCCCTAATGAGGTACTAGGTTTTGCTCACAGAAGACTGACAGAAATCACAGGTGGCTGTGTCACATGACACATGGCTTTAAAAATGGTTCAAATGGCTCTCAGCACTGTGGGACTTAACTGCAGAGGTCATCAGTCCCCTAGAACTTAGAACTACTTAAACCTAACTAACATAAGGACATCACACACATCCATGCCCGAGGCAGGATTCGAACCTGCTACCGTAGCAGTCGCGCGGTTCCAGACTGAAGCGCCTACAACAGCTCGGCCACAGCAGCCGGCTACAGTATTGCTTTAGCCTGTCAAAATGTGTGGTCACAGTGTGACTAAGTGTAGCTCTGTGTTTACAGATGATGTGAGCTGCAAAACATGACATCGTCCATCATTAGATTGGGAGAATCTCTTGGTTTTCTCCTTTTAATCACAGGGTTTCTCAACAGGACCTAGTCCCCTGTTGATAGTGTAGTAAAACTACATCTTTATTGCCTTTTCTTATTCGCCAGTGACTGTCCTAGAATTCTGCTGTTACACTCTTTTCCATATCGTTTGTGTCCCTAGCTATGCCTTTAACTTCACTTGAATCGGTACCTGCCAATAATTTTCCTAATTCAAAAGGGAAGCTCATTTTTGACCCATACCCAACTTCATAGGCAGTATACCCTGTCGAGTCATGGACTCAACTGTTATAGGTAGATACAATGTATGGTAAGTACATCTCCCATCCAGTTATTGTGGGTTTTGTTGACATAATGAGAAAGCATCTTAGTTATGATTCTGTGTACGTGCCCTACTCTTCTATTCACTTTAGGATGAAAAAGTGTTGTCCTCCATTTCTTATTTCTCAAACGTTTACACAGCTGAACGAATAATGAAGGCATGAAATTTGTCCCATGATGTAACCAAATTTATTATGAACGCGTCTGTCATACTTTCTGCTGTTACGGCAGCACTGGGGACCAGGAGTGGAAAATGCAAAAAGTGATGAATGATTGATAATATCATAATATGTATTTATGTTTGGGGAACTGACCCTAGTATGTCAAAAGCTACTGCTTAAAAAGATCTGGAAGCTTCAGACAGTGTTTGCGGTTGAATTTTAGGATTGGTTTCTTGTGTACGCTGTGCACAACGGATGCAGGCACAGATACAGTCTTCGACGTTGCTCTGTTGACCTGTCCACCAATATTTAATGTCCACACTAGCGTTTGCTCCCCACTTTCTGCTATGACAAGCTTGAATATTGTCATGGCACTGCACAATATTATACGGTGCTGAAGTACTTTTGCTGTTACCAGCCTGTTAGTAAATTGCTAGCGTTCCTCACCTTGTTTCATTGCCTCTTTTAATTCACCGAGGAGTAATTTTTTTTACTTGCAACATGTGGACTTTCCTACTCAGCGCATCAGCATTTTCGTGAAGTCTGATAGATTGATGACGAACTTCGTAATTCTTCTCGCTAACTTTTAGGGGCTATTGTGTCAGTCAATATCTTGGGTTTTTTAAATTTAGAAGCCATAGTAGCGCAGCATGGTCAATGACTACTGTAAAACAGCTACCACAAAGGTAACACTTGAAATAATTTACACCGAATACCAGAGCCGACAGATCTTTATTGATGGTACTGTAATTAATTTCTTCTTTATTAAGCTGTTTGGATGTGTAATCTATTGGTTTCTCAGTGCCATTTTGTTCCTGACTTAAAACACATCCAATAGCGCAATCATTAGTATCACATGACTGAATAAATGGTATTTCAAAGTTTGGATAGACTAGTAGGGGGAGAGTTTGTCAGAACATCTTTAGCTTGTTGCGTCGCAGCATCGCATTCTGTTCTCCAAATCAGACGCACTCTTTTTTCCAATAATTTAATCAAATGCTTACTGTAGTGTACTCTTACATGAATCTGTGACAATAGTTTGTGAAACCCAGAAACTATTGTTGTTCTTTTACATTTTGAATGAAAACACACACACAACGGTTTTCAGCTTTTACGCCATCATCAGATATGGATGTATATAAGGAAAGTCGTCAGCTACTTCCAAGAGGCGTGGATCGAGTTTGTCATCCACAGATCTTATTATGTTACTCAGATGTAGCACCCGAGACCGTGCAAATGAACAGTTCTCTAGTTTTAGGTCCAAATTAGTACTTTGTAAATGCAACAGTGTGCTTCTTAATCATTCTGCGTGTTTCTCCATTGACCCTGAGAAGACAATGAAGCTGTCAAAGTACACCAGACAGATGATGGATTTCAGTCCAAGCAACAGTAAATCTACAACTGCTGAAGAGTATCAGCGGCATTTCTTAGCCTGAAAGACAATCCGAGGAATTCATATAGCCCAGAAGGCACAACAAAGCCTTCTTGTGTCTATCCTGGGAAACTATGGATATCTGATTACCCAACCATATATGTTGCTGGTAAAATATTAGCTGTTTCCTAAGTGGTCAACACAAAGGCGGCAAGTTTTTCCCCCCACTGATGCTCTTTTCTTGGCACTATACCAGTGGGTGGTGCCTACAGGCTAGAGGATGGTCAAATTATTCCCGCATCTAACTGCTGTGGTGAATGCTTTTCTCTATGGCTCACTGTAGACGCTACAGAGTGTGATCAGGTTTCTGAGGTATCGTCTGTGCATGTCCATTCGGAATTTCATGCCGTATTAGGACTGTGGCTGGTACAGGCTCTCTTTCCTCGAACAGCCAAGCTAATTCCTCTGATACCATTTCCTGGCTGACTGACAAATTCATTTACTTCCCTCTACATCTACATCTACATGACTACTCTGCAATTCACATTTAAGTGCTTGGCAGAGGGTTCATCGAACCACAATCATACTATCTCTCTACTATTCCACTCCCGAACAGCGAGCGGGAAAAACGAACACCTAAACCTTTCTGTTCGAGCTCTGATTTCTCTTATTTTATTTTGATGATCATTCCTACCTATGTAGGTTGGGCTCAACAAAATATTTTCGCATTCGGAAGAGAAAGTTGGTGACTGAAATTTCGTAAGAAGGTCTCGCCGCGACGAAAAACGTCTATGCTGTAATGACTTCCATCCCAACTCGCTTACCATATCTGCCACACTCTCTCCCCTATAACGCGATAATACAAAACGAGCTGCCCTTTTTTGCACCCTTTCGATGTCCTCCGTCAATCCCACCTGGTAAGGATCCCACACCGCGCAGCAATATTCTAACAGAGGACGAACGAGTGTAGTGTAAGCTGTCTCTTTAGTGGACTTGTTGCATCTGCTAAGTGTCCTGCCAATGAAACGCAACCTTTGGCTCGCCTTCCCGACAATATTATCTATGTGGTCCTTCCAACTGAACTTGTTCGTAAT
Organism: Schistocerca gregaria; assembly: GCF_023897955.1. NCBI lineage: Eukaryota > Metazoa > Arthropoda > Insecta > Orthoptera > Acrididae > Schistocerca > Schistocerca gregaria. The sequence goes on along the minus strand of NC_064921.1, from coordinate 727,055,037 downwards.
TTTAACACCCAGGTACTTAGTTGAATTGACAGCCTTGAGAATTGTACTATTTATCGAGTAATCGAATTCCAACGGATTTCTTTTGGAACTCATGTGGATCATCTCACACTTTTTGTTATTTAGCGTCAACTGCCACCTGACACACCATACAGCAATCTTTTCTAAATCGCTTTGCAGCTGATACTGGTCTTCGGATGACCTTACTTGATGGTAAATTACAGCATCATCTGCGAACAGTCTAAGAGAACTGCTCAGATTGTCACCCAGGTCATTTATATAGATCAGGAACAGTAGAGGTCCCAGGACGCTTCCCTGGGGAACACCTGATATCACTTCAGTTTTACTCGATGATTTGCCGTCTATTACTACGAACTGCGACCTTCCTGACAGGAAATCACGAATCCAGTCGCACAACTGAGACGATACCCCATAGCTCCGCAGCTTGATTAGAAGTCGCTTGTGAGGAACGGTGTCAAAAGCTTTCCGGAAATCTAGAAATACGGAATCAACTTGAGATCCCCTGTCGATAGCGGCCATTACTTCGTGCGAATAAAGAGCTAGCTGCGTTGCACAAGAGCGATGTTTTCTGAAGCCATGCTGATTACGTGTCAATAGATCGTTCCCTTCGAGGTGGTTCATAATGTTTGAATACAGTATATGCTCCAAAACCCTACTGCAAACCGACGTCAATGATATAGGTCTGTAGTTAAATGGATTACTCCTACTACCCTTCTTAAACACTGGTGCGACCTGCGCAATTTTCCAATCTGTAGGTACAGATCTATCGGTGAGCGAGCGGTTGTATATGAGTGCTAAGTAGGGAGCTATAGTATCAGCGTAATCTGAAAGGAACCTAATCGGTATACAATCTGGACCTGAAGACTTGCCCGTATTAAGCGATTTGAGTTGCTTCGCAACCCCTAAGGTATCTACTTCTAAGAAACTCATGCTAGCAGATGTTCGTGTTTCAAATTCTGGAATATTCCATTCGTCTTCCTTGGTGAAGGAATTTCGGAAAACTGCGTTCAATAACTCCGCTTTAGCGGCACAGTCGTCGATAACAGTACCATCGGCACTGCGCAGCGAAGGTATTGACTGCGTCTTGCCGCTTGTGTATTTTACATACGACCAGAATTTCTTCGGATTTTCTACCAAATTTCGAGACAATGTTTCGTTGTGGAACCTATTAAAGGCATCTCGCATCGAAGTACGTGCCAAATTTCGCGCGTCTGTAAATTTTAGTCCATCTTCGGGATTTCGCGTTCTTCTGAACTTCGCATGCTTTTTCCGTTGCCTCTGCAACAGCGTTCGGACCTTTTTTGTGTACCACGGGGGATCCGTTCCATCTCTTACCAATTTATGAGGTATGAATCTCTCAATTGCTGCTGCTACTATATCTTTGAATTTGAGCCACATCTCGTCTACATTCGCATAGTCAGTTCGGAAGGAATGGAAATTGTCTTTTAGGAAGGCTTCTAGTGGCACTTTATCCGCTTTTTTAAATAAAATTATTTTGCGTTTGTTTCTGATGGGTTTGGAAGAAATGGTATTGAGCCTAGCTACAATGACCTTGTGATCACTAATCCCTGTATCAGTCATGATGCTCTCTATCAGCTCTGGATTGTTTGTGGCCAAGAGGTCAAGTGTGTTTTCGCAACCATTTACAATTCGCGTGGGTTCGTGGACTAACTGCTCGAAATAATTTTCGGAGAATGCATTTAGGACAATCTCGGAAGACGTTTTCTGCCTACCACCGGTTTTGAACAAGTATTTTTGCCAACATACCGAGGGTAGGTTGAAGTCCCCACCAACTATAACCGTATGAGTGGGGTATTTATTTGTTACGAGACTCAAACTTTCTCTGAACTGTTCCGCAACTGTATCATCGGAGTCTGGGGGTCGGTAGAAGGAGCCAATTATTAACTTAATTCGGCTGTTAAGTATAACCTCCACCCACACCAATTCGCACGGAGTATCTACTTCGACTTCACTACAAGATAAATCACTACTGACAGACACAAACACTCCACCACCAATTCTGCCTAATCTATCTTTCCTGAACACCGTCTGAGACTTCGTAAAAATTTCTGCAGAACTTATTTCAGTCTTTAGCCAGCTTTCTGTACCTATAACGATATCAGCTTCTGTGCTTTCTATTAGCGCTTGAAGCTCAGGGACTTTTCCAGCGCAACTACAACAATTTACAACTATAATTCCGACTGTTCCTTGATCCAAGCAAGTCCTGTAATTGCCAAGCACCCTTTGACATTGCAGCCCATCCCGCACTTTCCCGAGGCCTTCTAACCTAAAAAAAACCGCCCAGTCCACGCCACACAGCCTCCGCTACCCGTGTAGCCGCCAGCTGAGTGTAGTGAACTCCTGACCTATTCAGCGGAACCCGAAACCCCACCACCCTATCGCGCAAGTCAAGGAATCTGCAGCCAATACGGTCGCAAAACCGTCTGAGCCTCTGATTCAGACCCTCCACCCGGTTCTGCACCAAAGGTCCGCAGTCGGTTCTGTCAACGATGCTGCAGATGGTGAGCTCTGCCTTCATCTCGTAAGCAAGACCGGCAGCCTTCACCAAATCAGATAGCCGCTGGAATCCAGAGAGAATTTCCTCAGATCCAAAGCGACACACGTCATTAGTGCCGACATGTGCCACCACCTGCAGCTGGCTGCACCCTGTGCTCTTCATGGCATCCGGAAGGACCCTTTCCACATCAGGAATGACTCCTCCCGGAATGCACACGGAGTGCACACTGGATTTCTTCCCCTCCTTAGCCGCCGTATCCCTAAGGGGCCCCATTACGCGCCTAACATTGGAGCTCCCAACTACCAGTAATCCCACCCTCTGCGATTGCCCGGACCTTGAAGGCTGGATTTGTAAATGTGATGTGACTGTGAACACTTCCAAGTTCAAGAACAATTTTATATTCTTCACGGACTGACTTCCATGTCTGCTAACACAATTGTGAGTCCTTGAATTCCCTGAAATTCTATTTCTTATACAACGATCAGTGTTGTTCCATGTGGAATTGTTACTTCTTGTGTTCCAAAATTATCTAACAAGGTTGGAGCACATGCTCCTCCATTAATGCTTTCGGCTCATCAAATGCCTCTTTTTACATGCAATTGGAGGCAATCTAGCACTTAATTTCTGATGATCCGGTAGACAGGGAAGATAGCTCATGCAGGCTCTTGGATCTCGATTGTTATCCAGAGAATTCTCCTCACTCCATCACGAATAATTTTAGAGGTGTGCTCTTTCAATATTAAGACACGCAGTGTGCCGATATTTGACAAATATGCTAACTGTGCGTTTTGGATATGTTTTTATATTTGCGTGTTAAATGAAATTGAAGTTTGAAGTTTGTAAGGTACCTTTCTACCATTACGATTCTGTAAGTTTTTATCTGAATGTGGTGTTGTTTTTGCTACTGTTATTGGTTGAGAATTTATTACCCGATTAATCAAAGGAAGTTATTTAACCAGCCTTTCTATGAAGTGATTTAAGACTTGTTTTTCAGTGAACTATTATTAATAAATTACGTACATCAGTAATGTTGTGTAAGCAGTTATTGAAGGCACCTATCTCCATTAGCCAATCAACCATGGCTAGTTGGTAACGGGCATTGATGTAATATTAGGGGACTAGAGGCTATTTATTAAGTCGTGGCAACGCTAATCCTGTTGTTTGTTGTTCTTGTTGAAGTGTCTAGTCGCCCCTAAATTAAATATTAATTCCGCACTGCAGTCTGTTGTAAAGTCAAGGAATAAGCCTTTGTCCCTGGGTTATTTGCTCCTTTGGACTGCTGCCGTCATTAGATTGGTGAACTGAATCACGGAGTTGGACGGTTTGCTCTCGAAAGTCCATGACTCGCCAAAAGTGGTGCAGGAAATCATCCCCAAGCATCTGCAGATCAAAATTATATTTTCCTTCACTGATCTCCATCTAAACACACCATGTTCCCAATGGGCAAATACTAGTAGTTCGTGCACAGATGCCTGCTGCCTCACTGACATGACAGTAAAGCAACTTTAATGTCTGCTTATCGCCAGGGACTCACCTGAGTGTCCCCGTCTACTAAAGTTTATCCCAGTTTTTATTTTATGTCGCCTTTCAGAATCACATTCGCTACCTCAGTTAACCTTTCATACCTTCAGATGTCTATACATACTCGAAATCCCCCGAGGCCTCTGTAATGCCTAGTCCACGAATGGTTACATTCGGCACTTAAACAACCGATCTCTCTACAGTGAGAACAGCCACGACACATATCGACTATGTGTCCAGAGCGCCTCCGATGCCTACCATTTGTCTCCACAGGGAATACACAGTAGGAGTCATTACCATGAAAAGAAGTCAAAACGAATGGCGGAAGGCGCATAGCCTCTTGTAAAGATTAGGGTAATGCTATCTTTGTTTCTTCGCCAATTTGCGGGATTATTCCCTTAATGAATAAATCCACAGCTCTCACCTCTGCCTCTTCAATAAACACTTCATTTCTCGCTTTGTCCGATCCTAGGCCATAAGTATGACATGAAATGGTTCGTATGTGGTCAGTGAAAGCCTCAAAGTCTTTCCCAGACTACTGACGGAAGGTGGGCAATTTGTAATGGTAAAAAGACACTCTTTTTGATGGTGCGTCAGTGAGATACCTCTTTCGCTAACACATCTATCAGCATTACATAGATCTTCAACTGTATTGACATAGGCTCTTGTATCTCCAGTCAACTTCAGACGTGCAACATTCAACTGACACTTATCAGACCAATAACATATCCGGCCAACATACTGCACGTTTTGGAAAAATGTTGCGATATTTTCAGATATCTTTCCTGAGAATAGAGGTATGGAAATAAGAGCAAGAAAAATAGTTTATTGCACTGGACTGTGACACAAGAGAAGAACTTTCAATGCGCCTAGCAGAATCGTCAAGAGTTGCCTGAACATTTAAGTCTACTTTTCAAGCAGATGACAGTGCTCATTGCCTGCAACTGTTTCTGTAGTTCCATGTTCGTAAAAGAGAGGGGTCTATCTGATCTTGTAGTGTTTTAAGTGGATCGCTGTGCCTGCCTCTATATTAACCTTCATTTGTGAGCAGTTACTAGACATTTTGTGCACTAAAATGATTTACAAGAGATGCACGGCAAAAATCCAAACTAAACATGAAAGGATGTTATGAGTTATGTCATGGACTCAGCATCTGAGAAATGCATCAACATAAAATTGTTGTTTCATTCCCTGACGGCTGTTGCAACTCCATCTGGGCAGGTCATCAGCTGTGATGCAGTGCTTTAGCGCACATAGAACAGCTGTCTTGAGGTTGAGTTGGCGTTGACATGACGAAACAATGTCCAGACCCTCAAGGCTGCTACAGTCTGTGATGGTGCATGATTTGCCAGATGCACAGTAAGGGCATGGAATGGGGCTAACAGCACGGCGACCAGTGTGAGCAGGTGACAGTGGTGTGCCGCGTACCAGCTGTGGACTCTGGCTAATTCTCACCAACCTCAACTAACTTTTGATGCCTAATTCATGGCAAATGTTGCCACAAAAATTACAGCCTAACTTATAGAACAAAAGGTGGAGTATTTGTACAGTGCAGTGGGTGCCGGCCAGGACAGATGACAATACGTGTTATAACATCCCAGCTCCTCCACCAAATTATAACATCCCAGCTTCCTCAACCAAATTATAACGTCCCAGGACTTTCTGCACCAAATTATAACATTTCAGCTCCTCAACACCAAATTAAAACGTTGCATTAGGAGGTGTCTGCTTCGTGCAAAAGGTCTTGAGTTCATATTGACGACAACAAGTAATTCTTCATTACAGACGCTTATTTACAAACAGAACTGACAGACTTCACAGACTCAACAACTGACTCTCCGAGCTAACCGCACTGCATATCCGAACTGGTAACTGACAACTCCTAGGTGTATTAATATCTTTCCAAACAATGAGAGTCTTTGACAATGTTTTGTTTACAATACGATAGCAATTCACGACTTAAAACCAAATCAGACATTACAGAACTTTAGCACAGATTAAAGCAAGTAAAAGGATCAGTACATATAAATTCTTACAAGCATAATTTCCAAATAGATTTTATAACATTTTTCTACCAGCTTCTGGATAACCTTCACCAGACTTGCACCGACGTTTCCAGAAATATCTTGACATTTGATTCTGGATATTTCTTGAGTGATTTAGAACAACTATTTATATGTAAAATGATTTAAATCGTGTTTCAAAACGTAAATAAATCTTTTTTAGCAATATTTCTTGATACAAATCGTCTTTCGAAATTAGGTTATGAAACAGTTTTCACAAGTTTTCGTATTTTTGCGATCATAATATAGAATTTCTCCGTAGAAAGTTCCAGAAGTGTGCATTAAACGTTCATTTAGAGACTTTCTCTTTAGCTGGTGAGTTTTTAAAAGTGTCTTGTCCATATTATACGAAATAATTTAGCTCAAAACTGATAATTTATACAATTAATCAGAGCTACAGCAAACAGTGAGTCTTTCTTTTACAAAATGAAATATAATTACAAAATTGAATGAAAATAGGTTACTAACACTAATATATATTTACATTAATTCTATTTTTGTTCTTTCTGTGCAAAATGTCCTAATATTGACACAGTACAATATTTAAACATCACCAAAGTTTCCCTTTACATTTTGCATATCTGTATCGACATCCCCTAAAAGTCTACAGTATCGAATACTTCAGTATGTCCCAATATGTCCTGTAATGTTACAGTGAGAAGGGAACTCATTTTAACTAAGAGAGTTCATTTGCAAACATTTAATAAAATTATGGTAAGTAGAATTCAATCGGGCACAACAGTCAGAATACGAGACAATTAACCAGTGAAGGTGGTCATGGAAAGATGTGCTTTGGTCTCAGTGACGATGTGACATCATCACTAGCTGAAGGTTGGAACCAGAGAGAGCATACCGTCTAGTACCGAAGCTCCAGCAGTAGCTTGCAGCCACCAAGTGATTTCTGTAGTCCTCATGGCTGTTAAGAAGTAGCACTTAGGGGCTTGTTGGTCAGAGTGTTTTTCAGGATCAAACAGCCTCTTGTGAGGCGGCGATCCTACCTGGCACACAGCCCACAACGAGTTGTTCTGGCACATCGCAGATGAAAACTTACGGGCGAAAAAAATTTTGAAACAACAATATAAATTCGCTATACCCCTACACTGATTAGGCGAGCTGTACAAATAACTGGAGCAATGAACTCTAAAGTCTTGCCTATATTTACGAGGCGACCTGGGGGATATTTGAAAGAATTTGTACCACAACTGATGCAAATGGCAAACGACGTGTGGAACACCTCCTGTAGCAGGAGTGAGCAGTAAATTCTAACAAGTAATGTGATGAAGTAGTAGCGTTGTATTTCTTGTCAGGGTAGGCCGTACAGCTAGCACAATGGATACAGTTTTTTCACTTTCATATGTTACTTTTTATTTACTTTACTTACAAACTAACAGTTACAGCGATTACGAGTAGTTTGTTTTTAGGTTGGTTAGTAACCCTAAGTATGCACAGTACAAGAAATCCGTTAACGTAATTTTCCCTTGGGCAGCAGCTTAGGTACTGAAGTGTGGAGCCGGCCGCGGTGGTCTCGCGGTTCTAGGCGCGCAGTCCGGAACCGTGCGACTGCTACGGTCGCAGGTTCGAATCCTGCCTCGGGCATGGATGTGTGTGACGTCCTTAGGTTAGTTAGGTTTAAGTAGTTCTAAGTTCTAGGGGACTAATGACCACAGCAGTTGAGTCCCGTAGTGCTCAGAGCCATTTGAACCATTTTTTGAAGTGTGGAAGCATGGACCCAAAACGGATGGTCTATACTGACAGGTACAGTCAACTTCTACGTACAGTTACGACTCAGCAGAAAACATCAGGTAGAGAATTATGTGATGTGTTTGTGGGAAGAATTAGACGCAGAATAAAAAACAACTGACACACTGAAGTGGATACTTATTAAGTTACCAGTGATCACAATATCTATAACTTTACCCCAAACACCCTTTTACTATAAACGCAGAGGTGAATGGTATGCTGTAATAAATCCAGCCAGGACAAATGAGCAAGTAAATAAATTTTTATGCCTTTTATTGCCTACTCTAAAAGGCGAGGCAGTCTGTTGTAGAACTCAGTTCTTTCCAGAAGAATTTCAGCTAGGTGTCAAGAGGGGAATACCGTTTTGGCTTAGACGTCTGCAAAAATTTGCCATTTTTTACCATTTTTTGCCATTTTTGATGTGATTGATTCCATGAATCTGAGAATTCCAAAAACAAAACGTAACAGGAAGTACATTTTTAAGCGTAACGATGGGACAGCATTCGGCTGGAAGAATGTGGGATACTTCTCAAAACCACCCCCAGACTGCCCGACAAAATCGAAGTTCAACAGGCTAGAAACGAATCATGGCATTCGCTGCCTCCCCAGTTTGTCACATTATTATGTAGCCATTCCACTTTGGCTGCAAAGAGTATGATAAGGTCCCCCTTCCTCAAGACGATATTATTTTGATCTTGAAATTTCACGTTTTTGCCTCTCTTTTCGACTGTTTCGTTTGGGCGCATAGACGTATAAATTTTACGTGTACAAACCTACAGGCCAACATGGCCGTGGTCTCCGGTCTGCTACGACAAAACTGACGTGTCAAATTGAATTTAGAACTCGCAAGGCGTCACGGATCCTTTATGCCCACAGGGCGAGCTGCTGTTGTTATTAAGCTGTGCAATATAGGAAAGAGGCCTACTTGAGCGAATTTGGGAGAGTTGTCTAGCAACTGCATTGCAGCCATGCTTATACTGTGATGGGTAGTGTCATGGGAATCCACGGGCCAGGATGTTGGATTGGTCCTTTTCTGCAGCTGCATACGGGCTGCACGAAAAACCGACGTAGAAAAGGTTGGAGACACTATTTCGGCTCTGCTTTGCAAAAGTTTCGCATTCACTTTGACCACCGGCCGTCTCCGACATCGCCACCAAACCAATAAAATGGTATAATTTCCGATGAACAGCGAGCCAGCGAAACAAACGGAACATCAGTAGTGACTGCTAAAGTCACAGTATTTCCCGGAGCGCTGCTAGAAATGCGTGAGAATTTGGCAATGAGTAGAAATCGATTTCCTGAGATTTCAGGAGGTGCGGACTGCTTACTCTTGCACCCCCTTGACTCTGAGTTTCGGCATTTTCCTGACAGCAAAAGGAATTTTCCTGAAAACATTTGTTGGTACCAGGCCATCTGAGATACTTTTAATTTGTTTTTGGAAGTAATTATCCCAGGCAAAAGTTTGAAGCGCACACGAATGTGTGTGTATTCGTTTATTGTTTTACTTTTGTAATGTACAAGTTTGAGTTTCTAGTGTCCTTAAGAGCAAATTGGACTGGTTGAGATACAGTCCATTGTACAACTGGCAATGTCGCAGAGAGATTCCAATTGCTAATATTTGGGTAGGTATTACCAGTTTCGGTATTTGTCTTGCAAAGCAGGGAAACCTCCTGAAAATCTTGATTAGAACCAGGGTATTGGAACTACTATTATTTTGTTTGCAGTATGTAATGTCACGGAACACTTAAAATTATTGAGTGATACTGTAGTGCACTTTCTGCAATTCCTCCGTGGGAAAGAAACGTGCTATCATTGTGTTCGAGACTGCATTCTGAAGGAAGTGGGGGAGTATTAACCTCTGCCGCTAACAGTGGGAGTCATCGCATCAGATACGCTACGTGAGACAAGTTATGTTACCGTTCTCACAGAAACACCACCAACGGCCGTCAGCACAAGGAATGCTGTCTGATGTTTCGCTGCACGATGGACGTCTTCATTTTACACCAAAATGCTTGGGATTCGAATCCACGGACATTGTAAGAACTTCAGTGTAGCTTTGTAACAGAATCAATGATGCTCGGCTGCTATCGTCATGAATACTTCTTGAAGTCATCTTCTCCAGGTGCGATGCTACACTGTAACATGTGACAGAGTCACGGTGACTTCGCTGTCAAGGGGGACAATCGAGTTGCCAATGACGGTACACGCAATGCCCTCTGATAGCCGCCATTAAAAATCATAGGTCCATAGATTGCGTTAGGTTTTCATATCGGTGTACAGGTCATATCTCAAATTAGAGCTGGTTAATTATCATTCAAATATTTCTAGTAAATTAAGTTTGACTAGATGAAATAATTGACGGATGTCAGTGTCCAATGGGCACATTATTTTGGGAAGCGACCACGTCGTCATCATGAATTATGCTGGAAGAAGTTGAAGTCAGTCTATACGATTTATGATCAGTTCCTGGAATCAGTTTCAACAGTCAAATAAGCTCACTTGACAAATAATTAACATCTCCTTGTACTTGTAGCTTTGGGGCACTGTAGATGATGTAGAGCTTGTACCAAGCCGTCACTTGACTTTCCACGCTGATGTAAATCGTAGCAGTGAGGTGCTGTGTGAGTGCCATTCGGTTGTATGGAACCAGCGCAGTGCTGTGGGTGGATGTGGAAACGTGGAAGAATAACAGAAAAGAACTATCATGTTTGGTAGCGCCCATGACTATACCGTGAACAAAGTTGCCATATTTACTGATGTATCAAATCTTACTGTCCAATGGGTCAACGCAGAATGGTCTCCCACTCACAATCGTGTGACTCGTTTTCGTGAAACAGGAATTGGAGTTGTCAGTGAATGTATACCCACCAACTTATTCATGGACCAAACAATACGGAAACTGGCCGGTAACTGACTGCAAGTGTATTGTGTGGCACAACGAGTAGTGGTTTCGTTTCTTTTGAAATGGGCTTCGAGTGTACCAATATGTCAGTGAAGCGCTTAGACCGCAGTGTGTGGAGAGTGAAATTTAGGCCAGAGGTGGTTCAGAAGTATTTTGGAGTGTTTAATAATCGTCAGGATGCTGTGAACATGAATCAGGATGTTTAAATGCCTCTTGCATATGTAGTTAATCTAATCTTCTCCGCACGATCTCCGTGAGAGCGATACACAGGGGGCTGCAGGTTATTCCTAGGGTCATAATTTAAAGTCTGTTCTTGAAACTTTTTACGCAAGCTTGCTCGGAATAGGTTGCGTCTATTTTCAAGAGTCTTCGTGTTCAGTTTCTTTACGTAGCATCTCTGTGACTCTTTCCCGCGGGTCAGACAAATATGTGACTACTCGTGCTGCCCTTCTCTGTATACGTTCAGTATGCCAAGTTAGTGTTGTGTGATACGGGTATCACACACTCGAGCAATGTTCCAGGAGTTAGTTGTAAGCAATCTGCTTCGTAAACTGATTACACTTCCTCAACATTCTACCAACAAACCGAAGTCTGACACTTCCTGTACCCACGACTGAGCCTCTGTGATCGTTCCATTTCATGTCCTTAAGAAGTGTTACACCCTAGAATTTGTATGAGTTGACTGATTCCAACAGTGACTCACATATATTAGTGTTTTGTGAAGTGCACAATTTTACACTTTTGAAGATTTAAAGCAAGTTGCCAATCTTTCTACCACTTTGAATTCTGAGACCCTATTAATATTGCCCGCAAGATCATTAAGATACAACATGAACGACAAGGGTCCCAACACACCCGAAATTACCTATACATCTGTCGATGATTCTCCATCCAAGATAACTTGGTGCGCTCTTCCTACCACGAAATTCCCCTTCCAGTCTCAAATTTTGATTGACGCCCCTTACAATCGTACTTTTGATAATAAGCGTAGATGTGGTATTGAGTCAAATGCTTTTCAGAAATCCAGAAATACTGCATATACTCGACTGCCTTGATCCAAAGCTTTCAGTGTGCCATGTGTAAAAAGTGCTAGTTCATGCTGGTTGGCATGGAGGAGGTCATTCTTTTGGGATACTTTATTATGTTTGAGCTCAAAATATGTCTTAAGATTGACACCACGGAAATCGGCCGGTAGTTTTGTGGAGCACTTCTGCTACCCTTCATGAAGACAGGTGTCCAGCTACAGGGGTCTAACATTAAAAAGGAAAACACTTCCTAATGTCCTGCAAAATCACATTTATTTGATGACGAACTGGCTTCCGTGGCCTCAGGCCAGGTGACAGCTGTATGTCGCAAGCACAGGTAAACATGACGTGCGGCTTACACTTTGTGCAGAAGATGCAAAAACGACAGAATGCATGCATAGGGAAACATTACTTCTTTGTCACATAAAATAATTACATTAACAAAAAAGTTTTGCCACTGGCCACCGATCAAGTGTTTCATAACTCCTACAAACTTGACGATAGTCGTTGAAAACTGTGCTGATATCCCGTGTCACTTCAGAATCGCTCGGCTATTTTCAGAACAGACTGTGGAAGCAGTGCAATAATCGATTCTTTACGATTGTTTCAGTTTTCCGCTGTTGGTTTACAACGTCTCTGCCATCGGTATCTGATATTCTTTGGTCGAATAAAGTTAACAATCAGCTGTGTGAAGTGTATTTCTGGTGTTGTTATTGCGCACAATTTGAAATTTAAAAATTCAAAACGAAAAGAATATTTTGAGAATAATATACTGATGCGTTTATAAGTATTAAACATGGAAGAAACTACCATGAGGCTATTTGCAAAGAGTGTGGGTAAGTACAATGCATTATAGGTACTTAACAGTAAACAATGCCTATCATTTGTAGAAAGCATACAAATGAGTATTATAATTGATCGGATTACTCAATTCTACGTGTTCAACCGAATTTTGCCCTTAATTTTCGTCCTTGGATTATGGCAACACTAACCAAAGGTTGAATATTAGGAATATTAGTTCTTTAATCTCCTGATTCTTTCATGTCCACGAAGCCAAATTGCCATAGCTCTGCCTGACTCACCAATAAATACTTTTACACACTGCTTGAAGTGATTTTATATACATCACTCTGTGGCAAGGGTTGCAATTTATCTTTCACTCATCAGGCGCTGGAGCATTGTTCAGTTTAAACGATTTCAACTATTGCTCAACGCCACTGACATTAATATTTATTTCTCTTATCTTCTCAGTGGTACATGGGTTAAATTGTGGCAACTCTCATCGGTTTTCCTTTGCAAAGGAACATTTTAAAACAAAGTTAAGCACTTCTGGTTTTGCTTTGTTACACTGAATTTCACTTCCTGTTTCATCCGTGAGTGACTAGACGCTAATTTTGGCGCCACTAACAGTCTTTACATACGACCAGAATTTCTCTGGGTTTTGTCAAAGATCATTTTACATTGTTCCATTATGGTAGTCATTGAAGGCTTCATGCCTTGCTCTCTTGACAGCCAAACACGTTTCATTCAGCATCTCTCTACCTATAGACCTATGATATGCGTTACACCCATTGTGCAGCAATTCTTGTTTCTTCAGAAGTATTTTGCTCTTGCATGCAAACCTTATGTAAGGCAGCAAACAGTTAAAACTTTGTAAATCCCAGAGCGAAGCTATCTCGCTTACATTACGGCAGCGATAACGCGAGGTGGGCAGGAACAGTAACATTTCACTACCGAGAGTGAACTGTTCCACAGGGTACATACCCATCCTATGCATGATCAAGTATTTTCTTTAACTTAAACCATTGTTCCTCTACGTGCTCCTGTATTGTGATTGTGATAAAAGTTTCAAATTCCTCATCTGGGACTATTAGGAACAGCAGATAAAACTTGTCAATAAAAATTCCAGCAGTATGGTAGCTCTACGGGATATAATCATCAGTGTGTGGTCTGAGCACGATCTGAAATACTTCAGGACACTCTTCATCACTGAAGTAGCTTCAGACGGTGCCAGGCTCATGTGTCCTGGGCTAGACGAGCTATCTGTCTGGTGTGCTTACCTAGGAACGAACGTGAGTCGGAGTGATTTAAGGTGAACTACCTCAAAAATCTAGCCTTGCGAACACAACTGCCAGACTGACATTTATCACAAGGACCCTAAGGCTGTGTAACTAGTTCACGAGGAAAATCGGCTGCAAGATTCTTGTGCGAAAAATTTTTGAGTGTGCTTCCGTTGTTATGGGACCCTTACCAACTTAGCATAAAAAATCAAGTTAGAGAGGAAAAATAAAATTTGTGTGCTCCATCTGGGGTTTGTTTAATGTAACAGCGTCACAGAAACGCTCCGCGAACGCAATAAGTGACGCTACAAGAGAGGCGCTCTACCTAGTGGAAGATGTCTGTTTTGTTTTATTTTATCACGAGTTCATGGGTTCAGAATGAGATTTTCACTCTGCAGCAGAGTTCCTCTTTTAGGCGCGTACCTCGCTAATCCCGTTATACCTCGCGTTGGTGTCGGGTACGTCTTCACGTGTGTTTGTGGATCCTCTCCACTGTCCTGGTCCTTTCTTGTTCTGATACTTATAGACAATAATTACATTCGCCTACCCGGGACACCCCAACTTGGTGGGGGATCAAGCAAGGCACTCCCTAAAAAATTTGCGTAATACGTTCGATATCTCGGATGTCTCATAAGCTGTGCGTGATGTTCCTGTAGTAAGGCCCAGAAGTCGAGCACATTCTTACTGCCATCTCTTAAAAGATAACGCACAGTCAAACCTCGAATCCAAGTCACTGCGTTTGTCTTTGTTCGGGGATAGTATGTCCTATCTGGGAGAAGTAGTGTGCGTGGTTCTATTGTTTGCGGCCCCACCCGAAGGAGGATGGGATCATTTTTTTGACCAAACACCATACGTCCGCCGAAGGTCCGCATATCAGGCGATGCTCCTCTGTGTCTATAACATTGCACTGCGGACACAGTGGCTCGTCCGCCATATGAATTGTATGCAACCTGGAACGAGTCACGTATTTCCCATTTACCACCTGAAACCACAGTGCGCGCGTTCCCGTATCAAGGTGTGGATGGTGCACTGTACGCCATACCACTGACCACGTAACTGTTGGTTGGCGGCGCTGTACGGCTTTATTCGGCCGTCGTCGAGTCAAGATGTGATATATATCACGTGCCGTTGCCGTCCTGGTAGTCGGTAGTTCCATATGTACATAACTGTGTTCCACAAAAAAGGTTCGCATATGGGCAAGCGATGGTGAGATGTGAGCCACCGCTACCGGAGCCAAACCAGAAGGTGGAGCGAGTTCGTCTATCAAGGTGCCCGTCAGACTTGTCTGGTGTCGTGTCCACATCCTTATCATTCTGGTTACATAAATAGCCACTGCTCGGTCGCGTACGTGGACTAGTCCAAGACTTCCACGACTACGAGGAAGGGTGAGGCTTTCGTATCCTACCTTAAAAAGCAGACCTGTGCTCACAATATATCCTAGAGCCGCCAGGATTCGGCGGGCCAACACCACCGGCATAGGAAGAACTTGTACCAGGTGGGGGATGCGAAGGACTAGATAGTGTTGGCAAAGGTGACCCGTTGTATCATATCCAGTGCCCTTAACCTTTGACTTCGGACACTCGCACGAATTGTTTGCAGAATATGTCTGTAACTCAGTGCCGCCTTGCGTCGAACGTCTATAGTGAAGATAATTCCTAGGCATTTCATCTTGTTGATCGGCTGTAATGGTGCTACACTTCCTGTCGAGAGTCCTCTCCCGATGTTCATCGCTCCCGTCTTTGCCATGTTCAGGCGACTTCCCGTAGCCATACAATACAAATTAATCCAATGCAAAGCCGCTCCTGCCTCGTCGCCTGACCGTGCTAAAAACACTAGGTCTTCTGCGTATGTTCGGCATATAAACTTGTTGTGCCTTATCGTCATTCCTTGGAGTCGATTCCGGAGCCCGCAGAGCAGCGGCTCGACAGCGATGGCATACAATATCGTTGACAGCGGGCACCCTTGTCTGACCGATCGTGAGGTGGTGATGGGCCCCACCAAGCGTCCATTGATGAGCACTTTGGATGCGGCTCCGTGTAGTAGTCTCATGACGACGGTGACAAAACTTTCCGGAAACTTCATTTTCGTCATCACGTCCGTGAGATAACCATGTCTCAGTCTGTCAAATGCGCGATCGAAGTCTATCGATACCAATACACCCCGCAGACGACATGTTGATGCCAGTGCGATAACATCGCGGTAGTCGCTGAGTGCCGATTGTATACTGCTATCTCCTCCTATTTGGGTTTGGTCGAGTGAAATCACTTGGCGTATTACGCGTTTAAAGCGTGCTGCAAGTATCCTGGCGTAGATCTTGTAGTCGCAATTAAGAAGGGTCAGTGGCCGGTAGGCCTGTATCCCTGTGCCGCCAGATGGTTTGTGGATGGGGATGATCATTCCTTCCACGAAGGCGGGTGGAAGAGGCACGTTGGGAGACATCAATTCGCAGTTCATGGCAGTCCATCGTGGAATCATGATATCTTTAAATGTACGATAGAACTCTAACGGAAACCCGTCGGGCCCCGGCGATTTGTGCGACGCTCCCTTATCAATCGCTTCCATTACGTCGTAAACTGTAAGTTCACCTGTTAACTCCAGGTTGGCCGACTCGTCAAGACACGTGGAGAGCGTTCGTCGGATCTCATGAAAGGCTGCCTGATCGTGTTCCGCTTTTTCATAGAGATGACCGTAGTGTTCCACAAAAGCGTTTGAAATATCTTTTTGCGTTGTCATGCGGCGACCATCTGGCAAGACGACCGTCTGTATTAAGGTTCTGCGGCTACGTTGTTTTTCTCTGATAACGTGATACATCGACGGCGATTCTCCACGGACTCGTTCAAAGGCACTTGCACGGATTGCGACACCCACCAGACGGCGGCGCATTATGGAGATTATTTGGGCCTGTGCTCGTTTTATACCGGCACGACGCTCCTGTGAAAGTGCTTGTACAGTAAGTTCGCGGAGCATCGTGAAATAAAATTCCGTCGTGTGTCGCCTCCACATCATCTACTCTCTTCCGTATGCAATTAACGCTCGGCGCAATGCAGGCTTAACGCATTCCAGCCACCAATGCAATGTCGTCGGATATGTCGGGAGGCGTCGTTCACAGACGTGCCAAGTGTCTTCGACTAAGCGTCTGCACTCAGGTTCCCTGAGGTGTGCTGTATTCAGTTTGCAAACACTGCGACTCCTCCACACTTGTTGACGACTCAGGGAGACCGTGCATATATATGCCATGTGATCTGAAAGGGTGACAGGCCACAATTCCGCAACGAGGATCGCAGGTTCGAGACGACATGTTACGTAAATGCGATCGAGTCGACTTGCAGAGTGACTCGTGACGTAGGTGTATCCACGTCTGTCGCCATATATCTTCTCCCATGTATCAATGAGATTCGTGTCCTGTACGAGTTGCCGCAGCTCCGTGCATGAAGTATAACGTGGATGTTGATCTTTTGGTGCGAGCACGCAGTTGAAGTCGCCTCCAAGACCTAAAAATAGTGTTGCAATCTCCTCTGCGTAAAATCTGGATCGGTCGCGCCGTCTGTCGGACCCCGACGGTGCGTAAATGTTAACGACCCGTACTCCCAGCACTGTGAGAGCCAGTCCTCGCGCTGACGGCAGGTACACCACGTCCTCGGCTACTATGCCGCTACGTAGAAGTATCATTGTTCCGCTGCCGCCGTTTAATGTATGTATCGTACTCATAGAGGTCGGGGAAGCTCCTGCAGCAGAACGATGTCGACGTCTGACGCATGCAACATGTCTCCTAATAATTTCAATTTGACTGGCGTTCTGATCGTATTAATATTAACAGAGGCTGTTCGATATGCCTGCCGCTGTTTCTCAGTGTGTAAAGCGCACATGAACGCATATGTTAATTTGTATGCTGCTGCCCGGTGACATGCTGTCTGTGCGTCAGTCTGCATCTTCTGCGTGGCTAACATCTGGTGGACGCAGCACTCGCCATTGCGGGTGCGTCGTCGGTGTGTGGGTCAGTATCGGATTCGTTGGCCCAGTTCCTGTGCTGGAGGTCCAGCTCCCGTCGTGTCTCTCCGGCCGGGCTGACCGAAGGCGGTGGCGTTGCTGCGGTGGGTGGAGGGACTCCTTCCGTGGGCTTTCCGTCCGGTGTGTCTGTATTCAGCTAGCATGATTCGCGTCGTACTGCTGGGTGGAAGATAGAACCTCCCGTTGCGCATCCGGATGCACTGTATCGACGTTACACCCATGTATCTTCTCCCATGTATCAATGAGATTCATGTTCTGTTTGAGTTGCCGCAGCTCCGGGCATGACGTGGACTGCAGTAGCAGGTATCCGACGGCGCTAGCCGTCGTTTCTTGTGGCGCTTCGGCGATTGTTGTTTGCGCGTGTGCGCATCCGTATCCGAGTGCGGAAGTGACTCCCGGTGCTCTGGGACGAAAGCAGCTGTCGGCACAACAGCAAGATCAATTTCCATACCTCCTACCGATCCTTTCCGCTCGGTTAAGGGCGTCATCGGCGCCGGAGCGGCAGAAGTGTGCGTCGTTTCGTCACTGGAGGCGGTCTCTGCTGCAGTCGGTTGCAGTAAACTGTCAGGATTCTGTAGCTGATCATTCTTCGGGATGGGATCTGTTCGAAATGCGTCCGCATACGTTAGCGGCAGCGGCATCAACGGGGACTGAGGCACGGGTTCGCCGGTTGGAACTTGCACTATCCTCCGCTACATACGTTCGGAACGTACGTGGCCCTCTTCCCGCAGCCTGAGCATGTTTTGGGTTGTCCATCGTAGATGACTTTAGCTCTGCATCCGGCGATGAACAAGTACGAGGGTACATGTTGTGTCAGTTCTATTCTGATTTGACGCTCCCCATTGAGAACGGGATAAGTTGCGAAGTGGGACCATTTTTCCTCAATGTGGCTAAGCACTCTAGCATATGGGCGTAAGGCTTCAACGACCAAGTCAGACGGAACCTCGAAGGGAAGTTCGAAAATGCGTATGTTTCGTAAGCCCAGTACTGCGTGATCAATAGTTACTTCTCCAACATGTCCATCAGAGTGAGGAAATTTGAGTCCATGTTTAGTATCTCGGATGATTCTGTCACATACTGCATAGTTAATCAGCTTGACGTAAACGTCACTGCTCACTATGGAGAGGTGGATTCCGATAAGTTCGTTGTAGTCAAGTTTAACTTCGTCTCGTAGGAACCTTTCTATTTCGTAGGCTTTCGGTCTCGCATATTCATTCGAAAAACTAATCTTGAGAGTCGACTTCCGGTATGCATGTGCCATTCTATATCGAGTCGTCTAAACGCGCGAGTACTCCGAAGAGGTAAACAACTGCGCGAGCGCGAACTTCTCCGGCAGGGACGTAAACAGACGACTGTGCCGTAGGCAGACTGTAACAAAGTTAAGCACTTCTGGTTTTGCTTTGTTACACTGAATTTCACTTCCTGTTTCATCCGTGAGTGACTAGACGCTAATTTTGGCGCCACTAACAGTCTTTACATACGACCAGAATTTCTCTGGGTTTTGTCAAAGATCATTTTACATTGTTCTATTATGGTAGTCATTGAAGGCTTCATGCCTTGCTCTCTTGACAGCCAAACACGTTTCATTCAGCATCTCTCTACCTATAGACCTATGATATGCGTTACACCCATTGTGCAGCAATTCTTGTTTCTTCAGAAGTATTTTGCTCTTGCATGCAAACCTTATGTAAGGCAGCAAACAGTTAAAACTTTGTAAATCCCAGAGCGAAGCTATCTCGCTTACATTACGGCAGCGATAACGCGAGGTGGGCAGGAACAGTAACATTTCACTACCGAGAGTGAACTGTTCCCCAGGGTACATACCCATCCTATGCATGATCAAGTATTTTCTTTAACTTAAACCATTGTTCCTCTACGTGCTCCTGTATTGTGATTGTGATAAAAGTTTCAAATTCCTCATCTGGGACTATTAGGAACAGCAGATAAAACTTGTCAATAAAAATTCCAGCAGTATGGTAGCTCTACGGGATATAATCATCAGTGTGTGGTCTGAGCACGATCTGAAATACTTCAGGACACTCTTCATCACTGAAGTAGCTTCAGACGGTGCCAGGCTCATGTGTCCTGGGCTAGACGAGCTATCTGTCTGGTGTGCTTACCTAGGAAGGAATGTGAGGCGGAGTGATTTAAGGTGAACTACCTCAAAAATCTAGCCTTGCGAACACAACTGCCAGACTGACATTTATCACAAGGACCCTAAGGCTGTGTAACTAGTTCACGAGGAAAATCGGCTGCAAGATTCTTGTACGAAAATTTTTTGAGTGTTCTTCCGTCGTTATGGGACCCTTACCAATAAAATTTGTGTGCTCCATCTGGGGTTTGTTTAATGTAACAGCGTCACAGAAACGCTCCGCGAACGCAATAAGTGACGCTACAAAAGAGGCTCTACCTTGTGGAAGATGTTTGTTTTGTTTTATTTTATAACGAGTTTATGGGTTCAGAATGAGATTTTCACTCTGCAGCGGAGTGTGCGCTGATATGGAACTTCCTGGAAGTTTAAAACTGTGTATCGGACCGAGACCCGAACTCGGGACCTTTGCCTTTCGCGGGCAAGTGCTCTACCAACTGAGCTACCCAAGCACGACTCACTTCCCTCCCACAGCTTTACTTCTGCCAGTACCTCGCCTCCTACCTTCTAAACTTTTCAGAAGCTCTCCTGAGAAGCTTGCAGAACTAACACTCCTGAAAGAAAGGATATTGCGCAGACATGGCTTAGCCACAGCTTGGAGGATGTTTCCAGAATGAGATTTTCACTCTCCAGCGGAGTGTGCGCTGGTATGAAACTTCGTGGCAGATTAAAACTGTGCGCTAGTTCTCCAAGGTATGCAGGAGAGCTTCTGCGAGGTTTGGAAGGTAGGAAGCGAGGTACTGGCAGAAGTAAAGCTGTGAGGAGGAGGCGTGTGTCGTGCTTGGGTAGCTCAATTGGTAGAGCACTTGCCCGCAAAAGGCAAAGGTTCCAAGTTCGAGTCTCGGTCCGGCACACAGTTTCAATCTGCCAGGAAGTTACAGTTCATGGATTTATCGCACAAGTGTGTCGCTAGGATGTGGAACAGGTCTCAAATTGTCATTGAAGGCTATTCATCGTTAAATTCAGTATACTTTACGATCGTATTCCTACAGAAGCAGTTACATGAATAATGTTATGTAAATAACTAGACGTTACGTCAATAAGGATTATTATCTACCACACAGTGCAATTCAATGAACCGTCATACAAATACCAATCCATTACCGAGCGAGGTGGCGCAGTGGTTAGCACACTGGAATCACATTTGGTAGGATGGCAGTTCATTATCATATACATTTACATCTAAATATATACTCCAAGAGCCACAGCATGCCACGTGACGGAGGGTACCTTGTACCACTACTTGACATTTCCTTTTCTGTTCCATTTGCAAACATAGCGAGAGAAAAACGACTACCAATACCCTTTTAGGAACCCTAATTTCTCTTATTTTATCTCCGTGGTCGTTATGCGAAATGTGCTTTGGCAGCTGTAGAATTGTTATGCAGTCAACTTCAAATGCCGGTTCACCTTCCGTCCAGGGATTCTGAAACGAGCTCACAAAGCACCTCACTTCTTGATCGAACCTACCGGTAACAAATCCAGCAGTCCGCCTTCGAACTGATCTGACGTCTTCCTTTACTCTGATCCGGTAGGAATCCCAGACACTGGAGCAGTACTCGAGAACGGGTCGCACAAGTGTTCTACAAATGATTTCCTTTACAGGTGAACCACATTTTCTTAAAATTCTCCCAGTAAACCAAAGTTGGCCACCTGCCTTCCCTACTGTAGTCCTTGAGAGCCCTTTCCTATCGCTTTGCCACGTGAGGCCTAGGTATTAAATCTACGTAATTGTAAGAAGCAGCACGGTACTAATGCTGTGTCAGAACATTACGGGACTCTTTTTCCTACTCATCCGCATTAACTTACATTTTTCTACATTTACAGCTAGCTGACATTCATCATACCAACTAGAAATATTGCCTAACATAAGTTGTCTTGCATCCTCCTACAGTCATTCAACGACGACAACTTCCCGTACACCACAGCATCGTCACATAACAGCCGCATTTTGCTGCTCACACAGTCCGTCAGATAATTTATGAATATAGATAACAAGAACGGTACTATCGCATTATATTACTTAAGAAGTTTTCGAATCACTCACATATCTGCGAACGTACGAGGATAATCCCAAAAGTAAGGTCTGCTATTTTTTGTAAGTACAGAACTCTGTTTGTGTGGCAGTGGGTCACACTGTTACGAAGAGTGCTTCACGCGCTGGGTGTAAACATGCGCACGTCGCGCTGAGGCGCTGCCTTGGCTTGGCAGCCGTTGAGAATGGAGCTCCCGCTGGATGTTACCGCCAAGTGCGAATTGCGCGCAGTTATTCGGTTTTTGAACGCAAAGTGGACTGCGCCGATTGAAATCCATCGCCAATTGACGGAAGTGTACGGTGAGTCGTGCATGGATGTCAGAAATGTCCGTAAGTGGCGTAGAGAGATTGCAGCTAGTCGGACCGAAATTCACGACGAACAAAGGAGCGGGAGACCGTCAGTTTCTGAGGGGACAGTCAGTGTTGAACGTTGAGCAAAGTATGCGTGAAGATCGGCGGGTCACCCTGGATGATATCTGTACATTGGTTCCTGAAGTTTCCCGAAGCACCAATCACAGAATTTTAACGGAAACTTTGAACTACCGGAAGGTGTGCGCAAGATGGGTGCCACGCATGCTAACTGAGGACCACATGCGGCAACGAGCTGATGATTCCCGCGCATTTCTTCACCGCCTTTCAGCCTAACAGGACAACTTTCTGAGCTCAGTTGTCATGGGTGACGAAACCCGGGCATACCACTTTACAGCTGAGACCAAGCACCAATAACGCCAGTGGTGGCATCCTTCTTCGCCAAAGCCGAGGAAATTCAAACAAACACAGTCTGCCGGTAAAGTCATGATAACCGTTTTTTGGGATCGGAAAGATGAATTGTTGGTCGACTTTATGCCCACCGGGACCACAATTAACGCAGCCAGCTACTGTGAGACTCTGAAAAAACTCAAACGGGCAGTGCAGAAAGGGAGAAGAGGAATGTTGAGCAAGGGCGTACACATTCTCCATGACAACGCTCGCCCACACATCGCTCCACAAACCGTTGGTCTCCTGCAACAGTTTCAGTGGAACATAATCACCCACCCACCCTATAGTCCTGACTTGGCGCCTAGTGACTATCACCTGTTCTCTAAGGTAAAAGAACCTTTGGCCGGAAAGCGATCCAGCTCCGACGACGAGGTGAAAGAAGAGGTTCATAACTTGAGCACCATGACGGCGAGCTGGTATGACATGGGCATGCAAAAACTGCCACAGCGTCTACAAAAATGCATCAACAGAAATGATGATTATGTCGAAAAATAGCTAAATGTTCAAGCTGTAAACTGATGTAAACCACTGTAGAAATAAACAGGTCTGTTGTTGTTGTGGTCTTCAGTCTTGAGACTGGTTTGATGCAGCTCTCCATGCTACTCTATCCTGTGCAAGCTTCTTCATCTCCCAGTACCTACTGCAACCTACATCCTTCTGAATCTGCTTAGTGTACTCATCTCTCGGTCTCCCTCGACGATTTTTACCCTCCACACTGCCCTCCAATGCTAAATTTGTGATCCCTTGTGCCTCAAAACATGTCCTGCCAACCGATCCCTTCTTCTAGTCAAGTTGTGCCACAAACTTCTCTTCTCCCCAATCCTATTCAATACCTCCTCATTAGTTACGTGATCTATCCACCTTTTCTTCAGTATTCTTCTGTAGCACCACATTTCGAAAGCTTCTATTCTCTTCTTGTCCAAACTAGTTATCGTCCATGTTTCACTTCCATACATGGCTACATTCCAAACAAATATTTTCAGAAATGACTTCCTGACACTTAAATCTATACTCGATGTTAACAAATTTCTCTTCTTCAGAAACGCTTTCCTTGCCATTTCCAGTTCTCTACTTCGACCATCATCAGTTATTTTGCTCCCCAAATAGCAAAACTCCTTTACTACTTTCATCGTCTCATTTCCTTATCTAATTCCCTCAGCATCACCCGACTTTATTCGACTACATTCCATTATCCTCATTTTGCTTTTGTTGATGTTCATCTTATACCCTCCTTTCAAGACACTGTCCATTCCATTCAACTGCTCTTCCAAGTCCGTTGCTGTCTCTGACAGAATTACAATGTCATCGGCGAACCTCAAAGTTTTTATTTCTTCTCCATGGATTTTAATACCTACTCCGAATTTTTCTTTTGTTTCCTTTACTGCTTGCTCAATATAAAGATTGAATAACATCGGGGAGAGGCTACAACCCTGTCTCACTCCTTTCCCAACTACTGCTTCCCTTTCATGCCCCTCGACTCTTATGACTGCCATCTGGTTTCTGTACAAATTGTAAATAGCCTTTCGCTCCCTGTATTTTACCCCTGCCACCTTTAGAATTTGAAAAAGAGTATTCCAGTCAACATTGTCAAAAGCTTTCTCTAAGTCTACAAATGCTAGAAACGTAGGTTTGCCTTTTCTTAATCTTTCTTCTAAGATAAGTCGTAAGGTCAGTATTGCCTCACGTGTTCCAACATTTCGACGGAATCCAAACTGATCCTCCCCGAGGTCCGCATCTACCAGTTTTTCCATTCGTCTGCAAAGAATTCGCGTTAGTATTTTGCAGCTGTGACTTATTAAACTGATAGTTCGGTAATTTTCACATCTGTCAGCACCTGCTTTCTTTGGGATTGGCATTATTATATTCTTCTTGAAGTCTGAGGGTATTTGGCCTGTCTCATACATCTTGCTCACCAGCTGGTAGAGTTTTGTCATGACTGGCTCTCCCAAGGCCGTCAGTAGTTCTAATGGAATGTTGTCTACTCCGGGGGCCTTGTTCCGACTCAGGTCTTTCAGTGCTCTGTCAAACTCTTCACGCAATATCGTATCACCCATTTCGTCTTCATCTACATCCTCTTCCATTTCCATAATATTGTCCTCAAGTACATCACCCTTGTATAAACCTTCTATATACTCCTTCCACCTTTCTGCCTTCCCTTCTTTGCTTAGAACTGGGTTGCCATCTGAGCTCTTGATATTCATACACGTGGTTCTCTTCTCTCCAAAGGTCTCTTTAATTTTCCTGTAGGCAGTATCTATCTTACCCCTAGTGAGATAAGCCTCTACATCCTTACATTTATCCTCTAGCCATCCCTGTTTAGCCATTTTGCACTTCCTCTCGATCTCATTTTTGAGACGTTTATATTCCTTTTTGCCTGCTTCATTTACTGCATTTTTATATTTTCTCCTTTCATCAATTAAATTCAATATTTCTTCTGTTACCCAAGGATTTCTAGCAGCCCTCGTCTTTTTACCTACTTTATCCTCTGCTGCCTTCACTACTTCATCCCTGAAAGCTACCCATTCTTCTTCTACTGTATTTCTTTCCCCTATTCCTGTCAATTGTTCCCTTATGCTCTCCCTGAAACTCTGTACAACCTCTGGTTCTTTCAGTTTATCCAGGTCCCATCTCCTTAATTTCCCACATTTTTGCAGTTTCTTCAGTTTTAATCTACAGGTCATAACCAATAGATTGTGGTCAGAGTCCACATCTGCCCCTGGAAATGTCTTACAACTTAAAACCTGGTTCCTAAATCTCTGTCTTACCATTATATAATCTATCTGATACCTTTTAGTATCTCCAGGGTTCTTCCACGTATACAACCTTCTTTCATGATTCTTAAACCAAGTGTTACCTATGACTAATTTGTGCTCTGTACAAAATTCTACTAGGCGGCTTCCTCTTTCATTTCTTAGCCCCAATCCATATTCACCTACTATGTTTCCTTCTCTCCCTTTTCCTACACTCGAATTCCAGTCACCCATTACTATTAAATTTTCGTCTCCCTTCACTATCTGAATAATTTCTTTTATTTCATCGTACATTTCTTCAATTTCTTCGTCATCTGCAGAGCTAGTTGGCATATAAACTTGTACTACTGTAGTAGGTGTGGGCTTCGCATCTATCTTGGCCACAATAATGCGTTCACTATGCTGTTTGTAGTAGGTCTATGTATTTATAATAAAATAGGAGACCTTACTTTTGGGATTACCCTCGTACACCGTATGCTCGTACCTTCGTTAACAGACTGCAATGGGGCCCGTTCTGAAAACTTTGTGGAAGTCTAGGAATATGGAATCTGCCTGTTGCCCTTCATCCATAACTCGCTGGATATCAGGTGAGAAAAGGGCAAGCTGAGTTTCAGACGATCGGTGCTTTGGTGCTTCCTAAGACTGTACTGAGTTTTGGTCGGGAGCTTTGCTGCTTCAACGAAATTTATGAGATTGGAATTGAGATTATTTTCAAGAAGTGTGCAGCAAAGCGATGTTAAAGATATTTGTCTGTAACTTTTCGCATCCATTTTGGAAACACTCGTGCTTTTTTCCAGTCGCTTGGGACTTTGCGCTGGACGAAAGATTCGCGACACGTGCAAACTTAGTAAGGGGCCAGTGTCGTAGAGCTCTCTCTGTAAAACCGAATTGGGATTCGATCCGTACCTGGCGACTAATTTGTTCTCAACTCTTTCGAGTCTATGCGGCGGTCAAACGGCGGTATATTTAAACGATCTTCAGTCCTGAATGATTTTTTGAACGAGAAATTTTAGAATTCAGATTTTCATCTGGCCATTAAGCTTCAGTTTTTCCTAAATTTCCAAAGGAAAATGTCTAGATGGTTCTTTTATAGGGAACGAGACGGATTTCTTCCCCTATCATTCCCTAATCCTTGTGCCCCATCTCTAAGGACTCGTCGTCGACAGGACGTTATATCTTAATTTTCTTCCCTCCTTCAGAAGATATTGTCTCAAGAACACTGACAGATTATTACAGTGTCAATAAGCAGTTCATTACAACTTAATTGTAATGTGCTCAGGTATTATATCAATATTATTCACTATCAGCATTTTTTGTTGTTAGCGTTGATGACTCTCGATAGCGAGGTCCCACGTTCGATATCCGGCCGAGTCATAGATTTTCCTCGCTCGGTACTGGATGTGTGTTGCCCTCATCATCATCATCGACGCGCAAGTCAACGAAGAATAAAAATACTTGCATCACGTGGCCGTATATCCCAGAGGGGTCTCCCGGCCAATAATGACATACACATAGTTCATCTCAATACCGGTGGTACTCGCGGAGCCTCATACTTTGCAGATGTAGATCCTTACAGGCACCTCATAACTTAAATATATATATATATATATATATATATATATATATATATATATATATATATATATATATATATATATATAGTGCCAAAGTTCAGGAAAGAGCAGAATGAATTTTATGGTAGTTCCTTTCATTTAGTCATGTAACCAATAATAGATCTGACATGAACTAGTAAGGCATTATATAGGGTGATTCCGCTAAGCTATTCACCGTAAATATTACTGGAAGCAAGAAAGAACTCGCAAATTACGATTACGGTTCAGTATCAACTGTAGAATATTTCAGAACAAATGAGAGCCCGGATTTCCCTCTTGTCGCGAGTGGTCGCATTAACAACTTCGGCTATCCGATCACGCTTCCAGGAGCGGCCCGGTTCTCCATTTGTCCTGGTGTCTCTACACTCCTTTGTGTTCGCATTATCTTCCCGTGATTCCCGCACAGGTTGAGACAGTTTTCTGTCGTTATTAAGTGGTGTTGGCTCATTCCATGTTTTTACATCCTTGTCTACTAGCGCGATCCTTCTCCGCCTAGTCTTCAGGCGGCGCTTCCGTCGCCTATTAAGAGAGTCTTTGGTGGTAGTTCCTTGGGCAGCTTGTTGACGACATTGGCCGTCAGTCGGTCGCAGTCAGAGAGAGAGATACGGCGGTCTGTGCACGAAGCACGACAATTGTCTAAGCGGCCGGTCGCCGCTGAAGTTTGTAAGTAGGCTGTTTAGGTTTTCTTATTGGTAACGCCGCTTAGCGCTCGGTATGAAAAATCACTGGCTGTGCTGTGCGCAGTCTGTGTTTAGTTTGCATTGTTGTCTGCCATTGTAGTCTTGGGCAGCGGCAGCTGGATGCTAACAGCGCGTAGCGTTGCGCAGTTGGAGGTGAGCCGCCAGCAGTGGTGGACGTGGGGAGAGAGATGGAGGAGTTTTGAAATTTGTAAGAATTGGTGTCATGAACTGATATATATATTATGACTATTAAGGTAAATACATTGTTTGTTCTCTATTAAAACCTTTCATTTGCTAACTGTGCCTCAGTAGTTAGTGACTTCCGTAGTTTGAATCTTTTATTTAGTTGGCAGTAGTGGCGCTCGCTGTATTGCACTAGCTTGAGTAACGAAGATTTTTGTGAGGTAAGTGATTTGTGAAACGTATAGGTTAATGTTAGTCAGGGCCATTCTTTCGTAGGGATTTTTGGAAGTCAGATTGCGTTGCGCTAAAAACTATTGTGTGTCAGTTTAAGCACAGTCGTGTACAATTTTTCTAAGGGGACGTTTCATATGTCGACCCTTAGCCAAGGATACCTCACTGGAATCTTCAGATTTTTTCTTGTAGTTTGTGTAATTAATGTAGATTTTGTTTACTGCTAGCGCGTAATTGTAGAGAGAATCTCCTTTGTAGTTGTAGTCTTTCATTGTTGTACAGTACAACAGTTGTAGCATGCATGTAGAGTTGCACCAAGTATTTCGCAGCTGCGCTTGCAATTAACTAGATATTATTTTCTATGTTAATGTATTCTCTTATTTTTGCTCTTCAAATTGTGTTTTTCTGTGTTGTTGTGTGAAATATTGTGACAATAATGGCGTGTGAAAAACGTAATACTAGGCTCCAAAGTAAACTGAGAAATGACAGTGAAGACGAAAGCAGTGTGTTAGCGCCACCATGTAATGAATTCACAAATGTTCAAAGTAGTAATTTGGTAATAGTGCATAGGGAAATGGAGCGGGCTGCAAATAATGGTGTAGGAAGTGAAACAGTTAGTGAACAGGGAAGCATTATCGATCGATCGGTCGGCAACAGCTCGCGTCAGGAATCCGATATGACAGGACACAATCTTGCAAATACTGTACATTCAGATTTCGCGTCCTCACCGTTTTCTCAAATAAGTCGAGACACATTTTCTGCTTGTCAAACTGTGAATGTTGCCGGTGCAAATGCACTGCCGAAAAGCATAGAGGATCAGATTCCAGACACTAATACATTACTATTGCAATTAATGCAACAAATGAAACAAAACCAGAGACAAACACAGCAACAGTTAGACACAATGGAACAAAATCTTCGGAAGTTAGACAGCACACTTGAACAAACACGTGACGATTTAACTACTGAGTTACATAACATTGAATCGAAATGCCAAAAAATCTGTAATGACGTAAAAACGCAAATTTGTGAGCATTTTCAATCTATTTTTTCGCCGCATGAAAATGCATTACACAATCATGAAGCAGCCATAAAAGAACTGCAAACTATTGTTCGTGAAAATCACGACACCTTGTAAGCTAAAATGGACTCAGTTGCATCCACCGATTCGGTTACGCAACTTGCAAGAACTCAGGAAAACTTAAAGGTCACAGTAGATTCGATTTCAACACAAATGGACACTCTGAAACTTGGTTCAGAAAAACACACTGAGGAAATGTGTTCACTATCGGAGAAAGTAGCCGAACTTTCAGATCAGTTCACTAACTTATCTACAAAGGTAGATGATGATCTGAATGATACAGAAGAGTGCGAACAAATTAGGAAATTCAAACAAAATCAGAATCAAATTAATACACAACACCAAAGAGAAATCCGGGAAGTGCAAGATCAGCTGACACAGGTAATACAAGAATTATGTATTTCAGAGGACAGTCGCGCTCCAACACAGGAAGAGGGACTTAGAAATACGGAAAAGCCACAAAATAATAACACAAGGCATTTCGGAAATTGTGAAAGAAATTGGCAAGGTGCACCGAATTTCGAGATGGAACTGCCGACACGACGTAACAATGAACGATATGCTACCCGCCGACACGATGATTTTGACTATAAGCTGTACATTACTGCACGTAAATTCAAAACATTTAAGAATTCTGGCAACGACATTCATCCACAAGCGTGGCTCCATCAATTCTCTCATTGTTTTCCTCCCAACTGGTCATTAGAGCACAGATTAGAATTTATGTGTGGCTACTTGGAGAATGAACCAGCTGTAAGAATGCGATCGGTCATTCACGATAGTCATAGTGAAGGAGAATTTTGTCATGCCTTCCTCTCAGCATATTGGTCTCAAGCTACACAAGACCGAGCAAAACATAGCATCATAATGATGAAACATTTCGAACAATCTGAATTTTCCAGTCTTGTCAAATATTTTGAAGACATGTTACATAAGAATCAATATCTTTCAAACCCATACAGCCCCTCAGAACTCATCCGCATTTGCTTAATGAAATTACCTGAACATATACGACAGATTATTTTAGCAGGACGATGCAAAGACGACATTGAAGCTTTTCAGCGACTCTTACAAGAACTGGAAATTGACACTAACAATCGCGCAACGCGAAAACAGAAGCACAACAATTACAGGTCATATCCGTCGCAATTCCGCGATGAAAGACATAACTGGACACGACAAGGGTATTCTTACAACGCAAATCGTGAACGAAACAGACACCACCCATATGACAACTGTTGGCAGAGTAGTAATAATTACAGGGAAAGGTCGTCTCTCCGCGGTAATGACTATCACAGAGACAATCAGAGACACAGACAATATGGGAATCAAAATAATTATTACCAAGGGAGACGGAATAACTTTAGACGCAACGGTCCAGCGCGCAGTTACGATTCAGGGAGAAATTCACCACCACGTGACCGACAAGAAAGAAACTATGGAATCTACCGACATGACGACAGACGATATGATCGTAACGACAGACCTGAATTACAGCAGAACTGGCGGGATTCAAACAGAGCAGGGCCCTCTCGGCAGGGTAAATTTGTAGAAGTTAGGTCTCCTAATCCCATTAACGGCGCGCGCCAACAAAGAGACAGACAATGACTCGCACCGCAGGCAGCCACGTGCGCCGGCTGGCTCCGAGAAAAATAACATAAGACGCTAACCTTTAAAAAAAATTTTGCATTCCTTGCCGACGTATACCGCATGATAATTGCGTTCAAGTTAACTCTGAGCACTAGGAAGAGTAAAAGATTGTAATATATTTCACATGTAAAACCGTTTATTGAAAGGTAATCTGCTTTTTAACTTTGTCTTTGCCATAAAACATTTCACATCACGTCACTAGTATACTTTGTCACACTAAGAATCAGTTAACATGCAACAATGTTTTGAAGTTAACTATCCAGTCTAGAACTTAGAGAACTTATTTAGACAGTATTTACGAGTGCATTGTTATAGTGAACAGACGTCACAGTGTTATTGTGTGTGTACATTCTTGCTTGTTAGTTGCACGATTACATAACGACTAGAAGGCTTACATACTTAGAACATTTACCAGTACTGCTAATGAGATTTTAATGCAACATTTTGGTTTACTTGAAAACGCATTCTTTATTTGAAGTTCATTCGGTGAGATTAAAGATGACTTAGCATTTGGTTTCTATAATAGCTACACGATTATATCACGACGCTACTAATATGTGACACGATTTACATTATTGCTTTTGCGGTGTATCTGTTTTATATCTGCACAGTTTCTCTGAATTTTTCTGGAAAGTAAAACATGTTTTAGTAGTAACGTTTGTGGTATAGCTACAATGAGACAGCCTTTTCTGTAGCACAACAATACGTACAGTACAGTACTTACTTCATCATGGCAATAAGCGTAATAACTAAGATATCTATACGCAAAGCATTTAAATTTCGTTTATCATGAGGTAAGTACATTGACTTCTGCAGAACTTAGCTTTCGGAGACAACAACTACGACACTTCCACAGAGATTGTCTTACAGCAAGACGCACATTTAGCGCTACAGGACACGCATTAAACTATTTATTTTTCAACATATTTGAATTACAAAGAACGTTTTCCGTGATACATTTCATTCCATTGCTGTAATCTGTAACACCTGAGGATATAATTACATTACCCTCAGGGGGGTACACGCCTACTTTGTGTACCATGTGTGTGGCAAGCACAAGGAGCCCTAGCTAATATGGTATTTGCTTATACACTTTTACATATTGGTACCATATTTCTGTAACACATAAATTACACAGCTATCTGATCATTTAAATGAGAGACAAACATTTTTTTTATTACGTCAGTGACACATGTTTACGTAATTACACAGTTGGATAACTTCACACTTACGAAGTTGTATTTTGTCTGTACTTTGTGAACTGTTCATATTTTTTCGGAACCATTGTGATACTATGAGAGGTTTGAATGATGTATTTGGTATGGGATCACGATTTTTAAAGTACGTTTAAGGTAGATGACACTTTTGACATGAGCAGAGAATTTTTTTAGGTTTTGAAATTATTGGAGGAAGCTACGACGATTTTGAGAATTGACTGATGTGTTATGATGTTATTTTTACGACGACGATGTGTATTTTGCTTCTGAGGTATGTTTAAGCTGATGCTATATGAGTTATTCGGTTATGCTACGTATCTGTTATGATGAAATATTGAAGAATTGTCGACGAATATGTTTTTGTGTAATAAGGTAAGGAAAAATAAGTAGTGGTTAGGGACTCTGGTTTGTGAAAAAGGTTGTTGAAAACCAAGAATCGTACTTTAAGAGTTATGAAATGTATGTAAATGCTTGAATGTATTACAATGCGGCTGAAAATTTTTTGGACACTATTCTATTTAAAGGATTTTGTTTCTACATATTTGTAACGCAAATTCTTGACCTGTGAATTTTTTTATATGAGACTGCCACAGTAGCGGAAACTGGTGTCGTAAATATTTCGGAAAGACAATTAAGTGACCACCTGCACGTAATGCGTCGTGGGCACCCAGCTGCGCGATAACCACCTGGCAAAAGAGAGCCATTAGTGTGTGCCTTTCAGAGGCACAGGTAAAAAAAAAGGGCCATTATCCTCTCTATTGACATTCCTTTGTAGAAAGCACCGCAAATACGACACGCTCATTACTGAGAAAGATACTTACATCTGACACCTGATTATAACAAACATCTTTCTACGAGAGTTGAGAGAATTCTACTAACTTATGAAATGTCACATGACTATTGAATGATATTTTTATGCTTTGTCCATAGTTGCTTATTTCATTTGATATCTGTTTTCCAACTGTGTTGTAGCATTGATTTTATAAAATTAAATGCATTTGCTAATGTGAACACTTTCTGTCGACAGATCTATTAAATAATTATTTTATGATCCACATTCTGCGAAAAAGGAGCTCTTGGAATGGAAAGAGCAATAAGAAGCGACTAATAACAGTAACTGTATAAATAATTTTCTTTTCAAGTACTTGGTAATTTGTTGTAGCATTAGTTTTTGTGGTGCACCACTTTAATTGCATAGACATTAAGATGTGAATAGACATTGTCCTTATCTGTTGTCTTTAGTGTGCTATTTTTTCTGCTTGTGGGTTTGTCATGTTTAGGTATAAGTTATAGCATTTTCTGCGGCTGTTTGCCATTCATAGTGCTACTGAATGTCACTTTGTATTACTAGGTTAAGCCAATTTTATTACTGATTTATTTTTCTTGTTTGCTGCGCATTGCCTTATATTAGTTGTAATATTGCTGCCTTTTTTTGCCAATTTCCATTTTTTTATCATTGCTGTTTGTGTAAATTGTTTTGTGTTGCTGCATTGCCTCGTCCCTTAGTTAAGCATCTGAGCTCAGTAGATTTAAGTTAGCTTAAAGGGGGTAGCCTATATAAGAGAATGAGTTGCAATGGATTTGAAGAAATGCACTGAGAGGTTATATGAGAAAAGTACAGAAAGCAGGTATAGATAGGACTTTTTGGAAATAATGAAGAACGAAGGGAGATCTCCGAGAAGTAAAGAAAGTTTTGTTTGCAAAATACTGCAGTAAAACAAACCCTGTCCTTTCCTTGTGTTATCCCATTATGTGTTTGTGTACCCTTGTGTATTTATGTTCTTCCTGTCTCTATATGTTTATCTGATAAGACTTATGTTGCAGAATTTTTCTAATACTAAGCTACATTCACTATGATGAGGAATACTGTTATCCTCAAATATAATTTGAATTAATAACATGTTATTTACTTTGTAAAGATGTTTACACATTATTTATTCTGTTTTGTTCTAAGGCTCATGAGTGAAGTTGATGTTTCAAAATTTATTCTGATCTTTTATGTATGTACTTATGTCGTAATTTTTGTAACACTGATGTATTTGCTATTTCGATTCTTTTGTAAAGCCTGTACTACTGCAAATGTTATCTGTATTGTTATGTTCTTTAAAGATGTATTTTGTACCTTTGTTATTGCATTCTTATGTTATAAAATTGTAATTGACACCAGTTCATCAAATTAAGTAACTTCTAAATTACATTCACACGTTTCTGTTGGTCATAGTATATGGAAAATATGTGAGAAGTAGGGGCTGATAGTGTTTGCGCGTGTGTTAATAATTCAGTAAGAGACTGGATAACAGCATTGCTGGTTGTAAGGACATTTCAAAAACAATTTTTGTGAGTGCACAAGTGGTGGTTATGGACTTGCTATATTATCCGCAAGACTCTTCAATGGTGATTGTGCGCCTGCACAGTCAAACAGATGGCTGCTGGCCATCTCTACAAGGACTGCAGTGGGTCTGCACCTCAGGTGGCCCACCAATACCATAATCTCTACAAGGACTGAAGTGGGTCTACACCTTTGATGACTCACCAATACCATTATTTCTACAAGGACTGCAGTGGGTCTGCACCTCTGGTGGCCCACCAATAGTAATCTCTACCAGGACTACAGTGGGTCTGCTCTGTGATGACCTACCTACCGATAGTCTTCAATGTCGACTGACTCTGCTGTGGCCCATTACCTGTCTGCATGTCAAGAGTCAGCAGTCAGCACTGTCTTTCCGTTGGAAGGACAACACTACTTCTTCAAGACTGCATAGAAATCCACTACTTCCGTGTGCATTTTCTTTTATTGCTCAGTCTTTGAGAAAAACGCTACTATTTTACTGTGATGAATGATCAGGACTGTCTATATGGACTGTGAGAAAATTTTAGCTTTTGACTGTCTATATGGACTGTGAGAAAATTTTAGCTTTTGACCAACATTGTATCAATAAGTGTGTGCATTTGATATCTTTGTTATAGTAATTATGAAAAATTTTATCAAATCATTATTGGCCACTGCCCAAAACAATTTGTAAAAATTTTTTGTGGGGAGCATGGGGGCTACGTAAGTAGGCTGTTTAGGTCTTCTTATTGGTAACGCGACTTAGCGCTCGGTATGAAAAATCACTGGCTGTGCTGTGCGCAGTCTGTGTTTAGTTTGCATTGTTGTCTGCCATTGTAGTGTTGGGCAGCGGCAGCGGGATGCTAACAGCGCGTAGCGTTGCGCAGTTGGAGGTGAGCCGCCAGCAGTGGTGGACGTTTGGAGAGAGGTGGCGGAATTTTGAAATTTTTAAGAATTGGTGTCATGAACTGATATATATATTATGACTATTAAGGTAAATACATTGTTTGTTCTCTATTAAAACCTTTCATTTGCTGACTGTGCCTCAGTAGTTAGTGACTCCCGTAGTTTGAATCTTTTATTTAGTTGGCAGTAGTGGCGCTCGCTGTATTGCAGTAGCTTGAGTAACGAAGATTTTTGTGAGGTAAGTGATTTGTGAAACGTATAGGTTAATGTTAGTCAGGGCCATTCTTTCGTAGGGATTTTTGGAAGTCAGATTGCGTTGCGCTAAAAACTATTGTGTGTCAGTTTAAGCACAGTCATGTACAATTTTTATAAGGGGATGTTTCAAGTTGTGTCGGTCGGCTACTTTGGCCTAATGTCGACGCAGCCGATTTACCCTGCATTAATGAGACATAGTTACTGATATAGATATTGGAGTTCTGTGTATTTTATAATGCCGTCTGTTCTGCCCTTGCGGGTATGGTACTCGCTACTTCATTGCCGCATGTGCACCCGTGTTGAAGTTCCTCCCGCTATGCTGGATTGCCTGTTGTCCTCCAGCATTCTGTTTCAAGAATTGGATTTACCCTTTAGTTCCTCTGTTTGATATTATTTGAGTGCCACATTTGTGTGTTAAATATCTTTTTAGTTACAACTTGTTCAATGTCTGCTTATTTGTCATCAGCGCAAAAATTAATAGTCAAATGGTTGTAATGGCTCTGAGCGCTATGGGACTTAACATCTGAGGTCATCAGTCCCCTAGAACTTAGAACTACTTAAACCTAACTAACCTAAGGACAAAACACACATCCATGCCCGAGGCAGGATTCGAACCTGCGATCGTAGCGGTCGCGTGGTTCCAGACTGAAGCGCCTAGAGCCGCTCGGCCACACCGGCCGGCAGTTAATAGTCATATATTTTAGGCCGCCACGTGTGTTATTGACCACTGAGGTCGAAACTGAGTCCGATTAGTATTGGAACTTGCAAATTTCTAACTGATGTAGCAACTATGCCTACAACTGTGGTAAGCAGACGCTAGCAACACAGTGAATCTTGGCGCTTTTGCATAATTGAGTTCCGTAACACTGGTGAGATTTTGCCCTTTCAAGAAAATTAATATTTGTTGTTTCAAATATGATTACGATTGTAGTTGTCTGAAAGTTAGCCCTCCAGATTTGCCTGTTACTTTCTAAACCACTTAAGTTAATGTGCCTGAGGGCTGAGTGTGATTATTGCATTAAACTGTTATATTTTATTGTAAGATCAACCTGTCAATCCCTAGGAATTCTTATTGTAAAATTCTCATTGTTACACGTAAGGCTTGGTAGGGGCTTGGGCCCACGCTCCCTTTGAGCTTCGTGTCTTGGTCTGAGGCTTCTCATATGTTCCATGATTATTATGCATGACTAGTAGCAAAGATCAGTCCACAGTTCGGCCCTTTTGGCACAGTCAGATACAACGAAAGTCCAAAATACCTGGGAGTCATTCTGGACAGAACTTTAACATACAGAAAACACCTTTCCAACTTGGCTAAGAAGACATAAACACGAGTGAACCTTGTGAGAAAGCTGGCAGGCAGTACATGGGGAGTAACCTCATCAGTTATCCGAGGATCATCCCTCTACATCTACATCTACATCTACATGACTACTCTGCAATTCACATTTAAGTGCTTGGCAGAGGGTTCATCGAACCACAATCATACTATCTCTCTACTATGCCACTCCCGAACAGCGAGCGGGAAAAACGAACACCTAAACCTTTCTGTTCAAGCTCTGATTTCTCTTATTTTATTTTGATGATCATTCCTACCTATGTAGGTTGGGCTCAACAAAATATTTTCGCATTCAGAAGAGAAAGTTGCTGACTGAAATTTCGTAAAAAGGTCTCGCCGCGACGAAAAACGTCTATGCTGTAATGACTTCCATCCCAACTCGTGTATCATATCTGCCACACTCTCTCCCCTATAACGCGATAATACAAAACGAGCTGCCCTTTTTTGCACCCTTTCGATGTCCTCCGTCAATCCCACCTGGTAAGGATCCCACACCGTGCAGCAATATTCTAACAGAGGACGAACGAGTGTAGTGTAAGCTGTCTCTTTAGTGGACTTGTTGCATCTTCTAAGTGTCCTGCCAATGAAACGCAACCTTTGGCTCGCCTTCCCGACAATATTATCTATGTGGTCCTTCCAACTGAAGTTGTTCGTAATTTTAACACCCAGGTACTTAGTTGAATTGACAGCCTTGAGAATTGTACAATTTATATAGTAATCGAATTCCAACGGATTTCTTTTGGAACTCATGTGGATCATCTCACACTTCTCGTTATTTAGCGTCAACTGCCACCTGACACAACTTGCACTGGTATACTCTGCAGCAGAATACTGTCCACCAGTGTGGCTCCGAAGCGCCCACGAAGTGAAAGTAGACGTCCAACTGAACTCAGTTATGAGAGTAATTAGTGGTACAGTCCGGTCTACACCTACTTGCTGGCTACCAGTGCTTTCAAACATCTGTCCACCAGACCTCCGTCGAAGGGCTGCTCTTTACAACCTCTGTCGGCAAGTTTATGAAAACAACTCGATCCCTCTTCATGACGATTTGCTATCACTGCTCAGCAAACGCCTCAAATCTAGAACACCATTATATGAAATGGAAGTCTAAATGCTATCCACAGGATTCGACCAGGACAGAGAGTGGAAACGTGAGTGGCAAGCTACAAGAAACCGAAACCACGAACATGTAGACAATCCAACAGTTCCAGTTCCAGGCTTCCACCAACCGAGGGAGGTGTGGGTGCAGTTAAACAGATATCGGACTGAAGAGGGTAGGTGCAAATACAACATGCACAAGTGCAGCGTTTCAAGTGACAGTGTGTCTGACTGTGGTGACACCCAAACAATGAGCCACATTGTGAATGAGTGTCCAGTCAGACGCTTCCCTGGTGGCATTGAGAAGCTCCATGAAGCATCCCACGAGGCACTCCGCTGGATCGAGTCCATCAACATCCGAGTGTAGTCTGATCCGTTTTAAAACTTTTTTACTGTATATAATTTCACATGTTCATTTTTATATATATTTCTTTGTTTTACTACACGTGTATTACTGTAATTGATGCAAACGATAATAATAATAGACAGTTTATATGTTTGCTTGTTTTCTCTCGGGCTTCCGAACTGTTAGTAGCATTTGGAGGCGCTGCTCCGGGATGTTATTTGTTACCCGCTGGGCCGCGTCTGCTTTGTACGTGCAGGCTGGCGGCGCGCTGCTTCCCGTCTCACCGTAACCTCTCAGACGTTACGGCCTCGTGCTTTGCTATGGCATCCTTTATAAGCTGACTTTCTATCTCGTAGCAATCAGGCGATAATCTACCCAGCACTACCCGTTATTCTTACATCTTATTCAGACCTGGCCAGCGTTACCTGCCGCTTCCATGGTTTCCCTGTCTGAAGTTTGGTATTTAACGTGATAGAAGTAATGCTCAATTGTTAAATGGTTCTTTGTTATTTTTCCACGCCAGTATCTTGAATATGCCAAAGAGCCTTCTCTGATTGATCAAATATGTTTTCGGAATTGTGATTTAACTTAGGCCTGTGTTATAAACAAAATTCATTTATTTATATTGAACCTATTGGTGTTCTGAAACTTCCTGGCAGATTAAAACTATGTGCCGGAGCGAGACTCGAACTCGGAACCTTTGCCTTTCACGGGCAAGTGCTCTACCAACTGAGCTACCCAAGCACGACTCACACGGTTTCCTCACAGCCCTACTTCTGCCAGTACCTCGTCTCCTACCTTCCAAACTTCTCCTGCAGGAGAGCTTCTGTAAAGTTTGGAAGGCAGGAGACGAGATACTGGCAGAAGTAGGGCTGTGAGGACGGGGCATGAGTCGTGCTTGGGTAGCTAAGTTGGTAGAGCACTTGCCCGCGAAAGACAAAGGTCTCAAGTTCGAGTCTCGGTCAGGCACACAGTTTTAATCTGTCAGGAAGTTTCATATCAACGCACACTCCGCTGTAGAGTGAAAATCTTATTCTGGAAACATCCCCCAAGCTGTGGCTAAGCCATGTCTGCGCAATATCCTTTCTTTCAGGAGTGCTAGTTCTACTAGGTTCGCAGGAGAGCTTCTGTAAATGTTACTTAAAAACCGTCTTGATTGCAATTTTTTTTTTATTCATATGACCGGTTTCGGTTCATTCAGAACCATCTTCACATCTGATATTTCAGTTATCCCTGGGATTTGGATGGGTTACTCCTGTAACGGAAATATCAGATCTGGAGATGGTTCTGAATGAACCGAAACCGGTCATATGAATAAAAAAAAATTGCAATCAAGACGGTTTTTAAGTAACATTATAAAATCACTGATTGCTGTTATCCCATAAGACATTATGTCTGTTTTTGCAAAGCTTCTGTAAAGTTTGGTAGGTAGGAGACGAGGTACTGGCAGAAGTAGGGCTGTGAGGACGGGGCGTGAGTCGTGCTTGGGTAGCTAAGTTGGTAGAGCACTTGCCCGCGAAAGGCAAAGGTCCCGAGTTCGAGTCCGCCGGCACGGTAGCTCAGCGTGTTTGGTCAGAGGGTTAGCTGCCCTCTGTAATAAACAGAGGGAATGGATCAATAACGAACTTCAACGGGCGTCAGGTGACGTCCGCCACCAACAATTGAAACGAACAATAACGAAAAAAATGAGATTTTTTGTAAAAAAAAAAAAGTCTCGGTCCGGCACACAGTTTTAATCTGCCATGAAGTTTCATATCAGCGCACACTCCGCTGTAGAGTGAAAATTTCATTCTATTGGTGTTCTGTTTACCTGTCAATCTGAATTGAAGAGTTTGCATTTTTAATGTATGTTTGAACAATGCTCTATATTTATGGTGGTAAGATGGAATAAGAGAATTCATTGGAAATGTGTTTATTAATTATAAGATTTATCTGTACAATAAAATATTGTTGAGCTCTTGTGAAGGACTAAATGACTTGTGATAAATGCCCTGCACCTTCCATGCCGGTTTAGCTGTTCCTTTATCCTCAGATGTCCACTGACGTTTCAGTCATATTGCCTTGCATGGCGTGAAATATTCTAACGCAGTGTCAGTGTTGTACTGCACGCATCCATGTCTGAAGGAACATTGCTTCGGATTGTATAGTACAATACAGACTGCAATACAGTATTACTGGGAACGTTTAAACCACCGTAATTCTATTTTCACCCAGATGAATTGTACGGTTGACCACTAAATGGCGTATAGTATCTTGCTGTAGCACCGTTAATTACAGAGATATAGATGGCAACTTTGATTTTTTGAAAAGCATCTGCACTAATACTACTGCTAGTATTACAGATCTCAAAGAGACGATTTCATTTGCGCTTCACCCTCCGAAATCCAGTACGTAGTTCCGCAGAAATTACAATATTTAGAACGTAGGATTTGCCTGTTTTGAACATCTAACCGATTGCTGTCTTATGTGGATGTTCGTGTAACCATCGGAACTGTCACATCAGGCTAATGAGCCGTTCCAAATCACATTTTAATTATAATTCGGGCAATCTGAGAAAAATTTCATGTGATACAAATCTGAAATCAAACGTGGCTACGTGCGGTTGGACCGACACAATCTGGAAGACAAAGGACGTGGCATCCAATGTGATTCACCAGTTAACTACGGGAACAGTTCTGTTCTTGTTTTTTCCAGAACCTTGAAAGAAAGATGAATGTCACAAATTGAATGAATTTTTAAAACAGGAATTTCGCGTATAAAGACTGTTAAATAATAACATCGTGTGTTCAAAAAATTAACATGAATTTAACTTGGAGAAACACACTTTCATTGTAAAATTACATCAGTAACAGCAAAAGTGGAGCTGTAAAAGGAAGTGGTTTAAAAGTTTCATTAAATTCAGTTGCTGTCAATAGTGTACGAAATGCTAACCATCTAGTGCAAAACGCGTTCGCAGTCGCTGGTGCAAGGACTTATGAACTTCACTGACAATGCTGTGTTTTGAAACCTACTGAGTCGTCGGAAATTGTGCAGAGACTTTATCTTTGCGATTATCCAAGAGAGAAAAATCCAGTGAATTCAAATGAAGCAAAAATGCAGACGTCGTGGCAGTGAAACTCATCCGAAGTGACTTATTTCCTATTTGCGTTTGAAATTATGAACTTCTGCATAAGACAGCAAAAAGAGATAAATACAAAGTCCTACATACTGCAATTTCTCAGACACTACCTATCGAATTTCGGAGAGTGAAACGCCGCTGAATTGGTATCTTTGATATAAACAACACCAGCAGCAGAAATTACTATAATCCCATTTGAAAAATCGAGATTGCGTTATACATCATTTATTGAAGTCTTCTCTACAATTCACCTGGCCGAAAGCAAAAGTACAATATCTTTCATTGTTCCGCGAGTATTTGAGATGCATGGCTTACTGAATCACCCTGTTCACGTTTATTGCTAACTCCATTTTGTACTGTGCTGAGTTTTTTACTTCAATGTATAAATCCCGCTAGTTTCTTCTATCATGCTTATGGTGCGCACTGCTCATTCTATATAAATTTTTACTTTCATTGCCGGCCGGAGTGGCCGTGCGGTTCTAGGCACTACAGTCTAGAACCGACCGACCACTGCGGTCGCAGGTTCGAATCCTGCCTCGGGCGTGCATGTGTGTGCTGTCCTTAGGTTAGTTAGGTTTAATTAGTTCTAAGTTCTAGGCGACTGATGACCTCAGAAGTAAAGTCGCATAGTACTCAGAGCCATTAGGACCATTTTGACTTTTATTTGCAAGAAGCACGTATGTGTTAGAATGTACATATACAGGGTGATTCAGCCGCCCTACCGATTTCGTTTAATGGTACAACACGCAATATTACATCCGGCCTTCAAGAACCACGCGCGAGATTTTCGTATTCTCTCGATAGGTACGAGTAAATTGGTTGCCCTAAAGAAAAAATGAATAGATCCTATTCGTAGGAAACTTAATGTAGTTAAATTTTATGCTGAGATACGTTTTCGCTGGAGGCCACGGTTTTCGAGTTACTCAAGAAAAACGTACAAAAGTGACCTTCAAACGCAGTTCCACCACCACACTCATCCCTCATTAGCCAGGATTTCAAGTACGTTGTTTGTGGCACTCCCGCCTACCACAAAATTCCCGACTACACGAACTATTCCCGATATTCGACCTTTTCTCCGCTCTATTAATTTGATTATTATGCCACTAACATAGACGGCTATTTAGTTGATATCGTTAATTTAAATGTGCCCGTAAGAGGAATGAAAGGGAAACGCCTTTTGTAAAGGTTACACCAATACTAATAACATTGACAATCCGATCTAAACTTACCCCTTACAAGCGCTGTAGTTTCGTAGGCCTCTAGCGGAAACGCATCCCAGTACAGAATTTAACTACATTAAGACTCCTACAAAAATATCCTGTTCATTTTTTCTGTAGGACCAATACACACATCAAAAAAGTTTTGCGTCAACTCGGTTTCGAGAGTTGCGGAACCTGTACAGAAAATTGGAATAGAGATCAACATAGTCATAATTTACGCTCTATTTCTTGCTCATGAAAACCACACATTGCACGTTGTACCACCAAACAGGGAGACCTCCAGAGGTGGTGGTCCAGATTGCTGTAAACATCGTTACCTCTAATACCCAGTAGCACGTCCTCTTACAGTGATGCATGCCTGTATTCGTCGTGGCATACTATCCACAAGTTAATCAAGGCACAGTTGGACCGCGCGGTTAGAGGCGGCATATCAGTGTGTGGCCATTCCCGCCGGAGGTTCGAGTCCTCCCTCGAGCATGGGTATGTGTGTTGTTCTTAGTATAAGTTAGTTTAAGTAGTGTGTAAGTCTAGGGACCGATGTCCTCAGCAATTTCCCTTAGGAATTCACTATTCGTCCAGATTTTCCCACTACTCAACGGCGATTCGGCGTAGTTCCCTCAGAGTGGTTGGTGGTTTCAGTCTATCCCAAGAATGTTCGATAGGGTTCCTGTCTCGAGAACATGCTGGCCATTCTAGCCGAGCGATGTCCTTATTGTGAAGGAAGTCATTCACAAGATTTGCACGACAGGGGCGCGAATTGTCGTCCATGAAGACGAATGCCTTGCCAATATGCCGCCGATATGGTTGCACTATCGGTCGGAGGATGGCATTCACGTATCGTACAGCCGTTACAGCGCCTTCCATGACCACCAGCGGCGTACGTCGTTTCTCACTTAACGCCACACCAAAACAGGAGGGAACGTCCACCTTGCTGCACTCGCTGGACAGTGTGTCTACGGTGTTCAGCCTCCAATCACGTCTCCGACGATTGTCTGGTTGAAGACATATGCGACACTCGTTGATGAAGAGAGCGTGATGCCAGTCCTGAGCGGTCCATTCGGCATGCTGTTGGACCCATCTGTACCGCGTTGCAAAGATGGACCTCGCCATGGACGTCGGGAGTGAAGTTACACATCATGCAGTCTACTGCGCACAGTTTTGAGTCGTAACATGACGTCCTGTGGGTGCAAGGAAAGCATTATTCACATGGTAGCGTTGCTGTCATGGTTCCCCCGAGCCGTAATCCGTAGGTTGCGGTCATCCACTGCAGTAGTAGCCCTTGGGCGACCTGTCATCAACAGTTCCTGTCTCCCTGTATCAGCTTCATGTCCGAACAACATCGCTTTGGTTCACTACGAGACGCCTGGACACTTCACTCGTTGAGAGCCCTTCCTGGCACAAAGTAAGAATGCGGACGCGATTGAACCGCGATACTGATCGTCTAGGCATGGCTGAACTGCAGACAACACGAGCCGTGTACCTCCTTTCTGAGGGAATGACTGGAACTGATCGGCTGTCGGACCC
Source organism: Schistocerca gregaria (assembly GCF_023897955.1). Lineage (NCBI taxonomy): Eukaryota > Metazoa > Arthropoda > Insecta > Orthoptera > Acrididae > Schistocerca > Schistocerca gregaria. The sequence goes on along the minus strand of NC_064921.1, from coordinate 727,010,702 downwards.
CCTCCGTCTAACGGGCGCTGATGGTGCATGGTTGTTTACATCTTAGGGCGGGTTTAGTGACATTTCTGAGCAGTCAAAGGGACTGTGTCTGTGATTCAATATCCACAGTCAACGTCTATCTTCAGGAGTTCTGGGAACCCGGATGATGCAAAACTATTTTTGATGCGTGTAGTTTGCGCGTATCGTGTCGTTGTTGTTGTTGTCTTCAGTCCTGAAACTGGTTTGATGCAGCTGTCCATGCTACTCTATCCTGTGCAAGCTGCTTAATCTCCCAGTACCTACTACAACCTACATCCTTCGGAATCTGCTTAGTGTACTCATCTCTCGGTCTCCCTCTACGATTTTTACCCTCCACACTGCCCTCCAATGCTAAATTTGTGATCCCTTGATGCCTCAAAACATGTCCTACCAACCGATCCATTCTTCTAGTCAAGTTGTGCCACAAACTTCTCTTCTCCCCAATCCTATTCAATACCTCCTCATTAGTTACGTGATCTATCCACCTTATCTTCAGTATTCTTCTGTAGCACCACATTTCGAAAGCTTCTATTCTCTTCTTGTCCAAACTAGTTATTGTCCATGTTTCACTTCCATACATGGCTACACTCCAAACAAATATTTTCAGAAATGACTTCCTGACACTTAAATCTATATTCGATGCTAACAAATTTCTCTTCTTCAGAAACGCTTTCCTTGCCATTGCCAGTCTACATTTTATATCATCTCTACTTCGACCATCATCAGTTATTTTGCTCCCCAAATAGCACTTTAAGTGTCTCATTTCCTAATCTAATTCTCTCAGCATCACCCGATTTAATTTGACTACATTCCATTATCCTCGTTTTGCTTTTGGTGATGTTCGTCTTATATCCTCCTTTCAAGACGCTGTCCATTCCGCTCAACTGCTCTTCCAGGTCCTTTGCTGTCTCTGACAGAATTACAATGTCATCGGCGATCCTCAAAGTTTTTACTTCTTCTCCATGAATTTTAATACCTACTCCGAATTTTTCTTTTGTTTCCTTTACTGCTTGCTCAATATACAGATTGAATAACATCGGGGAGAGGCTACAATCCTGTCTCACTCCTTTCCCAACCACTGCTTCCCTTTCATGCCCCTCGACTCTTATGACTGCCATCTGATTTCTGTACAAATTGTAAATAGCCTTTCTCTCCATGTATTTTACCCCTGCCACCTTCAGAATTTGAAAGAGAGTATTCCAGACAACATTGTCAAAAGCTTTCTCTAAGTCTACAAATGCTAGAAACGTAGGTTTGCCTTTTCTTAATCTTTCTTCTAAGATAAGTCCTAAGGTCAGTATTGCCTCACGTGTTCCAACATTTCGACGGAATCCAAACTGATCCTCCCCGAGGTCCGCATCTACCAGTTTTTCCATTCGTCTTTAAACTGATAGTTCGGTAATTTTCACATCTGTCAGCACCTGCTTTCTTTGGGATTGGAATTATTGTATTCTTCTTGAAGTCTGAGGGTATTTCGCCTGTCTCATACATCTTGCTCACCAGCTGGTAGAGGTTTCTCATGACTGGCTCTCCCAAGGCCGTCAGTAGTTCTAATGGAATGTTGTCTACTCCGGGGGCCTTGTTTCGAGTCAGGTCTTTCAGTGCTCTGTCAAACTCTTCACGCAGTATCACATCTCCCATTTCGTCTTCATCTACATCCTCTTTCATTTCCATAATATTGTCCTCAAGTACATCGCCCTTGTATAAACCTTCTATATACTCCTTCCACCTTTCTGACTTCCCTTCTTTGCTTAGAACTGGGTTGCCATCTGAGCTCTTGATATTCATACACGTGGTTCTCTTCTCTCCAAAGGTCTCTCTAATTTTCCTGTAGGCAGTATCGAGCGAGGGAATATGAAAAGAAAGCGCTGCATTCTCGAAGGCCATATACAAAATGGCGGGTTGCATAAAACGACGTCGGTAGGGGCAGCTGAATCACCGAGTATACTCCGCAACTGTTTAGTTCCGATTGGTGGGTTCCTGCATGTGCTGCTCTCTGCATCGTGAGTACGAGACTTTGCATTGCAGCGAATGGATCGCGGGAAGAACGATTGTTGGTATATATGAACTCGAACCTCTCTCATTTTACGCTCATAGTCTTTTCTCGAGATATATTTAGATAGAAGCAATATATTATTTGATTCTTCTAGGAACATTCTCTCTCGGAACTACACTGTAATGCATAACGCCTCTTTTGCAGCACTGCTGGATCTGCCACCGAAGTTGGCTGAACAGCTCAGCGTCGCTTTCCCGCTTTCTATATGAACATTTTGTGGGGGTTGTCAGCGAGGAACGTTTGGTAAAGTTGTCAAATTGTGTATAAAGTTTGTTGCAAGCCTCTAAATGCTCTCATTCTCAAATGATGGATAAGTGATGTACGGGAATTCACGCGACGTGGGCTGCACTGCTTTTTCAACCCCACCCCTTTGACAGGCGGGAGATTCTTATCCTCGTGGTGATTTTTTCCAGACAGTAAATGATATGTGTACCAAGTTTGGTCGAAATTGGTCCAGTGGTTTAGGAGGAGATGTGGAACATACATATGTACCGGTGATCAAAAAGTCAGAATAAATTTAAAAACTGAATAAATCACGGAATAATGTAGATAGAGAGTTACAAATTGACAAGCTTGCTTGGAATGACACGGGGTTTCATTAGAACCAAAAGATACAAAAGTTCAAAAAATGTCCGACAGATGGCTCTTCATCTGATCAGAATAGCAATAATTAGCACAACAAAATAAGACAAAGCAAAGACGATGTTCTTTACAGGAAATGCTCAATATGTCCACCATCATTCCTCAACAACAGCTGTAGTCGAACAGCACTTTAAAGCATTTCCGGAGTTATGGTGAGGCATTGGCGTCGGATTTTGTCTTTCTGCATCCCTAGAGATGTCGGTCGATCACGATAGACTTGCGACATCAGGTAACCCCAAAGCCAATAATCGCACGGAAAGAGAGGTCTGGGGACCTGGGAGGCCAAGCATGACGAAAGTGGCGGCTGACCACACGATCATCACCAAACGACGCGCGCAAGAGATCTTTCACGCGTCTAGCAATATGAGGTGGAGCGCCATCCTGCATTTTGGTTCTAATAAAACCCCATGTCATTCCAAGCATGTGTGTCGATTTTTACCTCTGTATCTACATTATTCCGTGGTTTATTAAATTTTCAAATTTATACTGACTTTTTGATCACCCGGTACATCCATTTTCATAATTTGTGTGGGTAAGAAAACGCAGGGGACTCAGCAGCGATCCCTGTAGGATCCTACAGATCGTGGTACCCTAGTCAGAAGAAGCTAGTGTTTTATCTGTTTTGTTTAGAGGCATCTTCTTGTTTCTATTATTTGAAAATGATTTGTGCAACATCCCTGTTTTCCCACTTACTTTCTTGAGTAAAATTTGGTGGTTCTCTCAGTCGAATGTTTTGAGAATTCGCTGTTTACTTTTTTTTTTGTTATTGGACTCTAAAACTTCCACTCCTTAAATAATTCTGAGAGTCGAGTTGCATATACCATTCAACTTAATGGACACGACAGCTAAATTAATGAAATATGAATTTAATCAGAAAGATTCTAACAACTTTTCTTCTCTTGCCCTATCTATCAATGGGACACGGAGGGAAGGGGGAATAAATTCTGATATACGAGTACCACGCACCCCGTGCTATGGATATAGGAGTAAAGATGTCATCTACATCTTTACTTTTCAGACCTCTGCGAAATGCACGGTACGTTTACATTAATACTACCCAAGCTTCCTGACGTTGTGTGGCAGAGGGTAGTTCTTTTACCACTAACTGGTCCCCCTCTTCCCTGCTCCACTCTCGAAGAGCGCGTGAGTAGAATGATTGTCGGTAAGCTTCTGTATTATCTCTAATTTCAGGAATTTTCTCAGCGCGATCATTTCGCGTGATGTATTTGGGAAGAAGTAATATGTTGCCTGACTCTTCCCGAAAAGTGCACCCTCGAAATTTCAATAGTAAACTTTTCCGTGATGAGCAACTCCTCTCTTGTAACGTCTGCCATTTGGGTTTGTTGAGCGTTTCTGTAAAGCTCTCGCGCCAACAAAACTATCCCGTGACAAAACGTGCCGCTATTCGTTGGATGTTCTCTATCTCTTCTATCAGTCATACCCGATAAGGATCCCAGACTGGTGAACAAATCGGTTGAACAAGCGCCTTTTAACTCGCTTCCATCGTGGGTGAATTAAAACCGTTCAAATGGCTCTAAGCGCTATGGGACTTAACGTCTGAGGTCATCCGTCCCCTGGACTTAGAACTACTTAAACCTAACTAACCTAAGGACATCACACACATCCACGCCCGAGGCAGGATTCGAACCTGTGACTGTAGCAGCAGCGCGGTTCCGGAGTGAAGCGCGTAGAACCGCTCGGCCACAAGACCAGCGTGGGTGAGTTACATTTCCTTAAGATTCTTCCTACGGAACTCAGTCTGGCATCTGCTTTGCCTACTATTTGTTTTATGTCGTCATTCCACTTAATGTTGCTCTGGAAGTTTTACAGTAGATATCGTTTCCAATTTGTCATCGATAGTGTAGTTATACACTAGTGGATTTCTTTTCCTATGCATGCTCCATATGTTACATTTATGCATGTTCAGGGTCAACTGCCAGAGTCTGCACAACTCATCTGTCCTCTGCAGATCGATGATGTCCTCTGGAACTGCTACTTTCTTATAGACAATCGCATAATCTGCCAATAGTCTTAAAGAGCTTCCGACACAGTCAACTAAATCATTTTTATACACAGTAAATTGTAACTGTCCTATCACACTCCCTTGGGGTATTCCCGAAATTGCCTTTAAATATTTCTATTTTGTTCTGTTAAGAGTGACGTGTTGAGTTCTGTCTGAAAGGAAGTCTTAAATCCAGTCGAAAATCTGGTCAGATGCTAGGCAAGCTCGTATTCTTTTTCTCTTTTTCAGCAAACGGCAGTACGGAATTGTGTCCAATGCCTTATTCAAGTCGAGGAACCTGGCACTAACCTGAGCGCCATTGTCTACGCATTATGGATCTCATGGAGAAACAGAACGAGCAGAGTTTCGCAAAGATCTCCATGTTAATTTTTATAGCAATGTCTTTCTTCAAATACACCCAAATTCTTGAACGTAAAACATGTTCCATAATTCTACAAAAGATTGACATCAACGTTAAAGGCCTATAATTACAGTATTTGCATCCATCCTACGACCTGACTTGAAAACGGGAATAACCTGCGTTTGTTTCCAGTCGCTATGTATCCTTCGTTGCTCCAGCGAACTACGAAAAACTGTTACTAGTAGGGAAGCAAGTTCTTTCACAACAATGTTTGTAGAGTCTTACAGGTATCTCATCTGATCCCGAAGCCTTTACATTATTAAGTGATTGTAGTTACTTTTTACTTTCGCAATCAGTTATCTCAGCATCTGCCTTTTCGACGTTCGTTCGAGGAGTGAAAGGAGGGACCGTATTACGATCTTCCGCAGTTAAACAATTTCGGAAAATCGAATTCAGTAAGTCGGCGTTTTCTCTGTTATCTTCTGTTTCGGTGCCTGTATGGTCACTGAGTGAGGGAATAAATCGTTTCTAACTGATTACTAGATGCACGTAAGACCAAAAAACCTCTTAGGTTTTTAGTTAGATCGGTTGACAAAATTTTACTTTCAAAGTCACTGAACGCTTCTCTCATAGCTCTCCTCATGTTTATTTTCGCTTCGTTCAGTTTTTGTTTGTATACAAGGCATTGCCTCCCCCCATGAACCATGGACCTTGCCGTTGGTGGGGAGACTTGCGTGCCTCAGCGATACAGATAGCCGTACCGTAGGTGCAACCGCAACGGAGGGGTATCTGTTGAGAGGCCAGACAAACGTGTGGTTCCTGAAGAGGAGTAGTTGCAGGGGCAACAGTCTGGATGATTGACTGATCTGGCCTTGTAACAATAACCAAAACGGCCTTGCTGTGCTGGTACTGCGAACGGCTGAAAGCAAGGGGAAACTACGGCCGTAATCTTTCCCGAGGGCATGCAGCTTTACTGTATTATTAAATGATGATGGCGTCCTCTTGGGTAAAATATTCCGGAGGTAAAATAGTCCCCCATTCGGATCTCCGGGCGGGGACTACTCAAGAGGATGTCGTTATCAGGAGAAAGAAAACTGGCGTTCTACGGATCGGAGAGTGGAATGTCAGATCCCTTAATCGGGCAGGTAGGTTAGAAAATTTAAAAAGGGAAATGGGTAGGTTAAAGTTAGATATAGTGGGAATTAGTGAAGTTCGGTGGCAGGAGGAACAAGGCTTTTGGTCAAGTGACTACAGGGTTATAAACACAAAATCAAATAGGGGTAATGCAGGAGTAGGCTTAATAATGAATAAAAATATAGGAGTGCGGGTAAGCTACTACAAACAGCATAGTGAACGCATTATTGTGGCCAAGATAGATACGAAGCCCACACCTACTACAGTGGTACAAGTTTATATGCCAACTAGCTCTGCAGATGACGAAGAAATTGAAGAAATGTATGATCAAATAAAAGAAATTATTCAAATAGTGACTGGAATTCAGTAGTAGGAAAAGGGAGAGAAGGAAACGTAGTAGGTGAATATGGACTGGGGCAAAGAAATGAAAGAGGAAGCCGCCTGGTAGAATTTTGCACAGAGCACAACTTAATCATAGGTAACACTTGGTTCAAGAATCATAAAAGAATGCTGTATACATGGAAGAAGCCTGGAGATACTGACAGGTTTCAGATAGATTATATAATGGTAAGACAGAGATTTAGGAACCAGGTTTTAAATTGTAAGACATTTCCAGGGGCAGATGTGGACTCTGACCACAATCTATTGGTTATGAGCTGTAGATTAAAACTAAAGAAACTGCAAAAAGGGGGGAATTTAAGGAGATGGGACCTGAATAAACTAAAAGAACCAGAGGTTGTACAGAGTTTCAGGGAGAGCATAAGAGAGCAATTGACAGGAATGGGGGAAAGAAATACGGTAGAAGAAGAGTGGGTAGCTTTCAGGGATGAAGTAGTGAAGGCAGCAGAGGATCAAGTAGGTAAAAAGATGAAGGCTAGTAGAAATCCTTGGGTAACAGAAGAAATATTGAATTTAATTGATGAAAGGAGAAAATATAAAAATGCAGTACATGAAGCAGGCAAAAAGGAATACAGACGCCTCAAAAATGAGATCGACAAGAAGTGCAAAATGGCTAAGCAGGGATGGCTAGAGGACAAATGTAAGGATGTAGGGGCTTATCTCACTAGGGGTAAGATAGATACTGCCCACAGGAAAATTAAAGAGACCTTTGGAGATAAGAGAACCACTTGTATGAATATCAAGAGCTCAGATGGAAACCCAGTTCTAAGCAAAGAAGGGAAAGCAGAAAGGTGGAAGGAGTATATAGAGGGTCTATACAAGGTCGATGTACTTGAGGACAATATTATGGAAATGGTAGAGGATGTAGATGAAGATGAAATGGGAGATATGATACGGCGTGAAGAGTTTGACAGAGCACTGAAAGACCTGAGTCGAAACAAGGCCCCCGGAGAAGACAACTACTGACGGCCTTGGGAGAGCCAGTCCTGACAAAACTCTACCATCTGGTGAGCAAGATGTATGAGACAGGCGAAATACCCTCAGACTTCAAGAAGAATACAATAATTCCAATACCAAAGAAAGCAGGTGTTGACAGATGTGAAAATTACCGAACTGTCAGTTTAATAAGTCACAGCTGCAAAATACTAACGCGAATTCTTTACAGACGAATGGAAAAACTAGTAGAAGCCGACCTCGGGGAAGATCAGTTTGGATTACGTAGGAACATTGGAACACGAGAGGCAATACTGACCCTACGACTTATCTTAGAAGCTAGATTAAGGAAAAGCAAACCTACGTTTCTAGCATTTGTAGACTTAGAGAAAGCTTTTGACAATGTTGATTGGAATACTCTCTTTCAAATTCTGATGGTAGCAGGGGTAAAACACAGGGAGCGAAAGGCTATTTACAATTTGTACAGAAACCAGATCGCAGTTATAAGAGTCGAGGTACATGAAAGGGAAGCAGTGGTTGGGATGGGAGTGAGACAGGGTTGCAGTCTCTCCCTGATGTTATTCAATCTGTATATTGAGCAAGCAGTGAAGGAAACAAAAGAAAAATTCGGAGTAGGTATTAAAATCCATGGAGAAGAAATAAAAACTATGAGGTTCACCGACGACATCGTAATTCTGTCATAGACAACAAAGGACTTGGAAGAGCAGTTGAACGGAATGGATAGTGTCTTGAAAGGAGGATATAAGATGAACATCAACAAAAGCAAAACGAGGATAATGGAATGTAGTCGAATAAAGTCGGGTGATGCTGAGGGAATTAGATAAGGAAATGAGACGATGAAAGTAGTAAAGGAGTTTTGCTATTTGGGGAGCAAAATAACTGATGATGGTCGTAGTAGAGAGGATATAAAATTTAGACTGGCAATGGCAAGGAAAGCGTTTCTGAAGAAGAGAAATTTGTTAACATCGAGTATAGATTTAAGTGTCAGGAAGTCATTTCTGAAAGTATTTGTATGGAGTGTAGCCATGTATGGAAGTGAAACATGGACGATAACTAGTTTGGACAAGAAGAGAATAGAAGCTTTCGAAATGTGGTGCTACAGAAGAATGCTGAAGATTAGATGGGTAGATCACATAACTAATGAGGAAGTATTGAATAGGATTGGAGAGAAGCGAAGTTTGTGGCACAACTTGACCAGAAGAAGGGATCGGTTGGTAGGACATGTTCTGAGGCATCAAGGGATCATCAATTTAGTATTAGAGGGCAGCGTGGAGGGTAAAAATCGTAGAGGGAGACCAAGAGATGAATACGCTAAGCAGATTCAGAAGGATGTAGGTTGCAGTAGGTACTGGGAGTTGAAGAAGCTTGCACAAGATAGAGTAGCATGGAGAGCTGCATCAAACCAGTCTCAGGAATGAAGACCACAACAACAACAACAAGGCATTGACCTCTGTACTGAAGCTCTCTTTGTTTACGTGGAAAGCAGGTATGGCTATTAAACCAAGGTGATCTTTCCCATCCTTTAATACTTGCTCGGAACATCTTGTCTGAGGCATACAGAACGATGCTTTTGAAGAATATTTGATGTTAACTACTCAGACACTCTGCAGTTTGTACCATGGTACTCTTGTTAAGCAAGCATAATTTCCTCCCTTTCTTAACATTCCTTATAATACCCATAGTCACAGTTACTATCACAGCCTTATGATCAGTGATACCTTCCCCTGCGTTAACTGATTCGATACATTCAGGTTTGTTCGTTGCTACGAGTCTACGACGTTACCATCTTGAGCTGGTTCTCGAGACATCTGCTCGAACTAGTTTTTGGTCAAGACATTCAGAATAATGTCACACGAATCCCTGTTTGCAGCACCTATTTTCGTAGCATGATCCTTCCTATCTATACCTAGCAATTTAAAGCCACCGTAATTGCAATGGCATGGTCAGGAAAGTTATTAACGATATTCTGCAGGTCCTCTCTGCGGCGTTTTACCGCCACAGCTCCTGACCCAGACAGTCTACAAAAGCATCCGATTATCATTTTTGGCCGACCTCTGATGTTTAATTTCACCGAAATTAATTCGCATTCGTAATCCATCATAAACTCGCTAGATATTATCGAGTTCTTTGCTGAAATAAATACACCACCACCATTAGTCGCCAATGAATGTGGCGAATTAATTGTAGTAATTACTACAAACATTTCAGTTTGAACTTAACGAGTTCGTTGCTATTCACTTCCGGTACCAGCCAACTTTCTGCTCCTAATATTACCTAGGCATGCAATACTAAATCTGGGAGCTTTCCTTGGAAGCTCCTGCAGTTCACTAAAATCACATTAATCTTTTCTATACTTGATCTGCGAGACTGTGCGTTTTCTGAGAACATTGTGGCTGATGTATCTTCGATTTTGACAGGCAGCTCGTCTCTAATCCAAATGGCGAGATCTTCTAACCTAAAAAAATCCACCATGTGCACGCCACACGTACTCTGCTACCCTAGTAGCCACTTCCTGCATGTAGCGCACGCCTGACGTATTAAGGGGAACGCTACAATACGTGCGAACCTTCTTGCAAAGCGTTGTAATTTCCACCGTGCAATAGCATGGGTTAGCATTCTCAGCAGAAAATGAAAACTGCTTTGTACTGCAAAATAAGGTTAATGCCCTAACATGAGAGTTACTTTAATGTTTGACATTATTAGCAGAAGATGGGAAACGTTTTGTACTGCAGGATAAAGTTAACACCTTAGCACGGAGTCGCTATAATGTTTGGCTGACATTGAAGGTGGGTAGTTGAAAGCATAGCAACCTTCGTTTCTTACCGATACAAATGTGTGTTACTACTGTTCACTACGCTATTTCATTGAAATGTCATGCAGTTTCCACTGTGTGATAGCATGTTGTAGTATTATCATCAGAAGATGACAAACGTTTATTACTGTAAAATTAAGTTAATGGACGGAGTGTCATGCAGTCTCCACCGAGCGATAGCATGGGATAACAAATTTTCCGTGCTGCAAGATAAAGTTCATACCCCTTCTTTATACAAATGTGTATTGCTACTGTTCAGAATGCTGTTTCATAAAAGTGTCGTAGGCTCACATGTGAAACAGAAGACGGATAGGATAAAGTTAACACCCTAGCATGAGGGTCACTGTAATGGTGGCCAATATCAGCAGAAAATGGCAAACCTTTTGTCCTGCAAGATAAAGTTAATATCCTAGCATGGAGTCACTATAATGTCTGGCTGTCTTTGATATTGGTTTAAGAGACAAGTTATTGACAATGTTTGGCGAGGAAATAACATATTTTACTACTTTGATAGTTCTTACTGAAAAGTGGACTTTAAGCTGTGAGTCAGATCAGCTGTAATGCTAATGTTTGTTTTGTGGCATCACAGAACCAATTTTTATGTATTTAAGGAATATAATACCTGATATTGATGGGTAGTACAGAGATCAAACTACGCTCGTCTAGTAATCTATAATTTATTTGAGTAGAGCCAATAAGCATGTATTTTTCATACTTAATCAGAAGCCTCTAATTATATTTGCATATTACGATAACCAACTGGTGTGTGTGTGTGTGTGTGTGTGAATGTGTTTTTATCTTGAAATCGTTATTTATTGTGATAAATAAATGCATTTCACTGACAAAGATTGTATTTTTGAGATATACACCTTTCATTTCTCTCTTGTTCCACCATTAACTTTGGCTATGTGCCGGCCGGTGTGACCGAGCGTGGATGTGTGTGATGTCCTTAGGTTAGTTAGGTTTAAGTAGTTCTAAGGTCTAGGGGACTGATGTCCTCAGAAGTTAAGTCCCATAGTGCTCAGAGCCATTTGAACCATTTTTTGGCTATGTTTTATTGCTGTCTAGGGCATGGATGTTTGTGATGTCCGTAGTTTAGTTAGGTTTAAGTAGTTCTAAGTTCTAGGGGACTGATGACCTCAGAAGTTAAGTCCCATAGTGCTCAGAGCCATTTTTTGAACCAAAAACCTTCTTCCTTCCTAAAATTGTGTTTCTTTAGTTCATTTGTCTTTCATCTGCCGTATATTGTGATTAGATTTTGGCATTATTTAGTAATTTATACAAAGTATTTCACAGTCTCACATATTGCAAAAACCGGCACAGAATGTCGTGTATATGATGATCGTACGCTTACTGAAATAATAACCATGAACAATATAACACGCTACCCTGCTTGAAATGGGAACCAGTTAAAAGTTGTCCCATTCACGGAAACAGGCCTATTACCATCAGTGGGACAACTTAAATTGGTTCCCATTTCATGTAGGATGGTATATTGCTTTGGTTTTTATCTCAGTAAGTGTAAGGTGGTCATACACGTGGGATTCTGAGTGATTTAGAAGTTTATTATGGGAAATACATTCTGTAAAAACGTTAGATAGTCTTAGCACCATAATTTCGATTGACAAATATTGTAGCCTTCCTCAAAACTTGTTATTCGTACTTAACCTCGAGTATGCCTGTATCATTTATAATGAAAAGCAGTAATTGCTCATCAGTATGATTTTTTATATTTTTCTAGTGCAGAATGTGATGGACTATCCTCTTCCGGCCTAAAACAATGCTTTCTAAGGTGAAACATCACAAAAAACTAGTAAAAATGTGAGATGATGGCAGTTTTTCTATGAACTATTAATAATATGGCATCAGATTGAAGTGTCAACACCTTTTACGTATTTTAGATGTGGAGATGGTATTGTAAGACTTGACAAACATCATAAAACAATCTTGATGTGGAAATACACTCCTGGAAATTGAAATAAGAACACCGTGAATTCATTGTCCCAGGAAGGGAAACTTTATTGACACATTCCTGGGGTCAGATACATCACATGATCACACTGACAGAACCACAGGCACATAGACACAGGCAACAGAGCATGCACAATGTCGGCACTAGTACAGTGTATATCCACCTTTCGCAGCAATGCAGGCTGCTATTCTCCCATGGAGACGATCGTAGAGATGCTGGATGTAGTCCTGTGGAACGGCTTGCCATGCCATTTCCACCTGGCGCCTCAGTTGGACCAGCGTTCGTACTGGACATGCAGACCGCGTGAGACGACGCTTCATCCGTACACCTCTGGTGATGGTCGAGGGGACACTGAATAGTGCACGGTACATCCAAACCGTCATCGAACCCATCGTTCTACCATTCCTAGACCGGCAAGGGAACTTGTTGTTCCAACAGGACAATGGACGTCCGCATGTATCCCGTGCCACCCAACGTGCTCTAGAAGGTGTAAGTCTACTACCCTGGCCAGCAAGATCTCCGGATCTGTCCCCCATTACTGGGAGATGAAGAAGCTTGCACAGGATAGAGTAGCATGGAGAGCTTCATCAAACCAGTCTCTGGACTGAAGACCACAACAACAAGTAAGTATCTGTAGTCCTACGATTCGTTTTGTTCTCGTTGCAAAATAATTGCTGCCTCTTTAGAATTTTCATCATAAAGACTGTATGCAGTGGATACTCCCTCCCAACTGGACTGTTCTAATAGGCATATATGCATTCAGTGTGTAATCAACTATTCTTCTGAACTTCAGCTGTAGAGATAAAGGTTTCAAGACTCAGATTGGAATTGACAGTACTGCCTCTTTATGCAACTTGTTCAACATGTAAAGCTTTCTAATTTTTTTAGTTGCTCTTTGCAATGTATATCGATAATCAGTGTTGCTACGAACGTCTTGTGGTCACTGATACCATTGTCAGTGTGGGCATCCTCAAAGATGTCAGGTCTTTTTGCTGTCATTAAATGAGATCTTATACGTGTCCAGCATGAGTGAGCTTCTAAACTATCCGTTCCTGGCAGTTTTCAGAGGAGATATTTAGTATTGTTTCGTATGATGTCTTGTCTTGGCATTCCTCTCCATATGCAAAATATAGAACAACAGGCGGCCGCCTTGTAATTTATTGCCTAATCGAACAGAAACATAAGATGTGAATTAAGAGAAAAATTTTTGTGGTGTATGAGGAGCATTACTTGGGTCAAAAGGATAACGGGCCAGCAGGTTAACCGCGATAGTACAGTTGCGTGGCCTCACTGCAGAAATAACCTGGACGGGACGGGTCTGTGGCCTGTGGCTTCGGAACAGGATCTGAATTGGATAACGAGGGCAGTGTGCTGACCGGGTGGCCATCTGGTGGCGGTCAGACGCGGCCAAGCAAGGTCACGGCTGCGTACGGCGGACAGATGGGGCTGCCTGTAAGCCGTTTATCTGTGCCACTGAGGGACCATTTGGCGTCCCATACCAACAGCTGTGCTGAATCCAAAGGGTCTCTGTCATGGGGTATTCACCGCGTTAGAGGTTAATGAATTAGGTGCGTTATCTCCAACGAATGTACTTGCATTCGAGAGAGATCATATGTAGGAGCTGAGGCTCTAGAATCTGCATCGGCAAGTACCTTCAAATGCCAGGAGCCACCTTACGGTGTGGCAGTAGGTACTTCAAACCACTAAGATTTCTCGTTTTTCATGTTCAGTTTGCGAATAATGTGTGGCAAGAAACTATCGTTAAGTCTCCATGTCGAGGTATTATATTTTCTGACTCTTCCTGGAACGTACGTTCTCGTAATTTTCACAGTAAACCTCTCTGGGATACGTAACTCTTCTGTTGTAGCGTCCAGCGCTGGAGTATGATAGCATCTCCGTAATGGCGGCTATACACGTAACTGCAGTATTGTCTAGTATGTATAATCAAGCATGAACGAATTCCTTTTGCCTCCGCACAGTCCTAGAAGGCTTGCACTAGCATCACTTTTTGCTTTGAGTATGTGCAGCTCGAAGGACGACGATCTCTTCGTTTTGGCCGGCTTTGCCACTGTGACACAGAAAAAAGAAAGAAACAAAAGAGGAAACGTAATATTTTGGATAAAGACTGGTTCATGAAACGACAAATGTATTCTCACATTCCAGATTGGATTTTCACTCTGCTACGAAGTGTGCACTGTTTTGAAACTTCCTGGCAAGCCCGAATTCACGAGATGTGGTCTCTCAGACAACACAAAAATCTTCGAACTTGTCCTCTAAGGTCAGTTGTGGTAGAATGCTTCTATATCCACCCCCTACCCTCCTTAAATCGCCAACTCACCAATCTTTTGTTGTTTGTCGGCTGCAGCCGTGACTGTATATCTGCTTTACGAGAAGATGTGTTAGGCGCATTATTTTTGCGAACACAGGGATACTCTAATACCACAATACTTCCAACTGGGATATTTGGTATTAAGCGCTCTTGTAACCATATTATACAAATTTCACTGTTCATTTCGTTGTGATAATCTTCCGATGTTGATCTCAAGTCATAGATGAGCTCTGCACACACAATGACTCTCATTTCTCCTCCGGCATGAACCAATGTTGTTCTTTGCACCAAACTTTAATTTTTTCTCATACCTGGTATGTCTATGCTGCCAACATTTACTGACCGTATAATGTATATGCACCCGTGTTTCATCAGTGTACATTACGGACTTCTTCGCATCTTTCTCATTTTCTCTCAAAGTCCAAAAAAAGCGTGCACGCCATGCTACAGTGTCCTACCTCTCAACCAGAAATGTTCGTCTATTTTTACATTTTTTTAAAAAATGTAAAAATAGACGAACATTTTTGGTTGAAACCGAATATCCTTCAAAATTTTCCAGAAAGTGATTCGTTTCCCTCTGAAATTAATGTCTGTATCCTCCATCACCCAGTTGGAATGCTTTCGAAGAGTGGGTATTTCTCTTTTAACGTCGTAATATTTCTTTTCAGGTAACACTTATCAAAGTCATCGAGACAGTTCATTTTCTTCCTCAGTCTCTTCTTCCTTGGTATCACAATCTTCTGACGACTCCATCTGAATTTCTTAACATCTTTCATACCATTATGCTTGGTCCTTACACTCTTTCAGCTCTCCAGAGCTCTTCGTGCCGGCCGGAGTGGCCTTGCGGTTCTAGGCGCTGCAGTCTGGAACCGCGAGACCGTTACGGTCGCAGGTTCGAATCCTGCCTCGGGCATGGATGTGTGTGATGTCCTTAGGTTAGTTAGGTTTAACTAGTTCTAAGTTCTAGGGGACTAATGACCTCAGAAGTTGAGTCCCATAGTGCTCAGAGCCATTTGAACCATTTGAACCAGAGCTCTTCGTAACGGTATTAGCAAACCTTTCCGGTTTTTTTTTTTTTCTCGCCAGAACTGAACTACTTTATTGATAAAGAATTTTCCGTCTGAGCGTACTCTTTGATAACGTATATCTGCACGATCACCGTCCATTGCAGCAGGTGCTAAGAATACACAGCAGTAGTAACGCACTATGACAATAGCGTGACTTCAGTTCCAAGTGTTGTGCTGTCGAATAATGTCGGGCGCCTTCGCCCCGGCAATATGTAAATAAAGCTTAGTTCCGCGTTCCGGTGTCGGCAGTTGTAAAATGAACAGGAAATACCAGTAAACAATGGGGCATCCTTAGATTATACACGACTGCATTACAGAATATGGACTGGAAAACACTCAGTTTCTTCGTGGAATGAGCAGAAAATGCAAGGTCATGGACTTCGTAAGTCTTTTCTAATATCACACACTCTTAGGAATCAAAAAAGAAAAAATAACAAGAAACAGATTTTAGCAGTCGGAAACAACAGAAAAAATTGTTCTTCCACTCAATCACAAAAGGGCTCCACAAATTCAGTAACATATTTTTGAAACATTTCATTACCCAACACTTACAAATACTACTTAAGTTGCTACATGCAAAAGAAAAGAATATTCCTGTATTTCACATATTCACACGAGTTCCACTTGTGACGGTCCATAACACAAAGCCATTACAATATTGTCCATATTATTCTGCGTCAGATGACCATTACCATCTATCGCACGGTCCCAAGTTTACTCTTCATCCGGTGGGTCCGCTGCTTCGTCCGAGCCGGCACGGTGGCTCAGCGTGTTCGGTCATAGAGCTGGTTGGCCTCTGTAATAAAAAAACTGAGTGGAAGGATCAATAAACGAGCTTTAACTGATGTCATGTAACGTCCGCAACGACCAAACACAACGATAAACAGAAAAAAGGAGCGTGGTGAATAACGATAATGACAAGTGAAATATGCCGGCACGGTAACTCAGCCTCAGCGTGTTCGGTCAGAAGGTTACCTGCCCTCTGTAATAAAAAAAAAAAAAGGTTAATGGATCAACGACGAACTGAAACGGGTGTCTTGCGACGTCCGCCCCGACCAGATACAAAGAACGAAGAAGAACAATATGATATTAAAAAAAAAAGCTGAAAAGCTGTCTCAGGCGCTGCAGTCATGGACTGTGCGGCTGGTCCCGGCGGAGGTTCGAGTCCTCCTTCGGGCAAGGGTGTGTGTGTGTTTGTCGTTAGGATAATTTAGGTTAAGTAGTGTGTAAGCTTAGGGACTGATGACCTTAGCAGTTAAGTCCCATAAGATTTCACACACATTTGAACTTTTTTTTTTTTGAACAGGAGACTGTTGCTGTTTCGTATCTGTGCAATCAAAATTTTGACGACTGTCGCTGTGTGAAAGAGATTTTATAGATTCAGCCATTGTCATGGATGTTTCCAAGATTGTGCTCCCATCGGAAGAAGATTTGCGTGGCATTTGTTTTCTGCATGTTCAGAATAGCTAGCTTCACTGTGTTTCAATTTTGCTTTGGATTCATTAATGCTCGTTGGCATCTCCATATTCTCTTACACATCTATAGGCGCATTCTGACGTAACGGATCACATATCTTATCAGTAACACGGAGATGGCAAGGCGGCCGCTGTGACCGAGCGGTTCTAAGCGCTTTAGTCTGGAACCGCGCTGCTGCTACGGTCGCAGGTTCGAATCTTGCCACGGGCATGGATGTGTGTGATTTCCTGAGGTTAGTTATGTTTAAGTAGTTCTAAGTCTAGGGGACTGATGACCTCAGATGTTAAGTTCCATAGTGCTTAGAGCCATTTGAACCATTTGAACTGAAGGCAACCTCGTCAACTGACTGACTTTTGTTGTCAGTATTGTTGTTGTTGTTGTTGTGGTCTTCAGTCCTGAGACTGGTTTGATGCAGCTCTCCATGCTACTCTATCCTGTGCAAGCTTCTTCATCTCCCAGTACCTACTGCAACAGACATCCTTCTGAATCTGCTTAGTGTAGTCATATCTTGGTCTCCTTCTACGATTTTTACCCTCCACGCTGCCCTCCAGTACTAAATTGGTGATCCCTTGATGCCTCAGAACATGTCCTACCAACCGATCCCTTCTTCTGGTCAAGTTGTGCCACAAACTTCTCTTCTCCCCAATACTATTCAATACTTCCTCATTAGTTATGTGATCTACCCATCTAATCTTCAGCATTCTTCTGTAGCAGCACACTTCGAAAGCTTCTATTCTCTTCTTGTCCAAACTATTTATCGTCCATGTTTCACTTCCATGCATGGCTACACTCCATACAAATACTTTAAGAAATGACTTCCTGACATTTAAATCTATACTCGATGTTAACAAATTTCTCTTCTTCAGAAACGCTTTCCTTGCCATTGCCAGTCTACATTTTATATCCTCTCTACTTCGACCATCATCAGTTATTTTGCTCCCCATATAGCAAAACTCCTTTACTACTTTAAGTGTCTCATTTCCTAATTTAATTCCCTCAGCATCACCCTACTTAATTCGTCTACATTTCATTATCCTCGTTTTGCTTTTGTTGATGTTCATCTTATACCCTCCTTTCAAGGCACTGTCCATTCCGTTCAACTGCTCTTCCAAGTCCTTTGCTGTCTCTGACAGAATTACAATGTCATCGGCGAACCTCAACGTTTTTATTTCTTTTTCACGGACTTTAATACCTACACCGAATTTTTCTTTTGTTTAGTTTACTGCTTGCTCAATATACAGATTGAATAACATCGGGGATAGACTACAGCCCTGTCTCACTCCCTTCCCAACAACTGCTTCCCTTTCATGTCCCTCGACTCTTACAACTGCCATCTGGTTTCTGTGCAAATTGTAAATAGCCTTTCGCTCCCTGTATTGTACTCCTGCCTCCTTCAGAATTTGAAAGAGTCAAAATTGTCAAAAGCTTTCTGTACGTCTACAAATGCTAGAAGTGTAGGTTTGCCCTTCCTTAATCTAACTTCTAAGATAAGTGTCAGTATTATCGCTCACCAATTAGCTCCATTGCTCTTCGGCAACAGTTTCTACAACGTCCTCAATGCCGTTTTCAGTGCTTGATTCAGCATACTGTGGTCATTGCGCCCTAACACAACATTTATACCCTGAAGCGCCAATGAAGGCATGCGTATTCAAACACAGAGATTATGTAAACCGGCAGAATACGGCGTTGCGGTCGGCAGCGCCTACATATGACAGCAAGTGTCTGGCGCAGTTGTTGGAACGGTTACTGCTATTACAATGGCAGGGCATAAATATTTAAGTGAGTTTGAACGTGTCGTTATAGTCGGCGCACGAGCGGTGGGATACTGGTTCTCCGGGGATTTTTCCAAACGACCATTTCACAAGGGTACCGTGAATATCCGGTAAAATATCAAATCTCCGGCATCACTGCGACCGGAAAAAGATACTGCGAGAACGCGACCAACGACGACTGTAGAGAATCGTTCAACGTGGCAGAAATGCAACCCTTCCGCAAATTGCTGCGGATTTCGACGACGGGCCATCAACAAGTGTCAGCGTGCGAACCATTCAACGAAACGTCACAGATATGGGCTTTCGGAACCGAAGGTCCATATGTGACGTTGATGACTGCACGACACAAAGCCTTACGCCAACTTCGCCCCGTCAACAACGACATTGAATTGTTGTTGAGTGGAAACATGCTGCCTAGTCGGACTTGTCTCGTTTCAAATAGAATCGAGCGGATGGAAGTCTACGTACGGGTATGGAGTCACCCTCATGAATATATGGACCCTGCTTGTCAGCAGGCAGTATCCAAGGCGGTGTAGGCTCTGTAATGGTGTGGGGCGTGCGCAGTTGAAGTGATTGGGACCATTGATACGTCTAGATGCGACTGACAGGTTACACGTACGTAAAGATCCTGTTTGATCACCAGCATCCATCATGTCCATTGTGCTATCCGACGGATTTGGGCAATTTCAGCAGGACAATGCGACACCCCACGCGTCCAGAATTGCTATAGAGTGCCTCCAGGAACTCCCTTCTGAATTTAAACACTTCCATTACCCACCAAATTCCCCAGACATGAAAGTTATTGAGCATATCTGGGATGCCTTGCAACATTCTATTGCGAAGAGACCTCCAGCCCCTCGTACTCTTTCGGATTTATGGACAGCCCTGCAGGAATCATGGTGTCTGTTCCCTCCGGCACTACCTCAGACGTTAGTCGAGTCCATGCCACGTCGTGTTTTGCACTTCCGCATGCTTGCGGTGCCCCTACACGATATTAGGCAAGTGTACCAGTTTCTTTGGCTCTTCAATGTATATGTAATACAGGAGCCCAGTATTTTATCACTCTTCAGCAACTGTAATTGTGTATATCTAATCAATCAGCAGCCAGTTGCATTAAAAGAAGTTTTTTTCCTTAGCCAGTTTCAGGCACTTAGTGCTCTTCTTCAGAAGTTTATAACTATCGCATTACTTGCGAGTGTCAGCAATAAGATGCATGCAGCATACTGCTGGGGTTATATCGTTCATAGTAGCTGTTCAAAAATGGAATAAAGAAGCCCAACAACCAGGGCAGACATCATGTCAGAACTGATGTCCGCACTTGTTTGGCTTCTTTACTCCATTTTTGTACAGCCACTATTAACCACATGAACATAGCAGTTTGCTGCGTGCATCTTATTGTTGCCAGTTGCTAAAAATGGTTCAAATGGCTCTGAGCACTATGGGACTTAACTTCTCAGGTCATCAGTCCCCTAGAACTTAGAACTACTTAAACCTAACTAACCTAAGGACAATACACAACACCCAGCCATCACGAGGCAGAGAAAATCCCTCACCCCTCCGGGAATCGAACCCGGGCGCGGGAAGCAAGAACGCTACCGCACGGCAAAAGAAAGAGTGGAGTATATAAGAGAGATTATTGAAGATGATTGGTGTAGTACAGTGCTCTGCAAAACTTAATGATGGATTACATAAAGTAATGTCACATATTAACTACTTGGTGAAAATAAATAAATAACGGATTCACGACATACGTGCTGTTTTTCTGCTCAGGGCACAACAATTACAGAAGACTGCAGGTTGGTGAACATTGATTAGTGCATATGGAGTCCCCTCAGGGCGATGGGAGCAAATAGCCACCTCACGTGTAGTGTAGTCTTAGAACAAATGAAATCAGTGACATGTGATTTGTAGTGACACAGAGGAGGTATGAAAGAGAGGTGGGGTTTATCATATGCACGTATATCGCTCACCCTCTCTCTGTCCTTTTTTTTTTCAGCTTGCCATAACTGTCCAGGATTTATGTAACTGGATTACGCCGAGGTCAATCTGTTTTGGGTGCCGAAATTATACATGCATCACATTGGGTGGGTAGACCCGTCAGATCACCGAAGTTAAGCGCTGCCAGGCTTGGCTAGCACCTGAATTGGTCACGATCTGTGTCTGTCAAGCGCTGTTGGAAAGAAGGGTGCACTCAGCCCTTGTGAGGCGATTTGAGGAGCTGCTTGACAGAAAAGTATCGCCTATGGTCACGAAAACTAATAACGGCCGGGAAAGCGGTGTGCTGACCACATGCCCCTCCATATCTACATCCAGTGACGCCTATGGGCTGAGGCTGACGCTTTAATCGGTCGGTACCATTGGGCCTTTCGACACCTGTTCGGATATACACTCCTGGAAATGGAAAAAAGAACACATTGACACCGGTGTGTCAGACCCACCATACTTGCTCCGGACACTGCGAGAGGGCTGTACAAGCAATGATCACACGCACGGCACAGCGGACACACCAGGAACCGCGGTGTTGGCCGTCGAATGGCGCTAGCTGCGCAGCATTTGTGCACCGCCGCCGTCAGTGTCAGCCAGTTTGCCGAGGCATACGGAGCTCCATCGCAGTCTTTAACACTAGTAGCATGCCGCGACAGCGTGGACGTGAACCGTATGTGCAGTTAACGGACTTTGAGCGAGGGCGTATAGTGGGCATGCGGGAGGCCGGGTGGACGTACCGCCGAATTGCTCAACACGTGGGGCGTGAGGTCTCCACAGTACATCGATGTTGTCGCCAGTGGTCGGCGGAAGGTGCACGTGCCCGTAGACCTGGGACCGGACCGCAGCGACCCACGGATGCACGCCAAGACCGTAGGATCCTACGCAGTGCCGTAGGGGACCGCACCGCCACTTCCCAGCAAATTAGCGACACTGTTGCTCCTGGGGTATCGGCGAGGACCATTCGCAACCGTTTCCATGAAGCTGGGCTACGGTCCCGCACACCGTTAGGCCGTCTTCCGCTCACGCCCCAACATCGTGCAGCCCGCCTCCAGTGGTGTCGCGACAGGCGTGAATGGAGGGACGAATGTAGACGTGTCGTCTTCAGCGATGAGAGTCGCTTCTGCCTTGGTGCCAATGATGGTCGTATGCGTGTTTGGCGCCGTGCAGGTGAGCGCCACAATCAGGACTACATACGACCGAGGCACACAGGGCCAACACCCGGCATCATGGTGTGGGGAGCGATCTCCTACACTGGACGTACACCTCTGGTGATCGTCGAGGGGACACTGAATAATGTACGGTACATCCAAACCGTCATCGAACCCATCGTTCTACCATTCCTAGACCGGCAAGGGAACTTGCTGTTCCAACAGGACAATGCACGTCCGCATGTATCCCGTGCCACCCAACGTGCTCTAGAAGGTGTAAGTCAACTACCCTGGCCAGCAAGATCTCCAGATCTGTCCCCCATTGAGTATGTTTGGGACTGGATGAAGCTTCGTCTCACGCGGTCTGCATGTCCAGTACGAAGGCTGGTCCAACTGAGGCGCCAGGTGGAAATGGCATGGCAAGCCGTTCCACAGGACTACATCCA
The DNA here is from genome assembly GCF_023897955.1 of Schistocerca gregaria. Lineage (NCBI taxonomy): Eukaryota > Metazoa > Arthropoda > Insecta > Orthoptera > Acrididae > Schistocerca > Schistocerca gregaria. The sequence continues at coordinate 726,988,128 of NC_064921.1, read as the reverse complement.
GCATCTCTACGATCGTCTCCATGGGAGAATAGCAGCCTGCATTGCTGCGAAAGGTGGATATACACTGTACTAGTGCCGACATTGTGCATGCTCTGTTGCCTGTGTCTATGTGCCTGTGGTTCTGTCAGTGTGATCATGTGATGTATCTGACCCCAGGAATGTGTCAATAAAGTTTCCCTTTCCTGGGACAATGAATTCACGGTGTTCTTATTTCAATTTCCAGGAGTGTAGTTTGCTAGTTACAACAGTTCACATGTAAGAACTGAGATGATTGTAATGTGTCGATGTTCCATCGTTCGATGCTGATGATAGCAGAAATAAATGTATAGTCACCGTCCGGTCTATTTAGTCACCAGTTACCATATTTTACTGATCACAAATACCAAATCAGAGCGTTCATTAAAGATGTGGAGGAAAGACAGTAGAGTTGTGACAATTCTTGAATGAGTCGTTCATTTGAACGACTCTAAATAAAGAATCGTAAGAATCGAATGGAGATGCGGACGAATCGTCGTTCAAAAGAATCATAAGAACGATTGCGTGTTTCCGAGTCGTGACGACTCTTAAGTTCCAACGATTCATCCATTCTTAGCACGCTATGCTTCGAAGGCAACTTCCGAATCATGCCGAGTCGTGCCGAATGATTACGACTGCCAGGTGGCAGTCTAGTGGAGGATGCATGTGAACAAAGGAAGCAATTTTGCACCACCTTTCGCACAAATCGACTCCTCTTTCCTACCATACAGAAATAAAACAGTAGATGCAATCAAATCAAACATGACCTTTCATCAATTAAGGCATTACACGTATAAATCGAGAATCACACTTGTAACGTCATACACATGTTTACTCACAAATAAACTATTTCTGGCATATATTATTATGGCACAGTTCGATTCTAATCTCATTAACAATTTCAGACATGTCCTGCCATCTGTGAGTAAGATGTAGAACTTTTTGCATTCCGTAAGAATCGTGCCATCGCAGACTAGAATGAATCGTGAACGAATCGTAGGAATCGATTCGCAATGTGAGATTGAATCATAGGAATCGAATCGGGAAAAATAATGGTGTTGCCCAACACTAGAAGACAGGCATCGCGTCTTGGATTATGAGGTTCTTACTTGAACCAAATATTTCCAAGAGCACCACAGAGCCTCTCTTGAAATTTTTCTTTCTGGGGTGAAGCATCAACTCCCTTTACTTGGATTCCCAACTCGTTTCTGGAAACAAGTAGCTCACCATTCCGTATATCCGTGGGATACAAGTGTTATAGCGTCCAAAGCCCAGCGAGTAATGACTCCTATTTAACGGGAGGTGGCTGCCTCCGTTAAAATTAATGGAGCGCGGCGCATCGGTGTGGCGCTCTGGCGGCGAGCCGGGGTACCTCGCTTCGCCAGCAGAAGGGCCGGAGAATCCCCACCCCAATGGCGTGCTGTCGGCCCTCTTGGCCAAGTCTTGGCGGTGCTTATCGGATTGCGATTATTCAGCGGCCCGGCAACCCGGCCCGTCCCCGCAAATAAGCTGGAAGAAAGTTGGCTGGGCCGCTGCTAGCGCCGCTGGCAGTGGTCTGCCAAACTATACAGACTTTCCGCCCTTCCTCTCTCATAACGCTAACTCGCATCCCACCGCGGCGCAGACTAGTCGCAAGATACAGAAAAGAGAGGAAATGGTAGGAGATGGAAGGAAAAATTGAAGCTTTCTGCAAACAGGACTGCAGGGGCAGACTTACGTTTCATGTGGGTATTGACAACAAATTGTTTTAGATGACTCGACTGTGTCCTTTTGGTGAAACATTCTAATTATTATACAAGTAAACTCACTTTTGTGCCTGTGTTTCACAATTTTTTATTTTATGTTGGCTGACTTTTAGTTACAAGCCCTTTTTCTAGTGTCACTGCTTCAAAGATGTTCTTCATGTCTTCTGGTGAACTATGAAACAAAGAATCTACTATCATCAAAGACATTAAGTATACAAAATTCGAAATACACTCTAAGACAAAAAAGCGAAAAACGACGCACCGCGAAGGAATTATCCGAGTGACGCACCACGAAGGAATTATCCGAGTGGGACGGAAATCGATAGATGTGATTTACAAACACAGACAACAAATGATTACAATTTCAGAAAAAATGGGTGATTCATTCAAGAGAAAGAACTGCACAATAGCGCTTTGTTCTACCTCTGGTCTTTATGAAAACAGTTACTCCGCTTGGCAATGACTGACAGAGTTGTTGGATGTCATGATATCGTGCCAAATTCAGTCCAATTGGTGCATTAGATGGCCAAAGTCCCGAGCTGGTTGGAGGACCGTGCCCATAATGCTCCAAACGTTTTCGATTCGGGAGAGATTCGGAGATCTCGCTGGACAAGGCAATGTTTGTCAAGCTCAAAGACAAGCATTAGAAACTTGCGCCATCTGCAGCTAGGCATTATCCTACTGAAATGTAAGCCCATAAGGGCTTGCCACGAAGGGTAACAAAACGGGACGAAGAATATGTCGACGTACCGCTGTGCTGTAGGTGTGCAGCGGATGACAACGAAAGGGATCCTGCTACGAAAAGAAGTACCACACAACGCCATTTACCCTATTTGTCGGGCCGTACGGCGGCCAACAGTCATGCTGGTATCAAAAATGGTTCAAATGGCTCTAAGCACTATGGGACTTAACATCTGAGGTCATCAGTCCTCTAGACTTAGAACTACTTAAACCTAACTAACATAAGGACATCACACACATCCATGCCCGAAGCAGGATTCGAACCTGCGACCGTAGCAGCAGTGCGGTTCCGGACTGAAGCGCCTAGGACCGCTCGGCCACAGCGCATGCTGGTATCTGACCATTGTCCAAAGCGTGTAATATTGTGCCCTGCCGGCGACGTAATAAAATACTATTTTCCTTTCCTATCGAAATGTCAAAAGTTAAAGATATAATTTAATCTTCGTGCCAGTTAACTGCGCTGCAAGTCAGCGAATATGTACGCCCAGGATAATGAGAGCGGCGTAGCATTATCATCTGTATTTTGCCCTATATAAGAACGCGCGCTCTTCTTTTCTTTCTCTCACTTTAGTCGCGCTCCTTTCCGACAGCATTTTACGCTATCAGACTCCTATTTTCTTCCAGTTTTGTTCAAATGAACTGAAATTGTATTCCTGTTAGGAATTTGTTTAATTGCGCCATTACTATCAAATGGTTCAAATGGCTCTGAGCACTATTGTACTTAACATCTGAGGTCATCAGTCCGCTAGAACTTAGGACTACTTAAACCTAGCTAACATAAGCACATCACACATATCCATGCCCGCGGCAGGATTCGCACCTGCGACCGTAGCGGTCGCCATTACTATCGTCAATTGCGTTTACCGATATGAATTTACTATGAACACTTTTTCTTTCGCTCCATAGCCGAGCTAAGATTATTACAATTTCTGCGTGTTTCGCCGAAATACGGCACAGTTCTTTATTATGTCCAGAACTGTGAGATTAAAGTTCGAGAGGTCAGATGTCCGTATAAAAAAACTTACTTGGTGAAATAATAATTGTTTAATTTGGTATTTCTGCCTTCATTTCATAGTAACGATCATCTACCTCAACTTATAAAATGTTACAAATTTTTCTTTACTACAAAACGATACCCAAGAAATTAAACTAAAACTGTTCTGAATTTTCCCGGGAGGGGAAGAGACAGCTAATCGTATCCCTGAGCTCATAGGAAAGCAAATTAAACGTTCTTCAGCCCGCCGAGAGTCTACCGAACTTCACTTCAAACAGCAAAAAAGGCAAAGAGGATTAAGAAAGTGATCTGTGTGTGCGAGTGAAATATTTAAATTCATGTTACTTTCATTTACTACATTTCCTATTAATTAATTATTAATTATTTGATTATCATTTAATTTATTTTATTATTATTATAAGCGTCTCCGGACACATCTTCGGCCTGGAATCTCATTGAATGGACCATAATTGTCTTCATTGATCATTTCTGCCGAATGTGAGGCCCGACGACCAGAGAAAACATGTCTGGAAACGTCCCGGACAGAAGTGGGTTACCAAACATTGCCACCCGCCATGCGTCCTAACAGCCAGGAGTGATGGTCTGGGCTGACATTTCATTTCATAGTAGGACGTTGTTGGTCGCCATCCGTGACACCCTTAGAACACAGCGATATGTCTCTGATATTCTACGCGCCGTTTTGTTGATTTTCATGATAATGCCCGCCGGCACACGGTGGGAGTTTCTACTGCTTACCTTCATGCTTTCCAAATCATACCTTGGACTGCAAAATCGCCGGATATCTACCCAACTCGGAACGTCTGGAGCATTATGGGCATTCGGGAGGACGACGGTTCAATCCCGCGTCCGGTCATCCTGATTTAGGTTTTCCGTGATTTCCCTAGAGCCCTCGAGGCAAATGTCGAGTGGTTCCTTTGAAAGGGACCGGCCGACTTCCATCCCCGTCTTTCCCTAATCCGATGAGACCGATAACCTCACTGTCTGGTCTCCTCCCCCAAAACATCCCAACCCATTATGGGAAGGACCCGATTCTGACGACTTAAAGAGATAATTTGACAGAATCTGGCACGATATCCCTCAGTATAACGTCCACCAACTCAAAAACAGTGTCAAGATGAATAACTGGTTGTTAGGGACAGAGGCTAACTAACACGTTACTGACTTTTTCAATTTGTGAAGCTCTTTCCTTTCACCTTACAATATACAGGGTGTAAATTTTAAGTTGACAAACCAGAATAACTCGAAAAATAAGCTTCACACGAAAAATATGTAGAATATAAAGTTGATAATTTTCGAGGGGGACATCTGCTGGTGCTAAAATTGGGCCTCAACCCCAGCCCCCTGGGGGTGGGGCGAGAGCAACTTTAAAATTTCAAGTGAAACCCCCCATTTTTTTATTGCAGAATCAGATTCTACATAAAAAATTACGTACATTTTGTCTTAAACATTTGTTCTGATTCTTGTTACTTGGCGCCGTAAGTCAAGAATATACATGTTCTCATTTTTGCGTGGAAAATGGTTATGGATAGATAAAAAATACTTAATTACTTCGTAAATTTTGATTCGCTACAACTAAAACTCTCCCTCTCTCTCCACAGGATGGGGTTTGTTTGATAATTAAAAGCTGTGTGGCCTCATGACCACGAAACAAACAAAACTTACCCGAATCTGCGGAAAACATTAATATTTGAGTTAACATTTGTAAAACTCTAATTTGTCTGTCTCAAACCCCACCCTATGTGGCTAATTTTAGCACCAGCAGATGTCCCCCTCGAAAATAATCAACTTTGGATTCTACACATTTTTTGTGTGAAACTTATTTTTCGAGTTATTCTAGTTTGTCAACTTAAAATTTACACCCTGTATAACAAATAACTAAACAAATAACTAAGTAATTATACGATACGCTTATGATGAAATATCTAGCAGATTACTGAGTAAATATAAAAGTTCCTCACAAGGCTATTGACAGCAGCGCCATATTTACTACACAAGAATAAGTGTGGGTCTTTCAGCAATTTTCGCAGTATGTAGGGAGAGAGGTTTTCGTACAAATTATACAACTGCACATCACGGGTTGGGTTGAGCATAGAGAGAGATCAACATGGTTTTTCCGCAGTTGTTCTGTCAGTGTCCATAAGAAGCAAAAAGCAAAATGCATTTGGCCGTTCAGTTTCGGTTCTGGGTTGCTCTTTTGATGGATGAAGTATTAAGGACTTTGGGTCGGACAATACTGAAATCTTGCAAAAGGCGTACAAAAATCTGCCAGAACTAGTGAAGCAGTTGCTTTTCTTCTGTTGATTTATACTTTAATTTTGCAAAATTTGTTTTGTAATACTTTAGTCCAATACCTAGTCAACTTTAAAGAGATATACTGACGTCGCACGGTAAGTTTTCCATAATTTAGTTACTGATAATTAAAGATTGCTGTTTGAATATTGGGTTCTAATTGTGACGGGCCTTTAGCTGTAGTTGCTATTTTTATTACATTTGGAGCTCTAAATCAGTCTCCTATGAGATTTTCTGTCCACTTAGACTTGTTTTGATTGATGTTTGATCATTCTACGACTTTCTCATTATGTGTGTCACAGTTTCTTGTCTCATTTTCGTTGAGCAGCGTAATGCTAATAGACAATAGTCCATACGAAAATACGAAAAGGCTGTGTGAAAAGCTATGGAGGCATGGTTAGCTTCCAACCCAAAGAAACTTGTGAAGTAAATACAACTATTCAGTATATTCCGTGAATCTGTTATTCTCGAAACTATCAATGCTTTTAGAAATTAATTAAAAACTTCATAGGTACACAACCAGCAGAGCCACAGGTGCCTGAAAATGAAATCAGAATTTTGTATCTCCAACTCAAAGGGTCTGTCCAAGGGACTTCCAGTAATTAAACCTTTCATATCCTTTAGAACATGCAGTATGTTGTTGATAACAGTAAGTCTCCATTAATAAGTACCTATGGAAAACAAGCAAATGGGAGTAGAGCGACATAAGAAACAATGACAATCAAAGGACATGAAACGTATCATCATTAAAGATAAAGATGAGCGTGTAACAATACCTACAAAACCTCATAATGATAATAAATGGGACTCAGGTTCAAGCAAGTATGAAACATGCATTGTCCATGGACAACGAGAGCAGCAGATGAAGACGGTGCATTATGTACCACTCGTTGTTGTAGACCTGCCCTAATGCAGTTTACTAAATAAAGCCCCTGAGACGAGATTAAGCGCTAGTGGGCGAGGTACTGCTCTGTTTAGAATTATAGCTCGATATAGTCATAGAGTTGTCTACTTTCGTGCGCAGCAGCTAAACCTGCTGCAAAAAATAGTTGTAACCTGCAATCCTTCAGTCTAATTATCCAAGCAGTGGCATGTAATGTGAATTTTTAAATAAAAAATGTTGTAATAAAATAGAATAATAATGTAATATGGAAAAAAGAGCTATACTCTACTGAATAACTTAGGTAGACGACTCCAAAGTCAACTGATAATTTATTCAGTCAGACAAGGCAATGATATAGTTAAAATGGTAGTCCCACAATAATGCAATTAAAACGGAAACGAAATAATAACAATATTAATATGCAGTTAAGTTTGCTTGAATACATAATAGAAGGGTAGAAAATTGCCCAAATATTATTTAAAACATCAATGTATGCGCAAAACAAAGTCGCATTACATTAAACTAAACATAAAATATTCGCGATGGCGGTCAGCATACTAAAACTAGCGAAATCATGAATAGATTCTCGCACTGTGTCCAGCATTAATTCCAAAATGTAATTGAAGTAAGTTATAGTACAGTGCTGCATATCATCTAATGCTCGCGATATAAATCTAATACTCGCCAGCGGCTAAGTCCGAATTCAAGGTCACCCGCCTAGCGAGCAAACCAGAGCAATTAAAAAAAAAAAAAAAATTCACGAGCGGTCTGGTGCGAACCATAACCACCACAATCAATATTTTTTTAGAAAGGAGATAAGGAACTTTATTATGGAGTCCACGGAAAACATTTGGACCTCCAATCAACTGCTGTTTATTAAATTGACCAGCCAGGTCAATATCAATAGCCTTCAAGCTGCGATAGACAGGTACACTGCGCCGCCAGCGACGACGCCATGCACGTCGCAGAGGCATTGCTGTGGCACGTTGTGCCTCTGCAATGTGCATGGCGTCGTCGCTGGCGGCGCAGTGTACCTGTCTATCGCAGCTTGAAGGCTATTGATATTGACCTGGCTGGTCAATTTAATAAACAGCAGTTGATTGGAGGTCTAAATGTTTTCCGTGGACTCCAGTTGAACTTTACCTGTGATGTACAAGCAGTGTTTGGAGGTAGTACTTGGCTCACACTGGCTGTTGTATGGGGCAATCAGGCAGATTGTGGTGGACTTGAAGCCTTTCCTTATGCCAACATTCTCACTTGGAAGACATGGAGTATTTCGGAGACAACGGGACTGTTGGCTAAACAGCCTTATGGTACTCTTGTTCCAAGTATGCCCTTTGTTTTGAGTACGAGAAAAAAGAAAAAATTAAATGCTGATGAGTACCTTTTTATATGGGGACAAAGTTGGTAATGGAAATTGTAAAATAAAGATGAATGGTGATTGTATGATAACGTTGCCGGCCGCTGTGAAATCCTTAGGTTAGTTACGTTTAAGTAGTTCTAAGTCTAGGGGACTGATGACCTCAGATGGTAAGTCCCATAGCGCTCAGAGACATTTGAACCATTTTTTTTATGTTCCAGCCAGCTTTCAGAGTTCAAGTCCCTCTTGGCTCAGATTTTTCCAAAGTGTAAACGAATATTAAAGTATTCCTGCTGCTGCTTCCCGCTAGATATCTATAACTTTCCCAACTCTACAACAGCACCAGCTCCCCAAAGCGTCACCTCAAGAACAGACCCACCGCCAGGTGCAGAATTACCAGGAGCGACTGTTTGCTCGCTCTTTTAACCACCCAGTTTCCCTTACAAAATTTAGAAGGTACTTAAAACGCACATAATGGACCACTACTGAAAATATACGTAAGTTTCAAATGTGACATATACACTGTATATGAAAGGCCTTTCTCTCCCATACCCTCTCTGACTATACAGGTTCTTCCATATCTAAAAGTAGACCTCAGTATGTGACATAAATCTGAACTTGACACAACAAACAGTTCCAAAGAAAAGCGTTCTTAACCGTTGGACAAACACACAGATGGATAAAAAATAACAAAAATATTTTTTCGTGTAACATAATAACAAATTAACAATTTTAGAATATTTTCCTTTAGTTATTCTGTGAAACCTTGCTTCCTGTCAAATTTCATAATTCTAGGTTAACGGGAAGTACCCTATAAGTTATGATGAGTGAGTTTTCGCCTAGCAAAATATGTGACATACAGTAAATGGCCGTATCGTTTGACTGATTTGATTTAGAAGTTAAATTGTTTTACACTGCCAAGGAACCATAGATCATAATATGCGACATAAATTTGAACTTGAACGGTCAATTTGTTCGCGAGAAAAAGGGTTCTTAAATCTCGGACATACATACATACACACATACTTACATACTTACAGACGGACAACAAAGCAATCCTTTTTTACAGATTGATGCATGGAACCAACAAAAAAATAAAAAAGGTTAAATAAAATAAAATATTTGTCAGTAAATTATTAACAATTTATGGTTTAATACAGGGCTCTCTCCCAGTACCTCTACCGTTCTTTGCTTATTTTAATGATGTTAATTATTTTATTGACGCAAAGAAACACACTCTGTTGTAGATGTCTATGGAAACATGGATCAACGCTTCAGTGTCTCTGTTTACTAGCGCTTTTCATAAAAATCGGTAATAATTCGACAAAATTGCGTTAATATATTTCCACTCTTCCCCTTTTTCCCAAGCATCTGTAACACCAGATCTTGACAGTTTTCATAATCTTGCTATGTTCCTTAAAGAATCAACGAAAAATATTATTTGTCGTTATTTCAAAATTTTTAAGGTGTTCGAAACTACCTTACATGTCAATTCCGTCTCCACGCAAGACTTTTCGGAGTTCTGTTGAGTCATCACCAGCCTCCCGCTGTCAATAAACAGCGTAATAGTTGTCAGTCGGAGAACATCACGCCAAAGAAAGCACATTGTGTTCTCTGGGAATTCCATGCGCGCAGCGGAGTGTACAGTGAATTGTACGAGAGCCGTGGGGCGTGAACTTCATCTCACGGACTGTCTGTATTTCCCTTTTATCTGATACATGAAAGCGCTTTAATGCCCTATTTGCTCGATGAGTTCCAGAGCAGGTTGTATGAAAACAGTCTGTAGCATCAAATATACCAAACATTGCCTAAAAACCGTCGTGCTACTTTGGAGAGCCGTGAAAACAAACGCACCACACCGACAACAACAGAAAAAGGCTTATCTCATTGTAATCAATTGAATTCTACCGCTGACTTGCGTCTGTCTTTCTTTCCCATTTCCGCGCAACAGCCTTTCTTTATCATTCCCGCAACACGGCACGTTGAGTAAAAATGGATGCAGCCAAAGGGCACGTGCTCTTCATTCCTAAACGTCAGCAAGCAGCGAGTCAAATGCATTTTCCATTACAAAATAACTCGTTATTACCAGCGTTGATTCAAAACCTAAAAACACAAAGTGCAAATAAGTTTTCACACACGTGGCAGGAAACTCTGTTCTGTTCCCATTACAATGCTCGAGGTAATAAAGCACGTACTGACGCAAACATTGCAGATGTTTTCCCAAAAGGTCATCTCACTTCTTTGACGAGGCAGTGATCTTCAGTCAAAGAAAATATGCATTCACATTTAGCCTTATTCGTATGTTAATACGAGGGTTGGAACTTCAATAGTGGCAATTATTTCTTTACAGCTCGTACAAAATACACTCCTGGAAATTGAAAGAAGAACACCGTGAATTCATTGTCCCAGGAAGGGGAAACTTTATTGACACATTCCTGGGGTCAGATACATCACATGATCACACTGACAGAACCACAGGCACATAGACACAGGCAACAGAGCGTGCACAATGTCGGCAATAGTACAGTCTATATCCACCTTTCGCAGCAATGCAGGCTGCTATTCTCCCATGGAGACGATCGTAGAGATGCTGGATGTAGTCCTGTGGAACGGCTTGCCATGCCATTTCCACATGGCGCCTCAGTTGGACCAGCCTTCGTGCTGGACATGCAGACCACGTGAGACGACGCTTCATCCAGTCCAAACATGCTCAATGGGGGACAGATCCGGAGAACTTGCTGGCCCGGGTAGTTGACTTACACCTTCTAGAGCACGTTGGGTGGCACGGGATACATGCGGACGTGCATTGTCCTGTTGGAACAGCAAGTTGCCTTGCCGGTCTAGGAATGGTAGAACGATGGGTTCGATGACGGTTTGGATGTACCGTGCACTATTCAGTGTCCCCTCGACGATCACCAGAGGTGTACGGCCAGTGTAGGAGATCGCTCCCCACACCATGATGCCGGGTGTTGGCCCTGTGTGCCTCGGTCACCTGCACGGCGCCAAACACGCATACGACCATCATTGGCACCAAGGCAGAAGCGACTCTCATCGCTGAAGACGACACGTCTCCATTCGTCCCTCCATTCACGCCTGTCGCGACACCACTGGAGGCGGGCTGCACCATGTTGGGGCGTGAGCGGAAGACGGCCTAACGGTGTGCGGGACCGTAGCCCAGCTTCATGGAGACGGTTGCGAATGGTCCTCGCCGATACCCCAGGAGCAACAGTGTCCCTAATTTGCTGGGAAGTGGCGGTGCGGTCCCCTACGCACTGCGTAGGATCCTACGGTCTTGGCGTGCATCCGTGCGTCGCTGTGGTCCGGTCCCAGGTCGACGGGCACGTGCACCTTTCGCCGACCACTGGCGACAACATCGATGTACTGTGGAGACCTCACGCCCCACGTGTTGAGCAATTCGGCGGTACGTCCACCCGGCCTCCCGATGCCCACTATACGCCCTCGCTCAAAGTCCGTCAACTGCACATACGGTTCACGTCCCAGCTGTCGCGGCATGCTACCAGTGTTAAGGACTGCGATGGAGCTCCGTATGCCACGGCAAATTGGCTGACACTGACGGCGGCGGTGCACAAATGCTGCGTAGCTAGCGCCATTCGACGGCCAACACCGCGGTTCCTGGTGTGTCCGCTGTGCCGTGCGTGTGATCATTGCTTGTACAGCCCTCTCGCAGTGTCCGGAGCAAGTATGGTGGGTCTGACACACCGGTGTCAATGTGTTCTTTTTTCCATTTCCAGGAATGTAGATAAGTGTTTCAAAGTTTTACTGACTTTCAAAGTAGTCACCAGCATAGTGTATAACCGGTTGCCAACGATATGGAAGTCGTAGGATACTCTCAGCAGTGACAGTTGTGTTGACAGTTCGAGTGGCGCGGTCTGTTGCCCGACCAGTTTGTAGCAGCTCTGAAGCGAATCCCGCGAAGTGTTTCCTTCATTTTAGAAACCAATGGTTCAAATGGCTCTGAGCAGTATGGGACAACTTCTGAGGTCATCAGTCGCCTAGAACTTAGAACTACTTAAACCTAACTAACCTAAGGACATCACACACATCCATTCCCGAGACAGGATTCGAACCTGCAACCGTAGCGGTCGCTCGGTTCCAGACTGTAGCGCCTAGAACTTCAGTTTAGAAATCGAGTTGAACTCACGAGGGCTTAAGTCAGGAGAGTGCAGTAGGTGCTGTAGCACTTATCAGTCCCATCAGTCAAACAAATCAGTAACAACTTGCACTGTTCGTGCTTGAGCACTGTCCTGCAAATGATGGTCAGGTCTTGCAGAAAGTGTCACCACTTCTGTCTCTATGCTGTTCATTTTTGGAACACAGCCTACGACCAGCTGTAAATAAATAATTGCCACTATTAAAGTTCCATCCCTCATAGTTTCCAACGCATAAAAACCAATTATCTGGTGTAATCTATAGTATAGTATGTAATCGCTTCCACCGCATAAAACGCAATTATCTGGTTTATTCTACAGGGTGTTACAAAAATGTACGGCCAAACTTTCAGGAAACAATCCTCACACACAAAGAAAGAAAATATGTTATGTGGACATGTGTCCGGAAACGCTTACTTTCCATGTTAGTGCTCATTTTATTACTTCTCTTCAAATCACGTTAATCATGGAATGGAAACACATAGCAACAGAACCTACCAGCGTGACTTCAAACACTTTGTTATAGGAAATGTTCAAAATGTCCTCCGTTAGCGAGGATACATGCATCCACCCTCCGTCGCATGGAATCCCTGATGCGCTGATGCAACCCTGGAGAATGGCGTATTGTATCACAGCTGTCCACAATACGAGCACGAAGAGTCTCTGCATTTGGTACCGGGGTTGCGTAGACAAGAGCTTTCAAATGCTCCCTACATCTACATCTACATTCATACTCCGCAAGCCACCCAACGGTGTGTGGCGGAGGGCACTTTACGTGCAACTGTCATTACCTGCCTTTTCTGTTCCAGTCGCGTATGGTTCGCGGGAAGAACGACTGTCTGAAAGCCTCCGTGCGCGCTCGAATCTCTCTAATTTTACATTCGTGACCTCCACGGGAGGTATAAGTAGGGGGAAGCAGTATATTCGATACCTCATCCAGAAACGCACCATCTCGAAACCTGGCGAGCAAGCTACACCGCGATGCAGAGCGCCTCTCTTGCAGAGTCTGTCACTTGAGTTTGCTAAACATCTCCGTAACGCTATCACGGTTACCAAATAACCCTGTGACGAAACGCGCCCCTCTTCTTTGGATCTTCTCTATCTCCTCCGTCAACCCGATCTGGTACGGATCCCACACTGATGAGCAATACTCAAGTACAGGTCGAACGAGTGTTTTGTAAGCCACCTCCTTTGTTGATTGACTACATTTTCTAAGGACTCTCCCAATGAATCTCAACCTGGTACCCGCCTTACCAACAATTAATTTTATATGATCATTCCATTTCAAATCGTTCCGCACGCATACTCCCAGATATTTAACCGAAGTAACTGCTACCAGTGTTTGTTCCCCTATCATATAATGATACAATAAAGGATCTTTCTTTCTATGTATTCGCAATACATTACATTTGCCTATGTCAAGGGTCAGTTGCCACTCCATACACCAAGTGCCTATCCGCTGCAGATCTTCCTGCATTTCGCTACAATTTTCTAATGCTGCAACTTCTCTGTATACTACAGCATCATCCGCGAAAAGCCGCATGGAACTTCCGACACTATCTACTAGGTCATTTATACACTCCTGGAAATGGAAAAAAGAACACATTGACACGCACGGCACAGCGGACACACCAGGAACCGCGGTGTTGGCCGTCGAATGGCGCTAGCTGCGCAGCATTTGTGCACCGCCGCCGTCAGTGTCAGCCAGTTTGCCGTGGCATACGGAGCTCCATCGCAGAGCTTAACACTGGTAGCATGCCGCGACAGCGTGGACGTGAACCGTATGTGCAGTTGACGGACTTTGAGAAAGGGCGTATAGTGGGCATGCGGGAGGCCGGGTGGACGTACCGCCGAATTGCTCAACACGTGGGGCGTGAGGTCTCCACAGTACATCGATGTTGTCGCCAGTGGTCGGCGAAAGGTGCACGTGCCCGTCGACCTGGGACCGGACCGCAGCGACGCACGGATGCACGCCAAGACCGTAGGATCCTACGCAGTGCGTAGGGGACCGCACCGCCACTTCCCAGCAAATTAGGGACACTGTTGCTCCTGGGGTATCGGCGAGGACCATTCGCAACCGTCTCTGTGAAGCTGGGCTACGGTCCCGCACACCTTTAGGCCGTCTTCCGCTCACGCCCCAACATGGTGCAGCCCGCCTCCAGTGGTGTCGCGACAGGCGTGAATGGAGGGACGAATGGAGACGTGTCGTCTTCAGCGATGAGAGTCGCTTCTGCCATGGCGCCAATGATGGTCGTATGCGTGTTTGGCGCCGTGCAGATGAGCGCCACAATCAGGACTGCATACGACCGAGGCACACAGGGCCAACACCCGGCATCATGGTGTGGGGAGCGATCTCCTACACTGGCCGTACACCTCTGGTGATCGTCGAGGGGACACTGAATAGTACACGGTACATCAAAACCGTCATCGAACCCATCGTTCTACCATTCCTAGACCGGCAAGGGACTTGCTGTTCCAACAGGACAATGCATGTGCGCATGTATCCCGTGCCACCCAACGTGCTCTAGAAGGTGTAAGTCAACTACCCTGGCCAGCAAGATCTCCGGATCTGTCCCCCATTGAGCATGTTTGGGACTGGATGAAGCGTCGTCTCACGCGGTCTGCACGTCCAGCACGAAGGCTGGTCCAACTGAGGCGCCAGGTGGAAATGGCATGGCAAGCCGTTCCACAGGACTACATCCAGCATCTCTACGATCGTCTCCATGGGAGAATAGCAGCCTGCATTGCTGCGAAAGGTGGATATACAGTGTACTAGTGCCGACATTGTGCATGCTCTGTTGCCTATGTCTATGTGCCTGTGGTTCTGTCAGTGTGATCATGTGATGTATCTGACCCCAGGAATGTGTCAATAAAGTTTCCCCTTCCTGGGACAATGAATTCACGGTGTTCTTATTTCAATTTCCAGGAGTGTATATATTGTGAGAAGCAATGGTCCCATAACACTCCCCTGTGGTACGCCAGAGGTTACTTTAACGTCTGTAGACGTCTCTCCATTGATAACAACATGCTGTGTTCTGTTTGCTAAAAACTCTTCAATCCAGCCACACAGCTGGTCTGATATTCCGTAGGCTCTTATTTTGTTTATCAGGCGACAGTGCGGAACTGTATAGAACGCCTTCCGGAAGTCTAGGAAAACAGCATCTACCTGGGAGCCTGTATCCAATAATTTCTGGGTCTCATGAACAAATAAAGCGAGTTGAGTCTCACACGATCGCTGTTTCCGGAATCCATGTTGATTCCTACTGAGTAGATTCTGGGTTTCCAAAAACGACATGATACTCGAGCAAAAAATATGTTCTAAAAATCTACAACAGATCGACGTCAGAGATATAGGTCTATAGTTTTGCGCATCTGCTCGACGACCCTTTTTGAAGACTGGGACTACCTGTGCTCTTTTCCAGTCATTTGGAACCTTCCGTTCCTCTAGAGACTTGCGGTACACGGCTGTTAGAAGGGGGGCAAGTTCTTTCGCGTACTCTGTGTAGAATAGAATTGGTATTCCGTCAGGTCCAGTGGACTTTTCTCTGTTGAGTGATTTCAGTTGCTTTTCTATTCCTTGGACACTTATTTCGATGTCAGCCATTTTTTCATTTGTGCGAAGATTTAGAGAAGGAACGGCAGTGCAGTCTTCCTCTGTGAAACAGCTTTGGAAAAAGGTGTTTAGTATTTCAGCTTTACGCGTGTTATCCTCTGTTTCAAAGCCATCATCATCCCGGAGTGTCTGGATATGCTGTTTCGAGCCACTTACTGATTTAACGTAAGATCAGAACTTCCTAGGATTTTCTGTCAAGTCGGTACATAGAATTTTAATTTCGAATTCACTGAACGCTTCACGCTAAGCCCTCCTTACGCTAACTTTGACATCGTTTAGGTTCTGTTTGTCTGAGAGGTTTTGGCTGCGTTTAAACTTGGAGTGAAGCTCTCTTTGCTTCCGCAGTAGTTTCCTAACTTTGTTGTTGAACCACGGTGGGTTTTTTCTGTCCCTCACAGTTTTACTCGGCACGTACCTGTCTAAAACGCATTATACAATTGCCTTAAACTTTTTCCATAAACACTCAACATTGTCAGTGTCGGAACAGAAATTTTCGTTTTGATCAGTTAGGTAGTCTGAAATCTGCCTACTATTACTCTTGCTAAACAGATAAACCTTCCTCTCTTTTTTTATATTCCTATTAACTTCCATATTCAGGGATGCTGCAACGGCTTTATGATCACCGATTCCCTGTTCTGCACTTACAGAGTCGAAAAGTTCGGGTCTGTTTGTTATGAGTAGGTCCAAGATGTTTTATCCACGAGTCGGTTCTCTGTTTAATTGCTCGAGGTAATTTTCGGATAGTACACTCAGTATAATGTCACTCGATGCTCTGTACCTACCACCCGTCCTAAACATCTGAGTATCCCAGTCTATATCTGGTAAATTGAAATCTCCACCTAAGACTATAATATGCTGAGAAAATTTATGTGAAATGTATTCCAAATTTTCTCGCAGCTGTTCTGCCACTAATGCTGCTGAGTCGGGAAGTCGGTAAAAGGAGCCAATTATTAACCTAGCTCGGTTGTTGAGTGAAACCTCCACCCATAATATTTCGCAGGAACTATCCACTTCTACTTCACTACAGGATAATCTACTACTAACAGCGACAAACACGGCACCACCGGTTGCATGCAATCTATCCTTTCTAAACACCGTCTGTGCCTTTGTAAAAATGTCGGCTGAATTTATCTCTGACTTCAGCCAGCTTTCTGTACCTATAACGATTACAGCTTCGATGCTTTCTATCAGCGCTTGAAGTTCCGGTACTTTACCAATGCAGCTTCGACAGTTTACAATTACAATACCGATTGCTGCTTGGTCCCCGCATGTCCTGACTTTGCCCCGCACACTTTGAAGCTGTTGCCCTTTCTGTACTTGCCCGAAGCCATCTAACCTAAAAAACCGCCCAGTCCACGCCACACAGCCCCTGCTACCCGTGTAGCCGCTTGCTGCGTGTAGTGGACTCCTGACCTATCCAGCGGAACCCGAAACCCCACCACCCTATGGCGCAAGTCGAAGGAATCTGCAACCCACACGGT
Source organism: Schistocerca gregaria (assembly GCF_023897955.1). Taxonomy (NCBI): domain Eukaryota; kingdom Metazoa; phylum Arthropoda; class Insecta; order Orthoptera; family Acrididae; genus Schistocerca; species Schistocerca gregaria. Next base: position 726,970,817 of record NC_064921.1, on the reverse strand, counting down.
CGCAGAACCGTCTCAGCCTCTGATTCAGACCCTCCACTCGGCTCTGTACCAAAGGTCCGCAGTCAGTCCTGTCGACGATGCTGCAGGTGGTGAGCTCTGCTTTCATCCCGCTAGCGAGACTGGCAGTCTTCACCAAATCAGATAGCCGCCGGAAGCCAGAGAAGATTTCCTCCGATCTATAGCGACACACATCATTGGTGCCGACATGAGCGACCACCTGCAGATGGGTGCACCATGTACCTTTCATGGCAACTGGAAGGACCCTTTCCACATCTGGAATGACTCCCCCCGGTATGCACACGGAGTGCACATTGGTTTTCTTCCCCTCTCTTGCTGTCAAGAGGGTTGATGTCAGGAGAGCGTGGAGGCCATGGAATTGGTCCGCCTCTACCAATCCATCGGTCACCGAATCTGTTGTTGAGAAGCGTACGAACACTTCGATTGAAATGTACAGGAGCTCCATCGTTCATGAACCACATGTTGTGTCGTACTTGGAAAGGCACATGTTCTAGCAGCACAGGTAGAGTATCCCGTATGAAATCATGCTAACATGCTCCATTGAGCGTAGGTGGAAGAACATGGGGCCCAATCAACTCATCACCAACAATGCCTGCCCAAACGTTCACAGAAAATCTCTGTTGATGACGTGATTGCACAATTGCAGCCCACACATGTTGATTGTGAAAATTTACAACTTGATCACGTTGGAATGAAGCCTCATCCGTAAAGAAACATTTGCACTGAAATGAGGATTGACTCATTGTTGGATGAACCATTCGCAGAAGTGTACCCGTGGAGGCCAATCAGCTGCTGATGGTGCCTGCACACTCTGTACATGTTACGGAAACAAGTGGTTCTCCCGTAGCACTCTCCATACAGTGACGTGGTCGACTTTACCTTCTACAGCAGCAACTTCTCTGACGCTGACATTAGGATTATCGTCAAATGCACGATGAATTGCCTCGTCCATTGCAGGTGTCCTCGTCGTTCTAGGTCTTCCCCAGTCGCGAGTCGTAGGCTGGAATGTTCCGTGCTCCCTAAGTCGCCGATCAATTGCTTCGAACGTCTTCCTGGCGAGACATCTTCGTTCTGGAAATCTGCCTCGGTACAAACGCACCGCGCCACGGCTGTTGCCCCGAGCTAATACATACATCAGATGGGCATCTGCCAACTCCGCATTTGTAAACATTGCCCTGACTGCAAAACCACGTTCGTGATGAACACTAACCTGTTGATGCTACGTACTGATGTGCTCGATGCTAGTACTGTAGAGCAATGAGTCGCATGTCAACACAAGCACCGAAGTCAACATTACCTCCCTTCAATTGGGCCAACTGGCGGTGAATCGAGGAAGCACAGTACATACTGACGAAACTAAAATGAGCTCTAAGATGGAAATTAAGCGTTTCCGGACACATGTCCACATAACATCTTTTCTTTATTTGTGTGTGAGGAATGTTTCCTGAAAGTTTGGCCGTACCTTTTTGAAACACCCTGTATAGTGTAATTTTAAGCGTATCTTTGTAAATTATTGAATCAAAGTTTTATTTGAGCAAATGAATAAAACGCCGCAACGAGAATATAGTGAAGCATCACTTTGATCATTAGCTACCAATGTGATATCGTGTTTTAATAGCCCATTAAGTTGCCATGAAAACAAATCCATCATAATTACAGAGAAAAAAACACGACGAGAAGAGTCCTTCGGAGATCCCGAGCCCGTATATTATGTATCGTCAAGAAATAAGTCTTTGAAACTTCGTGACAAATTAAAACTGTGTGCCGCAACGAGACTCGAACTCGGGTCCCCTGCCTTTCTCGGGCAAGTACTCTACAAACTGAGCTACTCCTCACAACGTCGCTGACCCCAGCACCTTCCGAACTTCACATAAGCTGTCATGCGAAGCTTGCAAGACTATCACTCCTGGAGGAAAGGATAATGCGGAGATATGGCTTAGCCACAGCCTGGGGGAGTGTTTCCAGAATGAATTTTCACCCAGCAGCTCATAAGGTAGCACACTTGCCCGCGAAAGGCAAAGGTCCCGAATTCGTGTCTCGGTCCGATACACAGCATTAATCCACCAAATACATTCATATCAGCACACTCTCCGCTGCAGGGTGAAAATTCATTCTGAAATATATCTTTATTTATTGTTGTCATTACCGCTGTCTGCCACTTGGCATCCGCTGCTGGGTAAAGGCCTCCTACATCTGCTCAGAAGAAACACACAGGGCAAAGAACTTATCACGATATTGTACCCCCATGGACTGGTTTGGTTGGGAGGGGTGTTACAAAGCCGTTGTATCCTCTCCTGAGCCAAGCCGCCCCACTGCTGTTGTACCTGGTCCTTGATGTTGCCGGTACTGACACTGGGACAGAGTTGACGTCAGAGCTGGTCCCACACATGTACTATCGGGGATGAGTCTGGGGATCTTACTGCCCATGAGAGTAACTCAGCCTCACGCTGATGCTTCGTAAAGATATTTGCCAAGTGTGGACGACCATTGTCCTGTTAAAAAATGACCCCACGGTCTTGTCGCACGAGAGTAACACATGAGTACGCACGATATCTGTGATGCACCACTGTGCCGTCAGACTTCGCTTAGTCGCTACCAGCTGTGATCTGTTCATACCCAGTAGCTCCTTACACCATGTCACCAGGAACAACACCGCTATGCCTCTCCAAAACATTGGAAGAATGGGACCTCTCCCAGATTGCCGCCATACTCGTCAGCCGTAATCACCCGAGGTACTGCAGTAAGGCGGTTCATCGCTGAACACAAAGTGGCGCCATCCAACAGCAGTCCATGCTTCCTGATCACGGAACAACTCCAGATGCAGTTCTTTGAGTTCCGGCATCAAAGACGGTCTACGCATGGGATGGTAATTACCTAGTCTGACTGCTGCTAGCCTCCGAGCAGTGGTGTGGGCTGACGCACGAGTACAATGTTCTAGGGAGCCGAGTGCTTGCTCTCTGGCGACAGGCTCAGGTGTGATGAGGATACGATGCCCTTGCTGCACAGTATGGCGATACTTCCTTATGGTGATAAGACGTGGTTGGCCGGAATCTCGATGATGAATTTGCCAGCCCCTCTAATTCCGTTGCAATTCTGCGCTGGGGCACGTTGCAACCGAATGCCGCAGAAATCTGAAAGTTGCGTGATTCAGCTCAATAAAGACCCCCAACGAGGTCCCTTTCAAATTCCGACAGGTGCTGATAAAGTTGTCTCACACGTGTATGTGGCATCTCCATGTCCTTCACAGTGATCACTCAGCGATGCCTACGAGAAAGACAGGCCGAGGCGCATGTTTCACGAAGATAGTCTTGCGCTCGCTCACTCAAATCAGCAAACTACGTTTCTACACCTGTTAACTCGTAACTAGGCGTGTCCGTACAAACTAAAGCTGAATCTTCTACTGGAATCCGCTGTCATGGAATCTTACGGTTATTAGTCCTATAATGATGGGAAGTCCATGGGCCTACTTATAAATTGTTACGGCTGTACTGGCGTACAATAAAATCAAATCATGCTAAAATTATTATCAGTTGCATAAGGCACCACTTCCATCGTGCAATGAGTACTGTTAAGCAGAAGAGACTAAATGCTATAAACACGCCGTTATACCATTTACATCGAGTATTGATCTTAAATTAAGTTTTTCTGTAGCACTGTTAATCAGTAAGACTTCATAATAGCAGATTCCAATGGAAGATGCAATTCTCGTTAGTACCTACACGCCCAGCTGCAAGTTAACAGGTTTAGAAAGGCATGTTCTCTGCTGGGCTGAGCGAGCGATTGAGTTCAGAACTACCTTCGTGACATACGCGCCGCGGGCTGCCTTTCTCGTGGGCCTCGTCACTCAGCATGTGACGCTGTTTGCACCCCTTGTACATTCCACCAGATCTAGTAACTAAACGTTAACAACACTAATGTACTCCAGTGGCCGTTATACCTGTCACAGAGAATAGCAAATACGGCTGTCGATGGCGTGTACATGAGCGAAGTTACAATGGCGTCCAACAATTTCTTCTAAGATCTTATTCAATGGCTTGGGATGCCTTACACACTTTTTTTTTAAATTCAGTATAAGAATGAGATGAGAAGACCATGGTCAATTACACCTAGATAAAAGCCAGTCGCATGTACACTTCAACCCAGTGAAGACAGACTCTAGCTATACCTACTTATCCAATGATAAAGGCTGGGATTCGCCAAAGCCGTCCTGATTTTCTGATAATAATGAACTTTTTCTAATGTACATTTGAAGTCCTCTATAAAAACATTTTCACTTTACATTCAGTTGGGATACTGAACTATATTTTTTAACTCTGTGACTGTCTCTTTGTTTAAAAAAACTAAGGACTTACTTTAACTGTTTTTAAACTACTGTGTAAAGTACGAATTAAGAACGATGTTTTAACTATGTACCTTGCATTAGTAGTTTGGTGATGTAATATGTCTTTTAAATACATAATGTGGAACACGTCAAACCCGCACAAATATTTGTTTTGGAATGATTTTATATTAGGTTCATCCCTGTTTGTGTAAGGTTTTCGAGGAATGTGGACTTAGAGCAGTATTTAAACGTTTTAAAAGTCACTTGGGGCCATCTGCATAATGCTATTGAATCAGCTGACTTACAGTGTTGCTAAAATACTCATTATAATGGTCAGCTACATCTCTTCTATCTGAGAAGCTTATTTTCTATCAGAAGAATTATTTTTTAAAATACGGTAGACAGCCTTCCTTTTTTTCAGGCTGAAATGTAGTTATCCTTGTCGCGAATTTTTTATTATATTTATCATATAGTTTCTAAATTTTGGCGTAGAGTTAATATGTTTGACAAGAAACAACGCACGTTCGAAAGCGTCAACATCGTGTACACATGGATAGTTCTTGAGACTTATGAAACAAAATAGACAGTACAAATTTATGTTTGACGCACTGGGTTGTTTTTATAAAACCATCAGCTCTTGTTATTCGATGGTTATTCGTTATCCTAAGAAGACACTCTGCATTGGGGTGCACATTACTCCAAAGACTAGCACATAACACTATTTTATGGATGGAAGTTTTCAAATTCTAAAACTGCGTAAACTAAGAAGGAGTATGTCTTAATGGGATAGATATTAATCACCTTAGTTTTGGTCATGACATTGTACTGTTTTCCTGCAGCTAAAACAAATGTAAACAACTTAAAGAAGACGTTAATGGAACAAGTCTGAAAGCAGAGTTGAAAATAGTGTACGGCCAAAATATCGAAAATCAGATACTACAAATAAACAATGAAATCATAGAACACATGATCAGTTTTTATATTCACGACAGCTGAAGACAATGACGAGATGGACAGAGAAAAATAAACAGGTGAGAATGGAAGGCTTTCGCTGATCTAAACAGGGTTTCCGAAACTGAGCGTCTCATGGGGCTGTTATAGAAATCTTACAGACAGTGCATATTGCGGGTTTCAACTAATGTCAGTGAAACACAGACTTTAAATGCAAACTCCATTAGAAACCAAATTCGGTGAGCAGTGGTGAGGTGCAATTTCGAAATTACTGGGAGAAACAGAAAAAGTAATGGTTCAGGGGACAGGCTGGGGCAGAGGCGTAACTATGGCCAGAGTGGAAATGAAATGGAGGAGGATGGGTCATGTAGACATGCGAATGGGTCGCAGATGGATCAAGGGTGTCCTCTAATGGATGTTACATGAATGACATTAGAAAACATGCAGGTTGATATGGAAGGTCGTATTGCAAGGAAAAGTCAGGAGAACGCCTTTATCCAGTAAAGGAGGACGTACAGCTGAGGGTGTGGATTTATATAATGCAGATGTGAGCTACAGCAAAATAAGGCAGTATTGGTGTAGTACCTGCCAGCAGTGAGCTGTACCATTGCCCATTTTTCGCGTTGCGTAAACAAAATGGCCACTTGTGCTCTTAAGTTATGTTCATGCAAGACTAATTTATGATCAGATGCTTTTAGTCTAATTTTAATGCTTGTAATTAACGTCCCAAAAAATGGCCACCTTCCCCTTGCATCCTATCCGACTCGTCTACTCCAATAAGGTAACGGTGGCATGGTTGAATTACTATAATTTATAACTAAAAACCACAACAGACACTTTGAAATTACAGACAATGTATGAAAAATGATAAGTTTCCCAAGGGTATTTTCTGCATGCACACCAATTTATGACTACCTTAAACTTCTATTTACCGTTTTGGGACAATCTGTTACAATTTTCAGACCTCTTTCCAGTATTAAAAATGCCCATTTTCAACTACTTTTCACATTTTTCATACAGATACGCACGTAGATTATCACAAATACAAGACTTTTAGTGTTTAACAACTACCACAGCGCTTTACATAATTTAAACAAATGCAGTCTTGCTACATACACATTACACTGATATCGCCCCCCCCCCCCCCGTTTCATGTGCAGCAGTTAACACAGTGCTTTATTTAAACAAATACATTCTTGACACAAGTTGTTGTTGTGGTCTTTAGTCCAGAGACTGGTATGATGCAGCTCTCCATACTACTCTACCCTATGTAAGCCTCTTGATATCCAAATAACTACTGCAACTTACATCCTTCTCAGTCTGCTTAGTGTATTCATCTCTTGGTCTCCCCCTTCGATTTTTACCTTCTACGCTTCCCTCCAATACTAAACTGGTGATCCGTTGATGCCTCAGAACATGTCCTACCAACCGATCCCTTCTTCTAATCAAGTTGTGACACAAATTCCTCTTCTCCCCAATTCCATTCATTTCCTCCACAGTAGTTACGTGATCTACCCATCTAATATTCACCTGTCTTCTGTAGTAGCACATTTCGAAAACTTCTATTCTCTTCTTGTCTAAACTATTTATCGTTCATGTTTCACTTCCATATATGTCTACACTCCATACAAATACTTTCAGAAAAGACGTCTTGATACTTAAATCTATACTCGATGTTAACGAATTTCTATTCTTTTGAAACGCTTTTCTTGCCGTCACCAGTCTACATTTTATATCCTCTCTACTTCGAGCATCATCAGTTGTTTTGCTCCCCAAATAGCAAAACTCATCTACTACTTTAAGTGTCTCATTTCCTAATCTAGTTCCCTTAGCATCACCTGATTTAATTCGACTACATTCCATTATGCTCGTTTTGCTTTTTTTATATTCATTTTATATCCTCCTTTCAAGACACTGTCACTTCCTTTCAGCTGCTCTTCCAAGTTCGTTGCTGTCTCTGACAGAATTACAATGTCGTCGGCAAACCTCAAAGTTTTTATTTCTTCCTATGGATTTTAATTCCTACTCCAAATTTTTCTTTTGATTCCTTTACTGCTTGCTCAATATACAGACTGAATAAAACCTGGGATAGGCTTCAACCCTGTCGCACTCCCTTCTCAACCACTGCTTCTCTTTCGTGCCCCTCAATTTTTTTTCACAAACTGTAAATAGCCTTTTGTTTCAGAATTTGAAAGAGAGTATTCCAGTTAACATTATCAAAAGCTTTCTCGAAGTCCACAGATGAGAGAATTATTGGTCTGCCTTTCCTTAACCTATCTTCTAAAATAAGTGGTTAGGTCAGTATTGCCACACGTGTTCCAACATCCTCTTTGTTTGCAGAGGAATCGTTGGCAATGCTCTGCAAATAATAATAAAGAGGGAGTACTTCACTTCTGTTCGTGTAACTATATTTTTAGTGTCAGATAAGAAAGTGTTAGATAGTCCAGAACACAGATCTCTGACTTGGAGCTCCGCACAGCATGTGCTTTGTACCGACGCCATTGTCTGCCCGCACTTCAATGATTCCTGTGTTGATTACGACCATCGTTCCAGATAAATGGCTCTGAGCACTATGGGACTCGCCTGCTGTGGTCATTAGTTCCCTAGAACTTAGAACTACTTAAACCTGACTAACCTAAGGACATCACACACATCCATGGCCGAGGCAGGATTCGAACCTACGACCGTAGCAGCAGCGCGAATCCGGACTGAAGCGCCTACAACCGCTCGGCCACAGCGGCCGGCGGTCACTTTATAACAACGATAAGTTGGTTAGCAAATCGCAAATAGTGTTTGAGTTTATGCACGATATCCAGTCCTCGACATTTAAATGACATGTAACCATCTTCTTTTAAGCAGATCCAAATGCAAATGGAGGTTTATAAATCTATTTTTCTTGCATGTTTTAATATAGGGTAGTAAACGTCCTCAAATCCTTTATTTTCTACAGGTACATCAATGCGTGGTAACTTTCCACCGCTATTTACAATTAATGCAGATATCTTGGATTCCTCATTTTTATGCAGAATATTTTTCTGTACATGGTGTTTTAAATAATTTGCAAGCCTTACCTACCATTGTATTACATATGGTAATACAATGTTCTCAGTCAGGATACTCTACAACGTCGATAAGTTGGCTACCAAATCAAAGGAATCGCTGTTTGTAGTTTACCCCACAGTAGAAGCATATAGTAGGGGGATGTATTGCAAATATTGCTTGCTAGTGTGAAAAATACGTTGCACTACCGTCGAGATATAAATAGCAGCTTAAATAGAGTGTCTCAAAAAGGACTTTCCAACTTTGAAAATTCATATAAATTACTTCAAAGTACCTACAAAAGTGATTGTAGTGTCAATTTGAAGGGAAATACATCAAGTTTGGTGTCGCGTAGTTCGCAATTTCCGAATCACACCGTAAGGACCGTTAGCGGCAGTTGCTTTAAAGATGGCTGCCTTCACTGGACCTAAGCGAGCTAGCTGTGTGTTTTGGTTCGAATAACCGAAGTCGGCGACAATAGTTCAGCGTAATTTTCGTGCCAAGTACGCTAAAGATCCTTCCAGTAGGCCTACAATTCATGAATGGTATAAATGTTTTGTAGAAACATGGTGCTCAGTAAGACATGGGAAATCATCAGGTCGTCTAAGTACATCTGACGACGGCGTTGAGAGAGTGAGACAACATTTTGTCAACAGCCCTGCGAAATTTGCCCCGGCGTGCATCTCACGAACTGCAAATCCCACATACGAATGTTTGACATGTGTTGAGAAACCATTCGCATTTGCAACTGTACAGATTGATGATCGTACAAGCAATAAAAGACTGTGATAAAATTGCTCGCAAGGACTTCCGTGGGCTGTGTTAAATCGATTACATGAGGATGAACATTTCCTGGACAAAATCATCTTTTCTAACGAGCCAACATTTCACTTAAGTGGCAAGATTAACACACATAACTGTATGATTTGATGCAGTCAAAATAAAAAATGGTTCAAATGGTTCTGAGCACTATGGGACTTAACTTCTGAGGTAATCAGTCCCCTAGAACTCAGAACTACTTAAACCTGACTAACCTAAGGACATCACACACATCCATGCCCAAGGCGGGATTCGAACCTGCGACCGTAGCGGTCGCGCGGTTCCAGACTGTAGCGCCTAGAACCGCTCGGTTGCAACGGCCGGCGGTCCCAAGATATTAACAAGACGCTGTGCAGTCGGCGGTGGCTCCGTAAGGGTGTGGGCTGTATTTACATGGAATTGACTGAAAATAGTTATGTTCGGCTGCTTAGAGACCATTTGCAGACATTCATGGACTTCATATTCCCAAATAACTATGTCACGTCACTGGGCCACAACTGTTACGATTGGTTTGCAGTACGCTCCAGACATCCGAGTGAATGGTTTGGCCGCCCAGATCACCCGACAATAATACCATCGAACATACACGGAACGAGATCGAGAGGTCAGTTCGTGCACAAAAATCTGTACTAGCAACACTTTCGCAATTATAGATGGATATAAAGCCACCATGCACAATATTTCTGCAGAGGACTTTCAACGACTTCTTGAATCTGTGCCTTGTCGAGTTGTTGCACTACTAAAACCAAAAAGAGGTGCGACACGATATGAGGAGTTACCCCATGACTTTGGTCACCTCACTGTACATCGTGAACGTGTGAATACCTTGACGAGCTACACACTTGGGGCATTCCATTTTGGGAGTTGTTAGGGAATTCAATACTCCGAGATCCACAGTGTCAAGAGTGTGCGAAGAACATCAGATTTCACCATTACCTCTGGTCACGGACAACGCAGTGGCCGACGCCCCTCACTAAGTGAACGAGAGTAGCGGGTTTTGTGTAGAGTTGTCAGTACTAACAGACACTTTGTAAAATAACTGCAGAAATCAATATGGGACGTTAGGACAGTGCAGCGAAATTTGGCGTTGATAGGCTATGGGAGCAGAAGACCGAAGCGAATGCCATTGCTAACAGCACGACGCTCCTCTCCTGGGCTCGTGATCGTATCTGTTGGACCTCGGGGACTGGAAAGCCGTGGCCTGGTCTGATGAGTCCCGACTTCATGTGGTAAGAGTTGATGGTAGTGGGTTTCGAGCGTGGCGCAGACCCACGAAGCAATGGACACAAGTTGTCAACAAGGCACTATGCAAGCTGGTTGTGGCTCCGTAACGGTGTGGCCTACGTTTACAAAGAATGGACCGCGTCATCTGGTCCAACTGAAACGGCCATTGACTGGAAATGGTTATGTTCGGGTACCTGGATACTATTTGCAACTATTCATGGACTTCATGTTCCCAAAGAACAATGGAATTTTTATAGACGAAAATGCTCCATGTCAGCGCCCCCACAATTATTCGCAATTGGTTTGAAGAACATTCTGGACAGTTCTAGCGAATGATTTGGCCACGCACATCGCGCGACCTGACTCCCATCGGACTTTTATGAAGCATAATCAACAGGTCAGTACGCAGAGAAACTCGTGCACCGACAACACTTTCGCAGTTACGGACGGCTATAGGGGCAACATGGCTCAGTATTTTTGCAGGGGACTTCCAACGACTTGTTGAGTCCATGGCACGTCCAGTCTGTGCAAGACGCCGGGCGTAAGGCAGTCCATTTCGAATTGGGAGGTATGCCATATATTTCGTCAGCTCTGTGTATATTTTATTGTTCTGGATATAATTGAGTGGCCTGGCTTAGCTGCCTCACCCTTTATACAATTCAACTTCAGCATACTATTGTGTATGTTTATGTGGGTGTGAAGGTGTTAGAGTATCGATCATGACAGTTGTAAGATACCTGAGTTTTTTGCTTGTAACTCCAAGTAAATAAAAAAAGTGTACATCTGTAGGTGGCAGTGCACAGTGAAGACTACAATGTACTTCTCTCGTCGCTATATAAATGGACAACAGATTCATGACTAGGATCGCTTTGTACGCTGTAGGAATGCTCTGTTTTGCTCTTACCGCAGTCTTACGGCATACTACTCACAGCACGTGTGCATCTTCCAGTGGAGGTCGATGAGAGCAAGAGGGAGCCATTTCGAGCCTTCCAGATGTCGTTTTTGCTGGGCACTGGCAGCTGGTCGTAACTGTGTAATAGGACAGTGTACAGAGCACAGGAAATGGCCCGCAGAGCCACGCAGCTTGTGGAAGCTTCCTGGGGCAACGCTAGCCTGAGGGGAGCGCCGTTTCTGGGAAGTGCCTCGTGCCCGCGTTCCTGAGGCGGCACTGCAGTACCGATCAGTGGGGCTGTCTGTGCCGGAGGCTGCCGAGAGCAGGTCGACCCGAGCTAACTGTTCTGCCCAACTGGTTTCCAGCTAGCGGCTCCGTCCCCACAGGGAGAGGGGCAGGCGCAGTGCTGCGCCCACCGAGAGTCGCGAGACGCGCTGCTAGTACACAAATGACATTCCACTCACACTTGTTACTGCAAGCAGGCGTTTCTCGGTGTGGGAACTTCTGAGTAGACCGCACACGACATACTATCTTATGCGTAATTATAACGAGAAATGTGATATGCCAATTGATATAAATGTATCTATCCGCAATATTAATACACCACTGGACATTAAAATTGCTACACCAGGAAGAAATGCAGATGATAAACGGGTATTCATTGGACAAATATATTATACTAGAAATGACAAATGATTACATTTTCACGCAATTTGGATGCATAGATCCTGAGAAGTCAGTACCCAGAACAACCACCTCTGGCCGTAATAACGGCCTTGATACGCCTGGGCATTGAGTCAAACAGAGATTGGATGGCGTGTACAGTTACAGCTGCCCATACAGCTTCAACACGATACCACAGTTCATCAAGAGTAGTGACTGGCGTATTGTGACGAGCCAGTTGCTCGGCCACCATTTTCAGTTGGTGAGAGATCTGGAGAATGTGCTGGCCAGGGCAGCAGTCGAACATTTTCTGTGTCCAGAAACGCCCGTACAGGACCTGCAACATGCGGTCGTGCATTATCCTCCTGAAATGTAGGGTTTCGCAGGCATCGAATGAAGGGTACAGCCACGGGTCGTAACACATCCCAAATGTAGCGTCCACTGTTCAAAGTGTTGTCAATGCGAACAAGAGGTGGCCGAGACGTGTAACCAATGGCACCCCATACCATCACGCCAGGAGATACGCCAGTATGGCGATGACAAATACACGCTTCCAACGTACGTTCACTGCGATGTCGCCAAACACGGATGCGACCATCATGATGCTGTAAACAGAACCTCAATTCATCCGAAAAACTGACGTTTTGCCATTCGTGCATCCAGGTTTCTCGTTGAGTACACCATCGCAGGCACTCCTGTCTGCGATGCAGCGTCAAGGGTAACCGCAGCCACGGTCTCCGAGCTGATAGTCCATGCTGCTGCAAATGTCGTCGAACTGTTCGTGCAGATGGTTATTGTCTTGCAGACGTTTCCATCTGTTGACTCAGGGATCGAGACGTGGCTGCACGATCCGTTACAGCCATGCGGATAAGATGCGTGTCATCTCGACTGCTAGCGATACGAGGCCGTTGGGATCCAGCACGGCGTTCCGTATTACCCTCCTGAACCACCGATTCCATATTCTGCTAACAGTCATTGAATCTCGACCAACGCGAGCAGCAATGTCGCGATACGATAAACCGCAATCGCGATAGGCTACAATCCGACGTTTATCAAAGTCGGAAACGTGATGGTAAGCATTTCTCCTCCTTACACGAGGCATCACAACAACGTTTCACCAGGCAACGCCGGTCAACTGCTGTTTGTGTAGGAGAAATCGGTTGGAAACTTTACTCATGTCAGCACGTTGTAGGTGTTGGCACCAGCGCCAACCTTGTGTGACTGCTCTGAAAAGCTAATCATTTGTATATCACAGCATTGTCTTCCTGTCGGTTAAATTTCGCGTCTGTAGCACGTCATCTTCAGCAATTTCAATGGCCAGTAGTGTAATTTCGCTTGGTCATTTCCTTTGGTAACCATGTATCTGTGATACAAAACAAGTTTCTATTCTAGAAGAGGGTGACACGCCCGCGATTGTGTATTTATGTGTGTGTATTTTGCTCTCAGTGTGGTATCTGTAGTCTTCATCTACATGTAGTGGGTGGCGTGTAAGTTCGTTTACACCTGCAATTACGCTGAGGTGACAAAAGTCGTGGGATACCTCCTAATATCGCGTCGGACCACCTTTTGCCCGGCATAGTGCAACAGCTCGGCGTGGTGTGGACTCAACAAGTCGTTCGAAATACTCTGCAGACATTCTGAACTATGCTGCCTATATAGCAGTCCATAATTGTGGAAGTATTGTCAGTGCAGAGTTTTATGCATGAACTGTCTTCGCGATTATGTCCCGTAAATATTCGATGGGACTCATGTCGGGCGATCTATGTGGCCAAATCATTCGCTCGAATTGTCCAAAATGTACTTCAAATCGGTCACAAACAACAGTGGCTCGGTGACAGGGTGCACTGACATCCACAAAAACTCTATCGTTATTTGGGAACATGAAATCCATGAATGGCAGAAAATGATCTCTGAGAAACTGGACATAACTGTTTCCAGTCAATGACCGGTTGGACGAGAGGACCCGCCTATTCCATGTAAGTACAACCGACACCATTATGGACCAACCACCAATTTGCACAGTGCCCTGTTGATAATTTAGGTCCATGGATTCGTGAGGCCTGCACCACACTCGAACCCTGCCATCAACTCTTACCAACTGAAATCGGGACTCGTCTGACCAGGCCACGGTTTTCCAGTCGTTCACAGTCCAACCGATATTGTCACGAGCCCAGGAGAGGCGCTGCAAGCGATGTCGTGCTGTTAGCAAAGGCACTCGCGTCGTCGTGTGCTGCCCTAGCCCATTAACAAGTTTCTGTCGTAACAGATGCATATGTCGTACATCCCACATTGATTTCTGCAGTTATTTCACGCAGTGTTGCTTGTTTGTTAGCACTGACAACTCAAAGCAAACGCCGCTGCTCTTTGTCGTATATATTACCCACGCGAGCAGTTTCGACACTACGTTAGTGTCATCTTAAGGCCCCTATCAAACTGAACGGTCACATCCAACCTTTGGTGCCTTAGAGCACGTACCATGTATATTCACTGGTATCATGTTCTACTACAGGATGTGTGCACTTCAGCAGTTGTTAGAGGGCTGGAGTGCGCACATCGTCTAAATTAAAATCCATGAGAACAGTGAATATACATGGTACCCCTCCTAATGAACCGATGGTCGAAACAGATCGCGTGATTAATATATTTTATAAAAAGTATAGCTTATTTCTACAAGTTTATAAGCAGCCACAGTCTCACTTCCACTTCAGTAATGAATCATGTAGAGTGGGAGGCATACAAAACACTTAACAGGTGAGAAGCTTTCTTCTCCCACGTAATCGAAGGCTGACGACTTGGTGGCTGCTTACGAACCGTACTGCTTATCCGTCACCTTTAGTTATAGTGCTTCCGTTCATGGAGACACACGCACACACACACACACACACACACACACACACACACACACACACACACACAGGCGCGCGCGCGCGCGCGCGCGCGCGCACGCACGCACGAGTCACTGAGTGCTCTTCCAAACTGGAGTCGCTGGTCTTTGCCATTGTTCTTCACAAGACACGAAAAGATGATCGATGAACTGGTTAACGACTGTATTCTCCTCCCCTGGTAATTACGTGACGGTTACGAGGCAGACACGTTGCAATTCACGTGAGAAGCACTGTTGCTATATAAATGATCAGAACGGGAGGTTCAAATTTTGAATATCTTACCATCTTACACCGTTATACGCATTTAGTTCAGGTGTGATGGGGCTTTCTGCCCCCCTTTGCATCTACGCTTTGGAAAGCATTGTGAAGTGTATGGCAGGGAATACTTCCCATGGTACACATATATTAGAGGTTCTTCCTATTCCATTCGCATATGAAGTGTGGAAAGAATGACTGTTTAAATGATCCTGTATGTTTGCTGTAATTGGTCTAATCTTGTCTTCGCCTTCGTTACAGGTCTGATGCATAGGACGATATGGAATATTCCTAGATTTTTCACTTAATACTGTTTCTTGAAACTTAGCAAATAAGTGTTCTTGTGATAATTGGCATCTACCTTCAAGCGCCCATCAGTTCAGGCTGTCCTCAACGCTCTCTCACAGACCCAACACAGATGAGAGTATTCGTGCTTCCCTTCTTTGTATATGTTCAATATCCCATATTAGTCCTATTTGGGATGCGTCCTCCACACTTGAATAAG
Source organism: Schistocerca gregaria (assembly GCF_023897955.1). Taxonomy (NCBI): domain Eukaryota; kingdom Metazoa; phylum Arthropoda; class Insecta; order Orthoptera; family Acrididae; genus Schistocerca; species Schistocerca gregaria. The sequence goes on along the minus strand of NC_064921.1, from coordinate 726,955,245 downwards.
ATTCTAACGTTCTGTTTCGTAAGCAATTTCATCTATAAACTGTCTGTGTTTTACCAGCATGCTGCCAAATGAATCGAAGACTGTCACCTGCTTTATCTGCGACTGAGCCTATGTCATCATTCCATTCCTGTTCCTACAAATTATTACGCCCAGTTATTTGTATGAGGTGAATGATTCCATCTGTGACTCTGCAGTCATATGGTGCTAAATTTTTAAGTTTTTTTTGTTTCGCGAAATAAAATACTTGAGATTTCTGGACATTAAAAATGAGTAACCAATCTTTGTAGCACTTCGAAGACTTATCAAGTTCTGATTGTATACAGGGTGTCCGAAAAGTCTTTCCCTGATTACATAAATTGATAACTCAGGCTAGAAGTAAGATACAAATATGAAACAGATGTCTAATTGTTTACAAACTATCAAAGTTTTTTTTCACACATCAGTAAACGTCCACATGAGCACCCTTGGTAGCATGTGGCACATCTAGGCGATATTCACTTTCCGTCCACACATTGGCCAACATCACTGGAGGGATCGATTCAACGACTGTGGTTATCCGTTGCCGCAGGCTTTCAAGATCTGGTACACGTGTTCGGTAGACCTCGTCCTTGACATAACCCCATAAAATGAAGTCTACTGGGGTTATGTCAGGAGAGCGTGGAGGCCAAACCGTTGACCCATCACCACCAATCCATCGCCCAGGAAAGGTCATATCGAGATAGGCACGGTCGTCCAAACCCCAATGAGGCGGTGCACCGTCTTGCTGAAACAAAACATCGGGGTGATACTGAAGCAGCTGAGGAACAGCATAAAGTTGCAACATGTCCAGATACGCTACAGATGTGACGGTAGCCTCAGCGAAGACGAATGGCCCGATAATTCGATCGTGCAATAGCGCGCACCAAACATTCACCTTTGGACTGACTCTGGTGGACGCCATGACCTCGCCAGGGGGTTGTGAACCCAAATGCGAACATTATGGCGATTCACTACTCCACTGACAAAAAAGATCGCTTCGTCTGAAAAGGCAATTTGTCTGGGATAACCATCATCGTCCTCAATACGTGATAGCATTTCGACTGCAAAGTCATATCGACGTGTACTGTCATTGGGCAACAAGGCCTGACCGATTTGCACTTTGCATGCTCGAAACAATAAAAGTTTGTGTAAAATGTCATGGTGAGAGCTTTTTGGCGTCTGTAATTCAAGTGAGGCCCTGCGCACCGATTTCTTCGGACTTCGCAGAAAAGACTGCCTTACAGCTTCCACCTTGTCTGCTAAGGTTCTTGGTCGACCAGACTTTTCATACTAGGCTTTAATGCTCATCACATCACGTGGATTCCTTGCAAATGTTGTCTGGAAGTGTCTCTGCACTGTGGTTGGTGATCGTGTCTCATGGTACCACAGGACGCACTGTGCCTTCTCCTGATTGGTTAACATGGCTTCTTGGGCACTGCACCTCATCCACCACTTACGTACTGCGACCCTAAAACAGAAAAAAAACTTTGATAGTTGTAAACAGTTCGACACAAGTTTCATATTTGTATCTTACTTCTAGCCTGAGTTATCAATTTATGTAATCAGGGAAAGACTTTTCGGACACCCTGTACTTGTGCATCGTTTCTGATGTAGAATTCATTGAAGATAACGGCATCATCTGATAAAGTCTGAACTTACTATTAATATTTCATTTCATGAATGCATTTTTCACTCTGCAGCGGAATGTACGCTGATATGAAACTTCCTGGCAGATTAAAGGTATGTGCTGGATCATGACTCGAACTGTGAATTTAGGAAGGTAGGGGATGAGGTCCTGGCGGAAGTACAGCTGTGGGGAGGGTAGTACGTCGTGTTTGCATAGCACAATCGGCGCCGGCAAGGTAGCTCAGCGTGTTCCGTTAGAGCGTTTGCTACACTCTGTAACAAAGAACTGAATGACTGGATCAACTAAAAATCTAAACGGGCATCATCGGACGTCCGCCCCGAACAAATTCAACGAACAATATAGGAAAAAAAAGGTCGGTGGAGCCCTCGACAGGCAAAGGTCCCGAGTTCGAGTCAAGGTCCGCCACACTATTTTAATCTGCCACTAAGTTTTATTTCAAATCATTATATTTGCCATGATTTAGTATTAGTTTACAATTTAACTCGATGATTGTAGCAATAGTTTAGTATCCATCGGCACATGGTGACACAGTGACTCGTAGAAGAAATGGCAGTTTTGAATGGTAAAAAAAAAGGGTTCAAATGGCTCTGAGCACTATGGGACTTAACATCTGAGGCCATCAGTCCCCTAGAACTTAGAACTACTTAAACCTAACTAACCTAAGGACATCTCACACATCCATGCCCGAGGCAGGATTCGAACCTGCGACCGTAGCGGCCGCGCGGTTCCAGACTGTAGCGCCTAGAACCGCTCGGCTACCACGGCCGGCAAAGCAATCGGCGAAGAGCTTTCGGAGATATAAGATTTTCAACAAACGAACATGAGGTTCATGTTAACGACGTATTCCCTTTATACATTGAAGAGCCTAAGAAACTGGTACACCTGCCTAATATCACATCGGACCCCCGCGAGCACGCAGAATGCACTAATGCCTGAAGCAGTGCTGGAGGGAACTGACACCATGAATCCTGAACGGCTGTCCATAAACCCGAAGAGTACTAGGGGGATGGAGATTTCTTCTGAACAGCGCGTTACAAGGCATCCTAGATATGCTCAATAATGTTCATGTCTGACGAGATTGGTGAGCAGCGGAAGTGTTTAAATTCACAAGAATATTCATGGAGACACCATGTAGCAATTCTGGACGTGTGGTGTGTAGCATTGTCCTTGTGGAATTGTCCACGTACGTCGGAATGCACAATTGACATGAATGGATGCAGGTGATCAGACAGGATGCTTACGTACGTGTCACCTGTCAGAGTCGTATCTAGACGTATCAGCAGTCTCATATCACTCCGACTGCACACGCCCCACAACAATACAGGGACTCCTCCAGCGTGCATGAATTCATGTGGTTGTCTCCACACCCGTATACGTTCATCCGCTCGATACAATTTGAAACGAGACTCGTCCGACAAGGCAACATGTTTCCTGTCATCAACAGTTCAATGTCGGTGTTGGCGGGCCAGGGCGAGGCGTAAAGCTGTGTCGTGCAGTCATCGAGGGTATGATGCTTTACCGAATTCCTGACACTCACGGTAACTCGTGAAACGGGAAAATCCCCACTCCATCGTTACCTCGAAGATGCTGTGTCCAATTTCTCGTGCGCCGACTGTAACACCACATTCAGACTCACTTAAATCTTCATAACCTATCATTGCAGCAGCACTAATGGATCTAACAACTGCGCCAGACGCTTGTTGTCTTATACAGGCGTTGCCGACTGCAGCACCATACTCTGCCTGTTTACATATCTCTGTAGTTGAATAGGCATGACTACCCCAGTTTCTTTGGAGCTTCAGTGTATGAAGCATTTAATTATGAAACCATTTTTAAAGCTAAATCTATGAAACTGGTATTTGGCTTCTCAATAAAAACTGAAAAATACGTGACTCACCCCTTTTTTATTTATTTATTACTTTTATTTTGTTTTATTTTTTTAGAAATTCAACCCGTAAGGATTTAAAAGGGCTAGGCGGATTCACTAACTCATCAATGCCCAGACCAAACCGCTAAGGATAGAAACTTTAAATTTGGAAAGAGAGCTGATATCACACTGCAGGCATCGTTTAAGGACGGATAGATCGAAATTCCTAAGTAGGTGAAACAAGAGAAGCAAGGCTTTTTGAAAATATGTCGCTGGTAAGGCAATTTTGAAGCCTGAACTACGAAAACTGATATTTGGTTCCAGATGGTATTTCATCCATTAAAGTTGTTAAATAGTGAGATTTAAAAAAAATCATTATTAAACAACTAATAAAGCATTTTTAAAGCTACAATTATGAATACTTGAATCACTTTTTGGTCAGAAGTACATTCGGAAAAGGCCATGCTTCTATGGCCTTAATTAGCGTGAAAAGTTTAGAAGTTGTTGCAATTTGTGAACAACATACAAGTTTGATGAAAGGAAAACAAAAAAACCTATGCAGACCGTAAAGTCTAAGGAAACGAAGCAGTTGTCCTTTAGCTAGTTATTATATATACATTTAGGTACCATATGGCGCTCCAGCAGGTATATAAAAACACGCTCGTATTTTAATGCAACATTGTGTCAAAATTTCAAAGCAAGCGGTGAATTTTCGGAGACACGTGATTATGAACAAATTTATATAGATCTTGTCAGGGAACTGGCTCGTAGTTACCACGTGATGCATATTGACATTGCCAATATCATAGAGGCGACATTATTTGTTACACTACATTTTTACTTTATGAGATTTCCTCCTGTCAATGTGCGGTCAGACATGTATTGCTTTGGCTCATCTTTTGTTTATACGGCTATTTCTTTCTCCTTACTTTACTGAGGAACCACTGACTTTGAACATCTATATTTGTCGAATATTAGTCGTACTGATATACCTGCTATAGCTTTCAGGATGGCATGTGAGAAAAAAGTGAGCTGGGTATTGCATGAATGATGTTCTCGTATTTCACGGTGGTTGGCATGGAGGAGGTCATTCTGTGCGAGATACATCATTATGTTTGAGCTCAGAACTTGTTCTAAGATTCTACAACAGATGGATGTGAATGACACTGGATGGTACATTCATGGATCACTCCCCCCCCACCTTCTAGTAGCGATATGTGACGTGTGATTTCTTCCAATTACTGGGCACAGTTTGTGAGGCGGTATGCCTTGACAATTAGGAACCTGTAAGATTCTTCTTGCTCTTCTCAGTGGCCAGGTGCCATGAGGAACGTGTTCGCATTCTAGAACGTTACCACCTGTCATCTCTGTGTTCGCTTGCAGCAGACCCAGTCACACGCGCATAACCTTTACAGAGGGTAAAAATCACTCACCTACATGTGAGTTAGTAAAGTCATTTGTCATACACCAATCGCCATGAACAACAGTAGGTAACTGCCGTTCGAGTTTACGTATTATCAGAAACACTCAAAATTACCCAAAACCAAGATTTTGTGTCTCCACATTCAAGCAACCTCCTCACACGCTTACATCAGAGGAGAACTTGAACTGAACACTTCGTTACTAAACAGTTAAATAAACTGTTCATGTCCTCAATTTCTCAGGAACTCTTCACTCCAACAACAATATGTTGTGATATTCCGTAGACTCTTGTTTCTTTAATTACGTGGCAATACGGAATTACTTCAGACGCCGTCCGGAAATCAAGGATACACCCTATGCGCCTGTGTATACAGTCTTCTGGTTCTGGTGGACGAATAGAATGAACTGGGTTTCACATGATCGTTATTCGCGGAATTCATTGTGATCTCTGCAGAGGAAATTTTCGTTCTACAGAGAATTCATAATATGCGAGCATAAAACGTGTTCAAAAATTTTAGAACAGATTGATGTCAGAACCCATACAACATCTACTGCTTCCAGTGTCTCATTTTCTGATCTAATTCTCTAGGCATCGCCTAATTTAACTCGAGTACATTCCATTACCCTTGTTTTACTTTTTTTTATATTAATCTCAAAATTTCTTCAAGAAACTATTGATTCTATTCAACTGGTTTTTCAAGCCATCTCTGACAGAATTACAGTTTCATTGGGAAACCTCAAAGCTTTTTTTTTTTTTCTTCCTGAATCTTAATTCGCTTTACAAATTTCTCTTTGCTTTCCTTTACTTCTTACTCACCCAACTGAGTAGCATTGGCTCCTGGCTAAAACTTTTGTAAGCGGCCTGGGATGTTAAAACAAATGGGGCAATACTTTATCAGTTTTCCTAAATATGGGACTCACACACACAGCTAATGATACAGGCACGTGGGCTGCATGTTTACTGACAGTGTGCTTAGATAGTATGTATACGTTTCTTCCCCTCATCGTTACCTTACCACTGGTGCAACCACCAACTACAATTTAATACTGAAATTGTTTATTTAATTAGTTGTAGATTGGGGGAGAATGCACATAATAAGGACTACAAATGTCTGGTAAGAATCCACTATTTTATAACAGTAAAACGGATTAATGAGGACTGCTCTGTTCATACACTGTTTTAGTCACACATCAGCCGTAAGCTGTGCTTAGCAGTTCATCCATAGTAGTCTATTTTCAATGCATTAACACCTTTTGTTGTGCTATCGTCACATTGTTCGTTTACTAGCAGCTCGATTACACGAAAGCCACTGTTTGAGTATTTCGTTCTTCTTTTTTGTATTTGGCGCAGTTTCTTGGAACTAATATTAACGATATATTCTTAAGATGCTACCGATCTCTTTAAGCAGCGTACGCGTGACCATCTCAAAAATGGTTCAAATGGCTCTGAGCACTAGGGAACTCAGCTTCTGAGGTCATCAGTCTCCTAGAACTTAGAACTACTTAAACTTAACTAACCTAATAAGGACATCACACACATCCATGCCCGAGGCAGGACTCGAACCTGCGACCGTACCGGCCGCGCGGTTCTACACTGTAGCGCCTAGAACCGCCCGGCCACTCCGGCCGGCGTGACCATCTAACGACGCGGCTGACTGTTGATGTTATGGGACGACACACGAACGAAAATATCTCCACTCGTGAATTTTAATTGTATGGAGTTTTTAAGTCTGTCCCAATTAGAGTGGTCACTAAAGACTCACGTACGACTTTCTAACAGTCACAGTCCACGCTCTCGACTGAGGCAACTATCGATTCTGGAGCGGGCAGCCATACTACAGTGCGCTTACCATGGAGGTAAAAACAAGAAGAGTTGTCATGACGTCACAAACTTGAAGCCCACCCAAGTGAAGATCCGCCATGTTAGCTATCCCAAAACATTCACTTCTGGTGGTTTGATTCCGTGTAGTCGTGAAGTGTTTTGATAAAAAAAAATGCCGTCTTGCGTCGCTTACGGGTGGACTAATTGTTCTGATTGTAGTCTAAAGTTTAAACTAATCACATTTTAATCGTAAGTGGATTTATTTAAATGCTGTTTTCTTATATATACTTGAAATTCTGATACACTGTAAATTTTTACAGTATGGTTTTATTTCTGTTATTTGACTTTAGATTTCCTGTCAATCCAACGCGAAGAGCTCTCTGGAGGTGAGCAATACACTTGGTTTTCATTGTTTGTTTTTTCCCAAGTAACTGAAAGTCTTGGTAAGAAATATCCTGGAAATGGGGACTAACGTTTTAAAATGCAATAATTTAATATAAAAGTAATGTAACTACATGTTGTTAATTAAATCTTCAGTAAACTGTGTGAAACACCTTGTAAGAGGTCCATGATTAAAGAGTTTGTTGCTAGCGCACTCGAGCTGATGTAATTTCGATGTATTGCTCACGCGCTGCCTGCGATGTGTAAGCTAGAAGAGAATCTGAGACCAAAGAGCAGTATTGACTGCAGTAAGAATTGCGTAGCAGTAGGAGTAAGTTGTTGCTAGCGAGCAGTCTAGTCTGGTGTATCGTGTTGGCTGGGCCGGTCGTGTGCAGCGATGGCGGAGCCTGAGCTTTGTAGGATAAGGTAAAAGCAGCCTCGCTCATATGTAGTATTGTTACATCAAGTCCCATGCAAATGTTTTAAAAAAATCTGTTAATAATAATCTTTCTCATAAAAAGTAACTTTTGACATTTACCTCAATTTAAAGAATTCACTAATTTCTCCAATCCTTGGCAATCCCGATTATTGAAAAGAAAAGTCAGTTCTTTCCTTTTTTATAAGACAAATCTATCGGCCAGCATTGCACTTAGCTGCGCCAGGAAAATTTCTTATAGGAACAGATATATACGAGTTATCCGGCGACCTAATTAAGGTTAGATTTTTCAGCTTATTCAGAATGATGTATCAGGGCCATGACGCAGCATTGCTGACGTGCAAAATTTACCAGGTTAAATTGACTGTCAATTATTGAAAGGTTATAGGTTTGTCACATTGTATTATATTTTCACTGTTGGGTAGTTAACTAAATGAGAGTATTGTTTATATTATTTTATTTTGTGGGGAGGTTACACTTGGCGACAACCGGCCAGGATCGTATTTTTGTGAATTTCTGAGAAGTGGTCAGCTATATATCTGCTCTTATTTACTTAATATTAAAAGTAGTTTGCATCTGGCGCAACGCATTTACTAATTTGTCACAGATCATAGGCAATTTATTGCTCTTTGTTGTAACTGTATTTGTTCCATTTTTGCTTTGTCTTTGTTTGATTTTGTGCTTAACTTTGAGTTGTGAAAATGCTGCGAAAAACTGCTAACAGTACATCGCGAGTCGTAATGGGTGAAAAAGCCGACTTTAATAATTTGACTGATAATACTAGCGACACTTAGTGTCTTGATGATAATCCTCCAGTTACAGACAATCAGCGCGTACCGATCACTAGTAATGGTTTTAATGCTAATGATGAGCAAAGAAATTCAATTGTGTCCTCTGTTAATTTAACGACAATTGATGAGGCGACACTTTACGTTACAATGAACGTTGCCCAGTTTAACACACCTGATTTGCAAAATTTACACAGTGAACAGATAAATTTTTCTCACGAAGATAAACAATGTAGTCAGAATACGTCAGATTTATTTGATTCCGAGGTAGTGACCCACAGTGCACGTCCAATTAGAAAACTTTTTTGTGAATCAGACAATGACCAAATGGTTATACAAAAAGTGACACATGCAGATACACCATCACACAGCACAGAGAATACAGCAGCTAATTTTGGCATGGATCGAGTTTGGCATTATTGCTACAACTTAATGAAAATCTCAAACAACAAATTAATGAATCGAACAAACAACTTAATGAAAAAACAAGACAACAATTTCAAACAACTTAATAAAAGTTTCAAACAGTCGAATGAAAAACAAGACAGCAATTACAAACAACTTAATGAAAAACTAGACAACAATTACAAACAACTTCGTGAACAGATTACAGCCGTTGCCGTGCAATGTCATGATAGACGTGAGGAAATTAAGGCTTGTGCTAGGAATAGTAGTGAAGAAATTAGATCTGTGCACAAGAATTAAGTAATACACATGCAGCCACAACCAAATTACTTCGAGATGAAATTAGTGCAGTCGCTAAACAATGTTCTGAAAACGCAACACAGTTACGCGACGAGTTTAAATTAATGTCAGCAGAACTTTCACGCACACTGGATGCGAGAGTAGACAAGAAATTCGAACAACAGAAGAGCCTAATTGACGAACGTTTTAATCACCACTTACAAAACAGTGAAACGCGTTACCGTAAATTCATACAGGAACAGAACAGAGTAAAGAAACAAGTCATGGAAACAATTACTGCCCAGAGACAGGAAGATACGCGTAAATTATTTACGAAGGCGAAAACATACGTAGACAACAATATTGCAACAGTATCAGACGAAATCAAACAGTTGAACATCGAATTGCATGATGAAATCTCCGATCTTAAAACAAAAACAGACACACACACAGTAGACTTTCAGACAGTGACCAACAGACCTGAACAATTAGAATTAATACAGGATACCGATGCCATTAAAACAGTCGTTAAGAAATTGAACAAAACTACCCGTAAAATCCAAAAACAAATTAATGCTTGTGACACTAAAATTGACGATCATGTAAAAGCACTGACTGAAAAATTTAATGAATTGGCCAGTCGTATTGACGTTATCGAATATAACAATGACACCAAATCAGACGATACGTCACCAGTTTCGTTTAATCAGACACCTAAATTCCAAAAAATACAGCAAACAATCAGCGAGATAGGTTCGTCCAATAATATATTACGTAGAAAATTGTCATCTTTAGAGCAAGAAGTGAAAGAGATGAAAAATGTTTCAACCTCTACCACGACACAGCATACGCCACATTCCGAACATTTGTCACTCTCACACAGCCAGATTAACTTAGGTAATCTACAGAGAGTACGTGACTTAGATTCCGAACAGTCACAGACAAACAGATTATCATACAGTCTTGAACCTGTTCAAACATTCAGAGACAAAAATTTGGATTACAAGCACTTTCTGTCCGTTAGGAAATTTAAGATATTTAAAAATGACAGAACACAAATACATCCTTTGGACTGGATACGACAATTTGATTTTGTATTTTCATCAGCTTGGCGTGTAATACAGAAACTAGAATTGGCCTGGATACAACAATTTGCATTTGAATTGTCACCGACATTGCCAGTTATGCAGAAACTAAAATTTATTTGCAGCGAGTAATTGACCTCAGGGGATTCATTACGCTTCGATGAATATGTGCCGTAGCGTGCACAGGGCCCCGAGCCGTAGTAGTGCTATTTCATCTTTAGTTTTCTGCACTGCTGCCTTCTCTTTTACTATCCTTTATATCTATCAAAACAGCTCTTTAACTATCGATCTATCTAGAATTAGGAATGAGTAAAGAAAACCAGATATGACAAGTTTTACGGAAAGTGACAATTTTCATTAGATACTGCTGAAATGACAAGAACTACCAGCGTAATTTTAATAAGTGGTAAAATTTTAATCATCAGTATATGCAAAACTATCAGCAATCGCAAACACATTTTGGGAACAATAGAGGGTTTTCATCGCAACAGCATCAAAAGCAGCCGATTAGCATACCATACCAAAAATGTAGTCTGCAAGGTCAACCAAGCTTTAATGTTTCGCCGCCTACACATATAGCGTCGGCTCCACCAAATAGTAACGCACCGCAACAAGGAAGTCAGTACATACAGAAAACACATCATTTCAACTTCTATCGGAACGCGCCGTATAGCAATGATTATTATGACAAAAGTAAAAGTAAAGAGCACAGTTTTCAGCGTACGTTTCATAACAGTCGGTCTTACCAGCAGCAGAATCATCCGCAACAACAGATTATCATGAATGAACCAGACAGTAGATATCATCCCCAACGTAATACGTCAGGGAGAAATAATAGAACAGTACAAATAGTGGAAATGCCACAGCATCCTCCCGCAAATAACAGCACGTCAGATAGAATTTGACTAGATGCATCACAGATGGAACCTTCCAACGATGTAAGCAATACTTTTGATACACAGACTCTTGTTCACGAAAATGTTATTACTTTTGACGACATCCGAGACACTCTTTCTCATGAAAAACCAGTTATTCAAAAAAACCATTTCCCACCCTGTCATTGAAATAAAGATTGGATCATCCACATTTTCAGCAGTAATCGATTCTGGATCACCTATGTCAGTCATAAATGAAGAAACCTTCAATGAATGTAACAAAGAGAATACTTATCCTACGTTACCATTAGGCAGAACTAAAGTAAAAGGAGCAGTATCTGGTAAAGGAGTAGATGTAAAATTACAGACACACTTATCATTTTGTATTGCAGGTCAAACGTTCCACTCAAATTTTTGGATTGACAACAGACGTTATTTTAGGTACGAATTTTTTGGTACAACACGACGCAATTATTGACTTTCAAAATTCCTATTTAATGTTAAAGGATGAAAATGTACAACTAGCATTAGATTTTCAGCATTCTTTATCTGCAGAAGAACAAACAATTAATCGGACAGAGGTAATTTCTGCATCACGTAAAATAGACTGTCATTCCACATTGTTCACAGATACGTACGTACACAACTATAATACACCAGACGAAGCCGAATATGACGTTATACAAATGATTTCTGATGAGGTTAAACAGAGCAGTGCAAATACAGACGACGAACGTACGCAACTACGCAAAATTCTTTTACAGCAAGCTCCAGTTTTTGACAACATCCCTGGTACTATGTCCGGTTTCATGTATGAATTTCAAGTTAAACAGCACGACACATTTAAAGCTAAACATTATCCCATTCCGTATATTCACAGAGAACAGGTTAAGAAAGAATTGCAAGCTATGCTTGACCAAGGTATTATTGAACCAGCAGTTAGCCCGTACATAAACCCGCTCCATATTGTTAAGAAAAAGGATGGCTCACTTCGTCTCGTACTTGATTCGCCTCACATCAATGACATTATTATAAATGAAACAGATCGCCCACAAACACTAGAAGAACTTCTACAGAAATTTCATGGTACTGCTATTTATTCCACATTAGATTTGAGATCGGGATTTTGGCAAATTCAGATCCATCCGAACGGCAGAAAGTACACAGCATTTCTCTGTTTTGGTGACTGTTATCAATTTTGTAAATTACCGTTCGGTTTAACAATTTCTTCGGCAGCGTTTATTCGCGGTTTGAATAGTATACTTCCGACAGAATTAAAAGACAGAATCACAACGTATGTAGACGACATTCTTATTGCAGAAGCTAACTGGTCTGAACACAATTTGATTCTGGAACAACTGTTGCAAACTTTTCGTGCACGAGGACTGACAGTTAATCTTAGCAAATCACACTTTGGCAAAACTTCTATAAAATTTCTTGGACATGTAATTTCAGCAGAAGGCATAGCGCCTGACCCGGAAAAACTTCAAGTTTTACGTGACATTACTGTTCCAACGACGAAGAAACAACTACGCAGCTTTCTGGGGTTAATTAACTTTTTCCGTAAATTTGTTCATTACTCTGCTTTAGACACCCCTATATTTTGCCAACTGACGGGTAAAAACACTATTTGGTCCTGGGATAGCCAAGCGCAGTCTGAATTTGTCAATCTGAAACAAGCTTTGTTGAATGCACCACTTTTATCACACCCAGATCTCACTAGAAATTTTTCCATTGTCACTGACAGTTATAACACAGCTTTAGGCGTACACATTTTTCAGAAAATTGAAGAAGACGGTAATACAGTAATTAAAAACATCGCTTTTGCAAGTCGCGTTCTGTCACATGCTGAACGCAATTATTCTGTTACAGAACTTGAAACATTATGTGTTGCATGGGCATTTACCCGATTTAGGCATTTTCTTTATGGAAGACATACTACCGTTTACACAGACCATAGAGCTATCCAGTTTTTACTTTCCGCTAAATTTACACATGACAAATTAAGCAGATGGAAACTGTATTTACAGGAATTTAATTTAACAATTGTTCACATTCCCGGTACACAAAATATTGTAGCAGACGCACTATCCCTTTCTCTCTGCAACGATGAGCAAGACATCGCAACCAACTTCTGCCAAGCAAATTCTAGCGTCATGTGTATTCAACAAGTCGTATTTGAAAACTTCATTTCATCGTCATTACGAGACATAGCACAAGAGCAGAGCAAAGACAACGTGTGGAAAGAAATTAAACGCCTTTGGCAAGATAAAAATAATGTTACCATTATACTGTACGCAAGAATATTCTGTTCCGCCGCTCTCACCCTGACGGCAACAACTGGTTACTATGCATTCCTGACGAGCTTGTTAACAAAGTAATTTGATATACTCATTTAAGTTAGCCCATTATGGAGCCAGAAAATGTTTTCTTATACTGAGACAGAACTGTTATTTTGCCAACATGGAGAAACGTATTCGACGAGTTTTAGCGTCATGTAAAATCTGCCAGAAAGCTAAATCAGACACGACTTCACATATTCTTCCGTTACATCCCATTGTACCTGTTAAATTGAGACACATGTCCGCTGTAGACATTTTTGGACCGATTCCCAGAACTAATAGAGGTTTTTGCTACATCTTTGTCGCTGTTGAACTCACTTCGAAATTTGTTACCTTCACTCCATTGCGCAAAGCTATTTCGAATGCATTTGTGAAACATTTTTTATTTCATGTAGGGCGTGTATTGAAAGTAATTTCCGACAATGGACCACAATTTCGATCTGCGATATGCACACGTATGTTACGAGCTAGAAACATTTCTCCGATCTATATATCCAAGTATCACGCTTCTTCGAACCCTTGTGAACGACTGATGAAAGAAATTGGTAAACTGTGTAGAATGTACTGCCATAAAAGACATTTTGATTGGGATACACACATACACTCATTCCAGGATGTAATTAACTCAATACCAAATGAATCCACTATGCTATCTCCGACTGTTATATTGAAAAATGTTGAACCACCTAACAAAATCAAAGAATTAGTATCCTTTCCTACATCTCGTCGACTACGCCACCATGAAATAATTGACATTGCGCTCAACAACATCAAACGTGCCGCAGAGCGCCGGAGAAGACAGCAAAAGCAGGTTTGTACACGCCGTGACTTTCACATTGGACAGAAGATATTAGTACGCACACACTATTTATCCAACAGAGGAAAGAGTAGATGCAGTAAATTTGAACTTCTATACGCTGGTCCATACAGAATTCGCAGCATTCCTCATCCCAATGTGGTACATGTTGAAACTTTGAGAGCCAGAAAAAGCAAAGGCAATCACCATGTCTCCAATATTAAACCCTTTATTGAATGAACATACTTTATGATTGATCACGTCTTAATGCCTTTTCCGGTTATTGAGATGAACACTTACTGATGATTATCATATTTTTTCCTAGCAAGTGCCCGGCACGGTAAGGTTAGCAGGTCGCTTTTCTTGTCGTTATATATCAGACCGTGCACATTTTCGATTTTTTGTGTATGTATGACTGTTTTCCTATCGAAAGTAGAATTTTGTCTGTATGCACTATCAAATGTTGAAGATGTAACAAACACCAGTTGACTTTGACGTTTTTCCTTATATCATCTCAATATTTTGACTATTCTACATTTTTTGCTACTACATTATGATACTGTGTGTACATTTTTTGCACTTGAAAACTGTCTATGTTTTTAACCTAATACGTTTTCTGTCATGATATTTTGCCTATTCTAGATTTTTTTTGGCACTACATTATGATACTGTGTATACATTTTTTGCACTTGAAAATTGTCTATGTTTTTGAGCTAATATGTTTTCTGTCATGCTATGCTGTATGCTTAATTATCTTACTAGAAACAAGTTTTTATTTAATGGGTATGTGATTAAATGCAAGATATTAATCCTTATTCATCATTTTTCTGAAAGCAATACCGTGTAAAAGAAATGAATTAAACAACCACAGTGGTTTACTATGAAATGGAAATTTTACCATCAGAATGAAGGAAAGAAAATGCAATATTTTGTCATGAAGAGTAAATGGATCAGAATTAACAAGCATTAACCAGAATATACTGTATACATAGCATGATAGCAGTCTTGACTAATTATTTTTCTTTCATAATACAAGGCGATTGATGTAGACTGTCAGACAGAACTACAGATGTTAATTTTAGTGATGAAATATGCTAGAAGTAAGAAACTCTGTACTATATGAGGTAATGAATGATAATGAATAGTTGTATGAAGTAAATGGTAATATGAATATGCATAATGAAGTGTCTATTTTTTGCAGATGATGGTAAATGTTGATGAATAGTTATATGAAGAATATGGTCATATGAATAATGAAGTTTTTCTTTACAGATGATGATAATATTTACTGTTAGTTAAGAAATGCTATGTAGTTATTTATTTGTTGCAGTTCCTTTTGACAGTATGTCTTATGTCTCATAGTATAATGACTGAATGTTTTGGAAAAGACAGCTAGAGTACATACATATTAAGTACACGTTTCATTACCTGTTAATTCGAAGTTCACTACTTTTCAGCATAACACGCCTTTCTTCTTTCAGCTCAATAATCCACTTTGTATTTTTTTCCAGGAGAAGCTTTTCATGATACTTACTAAACCTGTTACTTATTAAACCTGTTTTAGTACTTGCATTTTTTTACCCAGTTGTGTCTCTCATTTATGAATGTGATCACATATACTGTACTTGTTTCATAACCTTGCTACAGCTGACTCATGACAAATGACGTTAATAATCCTTATTTCCAGCAATAAGTCAAAAGCAAATATTTTCACGCCCCAGCAACTATCGATCCCAATGCAATGCATTGCTTAAAAAAAATTAAAAGTTCCAACTATTACCATTATACAACTAAATAATGCTACCAGTTTAAGATATATTTTTAGTCCTAAAGATAATGCAAATTTTCTGTGTATTGATTCTATTATGTCTATGTATTATTGGAATACCGACCTTGAGTAATAGTTCCAATGTCTTACATTTTAAATATGTCTTATGTCACTTACATGATATCATATATAAACACCAGTAGCTTGATGCTACACTCAATAGCTCCTGTTTTAAATGATGACATGTGAATAACACTGAATAATGTTTTGTAACACTATATGAATACTTTGTAACTAGCCAATGAATGTCAGTAACTCAATAGCTCCTGTTTTAAATGATGACTTGTGAATAACACAATAATGTTTTGTAACTAGCCAATGAATGTCAGTAACTCAATAGCTCCTGTTTTAAATGATGACTTGTGAATAACACTGAATAGTGTTTTGTAACACTATATGAATACTTTGTAACTAGCCAATAAATGTCAATAATTCAATAGCTCCTGTTTTAAATGATGACTTGTGAATAACACTGAATAATGTTTTGTAACACTATATGAATACTTTGTAACTGGCCAATGAATGCCACTGATTCAGTCAGATGAGTTATGAATAGTGTTTCGTAATACTCAATATTGTTCATATCGGTTGATACACTAGTGTAATTCTATGATGACTAGCATAAGACTTAATGTGTCCTTCACCTTCTGACCTAATTACTGCAATATCCGTTTATCCTGTCGATCCTCATGGTCATGGAGCACTATATTGGTTTTTGCACTAATTCTACGTTGCTGTAAGAGTATGGATTCTACAAGAATATGGTGTTGACATATCAAGCTGTCCACAACCTTGAACAATGGAGATGTTATTATGGTCCCCCTGTTTGGTGTACCTAATGTACTACCAAAATGACAACATTGAATATTAATACAACATTTCAGTGTCTTGGCTACACTGATAAATACTTCAGGAAGAGAACTTCGTTTCGGGCAAACTTGAACATCTAAAATTAGCAATTCACTTGAAAATGCAACGAATACAAATAGTTGCCTCTAAACTATCAATCATTGCTTTTGGAGTTCTGGCTTTATCAATTATCGACACAAACACAATGAAAGTGAATAGACATGGATTACGGAAGCACGCTTTTCATAGCACATACTTCTTTTCTCGGTTATTCAAAGTGTATAAACAAATAAGAATCACAGTACTGAGGATAGAAGCGTCATTTTTTCGTGTCGTATTACTGTATCGAATGCGCATTTAAGACTAGAAGAATGTTTGAAGTTGCGTTCCTTATGATGTGTTGTTCACTAAAACAGTGTAACATTTACTGTATAAAACAAATATCGCGTGCACACGGCAGAAATAACGAACAAGAAGCAGTTATAAACCCTCGTCTGCTAACGTTTTGGGTGATTCAAGATGGCGACAGGTCCCTCCCTCTGGCTTCTAAACAACGTACAGCGTAAGTCTGTAGCGTCATCTCCCCTTATTCTACCTCCATGGCGCTTACTCCCTGTCTGACTTCCTTCTGTACCACAGCTTCCCTTGCATGTCCTTCGACTCTTGCAACCGCACTCTGACTTCTGAATAATTTGTAGATATCCTTCCACCACGGTATTTAAATCATGACAACTTCACAATTTCAAAGAATAAATAATGCGAGTGAGTTTTAGATCAGACATGAAGCTTATTTTCGAACAGACAGTTCATTTAGCTCAAGGCTCAAAGAAGTTAGCACCGACCGCGAATCACTTGGCCAACGTAAAGTACTGAGCGACTGGAAAAAAGTCCCGGTGACGCCTGTATATAAGAAGGTTAGAAGGACGGATCCTCAAAATTACAGACCAATATCCTTAACATCGGTTTGTTGCAGGGTTCTCGAACATATTCTCAGTTCGAATATAATGAATTTCCTTGAGACAGAGAAGTTGCTGTCCATGCATCAGCACGGCTTTAGAAAGCATCGCCCCTGCGAAACGCAACTCGCCCTTTTTACTCAATGATATCTCGCGAACCATGGATGAACGGTATCAGACTTCCGGAAAGCGTTTGGCTCGGTGCCCCACTGCAGACTCCTAAAGTACACGCAATGGGATTGGTTCCTAAGTATGTGAGTGGCTCGAAGACTTCTTAAGTAATAGAACCCAGTACGTTGTCCTCAATGGTGAGTTCATCGGAGGTGGGGCTATCATCTGGAGTGCCCCAGGGAAGTGTGGTAGTCCGCTGTTGTTTTCTGTCTACATAAATGATCTTTTGTATAGGGTGGATAGCAATGTGCGGCTGTTTGCTAATGATCTGTAGCGTACGGGAAGGTGTCGTCGTTGAGTGGCTGTAGGAGGATACAAGATGACTTGGACAGGATTTGTGATTGGTGTAAAGAATGGCAGCTAACTCTAAATATAGATAAATGTAAATTAATGCAGATGAATAGGAAAAAGAATCCCGTAATGTTTGAATACTCCATTAGTAGTGTAGCGCTTGACACAGTCACGTCGATTAAATATTTGGTCGTAACATTGCAGAGCGATATAAAGTGGGACAAGCATGTAATGGCAGTTGTGGGGTAAGGCGGATAGTCGTCTTCGGTACATTGGTAGAATTTTGGGAAGATGTGGTTCATCTGTAAAGGAGACCGCTTATAAAACACTAATACGACCTATTTACTGCTCAAGCGTTTGGGATTCCTATCAGGTGGGATTGGGGGAGGACATAGAAGCAATTCAGAGGCGGGCTGCTAGATTTGTTACTCGTAGGTTTGATTATCACGCGAGTGTTACGGAAATGCTCGGATGGAAGTCTCTGGAAGAAAGGAGGCTTTCTTTTCGTGAATCGGTACTGAGGAAATTTAGAGAACGAGCATTTGAGGCTGACTGCAGTACAATTTTACTGCTGCCAACTTATATTTCACGGAAAGACCACAAAGATAAGATAAGAGAGATTAGGGCTCGTACAGAGTCATATAGGCAGTCATTTTTGCCTCGTTCTGTTTGGTAGTGGAACAGAGAGAGAAGATGCTAGTTTTGGTACGAGGTACCCTCCGCCACGCACCGTATGGCGGATTGCGGAGTATGTATGTAGACGTAGATGTAGACCGAGATGACCCGATGGTGAAGACATTGGACTGCTATCTGGCAGAACGGCAGTTCAGATCCCCGTGAGGACACTCAAAGTCCGATTTTTCTTGGCCATCTTAAACCGCAAGTCAGATGCCGGAGTGGTTTCTACGAAAAAGACACATGTGATCTCCTTTATCAGTCGGGTCTTAGAATCCGTTTCTAAAGACTTCATAGCAACCGGGACGTTAAACCCTAACCTTCGTTCCTTCATGTACAATGGCGGAACGAACCCGCTAATTGACGGTTGAGTATAGCAGATCTTGTTGTATAGTGATCACGTCGGGGGAGACGAAAAAGATCGCGCTC
The DNA here is from genome assembly GCF_023897955.1 of Schistocerca gregaria. Classification (NCBI taxonomy): domain Eukaryota; kingdom Metazoa; phylum Arthropoda; class Insecta; order Orthoptera; family Acrididae; genus Schistocerca; species Schistocerca gregaria. Next base: position 726,935,882 of record NC_064921.1, on the reverse strand, counting down.
TTCAGCTTCGACAGAACGTCACGGTTTGTGTGAGAACACAAGGCTGACGGCCGCAAGAAGCAGCGACTCGGCAAGCTGGGCTGCTGCGTGCAGGCTCGCGTGGCGCGCACGCAAGAACCGCCCGGACGAGGCGCACTCCCTGTGCTGGGCGCAGAACAAAACGAGCGGCAGGTGCTGCGCGAAAAGCGACGAGCTCAGTCCTGTACCTCCAGCAACAAAAGAAATCGCGAGAAACACGGCTATGCTGGTGGTGAACTCCAACAAAGCGTTCAAGATCGTCGGGATGCAGCATCGAGCCGTAATTCAGGCGTTGTTGTTGTTGTTGTTGTTGTGGTCTTCAGTCCAGAGACTGGTTTGACGTAGCTGTCCATGCTATTCCATCCTGTGCAAGCTTCTTCATCTACCAGTGTCTACTACAACCTAAATCCTTCTGAATCTGTTTAGTGTATTCATCTCTTGGTCTCCCTCTACGATTTTTACCCTCCACGCTGCCCTCCAGTACTAAATTGGTGATCCCTGTATGCCTCAGAACATGTCCTACCAACTGATCCCTTCTTCTGGTCAAGTTGTGCCACAAACTTCTCTTCTCCCCAATCCTATTCAATACCTCCTCATTAGTTACGTGATCTAACCATCTAATCTTCAGCATTCTTCTGTGGCACCACATTTCAAAAGCTTCTATTCCCTTCTTATCTAAACTATTTATCGTCCATATTTCACTTTCATACATGTGTACACTCCATACAAATACTTTTAGAAACGACTTCTTGACACTTAAAACTATACTCGATGATAGCAAATTTCTCTTCTTCAGAAACGCTTTCCTTGCCATTGCCAGTCTACATTTAATATCCTCTCTACTTCCACCATCATCAGTTATTTTGCTCCCCTAATAGCAAAACTCCTTTACTACTTTGTCTCATTTCCTAATCTAATAACCGCAGCAACACCCGATTTACTTCGACTACATTCAATTATACTCGTTTTGCTTTTGTTGATGTTCATCTGATATCCTCCTTTCAAGACACTGTCCATTCCGTTCAGCTGTTCTTCCAGGTCCTTTGGTGTCTCTGACACAATTACAATGTCATCGGCGAACCTAAAAGTTTTTTATTTCTTCTCCATGGATTTTAATACGTACTCCGAATTTTTCTTTTGTTTCCTTTACTGCTTGCTCAATATACAGATTGAATAACATCGGGGACAAGCTAAAACCCTGTCTCACCCCCTTCCCAATGACTGCTTCCCTTTCATGCCCCTCGACTCTTATAACTGCCATCTGGTTTCTGTACAAATTGTAAATAGCCTTTTGCTCCCTGTATTTTACCCCTACTACTTTCAGAATTTCAAAGAGAGTATTCCAGTCAACATTGTCAAAAGCTTTCTCTAAGTCTACAAATGCTAGATACGTATGTTTGTCTTTCCTTAATCTATTTTCTAAGATGAGTCGTAGGGTCAGTACTGCCTCACGTGTACCAACATTTCTACGGAATCCAAACTGATCATCCCCGAGGTCAGCTTCTAAAACATGAGCATTATTCGCCATGTGGACGACGATTCACACTTCTTTGTAGCGCATTTTTTTTATTTTCGACATCCCGAAGTACTGAAGCTCCATATTTCGAACAGCATCGCTTAGAAGCGATTGTTAGATGTTGGTTTATGTCTTGTGCATAAAAAATGTGGTGGCACTTTTCTGCTGGAGCAGTAATATTCATCTAGCAACTGACAGCTGAATCCAAAACCATCAACTATCGTTAAAAGCTTCCTAAGAGTGCAGTTTTCCCGCTCAGTGGGCGGCCACTGTGGCCGAGCGGTTCTAGGCTCTTCAGTCTGGAACCGCGCGACCGCTGCGGTCGCAGGTTCGAATCCTGACTCGGGCATCGATGTGTGTGATGTCCTTAGATTAGTTAGGTTTAAGCAGTTCTAAGTTCTAGGGGACTGATGACCTCAGATGTTAAGTCCCATAGTGCTCAGAGCCGTTTGAACCCGCTCAGTAATAAAGGGAAATACTTACAGAGGCAGTAATATTTCAAAGTGTGCTTCACTTTAACTGACGTCGGTGAATATGGCCGTGAGCTCAGTAAAGTTTGCATCCTGCCCCAGGGGCAGAGGGGTGAGTAGCGCGGCCGCTGAGGGGCCAGAGGATGTGGAGGGAGAATGTGTGATTGTCTGCCTTCCAGTACTGAGAGCTCGTGGGGGTCTGTGCCTTCTACCGATCAGCAGGAATGCTATAAGCTTCAACGGAAGTTACATGGATTGATAAACGCAGATTGTGGAGGTGGTCATCTGCAAATGCGCTACATATTTGTAGCAAGGATTATAAACTCAAATTAAGATTATAATAAAATGCAAGAGTAGAAGAAAAATGGCATTCAGAACATCTAGTAAACATTTGCGTCTCATATTGTATCATGTGCACTACTAGCCATTAAAATTCCTATACCTAGAAGAAATGCAGATGATAAACGGGTATTCATTGGGCAAATATATTATACTAGAACTGACATGTGATTACATTTTCACGCAATTTGGATGCATAGATCCTGAGAAATCAGTACCCAGAACAACCACCTCTGGCCGTAATAACGGCCCTGATACGCCTGGGCATCGAGTCAAACAGGGCTTTGATGGCGTGTACAGGTACAGCTGCCCATGCAGCTTCAACACGATGCCACAGTTTACCAAGAGTAGTGACTGGCGTATTGTGACGGGCCAGTTGGTCGACCACTATTGACCAGATGTTTTCAATTGGTGAGAGATCTGGAGATTGTGCTGGCCAGGGCAGCAGTCAGACATTTTCTGTATCCAGAAAGGCCCGTACAGGACGAATACACGCTTCCAATGTGCGTTCATCGCGATGTCGTCAAACACGGATGGGACCATCATGATGCTATAAACAGAATCTGGATTCATCCGAAAGAATGACGTTTTGCTATACGTGCACCACAGTTCGTCGTTGAGTACACCATCGCAGGTCCTCCTGTCTGTGATGCAGTGTCAAGGGTAACCGCAGCCATGGTCTCCGAACTGATAGTGCATGCTGCTGCAAACGTCGTCGAACTGTTCGTGCAGATGGTTGTTGTCTTGCAAACGTCCCCATCTATCGACTCAGGGATCGAGACGTGGCTGCACGATTCGTTACAGCCATGCGGATAAAATGCCTGTCATCTCGACTGCTAGTGATACGAGGCCGTTAGGATCCAGCTCGGCGTTCCTCAACCCACCTAACCCATGTTCTGCTAACAGTCATCGGATCTCGACCAACGCGAGCAGCAATGTCGCGATACGATAAACCGCAATCGCGATAGGCTACAATCCGACCTTTATCAAAATCGGAAACGTGATGGTAAGCATTTCTCCTCCTTATGCGAGGCATCACAACAACGTTTCACCAGCCAACGCCGGTTAACTGCTGTTTGTGTATGTGAAATCGGTTGGAAACTTTCGCCATGTCAGCACGTTGAAAGTGTCGTCACCGGCGCCAACCTTGTGTGAATGCTCTGAAAAGCTAATCATTTGCACACCAAGATGATGACGTGCTACAGACTCGAAATTTAACCGACAGGTGTAGCAATTTTAATGGCCAGTCGTGTAATTAAATACACGGTCCAGCCACATTAATATGACCACCGAATATGTTCGACGTCAACGTGCAATAACCACTCAAAGACGGTAGCACCAGCAGTACCATAAAGCATACACTGTAAGGCTTGTCGGGGGAGACGCGGATAAGAGTGCCGTCTTTGTGGTAATGAAGAGCGATTTATCTGAGGTGCAAAAGGACGCGATTATTAGCCAAGGGTGGAGCCATTTCCGAAACGGCTAAGTTCCTAAAGTCTTCGCGTCCACCCTACTTAAAATACATCTGGCATGGCAGAATGGCGCTGTACAAAACCGGCGCCGATACAATTGTGATGTACCACGGGCCAGAGATGACAGGCGTGAACGGTGGTTGTGAAGATGTGTACTGACGAAAAGACGTTTAACTGTCGAGTAACTAACAGCCCAGATGAAACAAGGGCTACCAACAGTGTCTCTTCAACAAAGCATTTAGCAAACGTTGCTGCATATTAGCCTCCGCAGTTGGCGCCTGTTCATGCACCCACGCTGATTGCTGTTCACCGGCGACGAAGGCTGGAATTTGCACGCCAGTACCGCAACCATACGTCTATTGAGTGGTGACAGGCTGCGTTTTCAGATGAATCACTTCTTGTACTACAGCGGACAGATGGCTACAGCGTTGTACGGGCCTGCAACAATCGTCAGAAGGGTCGAGGCCGGAGGAGGAAGCGTTGTTTTCGTGGTATTCCCTGAGTGATTTTGTCGTTTTGGAAGGCACAATGCATCAACACAAGTATGCATCTATCCTTGGGGATCGTGCCAACCACCACATGCAGTGTGTTCTTCCTCGGTACTATGGCATCTACCAACAGGACAATGCAACCAGTCACAGCTCACAGTGTGCGTGCGTGGTTCCAAGAATACCAGGATAAGTTTACCGTACTGCTCTGGCCACCGAACTCCCCGAATTTAAACCCAATCGAGAACCTGAGGGGCAGGTGACTGCAAAATGGCCCCCCATCCTTGTCGGTATCTTCCAGAACTTCACTGACTCTCTTCCTGAGCGTCTCGCACTGCAGGCTTTTGACAGATGGTCACATTAATTTGGCTGGGCAGTGGGTAACTACAGTTTTTCTCTGGCTTTTTAGGCTGACCTTGCCGCAATGGTAACACCGGTTCCCGTCAGATCACCGATGTTAAGCGCTGTCGGGCTGGGCTAGCACCTGCCGAGCGCTGTTGGCAAGCGGGGTGCACTCAGCCCTTGTGAGGCAAACTGAGGAGCTACTTGATTGAGAACTACGGCTTCGGTCTCGTAAACTGACAACCGGCCGGGAGAGCAGTGTGCTGACCTCACGCCCCTCCATGTTGGCATCCAGTGACGCCTGTGGGCAGAGGATGACACGGCGGCCGGTCGGTACCGTTGGGCCTTCCAAGGCCTGTTCGGACGGAGTTTAGTTTAGTTTCTAGGCTGATATATTTACTACAGACTTCGACTGTGAAAAAATCTTCCTAAACTTCAGCCTAAGTCTTGGTGGATTATGTCCATGTAGTGAGTGTAACGTATTTTCAACTTCCTTCCTTTCTGCGTTTGCGGTTACTTCCCGGCATGTCGGACGAGCAGTGCCTGCTGTGCAGCATGATTTACCAATATGAGTTGGTGTTTCAGATACACAGTAATCAGACTTGATGTACTCCTTCCGTATGGGTAGGTTGTATAAACCCATACGGAAGAAGTACACCGACCGAACAGGCCTTGGAAAGCCCAACGGTACCGACCGGCCACCGTGTTATCCTCAACCCATAGGCGTCACTGGCTGCGGATATGGAAGGGTTCAAATGGCTCTGAGCACTATGCGACTTAACACATGAGGTCATCAGTTCCCTAGAAGTTAGAACTATTTAAGCATAACTAACCTAAGGACATTACACACATCCATGCCCGAGGCAGGATTCGAACATGCGACCGTAGCAGCAACGCGGCTCCGGACTGAAGCGCCTAGAACCGCTCGGTCACAGCAGCCGGCGGGGATATGAAGGGACATGTGGTCAGCACATCTCTCTCCTGGCCGTATGCCAGTTTGCGAAACCGGAGCCGCTACTTCTCAAGTTCCACACTGAACAGGCATATTCACCAGCCGAGAAAGAAGAGTGCAACAGCAGAAGTACAGATCACCTGGGGTTGGGCATCTCAATTACAACCGACAGGTTTCCGGATGACGTTGTTTAGGGCTGACACCTTGTGTGTAGTATTAAGGCAGTATATAAGAGATGTATAGTATGCTTTCAGTTGATTTAAAATCTCGAATGATCGAAAATTCAATCGCAATAAGTAAACATTTTGACAATCAGATACATTTATTATCGTGTTTACTCTATACTAAATGAGTAAGTTGGAAGCAACAGAAAAAAAAGTGGAAGTGAATAGTGTACGATGGGCAATAAGGGATTACTTGTGAACGTTAAAAACTGGTAACCAAGAGGAGTGTGAAGACAACCTAAACTGCAGACGTAAGGATGTGTTTGTGGATCACTCCCAGTCACCTCCGTCGCTGGAAGCGGATAGTCTAAAATAGCCTCTCATCACATCGCGGCGTGGGGGCGACGGCCGAGGCCTGTGGCGTGTCTTCAAGTCTGTCTCAATTAGCGGTGTGATGGAGCGCGCGGACCGTTACAAACCGCGGGAAGCCTCTCTGCGCATGCGCGGCAATCCTCCGGGGTCACCCCGCAGGGAACTCCGGGAGACGCAGAGGGAACATTCCGTCTCCAGTAGTGCGCGGAGACAACTGCGTGCTCCTACGTGTTTTCTGCATTGTAAAGTGGATGTGCAGTCAAAATGCCTGCTAGCCATGTGAAAGACTTTCCTTTAGTCGGAGAACTGGAACAGGATGTTCAACCTCATTATGACAACTAAGGCGTTAGCTGAAGGACAGATTGATGTCTGGGGAAAGCTGATATTAATGGTTAGGAATACGGTTTGTTAAGCAAATGTCCCTCTCTACCGAGGTCCAATGACACCGGTCGTTATTCGCACACGCAAGAGTCTTTGAGTTGGTCTTTTCAGGATGTTTGTGGCGTCGTCGTGGTAAGATGTCTTTTGTCCATGGTAGCTTTCAGGAAAGAGTACTGACTTTTTAAATTCTGAAACCTACGATGTTCTGGAGATATACCAATTCATTATGTGATTCTGTGGTGAAGAAACACTGATTTCTGCATCATTTGTACTCCATCTATGGGAACATTACGTATCACGTGAAACACGAAAAGAATGGATATCTGTTACTTTGAGATGTACTATATAGTTAGAGGGAAAGATGAGCTCCTAGTATATCCTACCTATATGAAGCCTCTCAGCGGTTTTTGTAGGCTCCTGTGGTTTAGGGTAGCGTCTTTGATTACAAATCAAAACGTCATCGGTTCCGGGTTCGAAATTTGATTAAAAATCATCATTGGTAGGCTAAGATTTTCGGAATTAGAAGTCACCCTCATTCTGCCAACGACCTGGTCAAAGAGGGCGGAGGAGCGGACAGATGTTCTACATCTACATCTACATGACTACTCTGCAATTCACATTTAAGTGCTTGGCAGAGGGTTCATCCAACCACAATCATACTATCTCTCTACCATTCCACTCCCGAACAGCGCGCGGGGAAAACGAACACCTAACCCTTCTGTTCGAGCTCTGATTTCTCGTATTTTATTTTGATGATCATTCCTACCTATGTAGGTTGGGCTCAACAAAATATTTTCGCTTTTGGAAGAGAAAGTTGGTGACTGAAATTTCGTAAATAGATCTCGCCACGACGAATAACGTCTTTGCTTTAATGACTTCCATCCCAACTCGCGTATCATATCTGCCACACTCTCTCCCCTATTAGGTGATAAAATAAAACGAGCTCCCCTTTTAGCACCCTTTCGATGTCCTCCGTCAGTCCCACCTGGTAAGGATCCCACACCACGCAGCAATATTCTAACAGAGAACGAACGAGTGTAGTGTAAGCTGTCTCTTTAGTGAACTTGTTGCATCATCTAAGTGTACTGCCAATGAAACGCAACCTTTGGCTCGCTTTCCCCACAATATTATCTATGTGGTCTTTCCAAATGAAGTTGTTCGTAATTTTAACACTCAGGTACTTAGTTGAATTGACAGCCTTGAGAATTGTACTATTTATCGAGTAATCGAATTCAAACAGATTTCTTTTGGAACTCATGTGGATCACCTCACACTTTTCGTCAACTGCCACCTGCCACACCATACAGCTATCTTTTCTAAGTCGCTTTGCAACTGATACTGGTCTTCGGATCACCTTACTAGACGGTAAATTACAGCATAATCTGCGAACAACCTAAGAGAACTGCTCAGATTGTCACCCAGGTCATTTATATAGACCAGGAACAACAGAGGTCCCAGGACGCTTCCCTGGGGAACACCTGATATCACTTCAGTTTTACTCGATGATTTGTCATCTATTACTACGAACTGCGACCTTCATGACAGGAAATCACGAATCCAGTCGCACAACTGAGACGATACCCCTGTAAGTAGGCTGTTTAGGTTTTCTTATTGGTAACGCCAGGTAGCGCTCTGTATGAAAAATCACTGGCTGTGCTGTGTGCAGTCTGCGGCTAGTTTGCATTGTTGTCTGCCATTGTAGTGTTGGGCAGCTGGGTGTTAACAGCGCGTAGCGTTGCGCAGTTGGAGGCGAGCCGCCAGCAGTGGTGGATGTGGGGAAGTGAGATGGCGGATTTTTGAAAATGGATAATCTGGAGGTGTGTCCATCAGAAACAGTACATTTGTAAGAATGGATGTCATGAAATGCTATATATATATATATTATGACAAGGTAAATACATTGTTCATTCTCTATTAAAATATATCATTTGCTAACTATGCCTATCAGTAGTTAGTGCCTCCCGTAGTTTGAATATTTTATGTAGATGGCGGTAGTGTCGCTCGCTGTATTGCAGTAGTTCGAGTAACAAAGATTTTTGTGAGATAAGTGATTTGTGAAAGATATAGGTTAATGTTAGTCAGGGCCATTCTTTTTTAGGGATTTTTGGAAGTCAGATTGCGTGGCGCCAAAAATATTGTGTGTCAGTTTAAGCACAGTCTTGTACAATTTTTCTAAGGGGACCATTCATATGTCGACCCTTAGCCGAGGATACCTCACTGGAATCTTCTGATTTTTTTCTTGTAGTTTGTGTAATTAGTGTAGCTTTAATCTATTACTAGTGCGTAATTGCAGAGAGAATCTCCTTTGTAATTGCAGTCTTTCATTGTTGTACAGTAAAACAGTTGTAGCATGTATGTAGATTTGCACCAAGTATTTCGCAGCTGAGTTTGCAACTAACTAGATATTATTTTCAGTGCTATGTTAACGTGTTCTCTTATTTTTGCTCTTCCAATTGTGTTTTTCTGTGTTTTCGTGTGAAATATTGTGACAATAATGGCGTGTGAAAAACGTAATACTAGGCTCCAAAGTAAACAGAGAAATGACAGTGAAGACGAAAGCAGTGTTTTAGTGCCACCATGTAATGAATTAACTAATGTTCAAAGTAGTAATTTGGTAATTGTGCATAGGGAAATGGAGCGGGCTGCAAATAATGGTGTAGGCAGTGAAACAATTAGTAAACAGGGAAGCATTATAGATCGATCGGTCGGCAACAGCTCGCCTCAGGAATCCGAAATGACAGGACACAATCCTGCAAATACTGCAAATACTGTACATTCAGGTTTTGCGTCCTCACGGTTTTCTCAAATAAGTCAAGACACATTTTCTGCTTGTCAAAATGTGAATGTTGCCGGTGCAAATGAACTGCCGAAAAGCATAGATGAACAGATTCCAGACACTAATACATTATTATTGCAATTAATGCAACAAATGAAACAAAATCAGAGACAAACACAGCAACAGTTAGACACAACGGAACAAAATCAGAGACAAACACAGCAAAAGCTTCAAAAGTTAGACACAATGGAACAACACCAGAAACAAACACAGCAACAGTTAGACACAATGGAACAAAATCTTTGGAAGTTAGACACCACACTTGAACAAACACGTGAAGATTTAACTACTGAGTTACATAACATTGAATCGAAATGTCAAAAAGTCTGTAATGAAGTAAAAACACAAATTTGTGAGCATTTTCAACCTATTTTTTCGCGGCATGAAAAAGCATTACAGAATCATGAAGCAGCCATAAAAGAATTGCAAACTATTGTTTGTGAAAATCACGACACCTTGCAAGCTAAAATGGACTCAGTTGCATCCACCGATTCGGTTACACAACTTGCAAGAACTCAGGAAAACTTAAAGGAAGCAGTAGATTCGATTTCAACACAAATGGACACTCTGAAACTTGGTTCAGAAAAACACACTGAGGAAATGTGTTCACTATCGGAGAAAGTAGCCGAACTTTCGGATCAGTTCACTTATCTACAAAGGTAGATGATGATCTGAATGACACAAGACCCGTAGCCTTCACTGACACAGAAGAGTATCAACAAATTAGAAAATTCAAGCAAAATCAAAATCAAATCAATACACAGTACAAAAGAGAAATCCGGGAAGTACAAGATCAGTTGACACAGGTAATACAAAAATTACACATTTCAGAGGACACTCGCGCCCCAACACGGGAAGAGGGACTTAGAAATACGGAAAAGCCACAAAATAATAACACAGGGCATTCCGGAAATTATGAAAGAATTGGCAAGGTGCACCGAATTTTGATATGGAACCGCCGACACGACGTAACGATGACCGAAATGCGACTCGCCGACACGATGATTTTGACTATAAGCTGTTCATTACTACACGTGAATTCAAAACATTTAAGAATTCTGGCAACGACATTCATCCACAAGCATGGCTTCATCAATTCTCTCATTGTTTTCCTCCCAACTGGTCATTGGAACACAGGTTAGAATTTATGTGTGGATACTTGGAGATTGAACCAGCTGTAAGAATGCGATCGGTCATTCACGATTGTCACAGTGAAGGAGAATTTTATCATGCCTTCCTCTCAGCGTATTGGTCTCAAGCTACACAAGACCGAGTAAAACATAGCACCACAATTATGAAATATTTCGAACAATCTGAATTTTAGAGTCTTGTGAAATATTTTGAAGACATGTTGCACAAGAATCAGTATCTGTCAAACCCATACAGCCCCTCAGAACTCATCCGCATTTGCTTAATCAAACTACCTGAACATTTACGACATATTATTTTGGCAGGACGTTGCAAAGACGACATTGAAGCTTTTCAGGGACTCTTACAAGAATTAGAAATTGACACTGACAATCGCGGAACGCGGAAACAGGAGCACAACAATGACAGGTCACATCCGTCGCAATTCCGCGATGAAAGAAACAATATCTGGACACGACAAGGCTATTCTCACAATACAAATCGTGACCAAAACAGACACCACCCGTATGACAACCGTTGGCACAGTAGTAAGAGTTACAGAGAAACATCGCATTTCCGTAGTAATGAATATAACAGAGACAATCATAGAAACAGACAATATGGCAACCAGAACTATTATTATCATGGGAGACAGAATAACGTCAGACGCAATGGTCCTCAGCGCAGTTACGACTCAGGGAGAAGTTCTCCACCACGTGACCGACAAGAAATTAATTACAGAAATTACCGACATGACGACAGACTATATAATCGTAACGACAGACCTGAATTGCATCAGAACTGGCGGGATTCAAACAGGCCAGGGCCCTCTCGACATGGTGAATTTGTAGAAGTTAGGTCTCCTAATCCCAATAACGGCGAGCGCCAGCAAAGAGACAGACTGTCTGATTCGCACCGCAGGCAGCCGCGTGCGCCGGCTGGCTCAGCGAAAAATAACATAGACGCTAACCTTGAGAAAATTTTAGCTTTCCTTACCGAAGTATACAACATGATAATTGCTTTGAAGTTGAAACTCTGCTCACTAGAAAGAGTAAAGGTTTACACCACATTTCACATATAAAACCGTTTATTGAGAGGTAATCTGCTTTTTAACTTAGTCTTTGCTATACAATTTTTCACTTCACATTACTAGTACTCTTTGTCACACTTAGAAACTGTTAACATGCAACTATGTTTTAAAATTAACTATCCAGTCTAGAACCTAGGGAACATATTTAGACAGTAATTACGAATGCATTGTTATAGTGAACAGACGACACAGTGTTATTGTGTGTGTACATTCTTGCTTGTTAGTGGCACGATTACGTAACTACCATAAGGCTCACATACTTAGAACATGTACCGGTACTGCTAATAAGATTTTAATGCAACATTTTGGTTTACTTGGAAATACATTCTGGATTTAAAGTACTTTCTGAGAGATACCAGATGACACAGTGGTTAGTTTATGTGACAGCTACACGATTTTATCACGTCGCTACTAATGAGTGTCAATTTACAATGTTGCTTTTGCGGTGTTTCTGTTTTACGTCTGCACTGTTTTATGTATTATTCTGGAAAGTAAAACATGTTTTAGTATTAACTTTTGTGGTATAGCTACAATGAGACAGCCTTTTTCGTAGCACAACAATACATTACATTATAGTACTTTCTTGATGACGGTAAGGTAAGTAATAACTATGATATCCATATGCAAAGCATTTCACTTTCGTTTTTGATGAGGTAAGTACATTGACTTCAGCAGAACTTTGCTTACAGAGGACGATGACAACGACACTTCCACAGAATTATCTTACAGCAAGGCGAACATTTAGCGCTACAGGACACGTATTTGAGTGATTAATTTAGACTTAAGCCATTTATTTTTCAAGCTTTTTCAATTACAAAGAAAGTTTTCCGTGATACATTTCATTCCATTGCTGTAATCTGTAACACCTGAGGGTATAATTACATTAATCCTCAGGGGGGTACACGCTTACTTTGTGTACCATGTGTGTGTCATTCACAAGGAGCCCTAGCTAATATGGTATTTGCTTATATAACTTTACACATGGGTACCATATTTCTCTAACACAGTATTACACAGCTATGTGATCATTTAACTGAGAGAGACAAATATTTATTTTACTACATCAGTGACAGATCTTTACGTAATTACACAGTTGGATAACTTCAGACTTATGAAATTGTATTTTGTCAGTACTTTGTGAAATTTTCATATTTTTTTCAGAACTGTTGTGATACTATGAGAGCTTTGAATGGTGTATTTGATATGGGATCATGATTTTTAAAGTACGTTTGAGGTAGATGACACTTTTGACATGAGCAGAGAATTTTTTTTAGGTTTTGAAATTATTGGTGGAAGCTATGACGATTTTGAGATTTGGCTGAGGTTTTATGATCTTATGATGACGATGTGTATTACGCTGTTGCGGTATGTTTATGATCAATAAGCTGATGCTATATGAGTTATTTGATTATGCTACATATCTGTTATGATGAAATATTGAATAAGTGTCGACGAATAAGATAAGGAATAATGAGTAGTGGTTAGGGACTCTGGTTTGTGAAAAAGGTTGTTGGAAACCAAGAATCGTACTTTAAGAGTTATGAAATGTATGTAAATGCGTGAATGTATTACAATGCGGACGAAATTTTTTTAGACGCTGTTATATTTATAGGATTTTATTTTCTACACATTTGTAACGCAAATTCTCAACCTGTGAAAATATTTTTATATGAGACTGTCACTGTAGCGGAAACTGCTGTTGTAACTATATCAGTAAGAAAGTTAAGTGACCACCTGCACGTAATGCATTGTGGGCACCCAGCTGCGCGACAGGCGCCTGGAAAAAAACATTAGTGTGTGCCTTTCAGAGGCACAGGTGGAGAAAAAAAAAGAGGTCATTATCCTCGCTATTGACATTCCTTTGTAGAAAGCATCGCAAATACGATGTGATCATTTAACTGAGAAAGACAAATATTTATTTTACTACATCAGTGACAGATGTTTACTTAATTACTCAGTTGGATAACTTCAGACTTATGAAATTGTATTTTGTCTGTACTTTTTGAAATGTTCATATTTTTTTCGGAACTGTGGAGCTCTAAATTTATGATATTCACTAAAATGACTAATGAAACGATGAGGAACATTTCACGGCTATTGGCTTGCTAGTTGAGAGAAATTCCATGAGGCTTGCTTTATGTATTTATTTACTCATTTTGTTTAATATCTAGTTTCTAGCTGCACTGCAGCATTGGTTAAAATAAAATTTCATAGATGTACTAATATAGTTATTTTATGCCTACAGATCCAGTCAATAATAAATTTATGATCTACTTCCAAGAAAACGAGGGCACATAAATAGACATTTCCCTTCACAGGAATTGCACAAATAATTTTTTTATGATTTGGTAACTTATCTGCTAGCGTAAGTTCTCATGATGCATCACCCTAGTGTTAAGATTTGACATAGGTACATGGCCATTTTTACTGTAATATTTTTTCTGCTTGAGCTATGTCATGTTTAGATATAAGTTATTGCATTTACTGCTGCTGTTTGCCAGCCATAGTGCTACTAAATTTCACTTAGCATTACACTGTTAAGCCAGTTTTTTACTGATTTATTTTTCTTGTTTGCTGCTCATTGCCTTATATTAGTTGTAATATTGCTGCTTGCTTTGCCAATTTCAATTTTTGTCATACCTGTTTATGTTAATTATTTTGTGCTGCTGCATTGCCTCGTCCATTATTTTAGCATCTGACCTCGGTAGATTTAAATTAGCTTAAGAGGGGGTAGACTATATAAGAGAATGAGTTGCAATGAATTGGAAGAAATGCACTGAGAAGTTATAAGAAAAAAGTACAGAAAGCAAGTATAGATAGGACTTTTTGGAAATAATGAAGAACGAAGGGAGATCTCCGAGAAGTAAAGAAAGTTTTGTTTGCAAAATACTGCAGTAAAACAAAACCTGTCCTTTCCTTGTGTTATCCCACTATGTGTTTGTGTACCCTTGTGTATTTATGTTCTTCCTGTCTTTATATGTTTATCTGATAAGACTTATGTTGTAGAATTTTTCTAATACTCAGCTACTTGAACTAATGATGAGGAATACTGTTATCCTCAAATATAATTTACATCAATAATATGTTATTTACTTTATTAAGATGTTAGACATTATTAATTTTCAGAATGAGATTTTCACTCTGCAGCGGAGTGTGCGCTGATATGAAACTTCCTGGCAGATTAAAACTGTGTGCCCGACCGAGACTCGAACTCGGGACCTTTGCCTTTCGCGGGCAAGTGCTCTACCAACTGAGCTACCGAAGCACGACTCACGCCCGGTACTCACAGCTTTACTTCTGCCAGTATCCGTCTCCTACCTTCCAAACTTTACAGAAGCTCTTCTGCGAACCATGCAGAACTAGCACTCCTGAAAGAAGGGATACTGCGGAGACATGGCTTAGCCACAGCCTGGGGGATGTTTCCAGAATGAGATTTTCACTCTGCAGCGGAGTGTGCGCTGATATGAATATCATCCCCTAGGCTGTGGCTAAGCCATGTCTCCGCAGTATCCTTTCTTTCAGGAGTGCTAGTTCTGCATGGTTCGCAGAAGAGCTTCTGTAAAGTTTGGAACGTAGGAGACGGAAACTGGCAGAAGTAAAGCTGTGAGTACCAGGCGTGAGTCGTGCTTCGGTAGCTCAGTTGGTAGAGCACTTGCCCGCCAAAGGCAAAGGTCCCGAGTTCGAGTCTCGGTCGGGCACACAGTTTTAATCTGCCAGGAAGTTTCATTATTAATTTTGTTTTGTTTCAATGCTCATGTGTGGAGTTGATGTTTCAGAAGTTATTCTGATGTTTTATGTATTTACTTATGTCATAATTCCTGTAACACTGATGTA
This sequence comes from Schistocerca gregaria, assembly GCF_023897955.1. Classification (NCBI taxonomy): domain Eukaryota; kingdom Metazoa; phylum Arthropoda; class Insecta; order Orthoptera; family Acrididae; genus Schistocerca; species Schistocerca gregaria. Next base: position 726,920,480 of record NC_064921.1, on the reverse strand, counting down.
TATGTTAATTTCTATTGTTTTGTAAAGCCTGTATTACTACAAATGTTATCTGTATTGTTACGTTCTTTAATTATGTATTTTGTACCTTTGTTATTGTATTCTTCTTCTTCATCATCATCATCATTTAAGACTGATTATGCCTTTCAGCGTTCAGTCTGGAGCATAGCCCCCTTATAAAATTCCTCCGTGATCCCCTATTCAGTGCTAACATTGGTGCCTCTTCTGATGTTAAACCTATTACTTCAAAATCATTCTTAACCGAATCCAAGTACCTTCTCCTTGGCCTGCCCCGACTCCTTCTATCCTCTACTGCTGAACCCATGAGTCTCTTGGGTAACCTTGCTTCCCCATGCGTGTAACATGACCCCACCATCTAAGCCTGTTCGCCCTGACTGCTACATCTATAGAGTTCATTCCTAGTGTTTCTTTGATTTCCTCATTGTGGACACCCTCCTGCCATTGTTCCCATATACTAGTACCTGCAGTCATCCTAGCTACTTTCACATTCGTAACCTCAACCTTGTTGATAAGGTAACCTGAATCCACCCAGCTTTCGCTCCCATACAACAAAGTTGGTCGAAAGATTGAATGGTGCACAGATAACTTAGTCTTGGTACTGACTTCCTCCTTGCAGTAGAGAGTAGATTGTAGCTGAGCACTCACTGCATTAGCTTTGCTACACCTCGCTTCCAGTTCTTTCACTATGTTGCCATCCTGTGAGAATATGCATCCTAAGTACTCGAAACCGTCCTTTGGCACTCAATCCGTTTATATTTCTTTCCCACTTACATTACTTTTGTTTTGGAGATGCTAATCTTCATACCATAGTCCTTACATTTCTGATCTAGCTCTGAAATATTACTTTGCAAACTTTCAATCGAATCTGCCATCACAATTATGTCATCCGCATATGCAAGGCTGCTTATTTTGTGTTCATATATGTTAATCTCACCCAGCCAGTCTATTGTTTTCAACATATGATCCATAAATAATATGAACAACAGTAGATACAGGTTGCAGCCTTGTCTTACCTCTGAAACTACTATGAACCATGAACTCAATTTATCGTCAACTCGAATTGCTGCCTGACTATCCATGTAAAGACCTTTAATTGCTTGCAAAAGTTTGCCTCCTATTCCATAATCTCGTAGAACAGACAATAACTTCCTCCTAGGAACCCGGTCATATGCCTTTTCTAGATCTATTAAGCATAGATACAATTCCCTGTTCCACTCATAACACTTCTCCATTATTTGCATTAAGCTAAAGATCTGGTCCTGACAACCTCTAAGACGCCTAAACACACTGTTTTTCATCCAATTGGTCCTCAACTAATATTCACACTTTTCTTTCAACAATACCTGAGAAGATTTTACCCACAACACTGATGAAAGAGATACCTCTGTAGTTGCTACAATCTTTCCTGTTTCCATGTTTAAAGATTGGTGTGATTACTGCTTTTGTCCAGTCTGATGGAACGTGTCCTGACTCCCAGGCCATTTCAATTATCCTGTATAGCCATTTAAGACCTGCCATTCCACTGTATTTGATGAGTTCTGACTTAATTTCATCCACCCCAGCTGCTTTATTGCACTGCAATCTATTGACCATTTTCTCCACTTCCTCAAATGTGATCCTATTTCCATCATCATTCCTATCCCATTTTATCTCGAAATCTGAAACATTACTGATCATATTTTCACCTATATTTAGCAACTCTTCAAAATATTCCCTCCATCTGCCCAAGGTATCCACAGGATTCACCAGCAGTTTTCCTGATCTGTCCAAAATACTTGTCATTTCCTTCTTACCTCCCTTTCGAAGACTGCTAATTACACTCCAGAATGGTTTTCCAGCAGCTTGACCCATAGTCTCCAACCTGTTTCCAAAGTCTTCCCAAGATTTCTTCTTGGATGCTGCAATTATCTGTTTGGCTTTGTTTCTTTCTTCAACATAACATTGTATTCTTACGTTATAAAATTGTAATTGACACCAGTTCATCAAATTAAGTAACTTGTAAGTTACATTTCACTGCACACGTTTCTGTTGGTCGTAGTATATGGACAATATGTGAGGAGTAGGGACTGATTGTATTTACACATGTGTTACTAATTCAGCAAGGGACTGGTTAACAGCATTGCTGGTTCTAAGGACAATTAGAAAAAAACTTTGTGAGTGCTCAAGTGGTGGTTCAAGGACTTGCGATATTGTCTGCAAGACTCTTCGATGGTGATTGTGCACCTGCACAGTCGCAAACTGATGGCTGATAGCCATCTCTACAAGAACTACAGTGGGTCTGCATCTTTGATGGCCCACTAATACCATTATTTCTACAAGGACTGCACTGGGTCTGCATCTCTGGTAGCCCACCAATACCGTAATCTCTAACAAGACTACAGTGGTATGCTCTGTGATGACCTACCTACCAATATTCTTGAAAACTTCGACTGACTCTGCTGTGGGTTTGCTCTGTTGTAGCCCATTACCTGTCAGCATGTCAAGAGTCAGCACTGTCCTTCCGTTGGAAGGACAACACTACTTCTTCAAGACTGCATGGAAATCCACTACTTCTGTGTGCATTTTCTTTTACTGCTCAGACTTTGAGAAAAAAAAAACACTGCAATTATACTGTGATGAATAATCAGGACTGTCTTGATGGACTGTGAGAAAATTTTAGCTTTTGACCAACATTGTATTAATAAGTTCGTGCATTTGATATCTTTCTTACTGTAATAATAAACAATTTTTTCAAATCAGTATTGGCCAGTGCCCAAAACAATTTGTAAAATTTTTTGTGGGGAGCATGGGGGCTATGTATGTAGGCTGTGTAGGTTTTCTTATTGGTAACGCCACGTAGCGCTCTGTATGAAAATCACTGGCTGTGCTGTGTGCAGTCTGCGGCTAGTTTGCATTGTTGTCTGCCATTGTAGTATTGGGCAGCTGGATGTTAACAGCGCGTAGCGTTGCGCAGTTGGAGGCGAGCCGCCAGCAGTGGTGGATGTGAGGAAGTGAGATGGCGGATTTTTGAGAATGGATAATCTGGAGGTGTGTCCATCAGAAACAGTACATTTATAAGAATGGATGTCATGAACTGCTATATATATTATGACTATTAAGGTAAATACATTGTTTGTTCTCTATTAAAATCTATCATTTGCTAACTATGCCTATCAGTAGTTAGTGCCTTCCGTAGTTTGAATCTTTTAAGTAGCTGGCGGTAGTGGCTGTCTCTGTATTGCAGTAGTTGGAGTAACGAAGATGTTTGTGAGGTAAGTGATTTGTGAAAGGTATAGGTTAATGTTAGTCAGGGCCATCCTTTTGTAGGGATTATTGAAAGTCAGATTGTGTTGCGCTAAAAAATATAGGGTGTCAGTTTCAGCACAGTCCTGTACAATTTTTCTAAGGGGACGTTTCACCCAATAGGCCCGCAGCTTGATTAGAAGTCGCTTGTGAGGAATGGTGTCAAAAGCTTTCTGGAAATCTAGAAATTCGGAATCAACTTGAGATCCCCTGTCAATAGTGGCCATTACTTCGTGCAAATAAAGAGCTAGCTGCGTTGCACAAGAATGACGTTTTCAGGAAACCATGCTGATTAAGTATCAATAGATCGTTCCCTTCAAGGTGATTCATAATGTTTGAATACAGTATGTGCTCCAAAACTCTACTGCAGACCGAAGTCAATGATATAGATTCTGTAGCTCGATGAATTACTCCTACTACCCTTCTTAAACACTGGTGTGACCTGCGCAATTTTCCAATCTGTAGGTACAGGTCTATCGGTGAGCGAGCGGTTGTATATGATTGCTAAGTAGGGAGCTATTGTATCAGCGTAATCTGAAAGGAACCTAATCGGTATACAATTTGGACATGAAGACTTGCCTGTATCAAGTGATTTGATACCCCTAAGGCATCTACTTCTAAGAAAGTCATGCTAGCAGCTGTTCGTGTTTCAAATTCTGGAATATTCCATTCATCTTCCCTGATGAAGGAATTTCGGAAAACTGCGTTCAATAACTCCGCTTTAGCGGCACAGTCGTCGGTAACAGTACCATCGGCACTGCGCAGCGAAGGTATTGACTGCGTCTTGCCGCTTGTGTACCTTTACATACGACCAGAATTTCTTCGGATTTTCTGCCAAATTTCGAGACAATGTTTCGTTGTGGAACCTAGTAAAGGCATCTCGCATTGAAGTCCGTGCCATATTTCGTGCGTCTGTAAATTTTAGCCAATCTTCGGGATTTCGCGTTCTTCTGAACTTTGCATTCTTTTTCCGTTGCCTCTGCAACAGCGTTCGGACCTTTTTTGTGTATCACGGGGGATCAGTTCCATCTCTTACCAATTTATGAGTTATGAATCTCTCAATTGCTGTTGCTACTATATCTTTGAATTTGAGCCACATCACGTCTACACTTGCATAGTCAGTTTGGAAGGAATGGAGATTGTCTTCTAGGAAGGCTTCTAATGACACTTTATCCGCTTTTTTAAATAGAATTATTTTTCGTTTGTTTCTGGTGGATTTGGAAGAAACGGTGTTGAGCCTAGCTACAACGACCTTGTGATCACTAATCCCTGTATCAGTCATGATGCTCTCTATCAGCTCTGAATTGTTTTCTGCCTACCACCGGTTTTGATCAAGTACTTTTGCCAACATATCGAGGGGTGGTTGAAGTCCCCACAAACTATAACCGTATGATTCAGGTATTTATTTGTTACAAGACTCAAATTTTCTCTGAACTGTTCAAAAACTTTAACATCGGGAGCCGGCCGATGTGACCGAGCGGTTCTAGGCGCTACAGTCTGGAACCGCGCTACTGCTCCAGTCACAAGTTCGAATCCTGCCTCGGGCATGGATGTGTGTGATGTCCTTAGGTTAGTTAGGTTTAAGTAGTTCTAAGTTCTAGGTGACTCATGAACTCTGAAGTTAAGTCCCATAGTGCTCAGAGCCATTTTTATAACAACGGAGTCTGGGGGTCTGTAGAAGGAGACAATTACTAACTTAGTTAGGCTGTTAAGCGTAACCTCCACCCATACCAATTTGCACGGAGTATCTACTTCGACTTCACTACAAGATAACGACTACTGACAAGCACAAACACTCCACCACTAATTCTTCCTAATCTATCTTTCCTGAACACCGTCTGAGACTTCGTAAAAACTTCTGCAGAACTTATTTCAGACTTTAGCCAGCTTTCTGTACACATAACGATTTCAGCTTCTGTGCTTTATAACAGCGCTTGAAGCTCAGGGTCTTTCCCAGCACAGCTACAACAATTTACAACTACAGTTCCGACTGTTCCTTGATCCAAGCACGTCCTGTATTTGTCATGCACCCTTTGAGATTGCAGCCCACCCCATACTTTTCCGAGGCCTTCTAACCTAAAAAACCGCCCAGTCCACCCCACACAGCCTCCGCTACCCGTGTAGCCGCCAGCTGAGTGTAGTGGACTCCTGACCTATTCAGCGGAACCCAAAACCCCACCACCCTACGGCGCAAGTCAAGGAATGTGCAGCCAACACGGTCGCAAAACTTTCTGAGCCTCTGATTCAGACCCTCCACCCGACTATGCACCAAAGGTCCACAGTCGGTTCTGCCAACGATGCTGCAGATGGTGAGCTCTGCCTTCATCTCGTAAGCAAGACCGGCAGCCTTCACCAAATCAGATAGCCGCTGGAATCCAGAGAGAATTTCCTCAGATCCAAAGCGACACATGTCATTAGTGCCGACATGTGCCACCACCTGCAGCTGGCTGCACCCTGTGCTCTTCATGGCATTGGGAAGAACCCTTTCCACATCAGGAATGACTCCACCCGGAATGCACACGGAGTGCACACTGGATTTCTTCAGCTCCTTAGCCGCCATATCCCTAAGGGGCCCCATTATGCGCCTAACATTGGAGCTCCCAACTACCAATACGCCCACCCTCTGCGATTGCCCGGACCTTGAAGGCTGAGAATCATCCTCTGAAACAGGGCAGGCAGCTGCATCTGGCTCAGCCAGAGACAGTACCTGAAACCTGTTTGTCAGATGCACCGGGCAGGCTTTCTGGTCAGCCTCCTGGGACGTCATTCACTGCCTGCCACGCCTTGGAAAGACCTCCCAATCAACCATACGCGAGAGCTCAGCCCCACTGCAGGCAGCAACCGTTGCAACCACAGCGGCAGACCGATCTGGGGACAGACAGGACGAAGTTGACATCCCCGTGATACCCAAGTCCGGCTCCCCACAGTGGTGCCCATTGGAAGCAGCCTCAAGCTGATCGACCGAAGTCAGCGCCGCTTGCAGCTGTGAGCGAAGGGATGACAGCTCAGCCCTCATCCGAACACAGCAACAGCTACTGAAACACGAGTCCGTGCCTAGATAATGCAAGGGAAATACGCAAAGAATATATTAACTAACCTGTTTAAATGCCTAACGACTGCGCTACAATCTGCCTGAATTTACGATTACAGTAACAAAATCTCGAAATTACACCTATACGAAACTCACACGCAATTTAAGTAAGAATCTACGAAGTAAACACTAAAGCTCGACGCTACAACTCTCAAATACTATAATACGCCCGAAATTTATGAATTAAACAATGGAAGTACCCAAAAACACGCAAAGGAATTAAGAATTAAACTATGTAACAAATAAGTAAGCTAGGGGTATATGACTTGCTGCTGCAGCTGCTTATCCAACGGTGGCAGGGAGCACACTGGCTGTGACCAACTGACACTGGCCGTTCAAAACAGAAACAGAAGACAGACGACTACGCGAATTTACACTATTCAGGTACTAAAGCCCGATGCTACAACTCTCAAATACTAAAATACGCCCCAAATTTGTGAATTAAACAATGCAAGTACCAAAAACACGCAAAGAAATTAAGAATTAAACTATGTAACAAATAAGTAAGCTAGGGGTATACGACCTGCTGCTGCAGCTTCTTATCCAACGGCGGCAGGGAGCACACTCTTGTCCCCTGAAGGCGGAAAAATCAGCAATGATCAACGCCATGATGATGCAGAAGGCAATAGAAACCACTGCATTAAAGACACACAACGTGTATCCGCAGGACATGTGGCTTGATCTCCTCACTGGCCAAAGGCTCCGGAATAGTACACCATTCACATCTCTAGAAGGGGTCTGCCAAGGGGGAGGTGACTATGAGAAAAACATTGAGTAACCAATGAAGGGATAAAAGCTTGAACGTGGTAGAAAATCATAAAAGGGAAATGCAAAGGCTCAAGGTAGATATGATAGGAGTCAGTGATGTGAAATGGAAAGAAGACAAGGATTTCTGGTTAGATAAGTATAGGGTGATATCAACAGCAGCAGAAAATGGTATAATGGGAGAAGGATTCATTATGATTAGGGAGGTAGGGCAGAGAGTGTGTTAATGTGAACAGTTCAGTGATAGGGCTGTCCTTATCAGAATCGATAGCAAACCAACGGCGACGATGATAGTTTAGTTATACAAGCCGACGTCGCAATCTGAAGATGAGAGAAAAAAAGCATCAAACCACTTGTATCCAACTATTGCCATCCTTTGAAGATGAGACGGTCGATGTCCTTTGAAACTTGGAAACTGCATCCGTAGTCGAGGTCGTTAACGCACGCCTTTGTGATGTCACTCGACTCTGAAGCAGCCCATTCAAATACTGGTGCTTGAATAAATTTTCACAGACTGTGTTTAGCCGGCAAGAGGAAGAAGACGTGATGACACAAACTTTCTGATCGCCAGATTTTGCTTCGTTTTCCTGGACTAAATTACAAACCTTCACTCAGTGTGTCATAGGGTGAGGGCATGTGACAGAGTTGATAGTGATCGTCGGAATTCGGCGGCCCCATTGGTGCTATTCGAGAGCAGTAGACTGTCTGCTGCTACCGAGTTTTACCGTCTCCCTTCTCTCTTCATCATACAACACACACACACACACACACACACACACACACACACACACACACACATTCAGAAGGCACACTCAAGAGACAAGCGTCACACAGCGCTGGGAGGTGCCGTAAGCTAGTGCCTGGGTAACGAAGACGGTAGAAGCTTGCCAGCGAATGGCAAGGTATTGGGATCCACATTCAGTCCGATACATAGCTATTAACCGCACTTCTCAATCTTCGTCATTGTATCCCAAAGGCCGGCCAGGGTGGCCGAGCGGTTCTAGGCGCTACAGTCTGGAACCGCGCGACTGCTACGGCCGCAGGTTCGAATCCTGCCTCAGTAACGGATGTGTGTGATGTCCTTAGGTTAGTTAGGTTTAAGTAGTTCTAAGTTCTAGGGGATTGATGACCTCAGAAGTTAAGTCCCATAGTGCTCAGAGCGATTTGAAGCATTTGTATTCCGAAGCCTGACCTCATAAATGGCAACTCGCCTAACACAGAGACAACGCGGAACGTATATGTGTTCGCCGGCCTGTGCAGTGCCCTACAGGAGGCGCTCTGTACCTACATCTGTACTCCGCAAGCCTCCATACGATGTGCGGCGGATGGTTTGTCTACATCAACATCTACAGAGACACTCCTCAAGCCACCGTACGGTGCGTGGCGGAGGGTACCATGTTCCCTTCCCTGTTTCCCTCACAAATAGATCGAAGGAAAAACTGTAAGTAGGCTGTTTAGGTTTTTATGTTGGTAACGCCACGTAGCGCTCTACATGAAAATCACTGACTGTGTTGTGTGGAGTCTGTGGCTGGTTTGCATTGTTGGAATATTTGCTATTGTAGTGTTGGACTTTTGGATGAGAACAGCGCGTAGCGTTGCGCAGTTGGAGGTGAGCCGCCAGCAGTGGTGAATGTGGGGAGAGGGATGGCAGCGTTTTGAGAGCGGACGATCTGGACGTGTGTCCATCAGAACAAGGCAACTTGTAATACTGGATATCATGAACTGATAAATATGTTATGACTTATGAACATTATTAAGGTAAATACATTGTTTGTTCTCTATCAAAATCTTTCATTTGCTAACTATGCCTATCACTAGTTAGTGCCTTCAGTAGTTAGAATCTTTCATTTAGCTGGCAGTATTGGCCCTCGCTGTATTGCTGTAGTTCGAGTAACGAAGATTTTTGTGTGGTAAGTGATTCATAAAAGATATAGGTTATTGTTAGTCAGTGCCATTCTTTTGTAGGGATTATTGAAAGTCAGATTGCGTTGCGCTAAAAATATTGTGTGTCAGTTTAGTGATGATCAGATTAAGTAAAGAGAGAAATGTCTGAGTATGTTCAGTTTTGCTCAGTTCTTTGAAAATCAAATAACGTAGATATTTATCAGCACAGTCATTTATAATTTTCCAAAGAGGACGTTACATAAAACGACTGTATGTATGCCTCCTTATGAGCCCTAATTTCTCCTTCTCCTTCTCGGTCCTTACGCGCAATGTATGTTGGCGGCAGCAGAATCGTTCGGCAATCAGCTTAAAATTTTGATTCTCTACATTTTCTCGCTAGTTTTCTTCGAAAAGAAATTTGCCTTCCAACCAGAGATTTCCATTTGATTTGAGTTCCTGAAGATCTCCGTAACACTTACTTGTTATTTGAACCTACCGCTAACAATTCTAGCAGCCCGCCTCTGAGCTGCTTCGATGTCTTCCTTCAATCCCACTTCGTACCGACCCCAACACTCGATCAGTATTCAAGAATAGGTCGCACCAGCGTCCTGTATGCGGTTTCCTCAACATGTGAACCACACTTTCCTAAAAATTTTCCCACTAAACCGGAGTCGCCTTCCCTACCACAGTCTTCACATGCTCGTTCCATTTCATATCGCTTTGCAACGTTACGCTCAGATATTTAAACGACTTGTCTGCGTCAGGCAAGACACTACTAATACAGTATCCGAAAATTACAGGTCTGTCCTTCCTAGCCATCAGTATTAACTCACATTTTCCGCGTTTAGACCTAGCTGCCATTCATGACAGCAATTAGAAATTTTGTCTAAGTCATCACGTATCTTCCTAAAGTCGTTCAACTTCGACACGTTACCGTACACCACAGCATCATCAGCAAACAACCGCAGATTGCTGCCTTCCCTGTCCACTGAATAGTTTATGTATATAGAGAATAACATCGGTATAACACGCTTCCCTGAGGCACTCCTGACTATATCCTTGTCTCTATGAACACTCGCCGTCAAATGTAAATGTCGTGTGACTGGGGCCTCCCGTCGGGTAGACCGTTCGCCGGGTGCAAGTCGCGGACAACATATTGGGTCCTTATTACTTAAGAAGTCTTCGAGCCAATCACATATCTGTGAAGTCACTCCGTGTACTCGTACGTTCATTAACAGCCTGGAATGGGATACCGTGTGCAATGCTTTCCGGAAGTCTAGAAATATGGAATCAGCGTGTTGCCGTTCATTCGCAGTTGGCAAGACGTAGTTTCTTGTGGTACAAGTATCATTTCGCCCTTCCCTATTCTAACTTGGGAAGGACAGTTACTGTATTCCATCGTATGTAATTTCTATGACTTTCTCTTCATGGTCATTTAAAGAAATGTATTTGGAAGGAAGTAAAACTTCTCCAAGTCTACATAGAACGTCCACTCTCGGAATTTTAACAGTAATCCCTCAACACTTCCTTTCCATAACGACTATCTTTTGAGTTTGTTGAGCAACACTTTTATGATCTCGCGCTTACTGAGCGATGCAGTGACGAAACACGCAGCTCTTCGACGGATAGTCTCTATCTCTTCTAATAATGCAAACAGGTAAGTGTCTAAGAGTGACGATTCGGGAGGACGGCGGTTTAAATCCACGTCTGGCCATCCAGATTTAGGTTTTCCGTGATTTGCCCGAACCGTTGCAGGCGTGAAGCAATCCCAGCTTGTCTCCGTCTCTAGTGACCTCGATGTTGACGAGACGTTGAACCATAATCTTCCTTTTTTTTGTAAGACTAACGAACAATACTCAAGAATTCGCCGAAGAGTGTTTTGTAAGTAAGTTCCTTCGTGAATGAATTACAATTCCTTAACATTCTTCAAGCGATTTCCAGCTCGGTATCAACGTTTCCTACACCTACACTGCGCGACAGAATTAAATAAAAGCACGTAATTCACATCCATTGCGAATCTTAAGTTTGAAATTTGCTCAAATATGCGTGTAACCTTCCCCCGTAATGGTGCAAAAGCGTGGCTCCTTGCTACGTCACCCTCGGACTCGATGGCGCTTCCAACAGCAAGAGGTTGACACATGCGAAAAACGGCCACAGTTCAGAAGTTCACGTGACGTGTACGGTTGGCTAATGATGTCTCATTGGCACCAAATTTCACCAAAATTCTACCCAATGCCACCGTGGACGTATTATACGATCGAAAGGTCGTTACACTCACTTTTACCCATTTTTTACCCCTTATTTTGATGTCCATGTGATGGAGGTCAGAACTGGGACTCCCAGTGTTATAATCACGCTGTTTTCTTATTGGTGGAGAAAAACAGTCTCAGACACAAATACGATACGAAAAGGCCGCAGAGGATGGTGTAAAGGGCGTCAATGAAACCACCCCTTTCCCTAGGGCGTGGAATCCTACAGATTTCGCGATCGAAAACAACAGTTCGCAAGGGCGACGAGCAACAGGAGACGTTCTTAACACCCTTTGACTCTGGTGACACGCTCGGACGTTGCAGCCCTTCTCTATGAACACTGTGGGGCTGCAATACCCATCGAACGTGGTGGCACCCGCTAGGAGTGCAGCGCGACTGCAGATTTTGCTCTCGCGTACAGAGTAGAACCATTAGCTACCGTTCAAAATCATTCTACGAAATGTGAACATGATCCAAAGCAGCAAAGGAACTCATACTTTTTCAGCCGTCCTATTTTGTGTCCTTCTGTGATGTGATCATTGGGGGAGGGGGGGGGGTGACATTGACACAAGCGTGAATAAAACGGGAAAGGTTCCTCACAACACCCCCAGTACTATAAAACCTTCGATGACACCCGCTCATCTGTATTAAGAATTTTAGAAGTGTATCTGTGCAGACAGAGCACGTGACAAAATCTTAGACGCTTGCAGACTAGCAACCCCTTGGATACTCTCCGATTCCAGATGGCCTACAATCAGGTGCAAGAGCAGCAGTGCAACGGCGAAAGAGCAGCAGTGTAGCCTGCCTTCTAGCGCCTTGTACTCTTGTCACAGGTTTTGTCTGTACAGGGACATTTTTTAGATGCTCTAATAAAGGTGGCACCAAGTGTTTTGCCAAACTTGGGAGGGGGGGGGGGGGTGTCTTAGAAAGTCCGTTTGCCGTTTTATTCACGGATGTGGCAGTTTCGCCCCCCCCCCCCCCTTTCCCATGCTCACTTAATAGGAGGGATGTAAATCCAGAAGCACCCTTTGCTGCTTCGTATCACTTTCAGATTTCGTCGAATGGTGTTGAACGATCCCTGTTGGTTCCAACCTGTACATAAGAACAAAAACTGAGGTCGCGCTGTGTTCAAAAGGGATCAGATTACGTTTAATGGGGATGCAGCCCCAACGGCCTTAGAGAAGGGCTGAAACGCCCGAGGGTGTCAGCAGTGTCAATGGTTGTCACGAACGTCTTCCTATTGCTCATCGCACTGTGAAGTCGTTTTCGACATCGAAATGTGTGGGAACCAATGCTACAGGGAAAGGAGTGGTTTGATTGACAACGCTGATGCCACCAGCTGCGGCCTTTTCGTGCCGATACTGATCGGCGATGAGTCTGGAAATTTATAAGAAAACCGTATGATTTCTGTTGATACCAGACGAAGCTACTTTCGTTCGGCCATTACTGTGGGTTCTTGGACGGCGAGGATGTACATAAGTACTGTAACTCACGAGGCATTAGTTTACTTTACATTAAAGAAGAAAAGATTTATTTAATTTCGTCACAGTTCTTTACCACAGGGCTGCTTCATAATTTACAACTGTAATTGATTATGAAACTATCATTTGATGCACTTATTAACGAACTGTTCTCTTGCAGAACAAAATGCAACATTTATGGTGCAGTGCTGAGAGGGGTAATATTATCTCCAAGAGTGCCTCGCGTACGTCATTTAGGATTGTAGCGAGCCCTCGCTAACGTACGCGTTATCGATATCTGTTGCCGATTTTGGTGTGGCAACTTTAGCTTTGGACGATACCACAATTTCAGCGTTGGGTGTTGCGGATCTAACCCCATCGCAGAGCTGTAAATGTGCAGAAGAGAGGGGGGGAGACGACTTTCCGGTCGTGTGGCAAGTCTACGGTGGCACGAGGCAGAATTGAGGTAAGATGTGGTGTGTGATGTCGTAAACCCATTGTTTGTGTTTCCAGTGACTGTAATCTAAACGGAATGGACAGTGTCTTGAAAGGAGGATGTAAGATGAACATCTACAAAAGCAAAACGAGGATAATGGAATGTTGTCGAATTAAGTCGGGTGATGCTGAGAGAATTAGATTAGGAAATGAGACACTTAAAGTAGTAAAGGAGTTTTGCTATTTGGGGAGCAAAATAACTCATGATGGTCGAAGTAGAGACGATATAAAATGTAGACTGGCAAGGAAAGCCTTTCTGAAGAAGAGAAATTTGTTAACATCGAGTATAGATTTAAGTGTCAGGAAGTCATTTCTGAAAGTATTTGTATGGAGTGTAGCCATGTATGGAAGTGAAACGTGGACAATAAATAGTTTGGACAAGAAGAGAATAGAAGCTTTGGAAATGTGGTGCTACAGAAGAATGTTGAAGATTAGATGGGTAGATCACGTAGCTAATGAGGCGGTATTGAATAGGATTGAGGAGAAGAGGAGATTGTGGCACAACTTGACTAGAAGAAGGAACCGGTTGGTAGGGCATGTCCTGAGGCATCAAGGGATCACAAATTTAGCATTGGAGGGCAGCATGGAGGGTAAAAATCGTAGAGGGAGACCAAGAGATGAATACACTAAGCAGATTCAGAAGGATGTAGGTTGCAATAGGTACTGGGAAATGAAGGAGCTTGCACAGGATAGATTAGCATGGAGAGCTGCATCAAACCAGTCTCAGGACTGAAGACCACAACAACAACAACAATCGAAAAATTGTGGATCTCATCGCTCCTTTATGTGCAATACTTTATTTTCGTTCAGGGTCAACTGGCAGCCACTGCGCGAACTATCGCATCTGCGCAAATCTTCGTGGGTTTCGCAATAGTCTTCCAGCGTTGCCCTTCAGGTAACTGCGTGATCCACCACTAGCCTCAAAGAGCTTCCAGTGTTGTACGGCAGATCATTGACGAGGGTTGGAACTTAAATAGCGGCAACTATTTATTCACATCCGATACAAAAGAGTTACATGTTTGCACCTGTTACTGTCCTTCAAATTAGTCACCAGGGTTGTGCAAAACCCGTTGCCAGCAACGTGGAAGGCCTAGTATACCTTTAGTAGAGCCTGTTCTGTTGATGGTGTGAATTGAGCGGTCTACTGCCTGTCGAATCTCTGGAAGAGTTATGAAGTGAATGCCCGAAGTGGTTCCTTCATCAAATCAAAGCCACAAGGACTTAAGTCCGGGGAGTATGGTGGATGGTACAGTACTTACCAGTCCCATCGACTGAACAGAGCAGCCACAGCTTGCTGAAACGCCAGGTTAAATCAACAGGACAGAACAGGTAGTTGGCATTGTAGAAAGGGGCCAAAAATGAGCAGCTGTGAATTACACTCGAATACATATAACTTTATTTAGTTGGCCAAACATTACAGCGCAAATTTACGAGCTTAACTATCGACTGAATGAGTCACACAGTCTTATGGCTTAAGGACACAACCTTTTTAATTTTTAAAACGGCTGGAGGCCCATTGTTATAAACACAACTACAATAAATTTTCAAAAGGCAGAAAGCGCAAGGTTTTATCCTTAAATAATGTTTCAAATGAGGCTGAAGGCCAAACAATCTAAAACTTGACAGGTAAGGAACTTTCAATTTTAAAGCGGCTGAAGGCCCGTTATTTAAAACCCAACTAAAAGCATACAAATTCAAACCATCGGCTATGAGCCATTAAAACACCAATAAGGAAAGGCAGTACAGCCAGCGGCGCTCAGAAGTTTCTGGGGGTCGGTCTGCACTTAAGATATTGACGTTCGATTAGGGGAGGCAGGTAGTCGGCCCAACTATATCAGCCGTGCGGGATTAACCGAGTGGTCTACGGCGGTGCAGTCATGGGCTATGCGGCTGGTCCCGGCGGAGGTTCGAGTCCTCCCTCGGGCATGGGTGTGTGTGTTTATCCTTAAGATAATTTAGGTTAAGTAGTGTGTAAGCTTAGGGACTAATGACCATAGCAGTTAAGTCCCATATGATTTCACACACATTTGAACATTTTTCAACTATTTCCGATCCGCCGGTAACCCAACCAAGAGACAGTCAACAGACCCACCGACAGGACGACTTGCTTTTCACGCGACCAGTACACAAGGAACTCCAAAGCCAAAACGTAAAAGGCGTAGCCGCCCACAATCAAGTATGTATAAGCTGTCAAAACTAGACACACGTGTTGGACAGCGACAACACGGTGAGGAAAGGACACTGCCTGAATTTTACGTCAGCGGCCAGGGAAGGTAACCGGAACGCTAACGGCCACAAGGCAGAAAATTCCGCTGGTTCGCTTGGACATCAAATACCCAAAAATACAGTTAGACTGGCTTCGGTAATTAAATCACCACTCAACTTCGATGTCCTGGGTCGGTGAGCCACGAACCTCGTAGCAATCGGAACAGCGCCCACACACCCCGACACTGCGTAGAGACCGCCAGCGAACCCGACCCACTGCGCCGCGCGGGGTTTTCCTGGCTGGTCCACACCAACCGACTGACTGCCCAGAGCCAATACGCCGACAACATTTAAAATAACTTGTCCATCAAAATCACACAAACTACACACAGTTTCACGAACACTGCACGAAGAACTAGACAATGGTAACGGCAGTGACTGTACAATAACAGGGACGAATCACGAGTCGGCGCACATAGCCAACCCATAAGCGATCGCCGGCCAAATACACGGCGTCCGGCAAGACGCCCGACCGATGACCAACCAGAGTCGTCGCCACTCCAAGCATGTGTGTGGGCAACCGTCGTGCGAGTCATGGTGGTCGAACACTGTCAGGGCTGGCACGTTCCAACTGACTTCACGGCACACGACGACCGGGAAGTAATAGTGTAAGTAGGCTGTTTAGGTTCTTATATTGGTAACGCCACGTAGCGCTCTGTATGAAAATCACTGGCTGTGCTGCGTGCAGTCTGTGGCTGGGTGGCATTGTTGTAATACTCGCCATTGTAGCGCTGGGCAGTTGGCTGTTAAAGCGCGTAGCGTTGCGCAGTTGAAGGTGAGCCGTCAGTAGTGGTGGATGTGGGGAGAGAAATGGCGAAGTTTTGAAATTTGTAAGACTGGATGTCATGAACTGCTATATATATTTATTATGACTTTTGAACACTGTAACACCACGTTCAAACTCGCTTAAATCTTAAGAACATGCCTTTGTAGCAGCAGTAACCAATCTAACAACAGCGCCAGACACTTGTTACTTCATACAGGCGTTGCCGGCCGCAGCGCCGTATTCCGCCTGTTTACTTATGTCTGTATTTGAATACGCATGCCTATACTAGTTTCTTTGACGCTTCAAGGTATAATCTCTTTTCATTTATTAATTATGGAAACATAGGTATAAATTTCGCTCAAGCAGAACTGCACTAAGTTCTGCTGCAGGGGTTTAGTTATAAACGAGACGCATTCAACGGCGTTTCGTTGTTCAAAATCAGATTATTACTATCATACTAATTACAGTATTAAATACATAGAGTTTATCTGTTTGAGCCTGAAGCGGTTTGTTGTCTCATGCAGAAGCTTGTGTTTTCATGCACAATAAGGCAGTACGTCACGTCGAAGAAGAAGGAAGCAGTGTTGTACCACCGTAGTACGAGTATGGCTCTGAGCACTATGCGACTTAACATCTGTGGTCATCAGTCGTCTAGAACTTAGAACTAATTAAACCTAACTAACCTAAGGACATCACACACATCCATGCCCGAGACAGGATTCGAACCTGCGACCGTAGCAGTTGCACGGTTCCGGACTGCGCGCCTAGAACCGCGAGACCACCGCGGCCGGCGGTACGAGTATAAAAGGGACACAGAGGGAAATGTAGCTTTCATTTTCTTTGTGCCGTTCATGTGTGTCGAGAACTGTGAAAAAGAAAGAGTTTCACAAACCGACACAAACTAGATGTGCTACTTGTTTAGGAAGATTTAGCTTACCTGAATCAACCTGCATACTGGAAACGACCCCGTATCAGTCGCTAGGGATACTCGCTAAATAACATTTGTCGACTTCGTCTCGTTTTAAACGTGTTGAGTTCTGTGTGCATTCATGGAGTTGCGAAGTAGAGGGTACTAGAGTAATGGGGATCTGGGTGCAATTTTGATATCAAATTGATCAGTTAACTACTCCCCCCCCCCCAAACACACCCACGCCCACCCCAGATGGCGTCACATGTTTTCGTCAGCCTGCGCATGGGTCTCAAGCCCCTCATCCCTCTCCACCCCTCCCCCATTTACGCTATTGGCGGGAATTTCTAATTTTGGCGGGAATTTCGAATTGTAGGGGGAATTTCTTTGCAAGAGAGCTGTGCAGACCTCCCAACCTGCCTCCCTACCCGGGAACTGGCGGGAAAATAAAAATGGAGGTCCCCATTCTGAGACTCGAACCCTGATCATTCTGGATGGAAAGCCCAAGTGCATCCCTCAGCACATGGAAACTGCCCAGATGCAGGAGAGGAAGGTTAGGTTAGTGTACTTTATTCATTTTGGTTGGAAAACTGAAGTAAAGATAGGTCCTAATCATGTAATTAATCATATAGATAAGAATCGAGGGATGCCTTGCATTCAGCTACCTAGTTTCAACATTTTTTCAAGGTCATACAACTGCGCACATACCGTACAAGCAGATCATCGTAAATAGCTGTCTTTTTCTTTCTATTTTTTGGTAGGATAGAAAGAATAGCTCTTTCTTCGGTTTTGCTTGGTGTGGTTTTAATAACAACCACCTTAATTTTTATCTTATAATTTAAATCTGCAGTAGACTGTTCTAATTCTTTCTCGAACCAGTAACTTGACAGGTGCAGAGAAGGAATGTTCTCGGATTCCAAAATATATCTCATTTTTTCCTGTAAACCATGTCTTTTATGGGTTCAACAATTAGTTCTGTTTCCTCCATCAGACGACAGCATGCGGCGATTTTAATTTTGCCTCTTACTTCTTGCATAATACTGCTGTTATAACACTCCATGTCTTCCTAGGTGTACGGTACCAGCTGTTCTGCCGCACATTTTTGTGGAATTTCCGTGTAGAACTTTATGTTTACAACTTCTGCAAATGAGTAGCCATTAAATGTCGTTATGCCGTCGGTTTTAGGCTCTGCAAAAGGTTGTTCTGTTGCTAAATGCACAAAATCCCGTCCAGCACATTTACCATCCTTTTTGAGCAGATCCGTTTGCGTACTGAGCTTTACAAACAGGTTTTACGTGTGTCCTTTAATGTAGTACACGTGCTCCAATCCATCCTTTTCGGCCAGGATTCCAACATAAGGCCACTTTCCACTGCTGTCAACAGTAAATGTAAATATTTTATATGCCACAGTGGTGGCCAGATTCCGCCACACACTGTGTTTAAAGCACTATGTAAGCTACGCCTGTACATTTGCAATAGCTTCTTCCTTTTACAACTGCAGTTTATATTCTTCACTTACGGCAGTTGTCTTCACCATATACTCAAGGTTTCGATTTTTTGGCTTCGACCTCTTCGATTTTCAGTTTTCTTTTTCGCACACACCAAATTACGTGCACTTAAAGGCGCAATTTCTTTAATGGGGAATGACTTAAGTCTATTCGACACATTGGTTTTTTTCCCAGTCCTAATTCGGCGATCTCTATATCTGATGGTATTGTGGAGAACATTGTTCTAGACTGTAAAAAATAAGTTTCTCCTGCTTTTACATAACACTTATATTGTCTTTGTCGGAGTCAGAGTTAAGAATCTCCACTTAGTTTACATGTAGATAATTTAAACTGTACGCAGACAGAGCATAACTTATAAGCTTTTCTCGGTTATGAGAGTCCGGCAGACTTAATTGCACACAACAGTTTTCAGGAGTCCTTACCCCGTAGACAAATTGCAGAACGTTGTTAAACACCACACAGCAATTGTTCTGTAAATTATTAATTAGCTGACACACTAGGACGCAGTTAGCACAGAGTAAAGTGGAGCACATTGTAAATACTGGTTGTTGGTGTCTAATACACTTAAATAGCTTTGCACTGGGTCGAACACACAATCCATTCTATAGTTGTGTATTGTAGCCTCCAGCCTGGTAATGCCATACTCCTTAGCCAAAGAATACCTAAAAGTTTCCCGTAGTCGTGTGTCTGGACACTTTATAAAATCTATAAGATTGTTATCGATGACTTGGTTTACTGGTGGACTTGTGATTTGACATATAAATTTGTTATGTACCTTTACTCTACAGTTGGCGCTCACCCACGTGGAACGGTATATTCCAGTGTCTTATCGTTGTCCACAGTGTCACTGCTGCTTCCCTAGCGTCTCCTTCCACGCACAAGTCGTGGGTTGAAATTAGGTAGCTGCACATCGCGATTTTATTAAAAATTCCGGTGAGGTAACAATCGTCTACAACTTTTTGCTGGAATATTTCTGGCAACTATTCCATTAGAACATAGAATTTAACCTCGGCTAATTCCACTTTATATATTATAGCCACAGGATTTTTATATTTCTTCGAAATTATTCCCAGTGCTTCCTTGCCAATTTTATACAATATTCCTCTTGCTGCCACGCTGTCGCTTCCATGTAGGACAAATGGTAGCTTCGCCTTGACACCATGGCTTGCAGTGACGAACTGAGGGAATTTGCTAAGTAGATAACAGTTAAATGAGCCACACATCTCCTTCTTTAACATTACAGATCGTGCATTCTCTAACTGCTCCTGACAGTCCACATGATCACAGATTTTAACTACGATAATGTTATCGCAAAACAGTTCTGTAGTAGGAGTAAGCACATTTAAATTCTTCTTGCTAAGGAGCGTACTATTTTCGGTGTAATTTATGTTGCCAATGTCAGAAACAAGACTGACCAGGTTCTACAGTAGCAACCATAAACCAAAGCGTTCGTCGGTTGGTCTCGTCCTCTTGCCTAACAGCTGAGGCATGTTAAGCACTTTGGAGGAATCCATGTTGACACTTTCAACTACCACAGAAGACTGATAGGTTGCCTCGCGTGGATCTGCACGGAGATAACTTTTCCTCCGATGTGTGATGGAGTTCGCAGCAGTTAGTGCTTTGCCTCCCATGCATGCCGATGTAATGCGTCTTCACATGTAGATTGTCTTCTTGGGTGTCTCCTCAGCACAGTTCTGCAGTGCTAGCTATGCAGCGAGCAGGTGTGGCCAGCGGGTGTTGACGCTTCGCGGCAGTTTGCGGCCCAGCGTCCGGATTTGGGCGTTGTGCGACCGGCCAGCACGTTCGTAAAAGGTGCGGGCGGCCGCCTGGAAGAGGTCACGGAGCAGAGGTACTTCCGCGATGTCGTGAAGTTGAGCGGTGGGGAAATCGTGAGGCAGGTGCAAGGCCAGCCGAAGGATGCGATTCTGCAGTGTCTCCAGCTTCTTCAGGTTCGTGTCGGCGGCGTTCCCCCAGACGACGGCGGCGTATTGGATTACAGGGCGGAGCAGCGCCTTGTAGAGAGTGATGCCCTGACGCGGTGGTAGTCGGGAGCCGGGGTTCAGCACCGGGTACAGGACGTGAAGCCGGTTCCGCACTTTGGCCTTCACTTCGTGGATGTGCGGAACCCACGTGAGCCGGCGGTCGATGGTGACGCCGAGGTAATGCGCCGTGGGACGCCACGGGACAGGGCTGCCACCGACGGTGAGCGGTTGCAGACCCGCAGGAACGAGTCGCCTGGTGACGATCAGGAACTGTGTCTTGGCCCCATTGAATTTCAGACGCCACTTGACGGTCCAGGCTGCCAGGGTGTCAACGGCGAGCTGGAGACGGCGGCGCATGACGGCGGCATTGAGGCTCCTCGTATATAGAGCCGTGTCATCCGCGTACAGGGCGAGCCGCACACGGTCGATCTTCGGCGCATCAGAAGTGTACAGCGAATACAGGAGTGGTCCCAAGACCGAGCCCTGTGGCACACCGGCGTTGATGCGGCGGACGGAGGACAAGCCATGCGCGGCCCGCACATGGAAGGTCCTATCGGCAAGATAGGAATGGATGAGACGGACGTGCGACGTCGGGACCCCAAGTTCAAAAAGTTTGAACAAGAGGCCGCGATGCCACACACTGTCGAAAGCATGCGACACGTCCAGAAACGCCGCGCCGAAGAACTCGCGCTGCTCGAGGGCGACGAACGCATCTTCCACTAGCCGTAGGAGTTGGTGAACTGCCGAGTGGCCCCTGCGAAAGCCGAACTGCTCTTCGGGCAGGAGGCCTTCCTCGTCAACGTGGCGCTGCAGCCGCCTGATGTACACCCTTTCAAAGACCTTGGAGACGGCCGGCAGTAAACTAATAGGTCTGTAGTTCGCGGGCTGACGCAGATCCTTCCCCATCTTCGGAATCGCCACGATCTCTGCATGCTTCCAGGACTGCGGAAAACTACAGGACCGGAGGATTACATTAAAGACGGCGGCGAGATGAGTGACAGCCACCGGCGGCAGCTTCTGAAGTAGGGCGTTGGAAACCTCGTCTGGGCCCGCAGCTTTCCTGGGGTTCAGGGCACGCAGGATGGACGACACTTCCTCCGCCGTCGTCTCTTCAATGACGTCATCGTCGTCACGTGCCTCCAAGTAGCGTGGGAGCCGGTCAGCAACCAGGTCGTCGTGGACAGCGTCGGTCGGGTCTTCGATCGGCGTAAACGCAGCCTCAAAGACGTCTGCGAGGGCATCAGCCTTGGCAGCTGGTTCGCAGACAGCCTGACCATTGACCAGCAGTGGAGGGATACGTTGCGTGCGGCGTAGGAAACGCTTCGTCGTCTGCCAGGCCGTGCCGTCGTCAAGACAGAGGGTGGCGACCTTGTTATTCCAGTCGCGATTGCGATGGTTGTCAATGGCGACCCGGATATCCCGCCACATCCTGTTGAGGAGGCGCTTGGTGTCGGCACTTCTTGTCCGCTGCCACTCCCGGTAGACCCGGTTCTTCTCAGTGATGGTCGCAAGGATGTCCGGCGGCAGCTGGCGGGAGTAGTCAGGCGGAGTTCGAGGTCGGGACGGCGTTGCTATGTTGGCAGCGTCGATCGTGGTTGCCGCAAAGTGCAGAAGTGCTGCGTCCGCACCAGCTGCTGCAGGAGGCGGCGCGGCGGCGAGTGAGTCCGTCACGGCTGTTTGAAACCTGCCCCAGTCGATGCCAGCAAGTGAGATGCCTCGCCTGGGCTGTTGCAGGGCGTCTAAGTCGATATCGAAAACCACTGGGACATGATCAGAAGACAGCGCCGTCCTCGTCGTGGCGGTGATCTGATGAGGGATGCCCTTGACGACTGCGATGTCGATGATATCCGGGAGGCCACGGGCAGGGAAGATTGTCGGATCGTACGGCCCCACCACAAGCGCATGGTGGCGTTCTGCTACCCGGAGCAGGCAGCGGCCAGCGGCATTGGTGATCCTGGAGTTCCAGGAGACATGTTTACTATTGAAGTCCCCGGCGACGAACACCTGCCCCCTCAAGGAGAGCAGAGCATCGATGTCAGCAGGGTCCAGTGGACGAGACGGCGGCCGATAGGCAGCGACGAACGTGATGGCGCCCGCCGAGGTGTGAACGACGACACCAGTGGCCTCCAGGGTTGCCAGTGGTGGAAGTTGTATCACGTGATAACGAATGCCATTGCGGACGTAAACGGCTGTCCCACCACCCGCCGTCAGTCGATCGGTGCGATAGCTGGAGTAGTTGGCCGCCCTGACGTCGACCCCAGGCTTCAGGTGGGTTTCGTTGATAAGGCAGATGTCGACGGCTTCATCTCGAAGAAATTGGCGAAGTTCACCAGCTTGTGTGCGGACGCCATTGGCATTCCACGCGACGACCGTGAGCCCTCTAACGCTGCCCATGGCGCAGCTGGTGAGTGTTGACAGCGGTCGGGGCCGGAGAGGCCAGCGGCACTGCTGCGACAGGACTTCAATCAATTTCGTAGCACTGGTCACCAAGGCAGTGAGCTGCGCGACGAGGTTGGCCAGGTCAGCGGTGGAGGCAGCCGGCGCGGCCCCGTCGCTGGAAGGGGGAGGCGTGGCTGACTCGCTTGGAGAGTCCACCTGGGGCTGCTCGACTGACGGTGCTGAGCGCTGGGTACCCACGGGGCGCTGACCCCCGGAGGGCGCCCCTGACGTTGCCGCCGCGAAAGAGACGCCGGGCCGTCTCGTTGCTGGCTTCTTCGGATGTGGCGCTGGTGTTTGGCCACGTTGGCGAGCGATGGCACGCTTCCACACCTCACACCCACGATAGCTGGACACGTGAGCACCGCCACAGAGTGCACAAGTCGGCTTCTCAGTGGGCGGACGGGGGCACGCTCTTCCTGCGTGGGCGCCGGCGCATTTAACATATCTGTCCGGCATAGAGCAGTGGCGCGCAACGTGATTGATCCCCTGGCAGCGAAAGCACTGCACAGGGCCTCTCCTGGAGCGAAGATCTTCGGTCTGAACCGGAACGTCGGCGACCCGCGTCAATTGGTATAGTTTGCGGTTCTCCACGGTGTCGGAGCAGACAACCAGGAAGAGCGGCATATCATCGCGCGATTTAGGCGACTTCATCTTCACGACTGCCCGTATGTAGAAGCCCAGGTCAGGGAGTTCGCGATGCAGGTGATCGGCTTCCATGTTGAATGGGAGGTCCCGGATGACAATCTTCAAGACTTTGTCAGGTGCGGAAGCGTGGGTATAGAACGGGATACCACGCTCAGACGCCTCCTGAGTGACCCGGCGATAGTCGTCAGCAGTTCGGAGTATGACCCTGTACAGGTCTCGTCCGGCAGGCTTCACAGTATACACGGCCGTTGTCCAGCTGCGCAACAACTTCTGCAGTTCCCCATATGGCGGCCGAAACTGGAGGACCACCGGCGGAAGATGGGAGTCTTTCTTCGGCGCAGGATCGCGCGGCAGCTGGTCCGGCGCGTCAGCGAGCGCGTCGAATGAGCTGGCGACGGCAGTTGGAAGCGTCGTCGATGACTGCATGCGTCTTGCAATGCGCCGGGTCGGGACAAAACCATCAGCGTCAGGGGCGAAATCTTGCTTGGCCCTCTTCTCGATCGGCGAGCTGCGAACAGCGGACGTCGCGGCTGTAGCCCTCCTCTTCTGTTTCCCACTTCGTCCGCGTGGCTGAGGGGCGGTGGAGCTCTCATCTTCAGAACGGGGAGCGGAACAGACAGCGCTGTCTTCAAAGTTTCCGGAGCTGTGTCCACCAAATCCATAGCCATAGCACTGGTCGTCATAAGTGGGAGGTCAGATGAGGCCGCTGACGGCGCAAGCACGGCCGGACGGCGATCTGCCACACCTTTCGCGTCGCTAGCAAGCGCAGGTACGTTCTTCTCGCGGCTGCACATCTCAGCGACTTTTGTCTGTGTTTCTATGATAGGTTGCGACTGTCAAGCCTCCTTTTATACTCTAAAGACACAAGATGGGTGCACTTCCGGTCACGTGATCTTCCGGTCATACATTCTAAATTTGCTTGTACTTGCAATCCAATGGCAACCTCCTTTGTGTGCAAGGAGTCCGAGGGAGGGCGATGGACCGCTATGCAACATGTTTGTGCACTGTTGCTGTACACTTCCACCAAATTAGCAAGCACTGTTGCAGGGTTGTTTGCTTTCAAATGCAGAGAACAAATTGTCAGTGAGCAGTGTCTTTTTTTTTCGGCTCGTCTAGCGACGTAATATGCTATATAGCCAAGAGGGAATAATAAGAGTTGACGGCCAAGAACGAAGTACTTGGATTAAAAACGGTGTAAGACAGGGACGTACTCTTTCGCCCCCACTGTTCAATCTGTACATCTAAGAAGCAACGATGGAAATAAAATAAAAGTTCAGGATTGGAATTAAAATTGAAGGTGAAAGGATATTAATGATACGATTCGCTGATGACATTGCTATCCTGAGTGAATGTGAAGAAGAATTACATGATATGCTAAATGGAATGAACTGTCTAATGAGTACAGGATATGGATTGAGGCTAAATCGGAGAAAGACGAAAGTAATGATAAGAAGCAGAAATGAGAACAACGAGAAACTTAACATAAGGACTAATGGTCACGAAGTACGGGGTGTTCAAAAGTCTCTCCGCAGTGCCGTATGATTGTTAGCTGCGCGTGCCGTATAATTGTTCAAAAATCAAATGGCTCCGAGCGCTATGGGACTTAACATCTGAGGTCATCAGTCCCACCCAAAACTCAGAACTACTTAAACCTAACTAACCTAAGGACATCACACACATGCCCGAGGCAGGATTCGAACATAGGTGGTCGCGCGGTTCCAGACTGCAGCACCATAATCGCTCGGCCACATCGGCCGGCCTATGATTGCTCGCCAGCCTGGGTTACTCCCTTCAAGTGAACTCTGCCAACATTCCACTGTTTCGCTTATTTCAGCCAGCGTCAGTAGTATCGTTGGTGTGTTGACGTGAACGTTTAAGTTTACTTCCTTTGTTCGTTTGTCTCGTTTTTGGCACTGTTAAAATGCTAACCATTGAAGAACGTGTGATTTTAATCGAACATGTGTTCAAAGATGGCGGTAAATACACAATTTTAGTTCGTCAAATATTTAATTGAGTTTTCCCGGAGACAACACTCCCACATCGCGATAGTGTGCGAGATTTGATTAACTAATTTGGAAGTACGGGTTGAGTGACTGATACACCGAGAAGCGGTCGTCCTAGTGTTTTGTCTGAGGATAAACTACTCGATATGTCCGATAAAATGTCCATGAGTCCGAACAAGTCAGTAAGAAAACTCGATCAGGAAATCGATGTTAGTGTTGGGACGACCCACACAGCTGTAAGGAAAAAATTAGAACTTTTGCCATGCAAAGTGACAGTCTTGCAAAAGCTGAATAATACTGATTATGGCAAGAGACTGCATTATTGCCAGTGGTTCAAAAATATCGTTCAACAAAATGGAAGGGATGTTCTTAACGAAACGTTTTTCACTGATGAGGCGTGGTTTCATTTATCCGGGTACATGAACTCGCAAAATTCTCGTATGTGTAGTACTACAAATCCATTGTGTATTCATGAGGAACCACTTTATTCTGTGAAAATAAGAGTTTGGATTGCAATTTCTAGACGTCGGATTGTGGGTCCCATATTTTTCAACGATGCAATAAACGCACAACGATACTGCAGCGATATTCTGCACCAATTCACAAGAGAACTTGTGTTAAGTGAAATTTTGAACGGTTATTTTCATCAAGATGGTGCAACTACGCATACAGCTCGCGTTTCAATGTCACTGCTTGCTGATGTTTTTAGTGATTGCATAATTTCACAGGGGTTTGGCCTCCACGATCGCCTTACCTAACACCTCCTGACTTTTTCCTATGGAATGCAGCGAAAGCAACTGTCTATAAAAACCGTCCAAAATCCATCGATGAATTGAAAACTGCAACATCCATTTACACTGCTTATGTTGCAAAAGAAATGTTACACCTTGTGTTTGGAAACATGATTAGACGAACTGAATTGTGTATTCAACAATAGGGGTGATACTTTCACCATTTAATGTGAAAATTTGTAAGTAAAAATGAATATTCAATAAAGTAATAACTTGTATATCACTGAGTTTCGTTTAGGTATATTCACGGCGGCATACGGCACTGCGGAGAGACGTTTTGAACTCCCTGTAGATGAAGTTAAGGAATTCTACTACCCAGGGAGCAAAATAACCAATGACGGCTAGAGCAAGGAGAATTTCAAAAGGAGACTAGCAGTGAGAAAAAGGGCATTCCTGGCCAAGAGAAGTCTACTAGTATCAAACAAAAGCCTGAATTTGAGGAAGAAATTTCTGAGAATGGACGTTTGGAGCACAGCAGTGAATGGTGGTGAAACATAGACAGCGGGAAAACCAGAACAGAAGAGAATCAAAGCTTGAGATGTGACGCTACAGACAAATGTAGAAAATTAGGCGGACTGATAAGGTAAGTAACGGGAAGGTTCTGCGCAGAATCGGAGGGGAAACGAATATGTGGAAAACACTGACAACGTGAAGGGACAGGATGATACGACATCTGCTAATACAACATGGAATTACTTTCATGGTACTGAGTGGAGCTGTAGAGGGCGAAAACTGTAGAGGAAGACAGAAACTGTAATACATCCAGCGAAGGATTGATGACGTAGGTTGCAAGTGCTACTCTGAGATGAATTCGTGGAGGGATGCATCGAACCATTGGGAAGGCTGATGACACACACACACACCAAACCGCCGGTACTGTGGCGCCGGGATTTCTTTTCTCTTTTTATTTTTATTTTTATGTTTCTTTTTTTTGGGGGGGGGGGGTGATAATAAAATTTTATGGCTACTACTCGTATTTTCCAGTGTCAAGGAACATCAGGAAGCAGCCACATACGAGGGCGTGATGAAAAGTAATACCCCCGAATATTTCACGTGAAAGCTGTTAAAATTTTTTAAATAAAACAAACTTTATTATCATTCTACATCTTTATCCTTCATGTCTAAGTATTTATTTCTCTACATAGTTACCCTGGCGACGAAAACATTTCTCCCAACGAGAGACCAGTTTGTTGATGTCGACACTATATGATGTCTGACTCTCTTGACGGAGCCACAACCTCGCCTCTGCTTGCATCGATTCAAAATTATCGGAATGAAGTTTTTATGTTTTGGAACACATGAAAATCGTATGGGGCCTAGTCGGCACTGTATAGAGTATGATCGATAACAGTGAACACAAGGAGTCGGATTGTTGCAGACGTCACAGCGCTCTTGTGTAGTCTGGCATTGTCATGCTGAAGTAAAGGATGCTCCATGTCTCGAAGAATCCTTCGAATTCGTGCTTTCAGTTTTCTGAGGGTCTCGCAGTACCTTGCAGAGCTTGTGGTGATACCTTCAGGCATTAATTCCAAATTAACCACGCGTTGAACATCCCAGAACACTGTGGACATGACTTTGCCTGATGGAGACATGCTTTTGAACGCTTTTGGTGTTGGTGATCCTTTGTGGTGGATATCCATTGATGCCCTCTTGTTTTCGGAGTCAAAATGGTGAAACAGCTTTCGTCATCAGTCATAGTATTGTTAATGAATCCATCACTCTCATGCTCAAAAAGCAGAACGTATTGTTGGCAGATGTGTAGCATCCTTTGTGTCATGTCCGGAGTGAACGTTCGAGACAACTACCGTGCATGCAATTCTCTGTACCACAATTCTGCAATGATGGCCTGTACACGCCCTAGTGTTTTACTAGACTCACCTGAGAATTGTGTCTTTTTTACTTTTTATTTTTTATTTTGGTGGATTCATCAGCTCGGTTCCGACGAGTCTCCTTGGTAGCCGTACTTAATCGTCCACTGCGAGCTCTGTCACACACGTTGCGGTTAGCGCCACCGATTCCTTTATTACGAGTACGAGCAACCCAACGTCGTACGTTACTGAGGTCGATGCAATCATCACAGCTTTCATTCTCCTGTGAATTTAATTGTAGCACGTTTGCTGCGGTCAGAAACTCGATGACAGCACGCTGTTTCTTACGCACTCACGTAGTTATTTTTATGTTACATGACTGAGAAAGGTGGCGCAGAGGTTAGCACACTGGACTCGCCTCCGGGAGGATGACGGTTCAAATCCGTCTCCAGCCATCCTGATTTAGGTTTTCCTTGATTTCCCCAAATCGCTTCAGGCAAATGCTGACATGCTCCCTTTGAAAGGGCCTTATCTAATCCGAGCTTGTGTTCCGTCTCTAATGACCTCGTTGTCGACGGGACGGTAAACACTAATCTCCTTCACGCCGCCATGTTACACGCTACAGTTCGGAGCCCTCTGGCGGCAGAGGTTTGCATCTTGCGTTCGCGAAGCGGGAAAGTCGACCGAGTAATATGCGTGTCTTGCAATGCCTCAACTGATATTGAGAACAGAAAAAAAATTCGGAGGCATTACTTTCAAACATGCCCACGTACATCAAAATGGCTCTGAGCACTATGGGACTAAACTTCTGAGGTCATCAGTCCCCTAGAACTACTTAAACCTAACTAACCTAAGGACATCACACACATCCATGCCCGAGGCAGGATTCGAACCTGCGACCGTAGTGGTCGCTCGGTTCCAGACTGAAGCGCCTAGAACCTCTCGGCCACGCCGGCCGGCCTCTAAATTGCAAGATGGGATACTGAGCCAGAGCAACAGCATTTCGTGATCGGCTCTGCACGTGCACACATGTTAGCTGCTGGTAGTAGTAGGAGCAATCTGCACTCATTGATAACTGGTTATTTTTTCACAGTGTTAATACCTAGCACTATTAGTTACGTACCTCCAAATATGTACCCAATAAAATTGTATATAATGTATAATGTATAAAACTACTGCTGCTGGAGAAAAACCAACGTTTCGGCCACGGTTGCAGCGGCCTTCTTCTAGGTCTAATAGTGAACCATTAGACCCAGAAGAAGGCCACTGCAACCGTGGCCGAAAATTGGTTTTTCTCCAGCTGTAGTTTCACACGTTATGACGCGGTGCAACACCCAGAAAACTTTTATGTCGACACCAAATAATTCTTAATTTTTAACTAAAGCTCACAGTTCCGGCTGAACCATACTCTTAACCTTTAATAAATAAAATTTTACCAGTTTATTCATTGTTACCAGTGAAGAGTGAACATTTCCCTCTAGAATTTATAATAAAATATAAGGGCCTGGGATATTACAATTCTGAAAGCTTTTCCCAGTAAGTCACGGCAAATAAAAATACTGATTATTATGTAGTTCCGTGACGGGCGAGAGAAACGTTAAAAGACGGCAAACCCGAACAAAAAATGTATCTAAATCAAATGAATGTTTACTGTCCAAATACGTAAAGTACATATTCACATAATTATCAAGTTATGGCCTATTAATATCGTGAGGCTCGATGCATCAAGCCAATGATGCGACAGCCGACGCTATTGTTCGAAAGTAATTGACCGATCAACCTAATATGATTCTTCCGTAAAAATCAATCATAACGAATGAAATGAAATGAGTGGAAACTCGGTCTCAAGGTGGTTCTACTTAGCGATATTGAGTAGGTGAGGAGAGAAAACGTGATGTATTCGATCGTTGTACACACATGAACAATTCGTCACCCAGCCTTAAAGCCTCTGAAAAGAAAGATATTCATACAATGTTACGTTTATTATCACGGGATATGATCAGATCTGACACTGCAATTAAATTCCACTCATACATTTCTAAAAAATATCTTATATTTGATCAAATGCTGTGGTACATAGAGACATGAGCTCTTACGATGCAGCAGCCAGACGTAAAAAGACACCACAGAATGGAGACAATAAATAAATTACTGTTTAATCATTTGACAAAAAAAGGTATATAGAGTTCGTTTCCGAATAGCCTCTTTTTTGAAAGTTGCTGACCAAACATTTTTTATTAAGAATTTAATTACAAAACGTATTTTTTACAAAAACATAAATTCACCACATATTGCAGTAGAAAAACATAAATTCACCACATATTGCAGTACTAATATGTTTATATGGGCATATTTTTATCTCATACCTTAGACGGTTATGGAGTTACATGGGGGCGCAGCATGTATGTATTTCATGGCTAGCATAAATGAGGCGCCAAAGAAACTAG
The DNA here is from genome assembly GCF_023897955.1 of Schistocerca gregaria. Taxonomy (NCBI): domain Eukaryota; kingdom Metazoa; phylum Arthropoda; class Insecta; order Orthoptera; family Acrididae; genus Schistocerca; species Schistocerca gregaria. The sequence continues at coordinate 726,889,675 of NC_064921.1, read as the reverse complement.
TATACACAAGCGTATTCAAATACAGAGATATGTAAACAGAGAGAATACGGCGCTGCGGTCGGCAACGTCTATGTAAGACAACAAGTGTCTGGCGCAGTTGTTAGATCGGTTACATCTGCTACAATGGCACATAATCAAAATTTAAGTGTGTTAAAATATGTTGTTATAGTCGGCGCACGAGCGATGGGAGACAGTATCTCCGAGGTAGCTATGACGTGGGAATATTCCCGTACGACCATTTCACGAGTGTACCGTGAATATCAGGAATCCGAAAAAAACATCAAATCTCCGACATCGCTGTGGCCGAAAGCAGATCCTTCAAGAACGGGACCAACGACGACTGAAGAGTATAGTTCAACGTGACAGAAGTGCAAACCTTCCACATATTGCTGCATATTTCAGTGCTGGGCCATCAACAAGAGTCAGAGTGCGAACCATTCAACAAGACATCATCGATTGGGGCTTTCGGAGCCGAAGGCCCACTCGTGTACCCTTTATGACGCCACGTCACAAAGGTATACGCCTCGTCTGGGTCCGTCAAACCCGAGATTGGACAGGTGATCTCTGGAAACATGTTGCCTGGTCGGACGAGTCTCCTTTCAAATTTTATCGAGCGGATGGAAGAGTACGCGTATGGAGAAGACTTCATGAATCCATGGACCCTGCATGTCAGCAGGGCACTGTTCAAGCTGTTGGAGGCTCTATAGTGGTGTGGGATGTGTGCAGTTGGAGTGATATGGGACCCCTGATACATCTAGATACGACTCTGACAGGTGACACGCACGTAAGCACATGTCTGATCAGCTGCATCCTCTCATATCCATTGTGCATTCCGAAGAACTTGGGCATTTTCAGTAGGACAACGCGACACCCCAAACGTCCAGAATTGCTACAGTGTTGCTCCAGAAACACTCTTCTGAGTTTAAACACTTCCGCTGGCCAGCAAACTCCACAGACATGAACATTATTGAGCAACTCTGGGATGCCTTGCAACGTGCTGTTCAGAAGATATCTTACGGATGTATGGACAGCTCTGCACGATTCATGGTATCAATTCCCTCTAGCACTACTTCAGACATTAGTCGAGTAGAAATCATGTCATACTGTGGCACTTCTGCGTGCTCGCGGGGGCCCTACACGGTATTGGACAGGTGTACCAGTTTCTTTGGTTCTTCAGTGTATAACGCTCTACGAGGATCCAAAGAAGAGCGGCGCGTTTCGTCACAGTGTTATTTGGTAAGAGTGATAGCGTTACGGATATGTTTAGCAACCTCAAGTGGCAGACTCTTCAAGAGAGGCGCTCTGCATCGCAGTGTAGCTTGCTGTCCAGGTTTCGAGAGGGTGCGTTTCTGGATGAGGTATCGAATATATTGCTTCCCCCTACTTACACCTCCCGAGGAGATCACGAATGTAAAATTGGAGAAATTCGAGCGTGCATGGAGGCTTTCCGGCAGTCGTTCTTACCGTTAACCATACGCGACTGGAACAGGAAAGGGGAATAATGACAGTGGCACGTAAAGTGCCCTCCACCACACACCGTTGGGTGGCTTGCGGAGTATAAATGTAGATGTAGATGTAGGACTGTATGTTCAAACTCGCCAACTCATCTTCAATCTCACAGAGGGCCGTCCATCCAGAAACTCGCACACGTCGAGCAAAGAAGCAGAAAAGATTCCTGTGTTAAGGGTTTGGCGTGGTGTTTGTGCTTTCGCCCCGCAGCGTTTCTTCCTTATTTGTTCTCCCAGTGAAGCAGACAACGGCCGCGCCACCGTCCCGTTAGCCCCTTAAGACAAACCGTAACAAGAGCGCGGCACACCTCATGCGGTGGAAGCAGCCGGCCGGAAAACGCGACACGCCGCAGCGTCCAGCTCGCCTCAGTTCCGTGACTCACAAACATAACGGACTCTTGTTATCGAGTGCGGTTAAAGTTTTCGTTTTTGTCAGATAATATTTCGTGAGCGCACGAATCACGTTGGCCGTGTGGTATAGTTCTTGGAATGGTCGTAATGACCTGAAACTTTGTGCCGTAGGTGTAAGTAAGTGATAAAAATAACGCAGCAACCTAACCATTAACTTATGTAAACTTGTACGTATCGAGAGTGTAGCCCAAAGAGCTGACTGGTTGCACACACATTAGTTACAGAATGTGATCGGCATTTGTTTCCTAAATGGTGTGTAAAGAACGGTGCCTGCCGCAGAGGCCGAGGGGTTCCAGGCGCTTCAGTCCGGAACCGTGCTGCTGCTACGGTCGCAGATTCGAATCCTGCCTCGGGCATGGATGTGTGTGATGTCCTTAGGTTAGTTAGGTTTAAGTAGTTCTAAGTCTACGGGACTGATGACCTCAGATGGTAAGTCCCATAGTGCTTAGAACCATTTGAAACCACTTTGAAGAACGGTGTACCCAGTGGCTCTAACAAGGGAACTGTGCCTTCCGCCACCGTCGATTTCGTATAGATTTATAGCAGAGCTTGGCCAGAAAAGAAAGTGACAGAAGTCGAAGCTCCAGATAGCCAAGCGTTTAGAAAAAAATAGCATTTCTGATGCAGGTCGGACGCGGCTTGAGCCATTTATGCTAGCGTAGGCTCCAGGAAGCGGTTGTCGCAGTGGAAAGAGTACGGTAATCCGAGGGCCGAGGGATCAGATCCCTACGTGGAGACTTTTATTTTCAATTTTTTGCTTACTTACACTGCAAATAAACCGGAATAATGCTAAGTACATTGTGTTTATTAATATTTTCATAAAAAGCATGCAAAGTAAAGGCAAACGAATATTTTAACTTGCAAATAATTTTCCAGCAAAAGATTGTAAGCTGTACACGAGAAATTGGTATATAAAATTAGATAATTTTATTATTTCACGAAGCGTTCATTAACAAATCTGCTGCAGTGTCTGTACACATATTTTGGCTACCAGTTTCGTAACGAGATGGTTCATTCTGAAGCCAGACCTACTGAGACAGCACTGAAAGTGTCCGATCTTAAGGTCATCCATCTAAAATTTGCCAATACGTGCACCACACACTGACGGTGGATAAATTTCACAATATACATATATTCACTGTCCAAAATGCTAGTCCAGGTGGGTGTAAAATGAATGTGCACAGAGGAAAATTCTAAACGCGAAAATGATGATTTGGCCCTGTCTGACTATCCCCTGAAACATATCTTAGGATCTCTTAATGGTAATATTATTTCCTCCTGTTGCTCTTTACATATAAATATGTAGTAACTACAAAAAATAAATCTTGATAATAATAATAATGAGCGTATGGCATTGATGGCTACTTCCTGCGTCAAGCGGGCTTTTCGACACAGGGCTTGAGCTACGCCTGTTGTTTCATTTCCATTGGCGTTCCAACCTCTACTAGTATAGGCAATCATTCATTACGCCGTTTTGATAATAAAGACACTCTGTTACCTTTCATGCAATAAGCGTTAACAACTATTTACAAGGTGCATATGACAATATCAGTCTTCTTTAAATATTCATATATACGATGTACAACCAATCAAATGATATCTGATACCGGTTGTAAATCACGGCAAAGTATGTAGATGAGTGCTTGTAAGGTGAGAGATTATAGCCACCTTATAACTATACAAGTCAAAACTGTATTCAAGTTGTACAGACCATAAATGTGGAGTAAATCGGTGATGACGATCAGGAGCGGTCCCCCTGTAAATATCTTGTCCACTCCCCCACCACCCCCGCTTCCCGATCCCTTTTCACTAGCGGATGGTGCGCAGGAAAAGCGACAGTCGGTTAGCCACTGTAAGAGCTCAAAAATGTGGGTTCGGGATGCTCGTGTACGGATTCCTAGTGTGCTGCCTCATGTCCGTTTACATTAGCTCTCCACATAACGCATACTGTTAAGCCACTACAACTGGTCATCCCATACAAGTTTTATTGGCGTCAGAAGAAGACTGGCGATATATCACAGACATTCTCGTGAAACCTTCTCTGGATGTGGCCGCGAATGACTTGAGAAACTCATGCCAAAGGGAACAATGTTGCCCGACGCGACACTGAAGGTAGTCTAAGACAGAAGGCTGAATGAATGCTTGGTTACGTTTTGTTCGCTTTTTCCAGTGTCTCTCATTAATGTGTGCAGGCACTGGAGCGCGTAGCGGTGTTGTTATCGGAAAGATTGTAGTGAGGTAATCCTTGTTCTTGCTGAGAGACCAAATGATCCTCTCTTCAGGAGACCTGCCAAGAAAAGTCAAATCTTAGTGTGTGTTTTACATCGTCTCTCATCCCAACACGTCCGAGGAATTTTCTCGCCGTGGCCGGATTTCGGAGAAATGTAAGAACACGTATAGAAGTACGATTTATATCGGAAGACTGAAGAAAAGCAAGCCTATGTTCATAGCTTCTGTAGATTCGGAGAAAGTTTTTGATAGTTTCGACTGGAATGCAGTCTTTGAAATTCTGGGGATAGCAGGTATAAAACACAGGATGCGAAAGGATATTTGGAACTTGTACTGAAACCAGACTGTAGCTATAAGAGGCGAAGGACGTGAAAGGAAAGCGATGGTTGAGAATGCAGTGACACAGCCCATCCCCGATGTTATTCAGTCTGTACATTTAGCAAGCAGTAAAAGAAACTCAAGGGCTGATGTGGAGTAGAAATTAACGTTCAGGAAGAAGAAATAAAAACTTCGAGTTTGTCGATAATATTGTAATTCTGTCAGAGCCGGCCAAGGAATTGGAAGAGCAACTGAATTGAGTGGATGTTGTCTTGAAAAGACGTAGTAAGGTGAACACTAACGGAAGTAAAACGAGAGTAAGGGAATATATTCGAATGAAATCACTTGGGTCTGAAGGAATTAGATTAGGAAACGAGACAATAAAAGTAATAGATGAATTTTGCTGCTTGGTCAGGAACATAACTAACTGTAGTCGAAGACAAGAGGATGTAAAATGAAGACTGTTTTCAACATGAAAAACAATTTTGGAAAAAAGTGGGTTTGTTGACATCCAACTCAAATTTAAGTTTCGGGAAATCTTTTGTAAAGGTATTTATGTAAAGTGTAGCCAAGTACGGAAGTGAAATCTAAAGACGGTAAACAATTCAGGAAGGAATAGACTGGAGGCTTTTGATATGTGATGCTTCACAAGAATGCTGAAGATTAAAATATCGAATAACATATGAGGAGGTATTTGATCGAATTGAAGAAAAACCGAAATTTACGGCGCCACTTTTCTAAAATAAGTGATCGGCTGATACAAAATACATTGAGGCTTGAAGGAACGGTCAGTTTGGTAATGGATGGAAGTGGGAGAGGGGAGGTGAATAATTGTAGGAGGAAGCCAAAGGACAGCACAGTAAACAGATTTTAAAAATGTTCAAATTGAGTGAATTTCTAAGGGACCAAACTGCTGAGCTCATCGGTCCCTAGACTTACACACTACGGAAACTAATTTAAACAGACTTATACTAAGAACAACACACGCACCCATGCCCCAGTAAAGACTCGAACCTCCGGCGGGAGGGCCGTGCAATCCGTGACATGGCGCGTCCAACCGCACGACAACTCCGCGCGGCCCAGAGTCAAATAGATGTAGGTTACAGTAGATATTCCAAGATGAAGAGGCTGGCACAGTATGGAGTAGTGTGGACAGCAGCATCAAATCAGTGTATGACGCACTACCAATGATTCAGTTGTTAATATTTAAGTCTCGTAGATACTGCATAAAACAAAAACTGTTGTCCAGCAAGAGATAATGTATCAAACACACACATATATATAGAAATGTTCACTTAACTTTGAGAAGGCCGCAGTGTCCAGCGGCGAAAAGATGTGCAATATCCTGTATGAGGTTCTGGTCCTTAAATGACACAGCTTTTTCTATTAAAAAACTGTAGCTCTTATTATTGTCCATCCCCATCACACTCTTCTAGATGCTGACTCATGCGAAACTAAAAACAGTATACATGTGCCCGAAAATAAACTGGCACCAGACAAACATAAGACGTGTAATTGTTCTGGAACACTCCAGAACATACTATAAGCCAATACATATACACTCCTGGAAATGGAAAAAAGAACACATTGACACCGGTGTGTCAGACCCACCATACTTGCTCCGGACACTGTGAGAGGGCTGTACAAGCAATGATCACACGCACGGCACAGCGGACACACCAGGAACCGCGGTGTTGGCCGTCGAATGGCGCTAGCTGCGCAGCATTTGTGCACCGCCACCGTCAGTGTCAGCCAGTTTGCCGTGGCATACGGAGCTCCATCGCAGTCTTTAACACTGGTAGCATGCCGCGACAGCGTGGTCGTGAACCCTATGTGTAGTTGACGGACTTTGAGCGAGGGCGTATAGTGGGCATTCGGGAGGCCGGGTGGACGTACCGCCGAATTCCTCAACACGTGGGGCGTGAGGTCTCCAAAGTACATCGATGTTGTCGCCAGTGGTCGGCGGAAGGTGCACGTGCCCGTCGACCTGGGACCGGACCGCAGCGACGCACGGATGCACGCCAAGACCGTAGGATCCTACGCAGTGCCGTAGGGGACCGCACCGCCACTTCCCAGCAAATTAGGGACACTGTTGCTCCTGGGGTATCGGCGAGGACCATTCGCAACCGTCTCCATGAAGCTGGGCTACGGTCCCGCACACCGTTAGGCCGTCTTCCGCTCACGCCCCAACATCGTGCAGCCCGCCTCCAGTGGTGTCGCGACAGGCATGAATGGAGGGACGAATGGAGACGTGTCGTCTTCAGCGATGAGAGTCGCTTCTGCCTTGGTGCCAATGATGGTCGTATGCGTGTTTGTCGCCGTGCAGGTGAGCGCCACAATCAGGACTGCATCCGACCGAGGCACACAGGGCCAACACCCGGCATCATGGTGTGGGGAGCGATCTCCTACACTGGCCGTACACCTCTGGTGATCGTCGAGGGGACACTGAATAGTGCACGGTACATCCAAACCGTCTTCGAACCCATCGTTCTACCATTCCTAGACCGGCAAGGGAACTTGCTGTTCCAACTGGACAATGCACGTCCGCATGTATCCCGTGCCACCCAACGTGCTCTAGAAGGTGTAAGTCAACTACCCTGGCCAGCAAGATCTCCGGATCTGTCCCCCATTGAGCATGTTTGGACTGGATGAAGCGTCGTCTCACGCGGTCTGCACGTCTAGCACGAACGCTAGTCCAACTGAGGCGCCAGGTGGAAATGGCATGGCAAGCCGTTCCACAGGACTACATCCAGCATCTCTACGATCGTCTCCATGGGAGAATAGCAGCCTGCATTGCTGCGAAAGGTGGATATACACTGTACTAGTGCCGACATTGGGCATGCTCTGTTGCCTGTGTCTATGTGCCTGTGGTTCTGTCAGTGTGATCATGTGATGTATCTGACCCCAGGAATGTGTCAATAAAGTTTCCTCTTCCTGGGACAATGAATTCACGGTGTTCTTATTTCAATTTCCTGGAGTGTATATCAAGAGCTCCGATGGAAAACCAGTCTTAAGCAAATAACGGGAAGCGGAATGGTGGAAGGAATATGGGGATAGGGGGATATATACAAGGGAGAAAAACTTGAAGGCAATATTATAAAAAAGGAAGTGGACGTAGTTGAAGATGAGAAGAGAGATGAAGTACTGTGAGAAGAGTGTGACAGAACTCTGAAAGACCTAACGATACTCATGGAGCAGACGACACTCCGTCAGAACTACTGATAGCCTTGGGAGAGCCAGCCACGGCAAAACTCTGCCATCGGGTGAACAAGATGTATGAGACAGGCGAAGTACCCTCAGACCTTAAGAGGAATATAATAATTCCGATTCCAAAGATGGCCGTCGCTGACAGGTGTGAAAATTATCGAACTATTAGTTTAGTAATTAATGGTTGCAAAATAATAACACGAATTCCTTACAGACGAATGGAAAAACAGGTAGAAGCCGACGTCGGGGAAGATCAGTTTGGATTCCGTAGAAGTGTTGGAACACGTGAGGCAATACTGATCCTACGAATTATCTTCGAGGATAGATTATGGAAAGGCAAACCTACATTTATAGAATTTGAAGAGTTAGAGAAAGCTTTTGACAATGTTGACTGGAATACAGTCTTTGAAATACTGGTGGTGGCAAGAGTAAAATACGTGGAGCAAAAGGTTATTTATAGACTGTAAAGAAGCCAGGCGGCAATTATACGAGTCGAAGGGCATGAAGGGGAAGCAGTGGTTGAGAAGGAAATGAGACAGGGTTGTAGCCCGTCCCCTATGTTATTCAATCTGTACATTGAGCATGAAGTAAAGGAGACCAAATAAAAATTTGAAGTAGGAATTAAGGTTCAGGGAAAAGAAACTAAAACGTTGGGGTCTGCCGATGACACTGTAATTCGGTCAGCGACAGCAAAGGGCTTGAAGAGCAGTTGAACGGGATGGACAGTATCTTGAAAGGAGGATATAAGATGAACATCAACAAAAGCAAAACAAGGACAATGGAATGTAGTGGAAATAAATCAGGTGATGTAAGGGAATTAGGTTAGGAGACGAGACACTCAACGTCGTAAATGAGTTTTGCTATTTGGGCAGCAAAATAACTGATGATGGTCGAAGTAGAGAGAATGTAAAATGTAGACTGGCAATGGCAAGAAAAGCATTTCTGAAGAAAAGAAATTTGTTAACATCGAGTAAGGATATAAGTGTCAGGAAGTCCTTTCTGAAAGTATTTGCATGGAGTGTAGTCACGTATGGAAGTGACATATGAACGATAAACAGTTTGGACAAAAAGAGCATTGAAGCGTTTGAAATGCGGTGCTGCAGAAGAATGTTAAAGATTAGATGGGTCGATCACGTAACTAAGGAGGGGGCACCGAACAGAATTGGGGAGACAAGATATTTGTGGCACAACTTGACCAAAAGAAGGGATGGGCTGATAAGGCGCATACTGAGACATCAAGTGATCACCAATTGAGCTCTGGAGGGAAGTGTGTGCGGTAAAAATCGTAGCGGCAGACCAAGAGATTTGTACAGTAAGCAGATTCAGAAGGATGTATTTTGCAGTAGTTAGTCAGAGATGAAGAGACTTGCACAGGAAAAAGCAGCTTAAAGAGCTGCATCAAACCAGTCTTCATTAATAGAAATGTTTTATCTCCATTTAAAATTGAATGGTAAAAATAGCAAAATTAATGTCGATTTGGTTTCAGGGCATTTTCTGTTAACTATTTGCTAACTAATTTTCACAGTGTAAGATTGAAGTTTCAAAACATATCGATGTATTAACAAAGCACTATGTTGTTGTTGTGGTCTACAGTCCTGAGACTGGTTTGATGCAGCTCTCCATGCTACTCTATCCTGTGCAAGCTTCTTCATCTACCAGTACCTACTGCAACCTACATCCTTCTGAATCTGCTTAGTGTATTCATCTCTTGGTCTCCGTCTAAGATTTTTACCCTCCACGCTGCCCGCCAATACTAAATTGGTGATCCCTTGATGCCTCAGAACATGTCCTACCAACCGATCCCTTCCTCTGGTCAAGTTGTGCCACAAACTTCTCTTCTCCCCAATCCTATTCAATACTTCCTCATTAGTTATGTGATCTACCCATCTAATCTTCAGCATTCTTCTGTAGCACCACATTTCGAAAGCTTCTATTCTCTTCTTGTCCAAACTATTTATCGTCCATGTTTCACTTCCATACATGGCTACACTCCATAGAAATACTTTCAGCAATGACTTCCAGACACTTAAATCTATACTCGATGTTAACAAATTTCTCTTCTTCAGAAACGCTTTCCTTGCCATTTCCAGTTCTCTACTTCGACCATCATCAGTTATTTTGCTCCCCAAATAGCAAAACTCCTTTACTACTTTCATCGTCTCATTTCCTTATCTAATTCCCTCAGCATCACCCGACTTTATTCGACTACATTCCATTATCCTCATTTTGCTTTTGTTGATGTTCATCTTATACCCTCTGACAGAATTACAATGTCATCGGCGAACCTCAAAGTTTTTATTTCTTCTCCATGGATTTTAATACCTACTCCGAATTTTTCTTTTGTTTCCTTTACTGCTTGCTCAATATAAAGATTGAATAACATCGGGGAGAGGCTACAACCCTGTCTTACTCCCTTCCCAACCACTGCTTCCCTTTCATATCCCTCGACTCTTATAACTGCCATCTGGTTTCTGTACAAATTGTAAATAGCTTTTCGCTTCCTGTATTTTACCCCTGCCACCTTCAGAATTTGAAAGAGAGTATTCCAGTCAACATTGTCAAAAGCTTTCTCTAAGTCTACAAATGCTAGAAACGTAGGTTTGCCTTTCCTTAATCTTTCTTCTAAGATAAGTCGTAAGGTCAGTATTGCCTCACGTGTTCCAGTATATCTACGGAGTCCAAACTGAACTTCCCCGACGCCAGCTTCTATTAGTTTTTCCATTCGTCTGTAAAGAATTCGTGTTAGTATTTTGCAGCTGTGGCTTATTAAACTGATTGTTCGGTAATTTTCACATCTGTCAACACCTGCTTTCTTTGGGATTGGAATTATTATATTCTTCTTGAAGTATGAGGGTATTTCGCCTGTCTCATACATCTTGCTCACCAGATGGTATAGTTTTGTCGGGACTGGCTCTACCAAGGGCGTCAGTAGTTCCAGTGGAATGTTGTCTACTCCGGGGGCCTTGTTTCGACTCCGGTCTTTCAGTGCTCTGTCAAACTCTTCGCAGTATCGTATCTCCCATTTCATCTTCATCTACATCCTCTTCCATTTCCATAATATTGTCCTCAAGAACATCGCCCTTGTATAAACCCTCTATATAATCCTTCCACCTTTCTGCTTTCCCTTCTTTGCTTAGAACTGGGTTTCCATCTGAGCTCTTGATGTTCATACAAGTGGTTCTCCAAAGGTCTCTTTAATTTTCCTGTAGGCAGTATCTACCTTACCCCTAGTGAGATAAGCCTCTACATCCTTACATTTGTCCTCTTGCCATCCCTGCTTAGCCATTTTGCACTTCCTGTCGATCTCATTTTTGAGACATTTGTATACCTTTTTGCCTGCTTCATTTACTGCATTTTTATATTTTCTCCTTTCATCAATTAAATTCAATATTTCTTCTGTTGCCCAAGGATTTCTACTAGCCCTCGTCTTTTTACCTATTTGATCTTCTGCTGCCTTCACTACTTCATCCCTCAAAGCTACCCATTCTTCTTGTACTGTATTTCTTTCCCCCATACTTGTCAATTGCTCCCTTATGCTCTCCCTGAATCTCTGTACAACCTCTGGTTCTTCCAGTTTATCCAGGTCCCATGTCCTTAAATTCCCACCTTTTTGCAGTTTCTTCAGTTTTAATCTACAGGTCATAAGCAATAAATTGTGGTCCGAGTCCACATCTGCCCCTGGAAATGTCTTACACTTTAAAACCTGGTTCTTAAATCTCTGTCTTACCATTATATAATCTATCTGAAACCTGTCAGTATCTCCAGGCTTCTTCCATGTATGCAACCTTCTTTTATGATTCTTTAACCAAGAGTTAGCTATGATTAGGTTGTGCTCTGTACAAAATTCTACCAGGCGGCTTCCTCTTTCATTTCTTAGCCCAATCCATATTCACCTACTACGTTTCCTTCTATCCCTTTTCCTACACTCGAATTCCAGTCACCCATGACTATTACATTTTCGTCTCCCTTCACTATCTGAATAATTTCTTTTATTTCATCATACATTTCTTCAATTTCTTCGTCATCTGCAGAGCTAGTTGGCATATAAACTTGTACTACTGTAGTAGGTGTGGGCTTCGTATCTATCTTGGCCACAATAATGCGTTCACTATGCTGTTTGTAGTAGCTTACCCGCGTTCCTATTGTTTTATTCATTATTAAACCTACTCATGCATGACCTCTATTTGATTTTGTGTTTATAACCCTGTAGTCACCTGACCAGAAATCTTGTTCCTCCTGCCACCGAACTTCACTAATTCCCACTATATCTAACTGTAACCTATCCATTTCCCTTTTTAAATTTCCTAACCTCCCTGCCCGATTAAGGTATCTGACATTCCACGCTCCGATCCGTAGAATGCCAGTTTTCTTTCTGCTGATAACGACATCCTCTTGAGTAGTCCCCTCCCGGAGATCCGAATGGGGGACTATTTTACCTCCGGAATATTTTACCCAAGAGGACGCCATCGTCATTTAATCATACAGTAAAGCTGCATGCCCTCGGGAAAAATTACGGCTGTAGTTTCCCCTTGCTTTCAGCCGTTCCCAGTACCAGCACAGCAAGGCCGTTTTGGTTATTGTTACAAGACCAGACCAGTCAATCACCCAGACTGTTGCCCTTGCAACTACTGAAAATATTACCCGAAAAATTATATTGTTTGGTTCGTTAACTGAGCAAAAGTTCCGATACGACTGGATTCATTAGAAGATTTCGGACTGAACACCACAGCAACAATATATTGTTTCCAGTGATTTTATCGCCAATAGTATAATCGAAAATCATTGAATTTCTGTCCTTATTTACGTTTAGCACGTTACATTTATTTATGTTCAACGTCAACAGCCAGTTCCTGCAGCAATCATTGATCATCTATAGGTCTCTCTGCATTTCGCTAGTCTCCTGGTGTTGCAACCTCCGTGTAGGCAACTGCATCGTCTGCGAACAACTTCACGGAACTCCCGGCTTTATCCGCTATATCGTTTATATTTATTGTACACAGTAGTGGCCCTATAACACTCTCTTGAGGTTCTCCCGAAATAACCTTCACAGCCACGCAAATGTTCGTGGAATACCTTCGTTTCTGAGATTATACACCAACGGCATGTGTGTTTTCACGGTCTCAGACGTGACTAAGTGCTAAAATAAATCGCATGCATAAAATACCTGTCAGCTCTGAAATATTTTCAACCCCTGAAACGAGATCAAAGATCGTTGCAGAATGATATAAAGCTCTTGTGGGACTAGGTGAAAGCAACAGAGTAAAACTGATGTAGGTCGCTGGTCACTCAGGAATCAGACACTGAACAAGCAGATAGGCCGGCCAGGACAAGTGCGACGACTCAGTTTACTGGACTGGAACCTGACCGAACCGTCACTAAGGCAGTTGTTGAATCAGAAGTACTTAGCTGGATCAGAAGGCAGCTTGTAGAATATTGGGCTATGATCCAAGAACGAAAACATGGAAAGCTAATGATGCCAAAGCCGTGTTTCAAGAGAAGTTCGGTAATCCTGGGCTAGAACAGGAGACAGGCTAAACTCATGGTGGGGCTGAAGACGGGATATGGGAACTTCCAGGAACCTACACACGTTGGGTATAGAGAAAGAAGCCCCTAAGTGTAGGCTGTGTAGTGAGGGCGGTGAAGCCGTGCCACACCTAATCCTCCAATGTGAAGAATTGGAAGTCAAAATACACAGAATATTCGGATCATCAAGTACTGAAGAAATCATGGCTAATAAAAAAATCTAGCAACGAACCTCCTACTACTCTGTAAGGGCACTGGTTGGTCTTGCTAGAATTACAAAGACTGAAAACGCTCAATAAAATCCCATTTTGGTGCTGGCAATGAGCTCTGACCGCCGTTTTTTATTCTCGCTGTTCAAATCAGCTCAGATCAAATCAGAATCAAGTTCTTACGGTTGCCCTTTGTCTGTACCGAACGGTAATAGCTAGTAGTCTCTAAATAAAAATTTATACGACTGAGCTTCTAATAATTATAATGTCGAAGGATACCGTGGCTTTTACATTTCAAAAAGATAATTGAACATGATAAACGATCATAGTTCTCCATAACCAAAATAAACGTTGTATTTTGATTATGGAGTTAGTATATTAAGAAACTGGGAGAATGTCCACACCATGAGCCCAAATCGTAAATATGTCATCAAGGTATCACCAAAATACTGCAGGTTTTAAAACTGTTGAGTCGAATCGAGTGGCCACTTCTGAAAATCCTCCAAATAATAGTTGTACACCGGAGAAGAAAAAGGATTTCCCAAGGCAGCAACACCATATTATGCAGAGAAAGTCGTTGTTTAATAAAAAAGATGTCAAGGAGAGGCCGAACTGGAACAACGTTGTTATGTCAGCTCAGACCTGTTTCTGATGGGACGGAGCGAATTTACCACAGGTACTCTTGGAAAAAAGCAAACCAACATAACTGGTCGGTAAGTTTGCAGCTTAAAATTACTATAACTGGGCATGTGAGATAGATACTTGCCTACAATGAGGCAGCCCTGCAGTATTCATGGTGTCAATTCCCTCCAGTACTACTTCACATATTAATCGAGTCCATGCCGCTTCGTGTTGCGGCACTTCTGTGAGCTCAGCGGGGGCCCTACACGATATTAGATAGGTGTACCAGTTTCTTTGGCTCTTCAGTGCATTTCTTGCAGTCGTCTGATATCAGGAGTCGTTCACAATCAAACCTAACAACCATGTATTAGTTGCTTGATAGTATTTGGCCAAGTCATACGCCGAATTTTGATCTGCTGTTTACGAGTATTAAATATTGGAGATATGCCATTACCAAGATCGTCCATTCTGTTTTGGTGTAGCGGCAGTCGCAGATTTAATTGCAGCATCAGTGAGGTTACGTCACGGAATTATACGCTGTATGTTGCGCCGCCATGTTAGACGCACCAAAACATAGCAGAGTACTATTTACTATTGCTTCTTGTCTTTAAATTTTTTATTGTAGATCTATTGTCCGCGCAAACCGAGTTGACACTCGGTGCGGTGGCATTTCCCTATACGGTATATCCCATCAGATACCGTGTTGAGTGTTAACTTCGCTTGCGTGAACAGTACACGCGAAAGTTATTTTAAATAGAAACTGTTGCAGTGCTTTCGTGAATAACACAGCGTAAAGCGAGGATTTTGAGACGTTTCTCTGGTAGTAAATGCACATTTGATCCAGTAATACGACGCATTTCCCCTCGTTATGTAACTTCCTTTTCTTATGCGTTTCGAATTACCAGGAAGGGAAGAATGTAGTATGGAAAGACTTCTTTCGTAATCCAGCATTTTCCTTACTACGGACAGACGAAACTGATGCTCGGTCTCTGCCATCTTCCTGAAAACGCTGAGCTCACATTTTGCTACTTTTGATGTAGGTTTGTTAGGAAAGTCAAACGACAAAAATAAAACCACTGCAGTAAAACTAAACATCACACCTAAAATTCATGCTTATAAAAGAACGAGTCCACACCAAATGACATGAGATTCCTTTGCACATCAGACTATTATCAGAATGATGAATAAACCAGTAAATGATACAAGCTGACAAGACATTTCCATTAGAAGCTAATAATTGGGGCAACAAACATGGCGGACTTTAGCTACAAGTTTGTAACGTCATGCCAACTCCCCTTTTTATACCTCCATGGGTTACGTCATCTTCTCTGACATTCCTCTCGTATTTGACGAAATTCGACGGTGACAAGAAAAGATGCGCAGTTACTGAGAACTTTGTACGTAGGTAAGTTTTTAATTGACAACTTGGGAGAAACATTTGACAAACCAATAGCACTGCGATATCGTTTATTATTTCACACAGATAGCTAAAAATATACAGAAAACAGTTAATGTTAATCAAACTAAACGTCATACGGAATTACACCGAAGCACCAAAGAAACTGGTATAGGCACGCGTATTCAAATAAAGAGATTGTGGCGGTACGCCACATAACGTTAAAAATAATATTGAAGAACTTCACAAATATAACAAAACTGACGTCGTGACGAAGTAAATGTTATCGCAGAAAACTCGCGAAGACTATGTAATCAACTAATATGATCTGCGATTGTTATTGTAATCTCTGTTCCTTTTGAAAAAAGATGGAGACACTTTCATTTTGTTGTTTGGTTGTGTAAGAAGCCATTTTGGGACGAGGCACGAAAACGTGTTTCATTTAATATTTAGTCTAAATATAATCAAATATTACTTAAAAGTGTCGCTAATGTTTTACTGTAACAGATCCTATTCTCATGAAGTGAGTGACATAAATAATTTATGCAAATTTTATGGGGGAACATTGGTGCAGAGGTCAACGCCATTATTCTAAGCGATAATGACTCAGAGACGAAATACATATTTTAATACTTGCTAATTTTGAAAAATAATAAAAATAAATGTAAATGTGGGAGATTTCTCTTCATTAGCGGTTCTTCTTTTAAAGCGATAATAGTAGACAAAGTCAGTTTACCTAATAATGAACGATATTCATTTAACGTGATTTCAGTAGTGTATTTTTATCTCCGCTAATGGATATTGCGAGAATCCCCTCAACATTCACTATTCACTGAGATATTGAACAATTAACAAACAGCTGCTGCAGCTGTAAATCTGCTAATTATGAGATGGTGGTGTCTTTTTTTATTATTATATAAAAACAGCTTGTCGGGCAAACTAACTGCGAGAAGTACCATAACTGAATCCGCGGTGTAAATAATTTTCCAGTTGTGAAGCAGGCAGAATAATATTAACTCCATTACGTAACATATTAAAAAACCAACAATACAATCATAAAAAGAACTACCACACGATATATAAACAGTCAGAATACGGCGCTGCGGCAGACAACGCCTATATAAGACAACTACTGCTTATGGTGCTACAATGGCAGGTTTTCAAAATTTAAGTGAGTTTGAACGTGGTGTTAAAGTCGGTGCACGAGCGATGGGAGACAGCATCTCTGAGTTAGCGATGAAGTGGGGATTTTTCAGTACGACCATTCCACGAGTGTGCCGTGAATATCAGGAACCCGGTAAAACATCAAATCTCCGCCATAGCTGCGACTGGAAAAAGATCCAGCACGAACGGGAGCAACGACGGCTGAAGATAATCGTTCAACGTGACAGAAGTGCAACCCTTCCGCAAATTGTTGTATATTTCAATGCTGGGCCATCAACAAGTATCAGCTTGATAACCATTTAATGAAACATAATCGATATGGGCCCACTCGTATACCCTTGATGACTGCATGACACAAAGCTCTATGCCTCGCCAGCCAACACCGTGATTGGACCATTGATGAATGGAAACATGTTGCATGGTCGGGCGAGTCTCGTTTCAAATTGTATCCAGCGTATAGACGCGTGTGGGTATGGAGACAACCTCATCAATCCGTGGACCCCGCATGTCAGCATGGGACTGCTTAAGCTGGTGGAGGAGGCTCTGTAATGGTGTGGGGCGTGTGCTGTTGGAGTGATATGAGACCCCTGACACTTTTAGATACCATCTGACATAACTCGTCCGTAAGCATCCTGTCTGTTCACATACATCCAATCATGTCCGTTGTGCGTTCCGACGGACTTGAGCAATTTCAGTAGGATAATGCGACACCCCACACGTCCAGAATTGTTATAGAGTGGCTCCAGGAACTCTCTTTTGACTTTAAACACTTCCGTTGGCCGCGAAACTCCCCAGACATAAACATAATTATCTGGGATACTTTGCAACGTGCTCTTCAGAAGAGATCTCCACCCCTTAGTACTCTTACGTATTTATGGACAGTCCTGCAGGATTCATGGTGTCAATTCCCTCCAGCACTACTTCAGGTATTAGTCGAGTCCATGCTGCGCCGTGTTGCTTCACTTCTGTGTGCTCAGCGGGGGCCCTACACGATATTAGGTAGGTGTATCAGTTTATTTGGCTCTTTAGTGTATTTCTCGCAGTCGTCTGCTATCAGGAGTCGTTCAAAATCAAACCTAACAACCACGTATTAGCTGCTTAATAGCTCACAATACTACTGTTAATTTACCTGTTATTTAAAATCTGTGATCGCTCTGACAGGTACAAAGTGGAATCTAGCATTTGGGTGGAAAATCTACTTAGTTGGTGACAACAGCATTTTTTACTGTAGCTAATATACTGTTCTGTGCAGCAAATTTTGTCCGAGAGCACGATAGATGGAGCAGTCTTTACTTCAGTTTTCATAACTAGAGATGCAGCAAATATACTGCCCTACGGAAAGTGAACAGCTAGAAGGGGAGGAGGAAACGAAATGAAATTCATGAGTTAGGAGGGAATGTTATTTGAATGATAAGATAATATAGTCAAACTTACAAAGAACGTGACAGTATGACCCCACGTGTCAGTATGACATCACACCTCTTCCGGTCTCGATGCATGTACGGATTTGGTTGTGAAAGGTATCAATGAAGCCATTGTATCCTCTCCTGAGTCAAGATGGCACACAGCTATTGTAACTTGTCCTTGACATTGTGGATACTGGCACTGAGATAGGTGACTTAAGAAATGGTGTATTCTGACGGGACAGATCCGGGGATGTTGCGGTGACTTTAGAAATGGTGTATTCTGTCGGGACAGATCCGGGGATCTTGTGGGAGTACCTCAACGTTTGTAGAAAGGCGTACCAAGTGTGGACGAGCATTGTCCTTTTGAAAAATGGTACCAAGATACTACCAGCTGTACCTAAAGTCATGCTGTAAGTGGGCTGCTCCTGTGTTGGCAGCGCTGTGTTGCATTGGATCTCTGACTGCGCTTTCTTTGTAAGAGACTCTGTGGCTGGTTGGGCTCGTTGTTGGAAGTGTTGGGCAGTTGAAAGTAAGTCGCCAGCAGTGATGGAAATACTCTTTGGCAGTTGGAGGTGAACAGCCAGCAGAGATGGATGTTAAACGTGAGAAGTTAGCATTGATGGTGGGTAGAGGTCTGAAGTGTTAGCGTAGGGTTACGATCTGGAAGTATCTGACTTGGAGATTGAAAATTATTCGTGATTATATATCTTTGTACTATACGTCAATGACAATTTATATTCGTGTTAGAACTGGATCTCACATTATTAAGGTAAAAAATACATTATTTGGTTTGCAACAAAATCTTTCCTTTACTAATCACATGCCTAATAGTAGTTAGTGGCTTTAATAATTAGAATCTTTTATTTAGCTGGCAGTATTGACGCTCGCTGTATTGCGGTAGTTCGCGTAATGAAGGTTTTTGTGAGGTAAGTGCTTAATGAAATGTATAGGTTATTGTTTGGATTTATTTTTAGTCAAAGCCATTCTTTTGTATTAATTATTTGAAGTCTTCTTTTTTTTTTTTAAAAAAAAAAAAAAAAGCAATGAGTTTGTGTTGCGCTAGAATGTTGTGTGTCAGTGTTGACATGATAAGAAAAAGTAAAGTGATAGTAGGCTCAGAACGTTCAGTTTTACTCAGCTGTTTCAGAATCAAATGACGTAGAAGTTTCATCTTCTCAGTCATTCTGCAATTTAAGTACAGACACACGCTTTTAAATAAAGAAGTTTCAATGCCCTATAGCTTCCCACACAGTGGCGCCGGGAGTAAACTGGACGAGCCTCTCCAAAATATTGGAATAGTGGGACCTCTCGCCAGGTCGCCACCATACTTGCCGTCGATGGTAATGCGGAGGTAGTGCACAACCACGATTCGTCGCCGGACACAATGAGACGCCATTTGTCGTTCCACTCCTTGCTTCCCGGTCACCATACCACGCTAAACGCAGCCGTTTGTGTTGTGGTGCTAATGGCAGCCCACACAGGGAATGAAAATTCCTTGGTCCAGCTGCTTCTAGTCTCCGACCAGAGGTGCAGAATGACGCAACACATTAATAGGGAAAGAAGAGGTCGACCACAGAAGCTAACGCAAAGAGAACGAACTCTGTTAATAATAATGGTCAAAATAGACCCTAAATTGACAGCTATTGCATAGTCTGCGCATGTTAATGATCAGTTCTGGAAGGAAATCACGGCAAGTGATATTCGCCATATTTTAAGTAGTGCAGGAAATGTAGCTACGGTACCGAGAAGAAAACCATACATCAGCAAGAAGAACAACAAATTGAGACCTGTATCTGCTCGAGAGCATATATGCAAGAAAACAAGTTTCTGGGACAAGGTACTGTTCACAGATGAAAGTAAATGCTACAAATTTGTAAGTGATGGCAAAATTCTGGTGTAGAGAGACCCAATAACGAGATCTATCCCAAACACATTCAACTCACGGGTGGTGAAGGAAATATTATATGGGGATGTATGCCTACATCTAGTGATGGACAACTTGTTTTTGTTAAAGGTAACAAGCATAGATTTCACTATTTATGTCTCCAAAAGGAAAATCTGCAAAAAAGTATTTATAGATTAGGTTTAGACACACATTATTACTTTCAACAAGGTAATGACTCTAAGCATACAGCGAAAACTGTTCGTCTGCGGTTGTCGTACCATACGCTGATCTTCTCAGCTTTCCAGTACAGAGCGCAGACCTTAGTCCATTTGAATATCTTTGGAGTAGACATGAAACAATGGTCAGGAAAACACGAAATACGATGTAAGACTGCTCTGAAACAAAGTCTGCAACAAGAAAGGCAAAATATTATCTCAGAGACTACCAAAAAGTGATTAATTCCATGCCAAAGAGATTAACAGAAGTGATACACAGAGGAGGAATGCCTACAAAGTATAACATTGTCATTATTTTTATGTACATTGTAATTTTATTTTTATGTATGAATACATTTTTCCCCACTGTATGAAGCCAGCTGGTACAGAAATTTTATTTACTGTTTGCAGAAGGCTAATTTAGTTCATCCTTTTATATGTAGAGATTAGGATGTAAATCTATACTGTTGGTTTACCGTAACATCTGTGGTTGTGATCTTTATACTAATAAATAAATTTATTATACATGAAAAACGGTGTATGAATACTTTATCCATGCTGTGTACGTTTATTTCAGAAATGCGATGTCTGGTTAAGAAAAAATAAAGGAACCAAGTCTTCCGAAGTAAGAGTGATTTCAGGTGTGCCGCAGGGGAGTGTCGTAGGACCGTTGCTATTCACAATATATATAAATGACCTTGTGGATAACATTGGAAGTTCACTGAGGCTTTTTGTGGATGATGCTGTAGTTTATCGAGAGGTTGTAACAATGGAAAATTGTACTAATGCATGAGGATCTGTAACGAATTGACGCATGGTGCAGGGAATGGCAATTGAATCTCAATGTAGACAAGTGTAATGTGTTGCGAATACATAGGAAGAAAGATCCTTTATCAATTAGGTACAATATAGCAGATCAGCAACTGGAAACAGTTAATTGCAAAAATTGTCTGGGAGTAGGCATTAGAAGTGATTTAAAATGCAATGACCATATAAAATTAATCGTCAGTCAAGCAGATGCCAGACTGAGATTCATTGGAAGAATCCTAAGGAAATGCAATCCGACAACAAAGGAAGTAGGTTACAGTACGCTTGTTCGCCTAATGCTTGAATACTGCTCAGCAGTGTGGGATCCGCACCAGGTAGGGTTGATAGAAGAGATAGAGAAGATCCAACGGAGAGCAGCGCGCTTCGTTACAGGATCATTTAGTAATCGCGAAAGCGTTACGGAGATGATAGATAAACTCCAGTGGAAGACTCTGCAGGAGAGACGCTCAGGCGCTCGGTAGGGGCTTTTGTTGAAGTTTCGAGAACATACCTTCACCGAAGAGTCAAGCAGTATATTGCTCCCTCCTACGTATATCTCGCGAAGAGATCATGAGGATAAAATCAGGGAGATAAGAGCCCACACAGAGGCATACCAACAATCTTTCTTTCCACGAACAGTACGAGACTGGAATAGAAGGGAGAACCGGTAGAGGTTCTCAAGGTACCATCGGCCACACACCATCAGGTGGCTTGCGGAGTATGGATGTAGATGTAGAGCGAAGTCTGTTGCACAAATCCCAACATGTCTGGTGCTACCTTTTTGTCGTTGCTTTACCCCTACATTGTAATTTTAGTTTTATGTTTGAATACTTTTTTCCCACTGTGTAAAGCCAGAAGGCTAATTTAGTTAATCCTTTTATATGTACTGATTAGGATGTAAAGCCATACTGTTAGTTTATCAAATAACATCTCTGGTTGTGATCTTTAGTACTAATAAATAAAGTTATTATACATGAAAAACGGTGTATGAATACTTTTTCCATGACTGTGTACGTTTATTTCAGAAATGCGGAGTCTAGTTAAGAAAAAATAAAAGAACCAAGTACAACGTAGTCTGGTGCACCAATCTCAACATATCCGGTGCAACCTTTTTGTTACCCCTAACAGATTCTGCGATACAAATTTGATAGATGTATAATTCAGTCTGAAACAGGGAGTGACTTATGAAAAGTCGTGTCCTATTGACAAGGCCTACTGAATGAGGAAGTGCCACGTCTGTGGTTAGCAGCCGCAGCGTGTAACTCCAGCGTCGAAACTATTCATTTTGCTGTTCTTGTATTTCATTGTATTCCACTCTAAAAGTTCGATTTTTTGCGCTAAACCGAATCGCTCCGTCATAAAGCACCATTAAGCATCTGGAAAATCGGGTCTCGCGTAGCGGGCAGGAAACTGTGGCTGCGGTTACCGCAGCAGTTCGTGAGGACCGCACAATATTCGCGGGACGTGCAGTGCGCATGCGTGGCCCAGCCCAGGGCCGTAAACGTTACCGCGCGAAAAACAGCACCCAGGCTAGTCTGCGTTTCAGACTCGACACCGGAACACGTATGCCGGCGGTCCAAGCCATGGAGCACCTCCTGTCTGCTGGAAAAGGAAGATTAAGGTTTAACGTCCCGTCGATGTCCAGGTCATCCGAACCGGAGCACAAGTTCGGGTTGGGAAAGAATGCGGAAGGAAATTTCCCATGTTTTGAGAGGAACATTAAGTTAGAGAAACCACAGAAAAACGAAACCAGCATTTGGCCGGCCGGACTGACCGAGCGGTTCTAGGCGCTTCAATCTGGAACCGCACGACCGCAGGTTCGAATTCTGCCTCGGGCGTGGATGTGTGTGATGTCCTTACGTTAGTTAGGTTTAAGTAGTTCTGAGTTCTAGGGGGCTGATGACCCCAGATGTTAAGTCCCTTAATGCTCAGAGCCATTTGAACCATTTTTGGTGAGGATTTGAAAGCCACTGCCGCTTCCTCTCAGAAAGCATAAAGATCATAAGGAGACAAAACACTGTTCCCTGGAACAAACTGCTGGAGCAAACGTGCTGCTGATGGTTCGGATACTGTAGTAAAAAATGTATATCCATCTGCAGTTGGGAATAATGGCCCGAAACCGATCACAGCAGCAAAATAAGGCTTCTGAAAACTCAGTTGTGATTCATTGATATTATAGTCATAAGTTTTGGCGTTTTTTGAAGTACAAAATTTTATTACGAATTAAGTCCAAAAAGCTGCTCCTTTTTTGAGATGTTTATTTAGTGACGACATGCCTGTTTCAGCACTAGTGCCATCATCAGGCGATCTGAAATCAATAGTTTTATTATATACTATGGTAGCCTACCTGTCATATAGGAGATTGACAACCATACATTTATGGAATTCTTAACTAACCTATAACATCACTGGTTCGTCACTTAAACGTTTTTCTTACGCCTTTTGAAGTTATTTTATGACGTAGCTTTCAAAGGGAGTTATAGCCTGAATTATATTTGTTGTGTGTGACAGTTTTTTGTTTGACGTTTAACCAACGACGTTATAAGTTTACATGAGAGCAATTACCTATCGATTTCCCTTAGTTGCCGTGTTGTTTATTTTTAACTGCGAATGTGTGATTGGTTTCGCTTAGCTTATGTCTTTGGTTGTTTATCCGTTTTCATGCTCGATGATTTGAATAAAGTTTTCTACATAGTGTTTATGTTTTAGATGTAATTGCTCGTTGAGTATTTGTTGTGGATATTTGTGTGCATGTGTGTAGAGTTCGACTTCTTCCAGAATATTGAGTAACCGACCTTTAGGTGTTATATGCAAAATTTGGATTGCTTTTTCTACATTGTCTGTGGTATGTTGTTCTGCCTGTAGGTTAAGTCAAGAATTCCATAAATGTATGGTTGTCAATCTTATATATGACAAATAGGCTACCGTCTGCCCTAGAAAATAGTATATAATAAAGCCATTACTTTCAGATCGACTGATGGTGGCAACAGTGCTGAAACAGGCCTGTCGTGATTAAATAAACATCTAAAAAAAAAAAGAAGCAGCTTTTTGGACTTAATTCATAATGTCTTTACACGACTTATATCGAGTTGGGGGCCCATTGGAAACAAAATTACAAAATCTTATATTTTTTGACGGTTATAGCAAGTTATCGATCTTTACACCACTCCGATATGTTGCGAAGAACTGCATGAATATTGGAGCAGCTTTCCTCAGATAGAACTTCATCATAGTATTTGCATAATCTGAAAAGAAGTCTGATGTTGTTGCCTGTCAGACCGCTAAGCAACAACAGGTACCAAAACATTTCCATTGACCACGCCTGAAGTTATTTCCACGTCTATCGATGATTCTCCATCCGAGATGACACGCTGCATCATCACTACCGAGAAACCCTCAGTGCAGCCACATATTTCGTTTGATAACTCATGTGACTGTGTTCTCGTCAATAAGCGTCGGCGTATGACTGGTGTGAGTCAAATGCTGTACGGGACCCAAGAAATATTGTATCTACCTGACTGCTTTGATACGTGGCTTTCATGAACTTAAGAGAGAAAAGCTTATGTTTCGCGTGTTGATTTTTCGCATCGTCCGCCCCCGGTAGCTAAGTGGTCGCCGGCACGGTAGCTCAGCGTGTTCGGTCGGAGAGCTGGTTGGCTTCTCTAATAATAATTAAAAAAAACTGAGTGGAAGGATCAACAAACGAACTTGAACGAATGTCATGTAACGTCTGCAACGACCAAACACAACGATCAACAACGAACAAAACGAAAAAAAAGGTGGGCGGTGCTACAGAATGTCAATCCGAAGGGCCCGGGTTCGATTCACGGCTGGGTCGGAGATTTTCACCGCTTAGTGACTGGGTGTTGTGTTGTCCTAATCATCATCATTTCATCTCCAACGACGCGCAAGTCGCCAAAGTAGCGTCAAATCGAAAGACTTGCCCCCGGCGAACGGTCTGCCCGACGGAAGGTCCTAGTCACACGACATTTACGTTTTCGCATCAATATTGTTTTTGGATTCCATAGTGTTTTACAGAGGATGAGGTCACACTGTCCGCCGTGCCCCATTTAGTTTGAGCCAAGAATACGTGAAAAGAGTCTACAACATATGAATGTCATTGTTATTTGAGGGTAGGTTTACATAAGTAGCTATCAAAATGTTTCCACTCGAAGGCCGTACAGGCCATAATAGGTATGACAATAATGCAAAATCGCCGTGAACATTGAGGCAACCATCATATCGAAAATACTTGTTTGGTAAAACGCCGTGTCCTGCTATGTGAAGAAGTGCGTAACTGTCTGCTGCACGTCGCCATCCGACAGGAATCGTCGACCCTTTAATGCTCTTTTTAAGGAACCGAAGGGGAGATATTCCCATGGGAGAGATCAGGGCTCTAGGGCGGTTGGGCGAAAGTCTGCCACTTGAGGCTGACCTCCCAGATCGAGCGTCGTCTTGCATCGAATAGCGACCACCAAGGAACTTGGCACACCATTCCACAGCTGTGATTTTCGACAGACATGCTGCCCCATAGATATTCTTCGAAATCCGATGCATGTCCACCGATGTGTATCCGTCCGAAGCCAAGAAAATAATAACAGCACGTTGGTCCTGTTGGGACGGATTTCATAATAATGTCATCATAGTTCACGTTTCCGTATTTACCGCACGCATATCAGAAAGACATGACTGCCACACTAATCCGTTTCCTGTGACTCGGTGCTGAGACACCGTTATCGGAGTAGAGATACGTTGCATACGCTGCAGCAACGCCATGAAACTTCTATTGTATTTATATACATTTGTAGCCCGTGCTTTCTTCCAAACACAAGACCCAATTTCTTTGTTTGGAGGGTATCCGATGCACTATTGTTAAGAGGGAGACTGATTCAGTTGCAAGTTCAGCATAATATCTGATAGGGATACCATCGGGATCCGGCGCTTCCTTTTAATTTTACTGATTTCAGATCCTTTTCAGCGCTACTGGCACTAGTACTTACTACCTAACAAAAAATGTGAAACATCCAGAAGGGAAGGAGGAAATGAAATGGAACTTCACAGGTGAGAGAATATGTGGTATAATTTCATTGAATACAGAAGCGTGTCAAACTGACAAACACCTTGGCAGTTTGAGCCTACTTGTCGGTATGAGATCGCATCCCCTCTGGCCTGAGGGGAAGCACGTTTTCGGTTGGGAAGGGTGTCATAAAGGGATCGTATCTTCTCCTACCGTGGTCTCGGGGTAAAGTCTTCGATTAGTAATCAAAACATCCTCGGCCCTAAGTTCGGAACCTGCCACCGCTTAAATCTTTATTAATACTCAGCACTGGCGTCCCCCTCATTCTGCCAACGCTCTTGTCAATGAGGACGGAGAAGCGGACAGAGGTTCAGGGCACTCTTTGTTCTTGGGGTGGGAAACTGCCCCTAAAGGCGGAAGAATGATCAATGATCAACGACATGAAGACGCAGAAGGCAGTAGGAACCACTGGATGAATGACAAATAACGTGTATTCACAGGACATGTGGCCTATAATTGACCAAGTGTCATGATGATCTCGCCATTGGTAAAATATTCCGGAATAGTCCCCCATTCGGATCTATGGTAGGGGACTGCCATAGGGGAGGTGGCCACGAGAAAGAGACCGAATAACAACGAAAGGATAACGTTCTACGAGTCGGGGCGTGGAATGTCAGAAGTTTGAACGTAGTAGGGAAGCTAGAAAATCTGAAAAGGGGCATGCAAAGGCTCAATATAGATACAGTACGGGTCAGTAAGTGAAATGGAAAGAAGACAAAAAATTATGATCGGATGAGTATAGGGTGATATCAACAGCAGCAGAAAATGGTGTAACGGGCGTAGGATTCGTTATGAATAGGAAGGTTGAACAGAGTGTGAACTACTGTGAACAGTTCAGTGATAGCGTTGTTCTAATCAGACTGGGCATAAACCAGCACCGACAAGGATAGTTCAGGTGTACATGTCGACGTCGCAAGCTGAAGGTGAAGAGATAGATCAAGTACATGAGGATATTGAAAGGGTAGTACAATAGGCAACGGAAGATGAAAATCTAATAGTCATGGGGGACTGGAATGCAAATTATAGGGGAAGGAGTAGAAAAATATTAGAGGCGAATATGGGCTTGGGACAAGCAATGAGAGAAGAGAAAGACTTGTTCAAGAATCACAAAATGAGGAGATATACTTGGAAAAGGTCGGGTGATACGGGAAGATTTCAGTTCAATTACATCATGGTCAGATAGAGGTTTAGAAATTATATTCTGGACTGTAATGCGTAACCGGGAGCAGACATAGATTCAGATCACAATGTAGTAGAGACGAAGAGTAGGCTGAAGTTTAATTGATTAATCAGGAAGAATCAATACGCAAAGAAGTGGGATGCGGAAGTACTAAGGAATGACAAGATACGCTTGAAGTTCTCTAAGACTACAGTAACATCAATAAGGAATAGGTCAGTAGGCAATGAAGTTGAAGAGGAATGGACATCTCTAAAAAGGGGGATCACAGAAGTTGGGAAGAGAAACACAGGTACAAAGAAGATAGCTGCGAAGAAAGTTGTTCGACGAAAGAAGGAAGTCCAAAAATGTTTAGGGAAATTCAGGAAGACAGAAACACAAGTCACTGAGGAATGATAGAAATAGAAAGTGGAGGGAAGCTAAGACGGAATGACTGCATGAAACATGTGAACAAATCGAAAAAGATACGATTGTCGGAAGGACTGACTCAGCATATAGATAGAGAAGTCACAACAACCTTTGGTGACATTAAAAGCAAGGATGGTAACATTAAGGTGCAATGGGAATTTCACTGTTGAATGCAGAGGAGAGAGCGGATGGATGGAAAAAGTACACTGAAAGCCCCTTAGAGGGGAACAACTTATCTGCTGTGATTGAAGAAGGAACAGAAGTCGGTAGAGAAGAGATATGTGATCCAATATTAGAATCAGAATTTAAAAGAGCGTTGGAAGACTTAAAATCAAATAAGGCAGAAGGGATAGATAACTTTTCATCAGAATTTCTAAAATCATTGTGGGACGTGACAGCGAAACGACTATTCACATTGGTGTGAAGACTGTATGAGTCTGGCGACATAACATATGACTTTCGGAAATATATCATCCGCACATTTCCGAAGATTACAAGCGCTGACAATTGTGAGAATTATCGCACAATCAGCTTAACAGTTCATGCATCCAAGTTGCTGGCAAGAATAATATACAGCAGAATGGAAGCAGGAAAGGTAAAGGTATCAGGGAGGCAATTCTGACATTGCGCTTGATAATGGAAGTTAGACTAAAGAAAAATCAAGTCACGTTCATAGGATTTGCCCACCCGCAAAAAGCTTTTGACAATGTAAAATGGTGGCAGATGTTCGAAATTCTGAGGAAAACAGGGGTAAGCTACAGGGAGAGAAAGCAACTTACAATACGTGCAAGAGCCAAGAGGGAATAATAAGAGTGGACGGCCAAGAACGAAGTGCTCGGATTAAAAAGGGTGTAAGACATGGATGTTGTCTTTCGCCCCTATTGTTTAATTTGTACATCGAAGAACCAATCATGGGAAGAAAAGAAACCTTCAGGAGTGGAATTAAAATTCAAAGTAAAATAATATCAATAATACGATTCGCTGATAATATTGCTATCCTGAGTGAAAGTGAAGAAGAATTACATGATGTGCTGAATAGAATGAACAGTCCAATGAGTACAGAATATGGATTGAGAGTAAATCGAAGAAAGTCGAAAGTAATGAGAAGTAGTAGAAATGGGAACAGCGAGAAACTTAACATCAGGATTGATGGTCACCAAGTAGATGAAGTTAAGGAATTCTGCTATCTAGGCAATAAAATAACCAATGACGGACAGAGCAAGGAAGATATCAAAAGCAGACTAGCTATGGGAAAAGAGGCATTCCTGGCCAAGATGTGTCTACTAATATCAAACATCGGCCTTAATTTGAGGAAGAAATTTCTGAGAATGTACGTCTGGAGTACAGCGTTGTATGGTAGTGAAACATGAACTGTGGGAAAACCGGAACAGAAGAGAATCGAAGCATTTGAGATGTGGCGTTACATACGAATGTTGAAAATTAGGTGAACTGATAAGGTAAGGAACGAGGAGGTTCTGCGGAGAATTGGATAGGAAACGAATATGTGAAAAACACTACAAGGAGAAGGGATAGAAAGGAGAAGGGATAGACATCTATTAAGACATCAGGGAATAACTTCCGTGGTACTAGAGGTAGCTGTAGAGAGCAAAAACTGTTGAGGAAGACAGAGATTGGACTACATCCAACAAATAATTGAGGACATTGGTTGCAAGTGCTACTCTGAGATGAAGAAGTTGGCACAGGAGAGGAATTGATAGTGGGTCACATCAAACCAGAAGACTGACGACTCAAAAAAAAAAAAAAATCCTCTTCTGAGGCAAGCTGGCATAAAACTGTTGTAACTGATTATCGGTACCGTGAATTCTGGTACTGGGACTGAGTTGACGTCCGAGCATATTCTATCGTGGACAAATCTGGCGATCTTGACGTACACAATTCGTAGACTCGTACCTTGTGTAAACGAACATTGTCCTACTGAAATATGGCATCACTGTGCTGTGGCATGAGAGATAATACATAAGGACGCGGGATGCCTGTGAGGTAATGTGGAGCCGTCGGTGTTCCATCAGCCACTATTAGCAATGACCTGAAGTCGTACCAGATGGCTTCTTACACCATTCTGTACCACTATGCCTCTCCAAAACATCGGTAGGATGAGACGTCGCCTCAGGTCACCGCCGTATTAGCCGACAATGGTCATTAGGGGCAGTGCAGAATAGTGACTTGTCTCTGAACACAATGCGACTCCATTCATCAGCGGTTCATGCTTCCTGGTCACGGCTCCACTCCAGACGCAGAGCCGGCCGGTGTGGCCGTGCGGTTCTAGGCGCTTCAGGTTCGAATCCTGCCTCGGGCATGGATGTGTGTGATGTCCTTAGGTTATTTAGGTTTAAGTAGTTCTAAGTTCTAGGGGACTGATGACCATATATGTTAAGTCCCATAGTGCTCAGAGCCATTTTTTTTCCAGATGCAGCCATTCGCTTTGTGGCGCTAAGGGCAGTCTGCTCATGTGACGGTCATTCCGTTGTCTCCGATCAACGTGATGACACAGAATGTTGCAGGGAGTCCATTTCTTCTTATCGGATGGTAAGCGCGGATGTGAAGGGGTTACAATGTGCTTGGTGCATAATATGGTGACACTCCCTTGTGGTGGCCAGATGTGGTCTGTCGGAACCTTGACGATGGCTATGCCTGCCGTCACGTTCACATGCAGACCAAGATCGTGCCACAGTCATTTTCGAATGCCCCAAAAATCTGAATACTGCAGCCAAACGGAGACCTACAGTGAGAACTCTTTTAAATTCTGTCAGATGCTGATAACGCTGTCTCACACGACTACGCGGCGTCTCTGTGTCCTTCACAGTAATCACCCAACATCTGACGCCGTTCACGCCTCTTACATACGCTACCAGGCGTGGTAACAACACAACACACGAACAACACTAATGCACTCTGGTGACTTTTCTATATGTCACAGAGAATTGTAACTCTTATCATTTACATACTCGCCGATAGTGAATACATGCACAAAGTTACATCGCACCATGCCGTCTGGATGCTTAATTTTTTGGTCAGGTAGCGTATATCTCTCATGTAGGTAATGGTGCGAGAAAGGTAGCACAATACTGCTGTGTTGTATGTTCTTTTGCAAACGTATATTTGAAATCAGAAGCCTTCAGTTTGGGTCTAGCTTTACTACCGTCAATTTCGGTTCCTGCGTCATCCGTGAGTTTCTAGATACTAACTTTAGAGCCATTAGCAGCCCCTACAAATGTCCAGAATTTCTCTAGGTTTCGTGATAGGTATTTCGATAAGATTCTGGTACGATACGATATTGCGGTGACTGTGTTGTCAAGGGGAATGCTGCATTGTTACTTTGGACATGCATGCCCTTATTAACAACACAGGCATTGCAGTATCGTATTTATGCGCCGACACCACGCAGCGATTTTCAGTCAGAATATTCTCTCCTACGGGGGAGTTACAAAATGTGTGTCAGAGTACAGATTGTGACGCAGGAACGATGACATATGGAAATTTAGGTCTGGCCGTTGAGTTGCGTAACGAAATCCAAAGTGGTTGAGGCGCTCGCCTAAAACGGGGAATACGGTTTGAGTCTCGGATTGGCACAAATTTTTAGTGTCGTCATTCCTTTATAGAGCTGATGGTTTCGTATTTGCAACTGCGAATACCTTTCTTGTATTTCACAGATTTTGCAACGATAGTCGTTGAAGGCTTCACACGTTGAGCCTTTGGTAGCGACACGTGTTTCACTTGGCATCTTTCTGTCTATAGCCCTATGTTTTGTTTTACACCTGTTAGGCAGTAGTCATGCTGAGGTACTGAAGTTTAAATGTTAACGAGTGTTCATTCTCGCGTGTTCAAGGCGGCAAACGGAAGTTGACGCATCCTTCCGGCCTTGTGGTGAGTCAGGAGGTCGCCAACAGCCGAATCGGAGCGATCTGGTGGGAGTGACCTTGAGATTCGCACGCCTCTGCGCCTCCCGCGGCGTCGGAAGGCGCCGATTTCCATTCCACTCCCACTTGTCCGACTGGCATCCTCTGCGCCTGGAGCGGAGCGGGTACGACCAGACTTGCAAAATTACATGCTTTAAAACTTCGTAATACCTTAGCGCGTGAAATGAGAACATTAAACTGTCCCACCACTGGCGTCGTTTCTCACGGTTTTATGCTAACGCGTGTTACTTTACTACTACGGTATCTTGTTGACCCGCATCCGTCGGAGAGGTCATTAATACACGGCAGGGCGCAGTCCGGAGGTAACCAGTCGAATCGTGGTAACAGAAGAAATATCCATATGTTGACATTCAGCTCAATGATAACCTGATCAAACCTTTGAAACGTGTCTCAAGGTGTGGGGCCATGCGGAACTGTTGACAATGATGCGTCCGTCGGATGTACACTCTAACAAGGGGACCGCGCCTGCTCGTCATTATCGATTTCCTAAAAAATTATGGTATACAGGGTGTTACAAAAAGGTACGGCCAAACTTTCAGGAAACGTTCCTCACACACAAATAAAGAAAAGATGTTAAGTGGACATGTGTCCGGAAACGTTTAATTTCCATGTTAGAGCTCATTTTAGTTTCGTCAGTATGTACTGTACTGCCTCGATTCACCGCCAGTTGGCCCAATTGAAGGAAGGTAATGTTGACTTCGGTGCATGTGTTGACACGCGACTCATTGCTCTACAGTACTAGCATCAAGCACATCAGTACGTAGCATCAACAGGTTAGTGTTCATCACGAACGTGGTTTTGCAGTCAGTGCAGTGTTTACAAATGCGGAGTTGGTAGATGCCCATTTGATGTATGGATTAGCACGGGGCAATAGCCGTGGTGCGGTACGTTTGTATCGAGACAGATTTCCAGAACAAAGGTGTCCTGACAGGAAGACGTTCGAAGCAATTGATCGGCGTCTTAGGGATCACGAAACATTCCAGCCTATGACTCGCGACTGGGGAAGAGCTAGAACGACGAGGACACCTACAATGGACGAGGCAATCCTTCGTGCAGTTGACGACAACCCTAATGTCAGCGTCAGAGAAATAGCTGCTGTACAAGGTAACGTTGACCACGTCACTGTATGGAGAGTGCTACGGGAGAACCAGTTGTTTCCGTACCATGTACAGCGTGTGCAGGCACTATCAACAGCTGATTGGCCTCCACGGGTAGACTTCTGCGAATGGTTCATTCAACACTGTGTCAATCTTCATTTCAGTGCAAATGTTCTCTTTACATATGAGGCTTCATTCCAACGTGATCAAATTGTAAATATTCACAATCAACATGTGTGGGCTGACGAGAATCCGCACGCAATTGTGCAATCACGTCATCAACAAAGATTTTCTGCGAACGTTTGGGCAGGCATTGTTGGTGATGTCTTGATTGGGCCCCATGTTCTTCCACCTATGCTCAATGGAGCACGTTATGATTTCAATGGGATACTCTACCTGTGCTGCTAGATCATGTGCCTTTACAAGTACGACACAACATGTTGTTCATGCACGATGGAGCTCCTGCACATTTCAGTCGAAGTGTTCGTACGCTTCTCAACAACAGATTCGGCGACGGATGGATTGGCAGAGGCGGATCAATTCCATGGCCTCCATGCTCTCCTGACCTCAATCCTCTTGATTTTCAGTTATGGGGGCATTTGAAAGCTCTTGTCTACCCGACCCCGGTACCAAAGGTAGAGACTCTTAGTGCTCGTATTGTGGACGGCTGTGATACAATACGCCATTCTCCAGGGCTGCATCAGCGCATCAGGGATTCCATGCGTTGGAGGGTAGATGCATGTATCCTATCTAACGGAGGCCATTTTGAATATTTCCTGTAACAAAGTGTGGTAGGTTCGGTTGCTGTGTGTTTCCATTCCATGATTAATGTGACTTGAAGAGAAGTAATAAAACGAGCTCTAGCATGGAAAGTAAGCGTTTCCGGACACATGTCCACATAACATATTTTCTTTCTTTGTGTGTGAGGAATGTTTCCTGGAAGTTTGGCCGTACCTTTTTGTAACACCCTGTATACAGGACCTAACCAGAAACGAAAGTAACAGAAGAGGACCCATGGTCAAGCGTTCAGAAAAAATAGCATTTTGGTGCTGGTCGCTCGTGGCATGAGCCGTTTATGTTAGCGTAGGCTGCGGGAAGGTTGTGGAGTCGAGTTCTTATACAAAAACCCTCTTTTAATTTAATATTTTTACGTTACTTACTGCAAAAAAACCGAAATAACACTCAGTTTATTGCATTTATTGAAATTTTCGTACAAGGCATGAAAAGGAGACTCAAATTTGAACCTAGGTTTCAAAAAATGTGAATGCGTACGTGACAAAATATACGAAAGTCGTAATTACTTCATCAAAATCTGGGAAGTTATAGCAACCTTAAACATTTTTTGACTGGTTTTGTGAAGCCCTGTGTACAGGAGAACAAATTTATTCTGTTATTCTCTTGGCGAGGACAAACAAATCCACAATTCAGATTGAAATTTTCGCTCTGCAGCGGAGTGTGCGCTGATGTGAAAGTTCCCTGCAGATTAAACCATGTGCCGGACCGAGAAGAGATACTGGTGGAACTAAAGCTGTGAGGAGGGGGCGTGAGTCGTGCTTGGGTGCCTCAGCTGGTAGAGCAGTTGCCCTCGAAAGGCAAAGATCCTGAGTTCGCGTCTCTATACGGCATGTAGTTTTAATCTGCAATGAAGTTTCAAAACCACAGTTCCACGAAGAGATTTTTCCAGATGCAGAAGGATTACCATCGTACAGAAATCACCTGGTACTCCGCTTGTGCGACCCCGCGATATCTTGTTTTATCGGTAGGTAAAGCATTTGATAAAAAAAAGCTTCAGAGTTGCTCTTGTCTCATAGAGGGAAGAAAACAATCACACGCCGAGAATACATTCCATTGTACATCACCAGGTGTCCTCGCCGATGTTTGGCGGAATTATGTGGTTCCCGTAGTTTTTTACTAAACTGTGCGAAGAGCGAACCTTTTATGTATGTAAACTGAGTTTATTTTTTATTGAAACTTTAGAGCAACCACGTAATTTTTGAGTTAACGAGCATTTCGCTATCATTTAAGTATATGGCCGAAGGAGTCAGTGTTCAGGAATTGCAAAACGAACCCTGTCGTGCAGCACCGGTTGCCACAAAGGGCGCAGGTGGGGAAACTCAGAGGCGTCTGTTGCCTATTGTGCCTGAGCGCCGTAGTGTGCGAATGAGACAGACGAGAACCTACGTCATAGGGAAACTCAGTAGAAGGCTTTTGTGGCCGATGAGATGTAGCAGTGTTAAATATGGCGGACCTAAGATCGGCCATAAAGGGAAACATTTATGTAAACTATTTAATTCGGTAACAATGCAGGGAATGAAGCAACACTAATTTTAATGTAGCATCCTTCATATATTTTCATGGTTAAGGATTTACTGTTAAAGTGAAATTCACAAGTTTTGTAACAAAGACCTGAATGCTAAAATCTGAGCGCTTTAGTTGATCTTGACGATCAACATTTCATATGGAAGCGCACCATTAAAATGACAAATGTAAATATCAACGCTGTAACTCCATTTGTTTAAAGAATATAGTAAATTTAAACTATCAGAATTTACAGTTAAGCATCAGTCCATCATTTCCTCCACACAAATCATATTGAACGATGACAGCATGACACCTTATTGGATCATTAGGTAAAAGACTATTTGTTATAAAGTTTAGTGCATAATAGTTGCTTTTGTTTTTTATTTATCTATCAGAAAGCACATTGGTGCAAGGCTACTGGCCGTGGCATTCAAAGCTAAGAAGGAAATTGTGTGTGATTCGTAAACTTAGCGATATTTGATACCCGAATGTAGTTGCGTAACAGAGAAAACACATGTAGTTGGCAGCGCGGGGTGGCCTCGCGGTTTGTGGCGCCATGTCACAGACTGCGCGGCCCTCCCGCCGGAGGTTCGAGTCCTCCCTCTGGCATGGGTGTGCGTGTTGTTCTTAGCATAAGCTAGTTTAAGTAGTGTGTATGACTAGGGACCGATGACCTCAGCAGTTTGGTCCATTAGGAATTCACACACATTTGAACATTTGAACTTATAGATAATTAAATGGAAATGGGAAAAAACAATTAAAAATGCGTAACTGCGTTTAATTTGGTGGATAGCATACACAGCAGGATTAGCATAATTTGTAAACAAAGCTTTGCACGTCTAAGGAAAAATGCGTCAGTTTCGTGGGTGTTAATATTTAGGAACATATGGAGCATTTTTAAAAGTACAGTAGTTGTTTGATAAAACAATTACACGTTTCGAAATAATATATTTATACGGAAACACTGAGGCATTCACATCGCCGTCGGTTGTACTCGCACAATTTTCTGTTACTAGTACTACTTCAAGAAAGAATTCAGTGACTCGAATTTTGTTTAATGAAACTCCTTTTAAATAGAACTCTACTTTCAAATGATTATCAGCCATAAAATACATCAAGTCATGAGACTGCCCAGACAGATCAATATACATAAAAAGAAATAACTCTCACTACACTAGTTTCACCCAGTTCTCTGTAAAGATATTAAATTTACCTGACACTTCATGGATGATGTTCTTCTCAAGCATTCATTATGGCTACAATATACAGTATTCTTAGTGCTTCCCTGCAGTGTGCTGCTTCCAACATGCTCCTTTTCTGGGTTCCATACCCCAATCGGTAAAAACGGGTGTAGGCATTGGTATTCAAATACAGAGATATGTAAAGAGGCAGAATACTGTGCTGCTGTCAAAAACGCCTATATAAGACAACTGTCTGTTAGATCGGTTACCGCTGCTACAATGGCAGGTTATCAAGATTTAAGTGAGTTGTTATAGTCGGGGCACGAGCGGTGGGACACTGCATCTCCGAGGTAGTGATGAGCTGGAAATTTTCCCATACGACAATTTCCCGAGTGTACCGTGAATACCAGGAATCTCATAAAACATCAAATCTCCTACATCGCTGCGGCCGGAAAAACATCCTGCAAGAACGGAATCAATGGTGCCTGAAAAGAATCGTTCAAGGTGACAGAAGTGCAATCCTTCCGCAAATTGCTGCAGGTTTCAATGCTGGGCCATCAACAATTGTCAGTGTGCGAACCATTCAACGAAACATCATCGATATGGGCTTTAGGAGCCGAAGGCCTACTCATGTGCTCTTCATGACAGCACAACAGAAAGCTTTAGCTTCGCCTCGGACGGGTATGGAGACAATCCCATGAATCCACGGACCCTGCATATCAGCAGGGGACTGTTCAAGCTGGTGGAGGCTCTGTAATGGTGTGGAGCGTGTGCAGTTGCAGTGATATAGGACTCCTGATACGTCTAGATACGACTCTGACAGGTAATACGTACGCAGGCATCCTGTCTGATCACATGCACCCATTCATGTCCATTGCGCATTCCGACGGACTTGGAAAATTCCAGCAGAACAATGCGACAACCAACAAGTCAAGAATTGCTACAGAGTAGCTCCAGGAACACTCTTCTGAGGTTAAACACTGCCGCTGGCCACTATACTCCCCAGACATGAACAGTATTGAGCATATCTGGAATGCCTTGCAACGTACTGTTCAGACTAGATCTCCACCCCCTCGTAGTCTTCCGGATTTATGGACAGACCTGCAGGATTCATGGTGTCAGTTCCCTCCGGCACTACTTCAGAGCCGGAAGGTGTGGCCGAGCGGTTCTAGGCGCTGCAGCCTGGAACCGCGCGACCTCTACGGTCGCAGGTTCGAATCCTGCCTCGGGCATGGATGTGTGTGCTGTCCTTAGGTTAGTTAGTTTTACGTAGTTCTAAGTTCTAGGGGACTGATGACCTTAGAAGTTGTCCCATAGTGCTCAGAGCCATTTTCACCACTTTTGAACTACTTCAGACATTGGTCGAGTTCATGCCACGTAGTGTTGCGGCACTTCTGCGTGCTCCCTAGGGCCCTACGCAATATTAATCAAGTGTACCAGTTTCTTTGGGTTCAGTGTAGGATCACTTTGTTGGTCGTTTGTCTGTCTGACCGACTGTTAAAAAACCTTTTTTTCTCAGCAGCGCGTTGACATATCAATTTGAAATTTATGTCACATACTAAGGTCTATGATCCTTTGGAGGTGTAAAAAACTTAAGTTTCTAAGTCAAAGCATTCAAAAGACACTGCCATTTATGTAAGATATTTTGACATTCGCAGACTCACTCATCAGAACCTGTTGGATACTTCCCGTTGACTTAGAATGATGAAATTTGACAAGAAGCAAGGTCAAGAACTAAAGGAAAAATTCCGAAAATTGTTGATATGTAATTACATTAAACAACAAAAATTTTTGTCCTTCTCTCAAGTCTTGGAATTCTATGGATCGATATCTTCGCAGTATCGATATTGGTAAAAGGCAGAAGTCGAGATTCTTGAATACTGGGATGGATGAACGGTCTGTGTACATCACTAAATCTGTATGGAACCCTCGGACGCAGGATTTATGTCTTCTGGTCCCGCTCTGACCTGTCCTGCAGTTGAACATAGTTAGCCAGGGTAGATCGATAAAGTGCGTGACACTGCATTCGAATCAAGCTGTGGTTTTGAAAGTGAAGCAGTGAAGATTTTTCCGTCTTTGGCAATACAGATAATGTTGCTAGCAGAGAAATGTCTATGGCACCTGAAAAACGAATCCTGAAATTTAATAATATACACTCCTGGAAATTGAAATAAGAACACCGTGAATTCATTTTCCCAGGAAGGGGAAACTTTATTGACACATTCCTGGGGTCAGATACATCACATGATCACACTGACAGAACCACAGGCACATAGACACAGGCAACAGAGCATGCACAATGTCGGCACTAGTACAGTGTATATCCACCTTTCGCAGCAATGCAGGTTGCTATTCTCCCATGGAGACGATCGTAGAGATGCTGGATGTAGTCCTGTGGAACGGCTTGCCATGCCATTTCCACCTGGCGCCTCAGTTGGACCAGCGTTCGTGCTGGACGTGCAGACCGCGTGAGACGACGCTTCATCCAGTATCAAACATGCTCAATGGGGGACAGATCAGGAGATCTTGCTGGCCAGGGTAGTTGACTTACACCTTCTAGAGCACGTTGGGTGGCACGGGATACATGCGAACGTGCATTGTCCTGTTGGAACAGCAAGTTCCCTTGCCGGTCTAGGAATGGTAGAACGATGGGTTCGATGACGGTTTGGACGTACCGTGCACTATTCAGTGTCCCCTCGACGATCACCAGAGGTGTACGGCCAGTGTAGGAGATCGCTCCCCACACCATGATGCCGGGTGTTGGCCCTGTGTGCCTCGGTCAGATGCAGTCCTGATTGTGGTGCTCACCTGCACGGTGCCAAACACGCATACGACCATCATTGGCACCAAGGCAGAAGCGACTCTCATCGCTGAAGACGACACGTCTCCATTCGTCCCTCCATACATGCCTGTCGCGACACCACTGGAGGCGGGCTGCACGATGTTGGGGCGTGAGCGGAAGACGGCCTAACGGTGTGCGGGACCGTAGCCCAGCTTCATGGAGACGGTTGCGAATGGTCCTCGCCGATACCCCAAGAGCACCAGTGTCCTTAATTTGCTGGGAAGTGGCGGTGCGGTCCCCTACGGCACTGCGTAGGATCCTACGGTCTTGGCGTGCATCCGTGCGTCGCTGCGGTCTGGTCCCAGGTCGACGGGCACGTGCACCTTCCGCCGACCACTGGCGACAACATCGATGTACTGTGGAGACCTCACGCCCCACGTGTTGAGCAATTCGGCGGTACGTCCACCCGGTCTCCCGCATGCCCACTATACGCCCTCGCTCAAAGTCCGTCAACTGCACATACGGTTCACGTCCACGCTGTCGCGGCATGCTACCAGTGTTAAAGACTGCGATGGAGCTCCGTATGCCACGGCAAACTGGCTAACACTGACGGCGGCGGTGCACAAATGCTGCGCAGCTAGCGCCATTCGACGGCCAACACCGCGGTTCCTGGTGTGTCTGCTGTGCCGTGCGTGTGATCATTGCTTGTACAGCCCTCTCGCAGTGTCCGGAGCAAGTATGGTGGGTCTGACACACCGGTGTCAATGTGTTCTTTTTTCCATTTCCAGGAGTGTATGCAAGCCAAGTGATCTGGTGAACAATTATATAACCTACCATAATATATAACATGCATTAGTAAATTACAATCAAAACAAACGTACGTGTTAGATATAGACTCTGACCAAAATCTGTTGGTCATGAACTATAAATTAAAACTGAAGAAACTGCAAAAAGGTGGGAATTTAAGGAGATGGACCTGGGTAAACTGAAAGAACCAGATGTTTTACAGAGTTTCAGGGAGAGCATAAGGGAACAATTGACAGGAATGGGAGAAAGAACTACAGTAGAAGAAGAATGGGCAGCTTTGAGGGACGAAATAGTGAAGGCAGCAGAGGATCAGGTAGGTAAAAAGACGAGGGCTAGTAGAAATCCATGGGTAACAGAAGAGATACTGAAATTAATTGATGAAAGGATAAAATACAAAAATGCAGTAAATGAAGCAGGCAAAAAGGAATACAAACGTCTCAAAAATGAGATCGATAGGAAGTGCAAAATGGCTAAGCAGGGATGGCTAGAGGACAAATGTAAGGATGTAGAGGCGCATTTCACTAGGGGTAAGATAGATACTGCCTACTGCCTATAGGAAAATTAAAGACGCCTTTGGAGAACCACTTGCATGAATATCAAAAGCTCAGATGGAAACCCAGTTCTAAACAAACAAGGGAAAGCAGAAAGATAGAAGGAGTATATAGAGGGTCTATACAAGGGCGATGTTCTTGAGGACAATATTATGGAAATGGAAGAGAATGTAGATCAAGATGAAATGCGAGATATGATACTGCGTGAAGAGTTTGACAGAGCATTGAGAGACCTAAGCCGAAACAACGCCCCGGTAGTAGACAACATTCCATTAGAACTACAGATAGCCTTGGGAGAGCCATCCCTAACAAAACGCTACCATCTGGTGAGCAAGATGTATGAGACACGAGAAATACCCTCAGATTTCAAGAAGACTATACTAATTCCAATCCCAAAGAAAGCAGGTGTTGACAGATGTGAAAATTACCGAACTATCAGTTTAATAAGTCACAGCTGCAAAATACTAACGCGAATTCTTTACAGACGAATGGGAAAATTGGTAGAAGCTGACCTTGGGGAAGATCAGTTTGGATTCCGTAGAAATGATGGAACACGTGAGGCAATACTGACCCCATGACTTATCTTAGAAGAAAGATTAAAGAAAGGCAAACCTACGTTTCTAGCATTTGTATGCTTAGAGAAAGCTTTTGACAATGTTGACTGGAAAATTCTCTTTCAAATTCTGAACGTGCCAGGGGTAAAGTACAGGGAACGAAAGGCTATTTACAATTTGTACAGAAACCAGATGGCACTTACAAGAGTCGAGGGGCATGAAAGGGAAGCAGTGGTTGGGAAGGGAGTGAGACAGGGTTGTAGCCTCTCCCCGATGCTATTCAATCTGTATATTGAGCATCCATGGAGAAGAAATAAAAACTTTGAGGTTCGCCGATGACATTTTAATTGTCAGAGACAACAAAGGACTTGGAAGAGCAGTTGAACAGAATGGACAATGTCTTGAAAGGAAGATATAAGATGAAGATCAACAAAAGCAAAACTAGGATAATGGAATGTAGTCGAATTAAATCGGGTGATGCTGAGGGAATTAGATTAGGAAATGGGACACTTGAAGTAGTAAAGCAGTTTTGTTATTTGGGGAGCAAAATAACTGGTGATGGTCGAAGTAGAGAGGATATAAAATGTAGACTGGCAATGGCAAGGAAAGCGTTTCCGCAGAAGAGAAGTATTGATATAAGTGTCAGGAAGTCGTTTCTGAAAGTATTTGTATGGAGTGTAGCCATGTATGGAAGTGAAATATGGACGATAAATAGTATAGATAAGACAGGAATAGAAGCTTTGGAAATGTGGTGCTACAGAAGCATGCTGAAGATTAGATGGGTAGATCACGTAACTAATGAGGAGGTATTGAGTAGAATTGGGGAGAAGAGGAGTTTGTGGCACAATTTGACTATAAGAAGGGATCGGTTGGTAGGATATGTTCTGAGGCATCAAGGGATCACCAATTTAGTACTGGAGGGCAGCGTGGAGGGTAAAAATCATAGAGGGAGACCAAGAATGAATACACTAAGCAGATTCAGAAGGATGTAGGTTGCAGTAGGTACTGGGAGATGAAGAAGCTTGCACAGGATAGAGTAGCATGGAGAGCTGCATCAAACCAGTCTCTGGACTGAAGACCACAACAACAATCTTATCTCTGAATAATTATTAACTGTGAAATCCTGCCTTGGAATTCAATGGAGCCATTTCTGTTTCATCTAGCGTCTTTAGGAGATTGAACACCTGAACATTGTTTTCTGTAGCTAATTTGCTGTTACCTTTCGGTACGCAACACTTCAGAACAATAATGTAGTTGAACTGCGTAAACGTATATTATGTTGCGTTAAACTCAGACCAACACTACATGGTAACACATAACATGATTTCTGCGTACTTAAGTAACAATCTCATAACAACGACACAGCAGAACCAGTTTTACTTATACTCAACACGTTGTTGGTACGACACAAGGCAGTTGTTGACTTTCGCCGCTGATGTCTCAACTTCGAGTTCTCATGCCTGCACGGTCTGGGTTGTATGGAGGATGTGTAATGGCTTCCAGAGAAACTTCTAAAGTGTACTCGAAACATCCGTGATAATATGTGAGTCGGCGCGTCTTGCGCATCCTCCATACATTGACGATCTCTCCCCATGCGATTTCCATGTTTTTGGAGCCCTGAAGGAAGATACCATGGCCGTTGATTTGCTTCGGACGAAGAGTTGCACGCCTGAGTATAGTCATCGTTCCGTACACAACCGCAAACATCTTTTCAAGAAGACATTGCCATTCTTGTTTCGCAATTGGGTAAATGTATTACAGTTATGGGTTATTTTTGAAATAAAGTTTCATTTACTTACTTATTTTCCCTCTGTTCCGTTTCTATTTTCACTGTCATTAATTGCTGACATGGCATTAGAACAAGACGTCAAGAGAAGTCAAGGATTCGTTGGTCATCAGCCCGCATCTCGTGGTCGTGCGGTAGCGTTCTCGCTTCCCACGCCCGGGTTCCCGCGTTCGATTCCCGGCGGGGTCAGGAATTTTCTCTGCCTCGTGATGGCTGGGTGTTGTGTAATGTCCTTAGGTTAGTTAGGTTTAAGTAGTTCTAAGTTCTAGGGGACTGATGACCATAGATGTTAAGTCCCATAGTGCTCAGAGCCGTTGGTCATCAGGGCACAGTTCGAAGCAGCACTGAAGACAATTCTGCTCAAATCAAAGAGATTGCAGGACGAAGACGCGTCTGGAGACGCACCAGACAGCGGTGGTGTACCAACCCAATAGTCGCTCGCCATACGGACATACAACCAGGCGTGATCGCTATGGTTGTCATATCTTTCGATAGCAAGACATCTTTGGTTGTCATCCATGGCACCCTTACAGCACGGCTGTACGTCGATGATATTCTACTTCCCGTTTTGTTGTCCTTAATGGTAAGCAATCCTGAGCTTACATTTCGGCAAGATAGCGCCCGCCCGCTCACGGCGAGCGTATCTACTGCTTGTCTTCGCGCTTGCCAAAGCCTATCTTGGCCACAGAGGTTGCCAGAGATCTCCCCAATTGCGAACGTTTGCAGCGTTATGGGCAGGGCCCTCCACCAGCTCGAGATTCTGACGATCTGACGCTCCAATTGGCAGACGTTGGGACATATCACTCCGGGATACATCCAGCAACTCTTACAACCATTGCCAAGTCGAATAATTGCTTGCATAAAGGCCAGAAGGGCACAACACGTTGTTATTTGCTCAATAAGAATTATGTGAAATACATGCATTTGAAAAGCAAATACAAAACGCAAAACACCTATTTTATTTTGCATTTGAAATACTTTCTTTTTTCAAAAAAAATTCTGTTGTATTTCAAATACTTAAAATATACATACTTTAGATCTGTACAATTCTCTCAAATTTTTTTGTTCCGTACTTTGCAGTTTTCATTTATTTGATGATCCAGTTGTTTAACCAAAGTAGTTCCACAATGGGTACAGAACGCACAATTAGTGCCAAAGGTATACCTGTAAGTCAATGTAACCACGACCCTAATTTTCAGAAAAGGCAGTAAGACTTGATTACACATTACGTATTTACTATTATTGTTTGTTTAATGTAAAACATACCAAACCCATCTGATGTTTGTTGATCTGAAAAGGAAGAGAAGGAAGTAGGGAGCGATGTGAATATCACATTTTTCAGTGATTACGAGTTTACTCACAGTAAACACTAAGAGATTTCATTTAATTTGACACTGGCAGCTATAGCTTTGTAAACAGTCTCTATATCTATAGAGTGCTTGAAAAATTGCTTTTCCTTTTCGTTTGTAGGATGAGTTTCAATAGTTGTTATCAGCCACCTATTGTTGTACTACCAATGTTTATCAAATACAACAGTGTAAACACAGACAACAGATTGACCGTAATGATTGGTTCCTAAGTGATATCATGTCACCTATATCATAAGTGATATCATGTCACCTATATCACCTGTACACAATGAATCAACTGTAGAAAGAAGTAATTTGCCCCACAAAAAGTTAAGTACCGGAAACATGTAATACATAAATTACAGAACAATACACAGAATACGCGGAGAATACATAGGAAGGTTTGAGAAAACACCGCTGCTTATATTCAGTCATCATCGAAGAGAAGCTATCTGGGTGTAACAGCTCGCTTAATTGATTGTGAAACATTTGAATGGAAAAGTTTAGCTCTGGCTTGCAGTGGTTTTAAGGGAACACACAGGTACGATAATGTAGTTGCAGAGATTGTGGACATTCATCC
This sequence comes from Schistocerca gregaria, assembly GCF_023897955.1. NCBI lineage: Eukaryota > Metazoa > Arthropoda > Insecta > Orthoptera > Acrididae > Schistocerca > Schistocerca gregaria. The sequence continues at coordinate 726,845,188 of NC_064921.1, read as the reverse complement.
TGAATTTGATTTAAAGCTGACAAAAACCATGAAAACTATTACCGACAATGGATCAAAAATGGTCAAAGCTTTTAAAATGTGTGGAAAAGTTTCGTATACAGAAACAAATAAAAGAGGTCCAGCTCATATTCAAAATATTGCAGTTGTGCGTGATAACTTTGATGGCGATGATTATATGTTAAGACTTAGAGAATTTCCAGAGACATCTGAAGATTTTGAAGAGTTTGAAACTGTCTTATCATGAGAGGTGCGCCATACACACACTTTATATTTAATAGCAAAAAGATATATGGTTAAGGTCAGACCTTAAAATAATTCATACGAAAAACTTCATGAAACAGTTATGTCAAAATGAAAAGCATTTTGGAATCTGTGTTCAGAGTCTCCTAAAGCTTGTTGGTGTTGTGGGCTTCAGTCCTGAGACTGATTTGATGCAGCTCTCCATGCTACTCTATCTAACGCAAACTTCTTCATCTCCCAGTACCTACTGCAACCTACATCCTTCTGAATCTGCTTAGTGTAGTCACCTCTTGGTCTCCCTCTACGATTTTTACCCTCCACGCTGCCCGCCAATACTAAATTGGAGATCCCTTGATGCCTCAGAACATGTCCTACCAACCGATCCCTTCTTCTGGTCAAGTTGTGCCGCAAACTTCTCTTCTCCCCAATCCTATTCAATACTTCCTCATTAGTTATGTGATCCACCTAATCTTCAGCATTCTTCTGTAGCACCACATTTTTGAGAGCTTCTATTCTCTTCTTGTCCAAACTATTTATCGTCCATGTTTCACTTCCATACATGGCTACACTCCATACAAATACTTTCAGAAATGACTTCCTGACACTTAAATCCTAAAGCTTATAAACCTATTTAGAATCAACTGGAGAATACCCTACTTATCCATGCACAACATGCAATTCATACTACAATTATATTCAAGATCCACTCACAGTCAGGGATACTCCAAATGAATCTTTAAGGAAACTCAGACTAGCTGCTTTTGAAGAAACTGAGATACAGTTTCTTAATGAACACATCAGCTGTTACAGTCCTATTGCTGCCAACATTAGTAATTTGGAAGGGGCAAAGATACCTGATTTGGATGTTCTCTACCAGAACTAATGAGAATGCAAAAAATGCCAAGCAGCTTGCAAATGGATAGCCCTACGTATTGTTGTGTGCTGAAAGAATTATTAAAGAAAGTCTTAGAGGCGTTTTGAGAGATCTGTGAATTAGAGAAACCAAAAACAAAGGATGTCATATTAGCACCCATACAACACTCCCGTTTTCATAATGAAATGGGTACCGAAGGATAACAGACAATATCTTGAAGAACTGTGTATTTCAGAAGGGTAGAGGATGAAATAATAAGAAGAAAAGGATGGGAAGAACTTGTAACATTCTCATAAAAAAAGGAAAGGTTGAATCTTATTACACGTGTGTTGAGGCCCCTGATTCTTCCTTAGCCAGTGATAGTGCACACATTGCAGTAGATCTGGAAACACTACAATATTTAAATGACAATAGCAATAGTTTAGATTTCTTGTACCTGCAGCACAGTAAGAAAAACTTTTCTTTAAAAATAATACTTCTTTACCAAGTTCTGTACGTGCTGAACGACTATTGTCCTTTGGTGGAATGATAATGAGGTGATATAGGCGGAATATGAAAAATGAAAGATCTGAACAATTATTGGTGTTCAAATAAGTGAAACAAATGATGTGTAAAATGTTCACTAATTAGAGATATTTTATTCGAACAAGGGTATTTTCAAAATACGGATTTTTCATATTGTATTGGAATACTTTTATTTAAACCCATTTTGTATTTACATTTGAAATAGAAAAAATAAGGAAGTATTTGCACTTTGAATTTAAATACACACATCAAAAAAGTTTTGTATCACCTAGGTTCCGAGAGTTCCGGAACCTGCACAGGATATTGGAACAGAGATAAACATTTCCGCGCTTTATATTGCTTATGAAAAACACACATTGCATGTTGTACCACCATACAGTGAGATCTTCAGAGGTAGTGGTCTAGATTGCTGTACACACCGGTACCTCTAATACCCAGTAGCACGTCCTCTTGCACTGATGCATTCCTGTATTCGTCGTGGCATACTATCCACAAGTTCATCAAGGCACTGTTGGTCCAGATTGTTCCATTCCTCAACGGCGATTCGGTGTAGATCCCTCAGAGTGGTTGGTAGGCCACGTCCTCCACAAACAGCTCTTTTCAATCTATCCCAGGTATGTTCGATGGGGTTCATGTCTGGAGAACATGCTCACACGATGTACACGATGAGTGCGCGAATTGTCGTCCATGAAGACGAATGTCTCATCAATATGCTGCCGATATGGTTGCGTTATCTGTCGGAGGATGGCATTCACATATCGCACAGCCGTTACGGAGCCTTCCATGACCACCAGCGGCGCACGTCGGCCTCGCATCATGCCACACCAAAACAGCAGGGAACCTCCACCTTGCTGCTGTCGCTGGTTCGTGTATCTAAGGCGTTCAGCCTGACCGGGTTCTCTCCAAACACTGTTCCGACGATTGTGTGGTTCAAAGCATATACGACACTCATCGGTGAAGAGAACGTGACGCCAATCCTGAGCGGTCCATTCGGCATGTTGCTGGGCTCATCTGTACCGCGCTGCACGGTGTCGTAGTTGCAAAGATGGACCTCGCGATGGACGCCGGGAGTGAAGCTGCGCATCATGCAGCCTATTGCGCACAGTTTGAGTCGTAACGCGACGTCTTGAGGCTGCACGTATAGCATTATTCAACATGGTGACGTTGCTGGGGGCTTCCTCCGAGTCATAATCCGTAGGTAGCTGTCATCCACTGCAGTAGGAGCCCTTGGGTGGCCTGAGCGAGGCATGTCATCGACAGTTCCTGTCTATCTGTATCTCCTCCATGTCCCAACAACATCGCTTTGGTTCACTCCGAGACGCCTGGACACATCCCTTGTTGAGAGCGCTTCCTGGCACAAAGTAACAACGCGGACGCGATCGAACCGCGGTATTGACCGTCTAGGCATGGCTGAACCACAGACAACACGAACCGTGTACCTCCTTCCTGGTGGAATGACTGGAACTGATCGGCTGTCGTACCCCTTCCGTCTTATAGACGCTGCTCATGTGTGGTTGTTTACATCTTTAGGCGGATTTCTTGATATCTCTGAACAGCCAAAGGGCCTATGTCTGTGATAGAATATCGAATCAACGTCTCTTTTCAGTAGTTCTAGGAACCGGGGTGATGCAAAACTTTTTTTGATGTGTGTACTTTCAATAAACTGTTATCCACATCTCTGTAACCATGAGAGCTCGTTTACCTGTCAGGTTATATTGACACCACACTTACATTATTATGCAGTATGTTCCAACATAATAAAATAACATTTGTCGATATAAACTCCGTGCCACACAATGAAATTTTCGTCATGTTCTCACATTCGCGTAACACCGAAGAACTGGACACTGGATATACGGACATTATTTAAAGCCGAAGGTATCCAAATAACCAACTGCTGAAATATTTTCTGTCTAAACATCAAGTGAAGTGTAACAGGAACAAAATTATATATATAGTGCGCCGTGATCTTGTGACTGTTCCTGAGGAATGAAAGACGGTCAGGAAAGACAAACACAAGAGTTGTAGCTGTCAGGAATGTAGCACGTCAACGACCCCTGAGCGGTGTGGGTAGTCCCACCAGAATCTGTAGATGCAATCTTTCCCACAGCCGGAATTACCGCCAACGTTCTCATTAGCCGTAAAGGAAGCAATCCGTTTAAAGAACGCACACACACTAGGCTTACGGGTAACGGCAGACAAATTACTTCGAAGCACAATTGTGCGGATGGGCGGTAGCAGAAAACTTGCTCTCTCTGTATCACTCGGAATGAAATAAAAGAGAAACATGCGTTCATGAGAATTTAAACATGAGATGCGGGAACTATCTTTTAATACTGCCGTTGTGGGTGCCGGAAAATAAGTGTCTCAGGAGAAGTGAAGTCTGTCGAAAGTGCCGCATAGGTATCGTTTTTGTGCCCCATCATCTGCGGACGTAATTAAATGTTAAATTCTTTGTAAAAACTCTACCAACAAATAAAGTTTCATTCTTCTCGGTATTATGAGTGTAATATCCCGCCACACCAGCGTTACATTGTGTGAAAATTATTTAAATCAATGAACTCTGGGAGGTTGCACAGGGCATCCATTTTGTTTTCTGCTGTCATAACTTCCTGTGAGTATTATCTAATCCGGTAGATGAAGTATTCGCTCTTCAGTTGCAATGACTGATTTGTTATTAACGGTTCCTGTTAAATGGCTCCGAGCACTATGCGACTTAACTTCTGAGGTCATCAGTCGCCTAGAACTTAGAACTAATTAAACCTAACTAACCTAAGGACATCACACACATCCATGTCCGAGGCAGGATTCGAACCTGCGACCGTAGCGGTCACTCGTTTCCAAACTGCAGCACCTAGAACCGCACGGCCGGCTGGTTCCCGTTATACCGGTAGAGAGCATACTCCACCCTTTTAAATATAATAGCTTTTTCACATTCACATTTAGTTGTAAGTCTTGACCCAGCACAGTACTTATTTACTAATGGAGTGATACACTTGGAGTGATACACTGATATGGTTGGTGCTTACTACATAGCGAAGGGGTCTTCAACAACCACAATTCGCATCTCTGGAGTGAGTATAACCCACTTACCACATTTATCCCCGCACTTCAAGTGCGGTTCTACGCGAATGTTTAGGAAGGTGTTGTTTGTTTAATTGGGCCATATTTCCCACCTAGGTCACTAGAAGGTAGTGATTGTTACAATTTCTTCGCCATTGCCAGGATTGCTGGACGACTTGCCACTCGCTACAGGAAAGCGCATGTGATAGCAGCATGACCTGATGCTGGGACGTTTCAGTCGTCCTGTGTGTCGAGTCTTGAACCGACAGTTTCCAGAAAAGTGGATCGCCAGAGGTGATCCTGAACCATGGCCTACTCGATTCCTTGATTTGACCCCTCTGGGCGTTTTTGTGTGGGGAGAGTTGTGCAACCTTGTTCACGAAACCCTCGAAGATTCAGTAGGGATAGTAGCTGCAGCAAGAGAAATTAAGGACACTCCTGCAGACTTTGACTGTGTTGGAGCATGACCTGTCGGTGCAACCGTTGTCTACAAGTCAATCGAGGTATTTTTGAAGTAACTGTGTTGAGTTAATGTTGTTGTCTCATGGTAACAAAGAATTAAAAATGGTTTGTGTTACTTTTGTCTACTATAACTAAGATTTGATGTCGTCGTACAGTGGCATTCACAGGAAATATATTAATTACAAAGGGTGTTTTCAGTGTCCCATGTAACCTCACAGAGTTTGTTGGTTTGATTAATTTTCATCAAGAGAAAAGGCCTACTACTTGTTTAAAAGTCCTCACAGGAAACTATGACGTTAGAGAAAATTATTTGTTTTGGTGTCGTAGAATCTGTGTAGTAGATAATTCGGCGTACAGCGGTCACGACTCCAGAGGCGGCGGTAAACACGTCACGACCAGAAATCCTATACAGCGCATTCGGAAATTTTTGTTATAAACTTCGAGGACTTGTAGAATGCAGAATATTTTGAGTAGGAATCCATGTAGGGAAACGTCATCCAAGGATGCTGCAGATAATCGAAGTTATAGACAACGGCGCCTGTAAATGCATGATGAGGGCGATGATATATGGTTTGTGGGGCACTCAACTGCGTGGTCATCAGCGCCCGTACGAAGTCCCAATTTCTTACACAGTTCAACTTTTTACACAGTCCAATCTAGCCGCTGTCACGAATGCGGATGATGAAATGGTTCAAATGGCTCTGAGCACTATGGGACTTAACATCGGAGGTCATCAGTCCCCAAGAACCTAGAACTACTGAAACCTAACTAATCTAAGGACATCACACACATCCATGCCCGAGGCAGAATTCGAACCTGCGACTGTTGCGGTCGCGCGGTTTAAGACTGTAGTGCCTAGAACCGCTCGGCCACAACGGCCGGCGATGATGAAATGATGAGGACAACACAAACGTCCAGTCCCCGGGCAGAGAAAAATCCCTAACCCGGCCAGGAATCGAACCCGGGACTCCGTGAAATGCTAGCCACTAGATCACGAGCTGCGGACTGTAATGTATGTATACAGGGTGTTACAAAAAGGTATGGCCAAACTTTCAGGAAACATTCCTCACACACAAAGAAAGAAAATATGTTATGTGGACATGTGTCCGGAAACGCTTACTTTCCATGCTAGAGCTCGTTTTATTACTTCTCTTCAAATCACATTAATCATGGAATGGAAACACACAGCAACAGAACGTACCAGCGTGACTTCAAACACTTTGTTACAGGAAATGTTCAAAATGTCCTCCGTTAGCGAGGATACATGCATCCACCCTCCATCGCATGGAATCCCTGATGCGCTGATGCACCCCTGGAGAATGGCGTATTGTATCACAGCCGTCCACAATACGAGCACGAAGAGTCTCTACATTTGGTGCCAGCCGCGTAGAGAAGAGCTTTCAAATGCTCCCATAAAGTAAAAAGGGTTGAGGTCAGGAGAGCGTGGAGGCCATGGAATTGGTCCGCCTCTACCAATCTATCGGTCACCGAATCTGTTGTTGAGAAGCGTACGAACACTTCGACTGAAATGTGCAGGAGCTCCATCGTGCATGAACCACATGTTGTGTCATACTTGTAAAGGCACATGTTCCAGCAGCACAGGTAGAGTATCCCGTATGAAATCATGATAACGTGCTCCATTGGGCGTAGGTGGAAGAACATGGCGCTCAGTCAAGACATCACCAACAATGCCTGCCCAAACGTTCACAGAAAATCTGTGTTGATGACGTGATTGCACAATTGCGTGCGGATTCTCGTCAGCCCACAAATGTTGATTGTGAAAATTTATAATTTGATCACGTTGGAATGAAGCCTCATCCGTAACGAGAACATTTGCACTGAAATGAGGATTGACACATTGTTGGATCAACCATTAGCAGAAGTGTAGCCGTGGAGGCCAAACAGCTGCTGATAATGCCTGCACACGCTGTACATGGTACGGAAACAACTGGTTCTCCCGTAGCACTCTCCATACAGTGGCGTGGCCAACGTCACCTTGTACAGCAGCAACTTCTCTGACGCTGACATTAGGGCTATCGTCAACTGCACGAAGAATTGCCTCGTCCATTGCAGGTGTCCTCGTCGTTCTAGCTCTTCCCCAGTCGCGAGTCATAGGCTGGAATATTCCGTACTCCCTAAGACCCCGATCAAATGCTTCGAACGCTTTCCTGTCGGGACACATTCGTTCTGGAAATCTGTCTCGATACAAACGTACCGCACCACGGCTATTGCCCCGTGCTAATCCATACATCAAATGGGCATCTGCCAACTCCGCATTTATAAACATTGCACTGACTGCAAAACCACGTTCGTGATGAACACTAACCTGTTGATGCTACGTACTGATGTGCTTGATGCTAGTACTGTAGAGCAATGAGTCGCATGTCAACACATGCACCGAAGTGAAGATTACCTTCCTTCAATTGGGGAAACTGGTGGTGAATCGAGGAAGTACAGTACATACTGACGAAGCTAAAATGAGCTCTAAGATGGAAATTAAGCGTTTCCGGACACATGTCCACATAACATCTTTTCTTTATTTGTGTGTGAGGAATGTTTCCTGAAAGTTTGACTGTACCTTTTTGCAACACCTTGTATACAGGGCGATTGCGTGATGACGTTATAAACCATCTAGGATGATGGAGACGAATAAATGTATCAGTCTGAGGTGAAGGCCCCTGGTTTGGAAACGAAATAATTGGAAGTTACAAGCGAAAATCGTTCTGATACCTCTGATAGTGGAATACATTTACTCCTACTGTCGTAGTGTATGCAACTTATGCTGAAACACCACAGTAAATGTGCCTTAAGACTCTTAGATGAAACACTCGCTATATGTCTGGCTAAGTGGATAGTATGAGACGACCTGTAGTGTGATGGTATATCTTTATGTAAACAGTAACAGAACACAGAGTGAAATTACTTCCGCAACCCATGCGTGGACGTGTGTACAGAAATACGAGTAGTTTTAAAAAAGTGTCAGATATTCCTACAGAAGGTAGTACTGATAAAATCCAGAAGACTGTTTCCGTTATGACACGTCCGGTAACCCACGTCTACAGAGATATGTGCCAATAATCTCTTCTCATTCCCATTTCTATGTTACATAGATGTAGACGCTATAGGCAGAACTGATACTGGTTAACACGCATCACCGCATGCTTCAGCCATACTTCGCAGTGAATTACGCACTCTTTCAGCGTCTTCTGGCTCCAGTCGGGTTGCGTCATTTGCATTGGTCACAAGCTCCTGTAACATCTGCATATTGTCAATGGATTGGGCGTTGTATTTCAAATTGAGCACAATACATCTTAATCTACGTCAACCCTTGGGATTTCTCCCTTTACAACTTTTTTTCCGGATTGTGATATTTCTGGATAAATAGGCTGACTTTCCATTAACTTGTCCCTTTTTCTTTTCGTGGTTTACTTCCTTCGATGCGTATTCTTCCTAGCACGTCTACGTAACCTTTAATGTTCTTCTTCGGAAGCAAGTGAGAAAAACTGACAATTTCTGCTTCTCTAAATTGCCTATGCTAATGTTTCACTTTAGTGGTCTATATTTCACTCTAAATTACTACTAACGGCGAAACAATTGATGATATAGGAAGGTCAAGCCGGCCGCGGTGGCCGAGCGGTTCTAGGCGCGGCAGTCCGGAACCGCGGGACTGATGCGGTCGCAGGTGCGAATCCTGCCTCGGGCATGGATGTGTGTGATGTCCTTAGGTTAGTTAGGTTTAAGCAGTTCTACGTTCTAGGGGACTGATGACCTAAGATGTTAAGTCCCATAGTACTCAGAGCCATTTGAACCAAGAAAGGTCAGTATAAAAGTTAAATTACTTTCGCGCAAAGTTTAAGACGACATTTTCGGGAACTAAAACGAAGCTTAAAATACATCTACATACATACGCCGAAAATCACCATACGGTGCATGGCGGTGGGTACTTTGTGCCACTACTAGTCATTTCCTTTCCAGTTCCACGCGCTAATAGAGCAAGAAAAAATGACTGTGTATGTGCCTCTGTATGAGCCCTAATATCTCGGATCTTATCTTCGTGGTCGTTACGCGAGATGTGTGTTGGCGGCAGTAGAATCGTTCTTCAGTCAACTTCAAATGCCGGTTTTCTAAATTTTCTCAACAGTTTTCCTTGGAAAGAACGTTGTCTTCCCTCCAGAGATTCCCATTTCAGTTCCCGAAGCATCTCCCTGATACTTGCGTGTTTTCGAACCTACCGGTAACAAATGTAGAATGGCGTCTCTGATGCGCTTCGATGTCTTCCTTTAGTCAGACCTGGTGCGGATCCCAAACATTCGAGCAGTACTCAAGAATAGAGCGCACTTGCGTGCTGTATGGGGGTCTCCTTTACAGATGAACTACACTTTTCCAGAATTCTCTTAATAAGTCGACCATTCGCCTTTTCTACCACAATCCTCACATGCTCGTTCCATTTCATATAGCTTTGCAACGCTACACCTATAAACCTAAACGACGTGATTGTGTCAAGCAGGACACTATTAGTGTTGTATCCTCACATTACTGGTTTGTAACTGGAAAAAACCTCTTAAGAGCTAAAATTTCAGTCAATAATTAAACAATAACAGGAAACAGACTTTACATATTTATTTCGTTGGACACGTGTCGTAGTTATAAAAAGGGGGAGACGCAGAGAAGTCTGTAACGAAGTATAACAAAGTAAATGAAATATAAGAAAGAAACTTTCGTTAATTTATAAGAAAAGAGTCACAAATCAGATGTCACAGCGTCATATCGAAACCCCTTCTTCTACGTCGAGCTTATTGTTGGGTTCTTCGTCAAAATGATGAACCTGTAGCATAACTCTCAGGGGCATGGTGAGCAGTGAGAACATAAGAAAACGGTGATAGCTAGAAAAAATGACTGATGAGGTCCAAAGAATCCATATTAATTGGCACTGTCATGTTACCAGAATGCAAGAAATATGTTGTCACATAAAGTGCTGCAGTTTCTATCCATATGAAGGACAGATTTAGGGAGATCATATCGTCAACGAATTGGGCAAGTATGTGTAGTACAGAAAAGAAACCTACTCTATACTGCTGCTGATAGTGAGTACGATGACCCTTTTCTCTTCTTCCGCAGCTCGTGGCATAGTGGCTAGCGTTGCTGCCTCTGACTCACGCGGTCCCGGGTTAGATTTCCGGCCGGGTCGGAGAGTTTCTCCGCTCGGGGACTGCGTGTTTGTGTTGTCCTCATGATCATTCGGGAAGCGCAGAGACTGAAAATGGAAAGATTTGTAACTTGTACGGGCGCTGATGACCACGATGCCGAGTGCCCCATAAACCAACATCATCGTCATCATCATCCTTTTCACTTCATCATGTCCTGTGGCATTCACAGAGAATATTCTGAGACAGAATGGTCTCCGATGTCAGGTCGTTCCAGATCGTCTCTGAAATCGAAACTAGCCTTTCCTGTACTTGTAGCTAACTATACTAACTCATTCAAAAGTAACTGCAACATTCACTCAGTTGACAGTTGATATGAAAACGATTTGCTCTTCTTTATCATTAGATAAAAGACTTATGTAATTATGCTGTTTGTATTTGCAGTTGGCTTCGAGTAGAACCGTAATTTCTGAGGAACTACATTTTTTAACATCAAGTTAAAGGATTCTTAGTAGAACTCTCATTTTATTCTTGTAGTGCTTTCTCCGTAAAGTGTTATTTACTTTAAATTTCTCCATAAACATTTTCCAACATTTATTAACAATATTTAATCTTTTAATTTTTAAAGTTTCTATCAGCATCCTGTGAATTATTTAGGTACTCTGTCCACAAGCGAGTATATTTGGCTGACATGATTTCATGGAATCTGAGGTAAAAATCAGAAAATAGTAATCACAATTGCAACATAATATCAGAAACGTATCCTAAGATGAATAGGTAGGTCCAAGTGGCAAGATGGTAATATTGTCTTCCCAACAACTGTAAGTATGCAAAAACCACTTCCTTCGGGAACTCAAAGCCACCCCGCGTAAACCGCTGAGCTTACAAATTTGGCTGCAGTTGCGTCATTCTGCAAAATGATTGATATGATAACTGGCAGCAGCAGTAGCGGATGACTAATTCCTGTGTCCGGTGCATTTATGACCTCGTCATATTTCTGGCCACATCACGCCATGGGATCTACAGTTACGTTAGGTATGCCCGGATAAGTGCAGAGACTACCACATTCTCTATCTGTTGCGCCGTCTGCTCAAATACTGCAACACTTCTTCTTTCTTTTCCACAGCAGTACTCTTGTCTGAGCGCTACTGGTAAAAACGTATTGCCACATGATTGTGCCACTGCATTTGATACGACCAGGGCCGAACTCCCCCTCTGATCACTCTGATGTTATTCAGAAGTAGTTTCTGCAGATTACTTCAGGCAGTTGTGAACCACTTCTGATTATAACAACATTCAACAACCCTGTCATCAAGTCCAAAGCGAATAACTGCTTGCAGAAGGGCCAGAGGGGGACCAACGCGCTATTGACTTTTTAAATTTAGGAAGCTCTTTTTCTTGAGTAAATCATCCAATTTTTCTGAAACTGTTATCATTTGTTTGTCTGTACATGTACATCACGTCCCGTCTCATTCCTATATGTACTTCGTAATGAATCGGTTTTCTGTTTTTTGGATTTTTTGTCTTAAAGTGTAATTAGCTCTTTCTTCCAATATTTCTAATTTATCTAACTTGCAATTCAGTATCAGTCGTTCATATGTACGTAGGAAATCTAGCTTCACAACTGCACTGCCATTCTTTAATTCAAAGTTGTTGGGTAAACAGTCTTTGTTTCGAACTTTCATTTGATACCTAAATCTTTTTCAGTCCTGCGTAGGCTTTCATCTACAGATGATTTTCCTTAAATGGCTTCCAAATATTTGAATGGTGTTTCTGTTACTACGGTTTTTGGAGAATTTTTTGTTAAGTTTGTACCTTTTTCTACTTCTTGGCACATCCTCAAAGGATTGATTTGCATGATTTTATTTCTATCCTGTTGTAACCAAATATGAAATCAAATTCTCGGAAGACTTCCTCACAGAAGAGCAATCGGTATCGTTGTGCAAGAACGCAAATGACGATGTGCAGGAGAGCTTCACAGAAAACCAGATGTCATCAGTAGGCAGGAACACTGAATGCATGAGAAAGAGAAGAAGGCTATGAAATATTTGAAGATGGCAGTGAAGATGGGAATGAGGAATACTGCTTGACGTGGACGGAAGTCAGAGTCCTTGCATAAGGGCGAGATGGATGGAAACGATTTGTAGCTGTCCTATATTCTATCGAGGAACATAGGGGGATATTGTAACTATTATTATTTTAGGCACATTGGACCTTCTCTGGACCACACTTAGGCTGTTTTTTCAGTTCATTGATGTCATTACATAAAATGAGAGCAGTTATCAAAAACAAAACTTAACTTGTATTCGTGTGTATTATGTATACTGATTTCTATTTCCATATAAGAGTGGCAATGAATGTTCGAACATTATAAGGATTATGTAAGTTTAGTTTACTTTTGTGTGTCACGATATCAAATATTTTCAGCCCAAAATAGGGCTATGTGCAATGCTGCCTTGCTTCTTTGCCATGATTCATCGAGGGTACTTTCATTGGGACAGTTATGACAAGTCAGGAAATGTTCTATATCTTGCTGTTCCCCGCAATCACATCTGTCACCAAATTCATTTACATGGCTCCCTTTGAATAGATTTACCTCCACTATGCTCTTTCTGAAGTGGTTCAGCCTCCTGCAAATCTTCCAGTCTTTCCCGCTGCTGGGCGTCTCCCGCATCAGAGGATAGTCGTTTGGGAGCTCGGTATGTTCTTTGTTCAAGAATCTCGAGTAGTTTAAGCCTTCCAGATCAAATAAAGAGTCGCGTTCATCGAAGTTATGTTAAGATTCTCAGTGTGTTCGTGACCGATTCTTCGGGAGTTGGGGTCTGAAAATTCGGTTGCTCAATATAATTTATCGAGCGACGTGGGTTTTATACACCCGTTTTTAGTCTGCATGTTTCATTGAAGCTTAAATTGACCTTCAGCAAATTAGAGATCTGGATTATGCTGGGCAAGCGTATTCTGCTGTGGAGAAATACAGTGTCTTCGCTATGGTTCTCAGTACCTTTAGCCTCTCTCCACATTTTCTGTTCGAAAATTTTCTCAGTGTATTATTTCTTGCTGTGACTTTATGTCCAGTCTTGTCGCAGCGGTTTCTGTACGTCAACGACCAGTCTACTGCGACACCCAGATAAATCGGTTTGTGTGTGTCTTCCAGGCTGATGCTCTTCCAGGTTTCTTTTAGCATTCGGTTTGCTTGTATAGGTAGAATTGATAATACTGGAGAGCGGGAATAAAGCTAATTGTGTCATACTATTATTTATATCGTTTTCAGTACTCCCACGCCCACCTTTTCGATGGTGGAGAATCTGTTAAGTCAAGAAAAGAGATCTGTGGTGTCCTACGAATTATTGTTCCCCTCCAAAGCGGCGAAGGAATGTCAATTTCATGGTGTGTGATTTTGGAACGCCTTCACCTATGATTAATTGTGCAAAGGAAAAAGAAACGACCTCTAAGTTTCCTTTGACATTTACAGACCGCTATCCAACAGCGTGATATCGAGACTCCATTATATCCTTAATGGGAACTGTCTCCGTCTGGTGGGTCTGAAGAAGTAGGTTTCGCAAGTCACGCTAATGTCTCCTCCAAATTACCACTCCATCTCTGCTCCATTGTTTTTGCGGAGGTCAGGCTTTTTGTTGGTCGGTAAAAAGCGTTAGCGTTCCGTTGTTCGTGAGGTCAGGACAAAACATCTGGAGCGGACGCCTGGGTCGTTGACCCGATGCTGCGAGGACAGTTCTGATTTCTGAGCACACGTGTTGATGCGCCTTTTTGCACTCTCACAATTAAGTAGATGCTCTCTGTTTTAATGGTAATGAAAACTTTCAAGCTGTGGTAAGGAAAGGTTCCGTCTCAGAATGTTACATGTATGCGATGGCGAGACGCATGCCTCAGCATATCTTTGGGAATCGATTGCCGGCCGGGGTGGCCAAGCGGTTCTAGGCGCTACAGTATGGAACCGCGCGACCGCTACAGTCGCTGGTTCGTATCCTTCTCGGGCATGGATGTGTGTGATGTCCTTAGTTAGGTTTAAGTAGTTCTAAGTTCTAGGGGACTGATGACCACAGCAGTTAAGTCCCATAGTGCTCAGAGCCATTTGAACCATTTTTGAACAGTTTGGCACATGAAGCGTTCCGTTATGAATATGTGATAACGAAGAAGTACATAGAGCTGGTACCACCGTGATGAAGCAGGTAGTTCCAGAAGCCAAAAGGATAGAAAAAGTAATACTTAGAAAATTATTGAGCCTCAAACAAATGAAGAAATTCAAGAGTATTCTAGCTCATTTGAAACTTGCTGTCATTGTCGCTATACAGGACAAACATGGTACAATCTGGGAACCTGATATGCAGAAAACCTGAGACCTGAGAAGAACGACAGCTCTCACTCCACATTCGTATACCGTTTAATGGATGGGGGCCACTACGCATCGTATACTGAATAGAATGAAGAGCGGCGCCTTTCGTCACAGCGTTATTTGGTAAGCGTTACGGAGATGTTTAGCAAACTCAAGTGGCAGACTGTGCAAGAGAGGCGCTCTGCATCACGGTGTAGCTTGCTGTCCAGGCTTCGAGAGGGTGCGTTTCTGGATGAGGTATCGAAAATATTGCTTCCCCCTACTTATACGACCCGAAGAGATCACGAATGTAAAATTAGAGAGATTCGAGCGCGCACGGAGGCTTTCCGGCAGTCGTTCTTCCCGCGAATCATACGCGACTGGAACAGGAAAGTGAGGTAATGACAGTGGTACGTAAAATGCCCTCTGCCACACACCGTTGCGTGGCTTGCGGACTATAATTGTAGATGTAGATGTAGAATATGTATGTATGTACATGTGTGTGTTCGACATCTCCTCCTCAAACGCTGGACCGATATCAACCAGACTTGGTGCACATACCACTTACTCTTTGGAAACTATCGCTGTGGGGGTAAAAAGCACTTAACCATCAAAGGGGTGGGGGTGGGGTGAGAAAGCAGCGTAGCTTGCAACGCGCGAATATCTTTACTTCAGTCATCCATTATTTGACAATGAAAGTATTTAGTGACTTGCAGTAGACTTAACCCATAATTTAAAACCCTTAGGAGACTTTTTGTTGCTGCCAACCCCCACAAAATAATGAACGAAAAGAACTATCGCTGACCACATTTTCACTGATTCTGCAGTAAAGCTGCTACATGCATGATGGCGTTTTAATTTAATACTTCTTTACCACAAGTTGTATTCGCGACATATTTTGCAGACAGTATTCACATATACCAATGAATGTACCAGCAAAATTATGTCGTTGTACGATACTTAATTTAGAAGATATGACGTCATAAACATGCATACGAGAAGAACAGCAGAATCATGCTTGGCGTTTTAATATATTACTTCTTTAGTGCTAACTCCATTCAAATACATTTCGCAGTCACTACGCACATATGCTGCTGGATGTACCTGCAATATTATATCACTGGACGACACATAGTTCCGAAGATACGACCTCGTAAACATTGAGCTGCATGAAAATGGTAAACATTGAGCTGCATGAAAATGAAACTGCAGACCGAAATTCGCTAGAGATACAGATGAAATAGGTATACAAACACGCGTGAAACTTGTTAAGTTCGGGTGAAATACATTTGACATGAGCGTAGGCGCGCAAAGGCACGGGAAGAAAGCTGGTCCTAAACACCTGGGGAGGAGGACAAAGAGAGAGGGAGGAGGGGATAGAATTACAGGGAGGGAGAAGATGGAGAGGGCAAGGAGCAGATGGGTCGAAAGAGAGATAGGAGAAGACGGGGACAGATGAAAGAGATTGGGGGGAGGGGTAGTGGAGGAACTGGGCAGAGAGAGGGGCGAAGGAGGAGATGAACAGAGAGAGAGAGAAGGAGGAGTAGATGGACTAATAGAAGATTCAAATATATACATACTGGGACAAAGCCGGGTACTCAGCTACTTACATAAAATGTAAGTGTGGCTTGTCCATGCATGCCGCTGTAACTCCGCATCCCATACCTGCAGCCCCATGGGGGTTATATGCTCATCAGTGTGGGATCCGTACCAGGTCGGGTTGACAGAGGAGATAGAGAAGATCCAAAGAAGAACGGCGCGTTTCGTCACAGGGTTATTTGGTAAGCGTGATAGCGTCACGGAAATCTTTAGCAGTCTCAAGTGGCAGACACTGCAAGTGAGGCGCTCTACATCGCGGTGTAGCTTGATGTCCAGGTTTCGTGAGGGTGCGTTTCTGGATGAGGTATCGAACATATTGCTTCCCCCTACTTATACCTCCCGAGGAGATCAAGAATGTAAAATTAGACAGGTCTGAGCGCGCACGGAGGCTTTCCGGCAATCGTTCTTCCCGCGAACCATACGCGACTGGAACAGGAAAGGGAGGTAATGACAGTGGCAGGTAAAGTGCCTTCGGCCACACACCGTTGGGTGACTTCTGGAGTATAAATGTAGATGTAGATGTAGACCGAGTGCTTCATTTCAGATAAGAGCATTCTTGAATAGTTAAGTAGAGTTAAGAGTACTTAAGAGTATACTTGAGCATTAGAGAGTATTTTTAAGGAAAACATACCAACATTTTTATGTCTTTTTTTAATGTTCGTTTTTACCATGTTCGCGAGTTATCTGGAACGTTCACAGAAAACGAATGAAAATAAATCCCAAGCGAAGAGGGAGTTCTTCAGTTGGTGTAGATAAAAAAGTCTCTCTTTCGCAAACACGTGTATGCAGATTTACAGAGTCTATTTGATACGGTCGTTGGCGTAGGTGTTCGGCGTGGCAGCAGAGAACGAGCAGCTGGGTTTGCGGGAGTGAGGCTCGGCGTGCCCCCTGGCTCGGCGCGCCGCCACAGATTACAGTCGCATTCCTCATGTGCACTCTTTTGTTTCCTGCCTCTCCCTCTCTCGCTCTCCGGCAGGCTACTTAAAGACGAGTCACGACAAAAGGTGCGCCTTGCCGAGCGCCGCTTCGGTCTGTGTATTCCGGGAGGAACTTACTAACTTATCGAAACTTGCACTATAATATGAATATCATTCCGATTATATCAGAATAAACGCTTCTTGTTCCATAGATCCATGCTGAGGAGATTCTGATGGGTGTAGAAAATGTCTTAAAAATCAAGAACGCATAATATATATGTACAAAGAAAAGGAATATCATAACGCTGCAGTCATGGACTCTGCGGCTGATCCCGCCACAGGTTCGAGTCCTCCCTTGGGCATGGGTGTGTGTGTTTGTCCTTAGGATAATTTAGGTTAAGTAGTGCGTAAACTTAGGGACTGATGGCCTTAGCAGTTAAGTCCCATAAAATTTCACACGCATTTGAACGTTTGATATCTTAACGTCCCTTCCACAGATCCTATGTAAAATGGTCTTAGTGGATGTGGAGTAAGTCAAAAAATCTTCTACATCTACATCTACATCCATACTCCGCAAGCCACCTGACGGTGTGTGGCGGAGGGTACCCTGAGTACCTCTATTGGTTCTCCCTTCTATTCCAGTCTCGTATTGTTCGTGGAAAGAAGGATTGTCGGTATGCTTCTGTGTGGGCTCTAATCCCTCTGATTTTATCCTCATGGTCTCTTCGTGAGATATACGTAGGAGGGAGCAATATACTGCTTGACTCTTCGGTGAAGGTATGTTCTCGAAACTTTAACAAAAGCTCGTACCAAGCTAGTGAGCGTCTCTCCTGCAGAGTCTTCCACTGGAGTTTATCTGTCATCTCCGTAAAGCTGTCGCGATTACTAAATGATCCTGTAACGAAGTGCGCTGCTCTCCGTTGGATCTTCTCTATCTCTTCTATCAACCCTATCTGGTACGGATCCCACACTGTTGAGCAGTATTCAAGCAGTGGACGAACAAGCGTACTGTAACCTACTTCCTTTGTTTTCGGATTGCATTTCCTTAGGATTCTTCCAATGAATCTCAGTCTGGCATCTGCTTTACCGACGATCAACTTTATGTGATCATTCCATTTTAAATCACTCCTAATGCGTAAGCCCAGATAATTTATGGAATTAACTGCTTCCAGTTGCTGACCTGCTATTTTGTAGCTAAATCATAAGGGACCTGTCTTTCTATGTATTCGCATCACATTACACTTGTCTACATTGAGATTCAATTGCCATTCCCTGCACCATGCGTCAATTCACTGCAGATCCTCCTGCATTTCGGTACAGTTTTTCATTGTTGCAGCCTCTCGATACACCACAGCATCATCTGCAAAAAGCCTCAATGAACTTCCGATGTCATCCACAAGGTCATTTATGTATATTGTTAATAGAAACGGTCCTATGACACTCCCCTGTGGCACAACTGAAATCACTCTTACTTGGGAAGACTTCTCTCCATTGAGAATGACATGCTGCGTTCTGTTATCTAGGAACTCCTCAATCCAATCCCACAATTGGTCTGATAGTCCGTATGCTCTTACTTTGTTCATTAAACGACTGTGGGGAACTGTGTCAAACGATTTGCGGAAGTCAAGAAACACGGCATCTACCTGTGAACCCGTGTCTATGGCCCTCTTGAGTCTCGTGGACGAGACCGTCTTTTTCGAAACCCATGCTGATTCCTACAGAGAAGATTTCTAGTGTCCAGAAAAGTCATTATAGTCGAACATAATACGTGTTCCAAAATTCTACAATTGATCGACGTTAGAGATATAGGTCTTCTAAGCATTCATGGTGGTGTCTGTTTGTTCTATATCGTGTCTCCCTAGCACTTTCGCGCAACGACGCTCTGAGCGTGTTTTTTAGGGAATTAACTAGTTTGAACCTGGGACCTGTTGCTGGTAAGGAGATGCCAGGCCACACATGACATGTAGAATTCAGAAGAGTTCAGTGAGACTAGCGATGATATAACCAAATACTTAATGATCTCAGCGTCAGCTCTACTGCACTCCCTGTAAAAGAATCTTAATACTAACTAAATTCAGTGGAAAGGGTTCAAGGCTTTCCTATTTTTAGTTAGCTGGTAAAATAACGTCGAAAAAGCAGTTAAGTTTAGCATTGGAAATTTTATTCTACTCATAAAACATCGTTTATAAATTGCACTATTGATAAAAGGAAATGTTTTAATACAGGATGGTAAAAACCAACTGCGTTCAACAAAAATGTGAACGAATATTCCCTGAATGGGTTTCCAAGTTCTACAATCGAGCGAAGGATGACCTATGCCATATCACATCTATAATCTAGGTTAAATTTAAGTTTCACAAAAGAAAAAAACTATCAAAATGGTCTACAGTGACCCTCAGTTATCTTTAATTACTTATCTAACTTGTCGTAAATTACAGTGGCTGATGTGGCTTCTCAATAACTATATAAAAGAAAAATCATCGCGTTTCAGATCTGTTCTTCAAGTGGCAAATGTGAACACCACGAGTTTTAATTAACGATCGACACTAGTACACTCCTGGAAATTGAAATAATGCTCCATGAGTATCGTTAGGTCTTTCAGAGTTCTGTCACACTCTTCTCTCAGTACCTCATCTCTCTTCTCATCTTCAACTACGTCCACTTCCTTTTTTATAATATTGCCTTCAAGTTTATCTCCCTTGTATAGATCCCCCTATCCCCATATTCCTTCCACCATTCCGCTTCCCGTTATTTGCTTAAGACTGGTTTTCCATCGCAGCTCTTGATATACACTCCAGGAAATTGAAATAAGAACACCGTGAATTCATTGTCCCAGGAAGGGGAAACTTTATTGACACATTGCTGGGGTCAGATACATCACATGATCACACCGACAGAACCACAGGCACATAGACGCAGGCAACAGAGCATGCACAATGTCGGCACTAGTACAGTGTATATCCACCTTTCGCAGCAATGCAGGCTGCTATTCTCCCGTGGAGACGATTGTAGAGATGCTCGATGTAGTCCTGTGGAACGGCTTGCCATGCCATTTCCACCTGGCGCCTCAGTTGGACCAGCGTTCGTGCTGGACATGCAGAGCGCGTGAGACGACGCTTCATCCAGTCCCAAACATGCTCAATGGGGGACAGATCCGGAGATCTTGCTGGCCAGGGTAGTTGACTTACACCTTCTAGAGCACGTTGGGTGGCACGGGATACATGCGGACGTGCATTGTCCTGTTGGAACAGCAAGTTCCCTTGCCGGTCTAGGAATGGTAGAACGATGGGTTCGATGACGGTTTGGATGTACCGTGCACTATTCAGTGTCCCCTCGACGATCACCAGAGGTGTACTGCCAGTGTAGGAGATCGCTCCCCACACCATGATGCCGGGTGTTGGCCCTGTGTGCCTCGGTCGTATGCAGTCCTGATTGTGGCGCTCACCTGCACGGCGCCAAAAACGCATACGACCATCATTGGCACCAAGGCAGAAGCGACTCTCATCGCTGAAGACGACACGTCTCCATTTGTCCCTCCATTCACGCCTGTAGCGACACCACTGGAGGTGGGCTGCACGATGTTGGGGCGTGAGCGGAAGACGGCCTAACGGTGTGCGGGACCGTAGCCCAGCTTCATGGAGACGGTTGCGAATGGTCCTCGCCGATACCCCAGGAGCAAACAGTGTCCCTAATTTGCTGGGAAGTGGCGCTGCGGTCCCCTACGGCACTGTGTAGGATCCTACGGTGTTGGCGTGCATCCGTGAGTCGCTGCGGTCCGGTCCCAGGTCGACGCGCACGTGCACTTTCCGCCGACCACTGGCGACAACATCGATGTACTGTGGAGACCTCACGCCCCACGTGTTGAGCAATTCGGCGGTACGTCCACCCGGCCTCCCGCATGCCCACTATACGCCCTCGCTCAAAGTCCGTCAACTGCACATACGGTTCACGTCCACGCTGTCGCGGCATGCTACCAGTGTTAAAGACTGCGATGGAGCTCCGTATGCCAAGGCAAACTGGCTGACACTGACGGTGGCGGTGCACAAATGCTGCGCAGCTAGCGCCATTCGACGGTCAACACCGCGGTTCCTGGTGTGTCCGCTGTGCCGTGCGTGTGATCATTGCTTGTACAGCCCTCTCGCAGTGTCCGGAGCAAGTGTGGTGGGTCTGACACACCGGTGTCAATGTGTTCTTTTTTCCATTTCCAGGAGTGTATTACGCAAAAAGGGGTTAAAAGATGAGACTTCTGCAGTTCTGAGTAAAGCCGTATGCGCTCAAAAATGCGGCATCGCGTGCGTTCATTACCTTGTCGGTGTTTAGGCAGCGACTGGGTGACAGCGGCCGGCGCAGCAGCCATCCAGCTCGCCGTCTCGGAACTAACTCTCCTAACTTCTCCTTACCACAATTTACCGAAGTTGGTTTAAAAAAAAACTATCTGGCTGTGTTTTCATCTGACCAATCAGGGTCTCAATGTTAACCTTAAGCTCCGCCTACAAAAATTCTGTCTATCCAATGAGAAACGTTATACTTTTCGTGGTGGGGCAATGTTTTTAAAGTTTGCAACGTAATAGAGACGCTAAAAAGTCTCACGCTAAAACCTACAGCTGGTGTGGTTCTTTTAGCATTATCGTAAGATCTATACTGTTCTTCTGGAGGGCTCTATCTTTTAACATGGGCTGGGGGGTGCTCCTTGACATACCTGAGACGCGAAAAAGTCTCATGCTAAAACTTGCTGGTGGTAGTGGCCCTTTTTGTGTTATCGTAAGATCTATACTGTTTTCTGGAGGGCTCTAGCTTTTAACATGGGCTGAGGGGTGGTCCTTGACGTAACAGATACACGAAAAAGTCTCACGCTAAAACTTGCAGCTGGCGTTGTCATAGTGGTTAGCTGGCGACGTGGGTGTCCAGTCCGTCCCTTATCGTAGAACCTTCTAGCTTAACACGGTTCTGCTCTCGGCTTCTGTCCTCGTTTCTCCCCTCGGAACTGCGCCGGTCTCACGGTGGGAAGGTACGACATGCAATTAGGCATTCTTGTGTTAGTCTGTGGTATTCCATTTGCTCACTCGTTACTCGTATTACTTTGGTTAATTTAATGTCACGATTTATTCGGAGCTACGTGACATACTACTGGATTTGCTTATCATGTCAGGGTTTTCATGTAAGGTGTTGGATTTGCCTGACACCTTACAGTCTATAGTTCTGCACATCTGTTCGACGTCCCTTCTTGAAAACGGGGATGACCTGTGCCCTCTTCCAATCCTTTGGAACGCTTCGCTCTTCTAGAGACCTACGGTACACCGCTGCAAGAAGGGGGGCAAGTTCCTTCGCGTACTCTGTGTAAAATCGAACTGGTATCTCATCAGGTCTAGCGGCATTTCCTCTTTTGAGCGATTTTAATTGTTTCTCTATCCCTCTGTCGTCTATTTCGATATCTATCATTTTGTCACCTGTGCGACAATCTAGAGAAGGAACTACAGTGCAGTCTTCCTCTGTGAAACAGCTTTGGAAGAAGACATTTAGTATTTCGGCCTTTAGTCTGTCATCCTCTGTTTCAGTACCATTTTGGTCACAGAGTGTCTGGACATTTTGTTTTGATCCACCTACCGCTTTGACATAGGACCAAAATTTCTTAGGATTTTCTGCCAAGTCAGTACATAGAACTTTACTTTCGATTTCATTGAACGCCTCTCGCAAAGCCCTCCTGACACTACTTTTCGCTTCGCGTAATTTTTGTTTGTCTGCAAGGCTTTGGCTACGTTTATGTTTGCTGTGAAGTTCCCTTTGCTTCCGCAGCAGTTTTCTAACTCGGTTGTTGTACCACGGTGGCTCTTTTCCATCTCTTACGATCTTGCTTGGTACATACTCAACTAAGGCATATTGTACGATGGTTTTGAACTTTGTCCACTGATCCTCAACACTATCTGTACTTGAGACAAAACTTTTGTGTTGAGCCATCAAGTACTCTGAAATCTGCTTTTTGTCACTTTTGCTAAACAGAAAAATCTTCCTACCTTTTTTAATATTTCTATTTACGGCTGAAATCATCGATGCAGTAACCGCTTTATGATCGCTGATTCCCTGTTCTGCATTAACTGATTCAAATAGTTCGGGTCTGTTTGTCACCAGAAGGTCTAATATGTTATCGCCACGAGTCGGTTCTCTGTTTAACTGCTCAAGGTAGTTTTCAGATAACGCACTTAAAAAAATTCACTGGATTCTTTTTCCCTGCCACCCGTTATGAACGTTTGAGTCTCCCAGTCTATATAGACAAATTAAAATCTCCACCCAGAACTATAACAGGGTGGGGAAATCTACTCGAAATATTTTCCAAATTATTCTTCAGGTGCTCAGCATCAACAGTTGCTGAGCCCGGGGGCCTATAGAGACATCCAATTATCATGTATGAGCCTGCTTTAACCGTGACCATCACCCAAATCATTTCACAATTCGGATCTCCGTGAATTTCCACAGCTGCAAAATACTGATGTGAATTCTTTACAGACGAATGTAAAAACTGGCAGAAGCCGACCTTGGGGAAGATCAGTTTGGATTCCGTAGTAGTATTGGAACACGTGAGGGAATACTGACCCCACGACATATCTTACAAGATAGATTAAGAAAAGCCAAACCTACGTTTCTAACATTTGTAGACTTAGAGAAGGCTTTTGACGATGTTGATTAGAATACTCTCTTTCAAATTCTGAAGGTGGCAGGGGTAAAATACAGGGAGCGAAAGGCTATTGACAACTTGTACAGAAACCAGATGGCAGATATAAGAGTCGAGGGGCATGAAAGGGAAGCAGTGGTTGGGTAGGGAGTGAGACAGGGTTGTAGCCTATCCCCTATGTTATTCAATCTGAATATTGAGCAAGCAGTAAAGAAACCAAAAGAAAAATTCTGAGTAGGCATTAAAGTCCATGGAGAAGAAACAAAAACTTTGAGGTTCACCGATTACATTGTAATTCTGTCACAGACAGCAAAGGACTTACAAGAGCAGTTGAACGGAATGGACAGTGTCTTGAAAGAAGAATATAAGATGAACATCAACAAAAGCAAAGCAAGGATAATGGAATGTAGTCGAATTAAGTCGGGTTATGCTGAGGGAATTAGATTAGGAAATGAGACACTTAAAGTAGTAAAGGAGTTTTGCTATTTGGGGAGCAAAATAACTGATGATGGTCGAAGTAGAGAGGATATAAAATGTAGACTGGCAATGGCAAGGAAAGCGTTTCTGAAGAAGAGAAATTTGTTAACATCGATTATAGATTTAATTGTCAAGAAGCCGTTTCTGAAAGTATTTGTATGGAGTGTAGCCATGTATGGAAGTGAAACATGGACGATAAATAGATTAGACAAGAAGAGAATAGAAACTTTCGAAATGTGGTGCTACAGAAGAATGCTGAAGATTAGATGGGTAGATCAAATAACTAATGTGGAGATATTGAATAGGATTGGGGAGAAGATAAGTTTGTGGCACAACTTGACTAGAAGAAGGGATTGGTTGGTAGGACATGTCTTGAGGCATCAAGGGATCACAAATTTAGCGTTAAAGAGCAGCGTGGAGGGTAAAAACCGTAGAGGTAGACCAAGACATGAATACACTAAGCAGATTCAGAAGGATGTAGTTTGCAGTAGGTACTGGGAGATGAAGGAGCTTGCACAGGATAGATTAGCATGGAGAGCTGCATTAAACCAGTCTCAGGACTGAAGACCACAACAACAACAACAACAACAACAACAACATGCTTTTTGACTCTGAAATTTTTATCTTGGCCTGATGAGTTGCCCCAAAAAATGATTCTGTGGATAGACAGTAAGCGCAGTATGCTACCTTTTCATCTTTTTATCAGCTATTGTGACAACATTCGCATTTTAACTGAAGTTTCGTTTCGGAGCTTCAGCATTTTCGTGCCATGCTCCTTCCAGTTGAATTTATTGTGAAGCTGTAGTCCCAAGAATTTAAGAAACTCAACCGCTTCTATCTGCTTGTAGTAATATCTGAGACGTAGTAATATTTTAGACGCGTAGGGGAGAAACATCTTCAGCTTCCGAAATGTCATACAGAGTATTTTCAAAGTTTAGTGACAATGGATTAGCTAGGCACCGTAGGTTAATGTCCGTGAAACTTATGCTAACATATGTTTCTAAAATCATACTTGACTTGCAATTTATTGCAACTTCTGTGCATTGATTCGACATATCGCTCTTGGTAAATGTTGGACTGCGTTTATATGACTCTGGTTTTTGGTAGATTTGATACTAATGGCATGAAAGGGAAACCAAAACTCGTAATATGAAGTTGTAATTCGATTTCCTTCTGCGTACGATATTGTATCCAAAGCATCTATCTGCTCCCACACATACCTCACAGATCTTCTATGTAATACTGATCGAAATCATAGTAGCTGCTTTTTACTTGCGATTTCACACCATTTCGAAACTAGATCGCCCAAGAAATTAGACATTTAGAATTTCATTATTTACAAAAAGTATAATAGAAAAATATTTATAAAAGGTACACTCTAATGTATTATAGCACTTTCTTTTGAGGACCCCTTACAATTGGAGTCCCACATGTTGTTCGGACGTCGGACAGATTTTTCCGCTGAGGTGTGATTTAACAAAACATGATTTCGGAATTTCAATTTTAATTTTCATCGCTTTTTTTTGTTCCATGTGCCCGTCCCAGTCTTAGGTAATCACTCTTCTGCACTAGAGAAATATTACTGACTTGTGTAAACCCAGCTCGAATCTCGTGGTCGTGCGGTAGCGTTCTCGCTTCCCGCGCCCGGGTTCCCGGGTTCGATTCCCGGCGGGGTCAGGGATTTTCTCTGCATCGTGATGGCTGGGTGTTATGTGTTGTCCTTAGGTTAGTTGGGTTTAAGTAGTTCTAAGTTCTAGGGGACTGATAACCATAGATGTGTAGTCCCATAGTGCTCAGAGCCATTTGAACCATTTTTTGCGTGAACCCATATTTTTTATTTTTTACTTGTGTTGAAAAAAGCATTTTCGACTCTTCGGAATCTAGCCATACGTAAATGTGTTTTGAAAATTATTTGAAGTAGGACAGGAATTTAATTAATCAACCTTTTTTAGTCTTGCTGATATTTATTTATTTCATTATATGTTAATAAGTAAAGTTGAACGACTATGGTTCCCAGTATCATGTGCTAGGCCAACATTTATACAGGGTGAACCACAACTCCACAGAACAAATTTCGCAGGTCGTTCAGGTGTATTTAAATAAGTTGCATAAGAAATATGACGTCAAAATTCCTAAACCTAAAACAAAAGTAGCAGCAATCGGCGGCAAAACTCATTCTGAGGCAAAAATGATTTTGTAAGGTGTCAGGCAAATCCAACACCTTACATGAAGACCCTGACATGATAAGCAAATCCAGTAGTATGTCACATAGCTCGGAATAAATCGTGACATTAAATTAACCAAAGTAATACGAGTAACGTGTGAGCAAATGGAATACCACAGACTAACACAAGAATGCCTAAATGCATGTCGTACCTTCCCACCGTGAGGCAGACGCAGTTCCGAGGGGAGAAACGAGGACAGAAGCCGAGAGCAGAACCGTGTTAAGCTAGATAAGGGAGGGGCTGGGCACCCACGCAGCGAGCCTACCTGTACGACTATACAACCCGCACGTTTTAGCGTGAGCCTTTTCGCGTCTCAGGTACGTCAAGGATCACCCCCAGCCCATGTTTAAAGCTAGAGCCCTCCAGAAAAGCAGTATAGATCTTACGATAACACAAAAAGGGCCACTACCACCCGCAAGAGTTAGCGTGAGAATTTTTCGCGTGTCTGTTACATTAGGATCACTCCCCAGCCCATGTTAAAAGATAGAGCCCTCCAGAAGAGCAGTATAGATCTTACGATAACGCTAAAAGGACCACACTAGCTGCAGGTTTTAGCGTGAGACTTTTTAGCGTCTCTGTTACGTTGCAGACTTTAAAAAGATTGCCCCACCACGAGAAGTATAACGTTTCTCATTGGATTGACAGAATTTTTGTAGGCGGAGCTTAAGGTTAACATTGAGACCCTGATTGGTCAGATGAAAACATAGCCAGATAGTTTTTTTTAACTAACTTCGGTAAATTGTAGTAAGGAGAAGTTGAAGAGTTAGTTCCGAGACGGCGAGTTGGATGGCTGCTGCGCCGGCCGCTGCCGCCCAGACGCTGCTTAAACACCGACAAGGTAATGAACGCACGCGATGCCGCATTTTTGAGCGCATACGGCTTTACTCAGAACTGCAGAAGTCTCATCTTTTAACCCCTTTTTGCGTAATACTAGTGTCGATCGTTAATTAAAACTCGTGGTGTTCACATTTGCCACTTGAAGAACAGATCTGAAACGCGATGATTTTTCTTTTATATAGTTATTGAGAAGCCACATCAGCCACTGTAATTTACGACAAGTTAGATAAGTAATTAAAGATAACTGAGGGTCACTGTAGACCATTTTGATAGTTTTTTTCTTTTGTGAAACTTAAATTTAACCTAGATTATAGATGTGATATGGCATAGGTCATCCTTCGCTCGATTGTAGAACTTGGAAACCCATTCAGGGAATATTCGTTCACATTTTTGTTGAACGCAGTTGGTTTTTACCATCCTGTATTAAAACATTTCCTTTTATCAATAGTGCAATTTATAAACGATGTTTTATGAGTAGAATAAAATTTCCAATGCTAAACTTAACTGCTTTTTCGACGTTATTTTACCAGCTAACTAAAAATAGGAAAGCCTTGAACCCTTTCCACTGAATTTAGTTAGTATTAAGATTCTTTTACAGGGAGTGCAGTGGAGCTGACGCTGAGATCATTTAGTATTTGGTTATATCATCGCTAGTCTCACTGAACTCTTCTGAATTCTACATGTCATGTGTGGTCTGGCGTCTCCTTACCAGCAACAGGTCCCAGGTTCAAACTAGTTAATTCCCTAAAAAACACGCTCAGAGCGTCGTTGCGCGAAAGTGGTAGGGAGACACGATACAGAACAATCAGACACCACCATGAATGTTTAGAATTTACATGACGTGGTATTGAAACCAAGAACCATTCTTCACCTATTTGGGATGGCAAATGGGACGTGATACTAGCAAAGAATTTTAAATAAAAATTTGGCCAGAATTGTACAGACACTGTAGGAAAAAAATCGCAACACCATAAATAATTAATGTAGAGTAATGAAATTCCGAGAATATATTTTTCTTGGTAACATATTTAAATGATAAGCTTTGCAAGATCAAAGGTGTAAGCGCGAGATAAGTCATTGCAAATGTGAAATGCTGATACATTAATAACCGATGTATCCGTCAATACGTTAGCGGAAGTACATGCATTGGGTTGTACAAGTGCCGGATGTCAGTTTGTGGGTTGGAATTCCATACCTGTTGCACTTGAACGGTCAATACAGGGACTGTTAATGCTGGCTGTGTATGACTCTGTGGTTTTCGTGCGATGATGTCCCATTTGTGCTAGGTTAGTGACAGATTTCATGATAGAGCAAGCCAAGGCAACATTTCGACAGAGTAGAGCATGTTGGGCTACAACCAACAGCAGTATGTGGGCGAGCGTTATTATGTTGGAAAACACTCGCTGGAGTGCTGTTAATGAATAGCAGCACAACAGATCGAAGCACGAGACTGACATACAGATTTGCAGTCAGCGTTGGTGGGATAAGCACGAGAAAGAGACAACAATTAGAGAGCTCCTGCTGTCATACGAAATCGCATTCCAGGCCATAACTCCAGGGGCAGGTCCAGTGTGTTTAGTACGCAGACAGGCTGGTTGCAGGCTCTTAGCTGGCCTCCTTCTAACCAACACACGACATCACTGGCATGGATGCAGGACCAGCATTCATCATAAAACACAGCAGACCTCCGCCCTGCCTTTCAGTGAGGTCTCGCTTGGCACCACTGAAGTCGCAAACGGTGGTAGTTTGGGGTCAGTAGAATAGGGTGGGTGAGATGAAGCAAGTACTGCAATAACTGGTTAAAAACACATGCAAAAGATGAAGTACAAAAGACTTACGAAGCCAGCTTTAGATTATAAAACATACTGGAACTTTAATATCGGAAGAACTATCAAGAGATTGATAGAATTTGTCAAGAGAGAACACACTTAAAACCGTAATCCAAATAGTGTAAGAGAAGTCAAAATTAATTTAATTATTTTTCGGTCATTTTTTTCGAGGTATGTTCATGTCACATTATACAGGATGTTCCATTTATGTTGACCACTTCAAATAAATTTCTGCTCAGAAACAAAATTAAAAAAAAATCAAGCAAATGTTATTTAGTAACCATGGGGACATTAACCAGCATGATCGCCTTTGTAGTAACTATGTTCGTTACGAAGATATGACCAGCAGTACATCTATTTTAAAGAGCACCGTCTATTATTTTTAGTAGGTAATTCACTCCTGTCCTCAAGATCTGTTCAACGACGTATTCCAGTAAATACGGCGTTATTAAACACGTAACATAAAATTGGCTTTCGTTCTCCTGTACTATCATACATTGCAGTTATCTGGAGTAGCGTAATATTTCTGCTGCCGGAGTTGACAGTAAACAATCGAAAACACAAGGAAAATGCATACCGGTAGTGACTCATCTGTTAATTTACATTTACCATAGATGAATAGCATTTCTACGTTCTCTTCGTTGGTGTACGTTGAACACTCACAAACGTTCAATGGGTTAAAAATGTTGGAAAATATATCGGCTCAACCACTTGTTTATAGTGTAAAACACTAAGATTGATGCGTTTCGGAAGTCAAGCTTCCGTCATCAGAATAATAAAAAGTAAAAGAACCTGTTAAAACTCGCTAAAATGGAACATGCACTAGGCACAATAAAATTGATAATAAAATTAAAACATCGTGGCTACTTCCCTTGTTGCAGCCGTGTCTTCCAAGGTGCATCTCCACATAGTCGTCAAAATACAAAAAACTCTAAAATGGTGTCGCCTATGGTGTTCAACATCTAACCACATGGCTCTATCCTCTATCGTTGTAAACCACCCGTGCGTCTTCGTTGATACCACACACCACGTAGCGAGTTTTAACAGGTTCTTTTACTTTTTATTATTCTGATGACGGAAGGTTGACTCCCGAAACGCGTCAGTCTTAGTGTTTTACACTATAAATAAGTGGTTGAGCCGATATATATATATTTTTAACATTGACATTCACAACCACGACCTCTCATCCACTATGGATAAAATCAATGCTGAAAGTTCTTTGTTGGAGCAGTTTACTTACTTTTTTTCTACCTATCGCGTTTCCATTTTACTGCCCCTCATACATAACGACTAATCATGTATAAGTGCTTGAAGTTACGCCTGACATTTGACCGTGTGTTCTGGGTGCTTCACATTTCTTGTCAGGCATTATATATCAATGATCAGGTAGATAACGTTTGTAGCTTTCAGAGGAAGTTTATAGACGCAGAAGTTCAGTAGAACGGACTGATGTCATTAGAAACCTATTATGTAATCATACAATGAAGGCTTTCACGACCGGATGTTTCAGCTGCCGAGAATTCTTCCGGGTTGTATGGCCGTGGTCCCTGGAACTCTTCTATCCCTGACGTTTCGTCCAAAGCTACGTTGGACATCTTCGGAGGTGCTCCTGGTTGTGCTGAGTCTCGCCGACTGACGAGTCGGATGTCATAGAACGTAAAACTTCAGTTTCCGAAAATTTCACCACGTGGTCACCCGACTGAAGAACATGTTCCGCCACGACTGACTTGTCTCTTTTCCCTAGTCGGCAAACGGACAGGAAGAAGATGCTGTGATATGCCAATGATTAGCTTTTCAGAGCATTCACACAAGGTTGGCGCCGGTGGCGACGCCTACAACGTGCTGACTTGAGGAAAGTTTCCAACCGATTTCTTATACACATACAGCAGTTGACCGGCGTTGCCTGGTGAAACGTTGTTGTGATGCCTTCCGTAAGCAGGAGAAATGCGAAACATCACGTTTCCGACTTTGATAAAGGTCTGATTGTAGCCTATCGCGACTGCGGTTTACCGTATCGCGACAATGCTGCTCGCGTTGGTCGAGATCCAATGACTGTTAGCAGAATATGGAATCAGTGAGATCAGGAGGGTAATACAGAAAGCTGTGCTGGATCCTAACGGCCTCGTACCACTAGCAGTTGAGATGACAGGTATCTTATCCACATGACTGTAACGGATCGAGCAGCCACGTCTCGATCCATGAGTCAACAGATGGGGACGTTTGTAAGACAACAACCATCTGCACGAGCAGTTCGACGACGTTTGCAGCAGCATGGACTATCAGCTCGGAGACCATGGCTGCATCACAGACAGGAGCGCCCTGATGGTCTACTCAACGACAAACCTGGGTGCACGAATGGCAAAACGTCATTTTTTCGGATGAAACCAGGTTCTCTTTACAGCATCATGATGGTCGCATCCGTGTTTGGCGACATCGTGCTGAACGCGCATTGGAAGCGCGTATTCGTCATCGCCATATTGGCGTATTACCCAGCGTGATGGTATGGGGTGCCATTGGTTACACGTCTCGGTCACCTCTTGTTCGCATTGACGGCACTTTGAACAGTGGACGTTACATTTCAGATGTGTTACGGCCCGTGGCTCTACCTTTCATTCGATCCCTGCGAAACCCTACATTTCAGCAGGATAATGCACGACCGCATGTTGCAGGTTCTGTACGGGCCTTTCTGGATACAGAAAATGTTCGACTGCTGCCCTGGCCTGCACGTTCTCCAGATCTCTCACCAAATGAAAACGTCTGGTCAATGGTGGCCGAGCAACTGGCTCGTCACAATACGCCAGTAACTACTCATGATGAACTGCGGTGTCGTGTTGAAGCTTGCATGGGCAGCTGTACCTGTACACACCATCCAAGCTCTGTTTGACTCAATGCCCAGGCGTATCAAGGCCGTTATTACGGCCAGAGGTGGTTGTTCTGGGTACTGATTTCTCAGGATCTATGCGCCCAAATTGCGTGAAAATATAATCACAAGTCAGTTCTAGTATATTTGTCCAATGAATACCCCATTATCATCTACATTTCTTCTTGGTGTAGCAATTTTAAAGGCCAGTAGTGTACTTCCCCCAACATAAACTACCTGATCAAAAATATCGGGGCACATATATATAATGCGGGATGGCCAATAACAGATGCCATGATAAAAAGATCCGTCAGAATGAAAGAAGGCGGAAAGTATTTTGTTGGCAGTACAGAAGCTTTAACAGCAAAATCGGTCGTTCTGGAGAGCTCGGTGACTTCGGACGTTGACTATCCACCGGATGTCACCTGAGTAACAGATCCATAAGGGACACTTCAACCCTTCTAAGGCTGCCCATCTCGACTGTTGGTGACGAGAATGTGAAGTGGAAACTTTAAGGAACAACCAGAGCTAAACCAAGACCAGGCAGAGCTGACTTATTGATGGACATGGGCCGTCGAGCATTATGGAGTGTGGCTGTAAAAAATCGCATGAAATCAGCAGAAGGAATGACTCGTGAGTTTCAAAGTGCAGATAGAACTTTTTACTGTGCTTAGGAATCTAAAAAGAATAGAGTACAATGTTCGAGCAACTCCTCAGAAGCCACATTATTCTGTAGTCAGTGCTAAGCATGAGATGGTGTAAAGAGCGACGCAACTGGACAGTACATTACCGGAAATCAGTGATCTGGAGTGATGAATTACGCTATGCCCTGTGTCAATCCGATGAAAGAATCGGTGATGGAGAATGCCTGGAGAACTTTACCTACCGACAGTGGATTACAGAGGATGTGGTGTTACGGTACGGGAGTGTTTTTCGTGGTTAGGGTGGGCTCCTATTATTGAGCATAATAAAACGCTAGATTTTGCAACTACACGGACACAATTTACAGCATTGTGTAGTCCTTACAGTAGAGGAACAGGTAAGAGATGGCGGTTCTTTGTATCAGAATTACAGAGCGCCTTGTCAAAAACAGCATCTGTGGCGCAATGATTCGTGGCCAATAAAATCCATTAAAAGAACCAGCGTGATAAGAGTCCCTATCGGAACTCCTTAGAACATCTTTGGGGTGAATTATACCGCTCACTCCAGGCCCTGGCGTCCAAATTCGCCACCATTTGCTGTTTCGGCTCTTGATTAAGAACTGCCTGCCATTCCTCCACAGACGTTCATATACCTCAGTGAAAGTGTCTCGAGCAGAGTTAATAAGCCGTGAAGAGTGGAAACTCTCCAAATTAATGTCCTCTAGTAGGCGTCGGGATACTACTGGTCAGATAAAGTACTTCTAGCGTGATGACCACGACGCTGAAGATCAACAGAAGAGTAACGGCAATCTTCATTCCGCGTACTATCTGCGAACAGAATAATATGTGCCCTCCGCGACACACCGTATGGAGATAATCGTTAAACGCTCACATTGTTCTATTCTCGCTATCATTCACACCCGAGCACAGGAAGCTGATGCTGTATGTGCGCACCCATTATTAAATACTATATTAAATTAAGTAGGTTTGCAAAACTAAGCTTTCCGTGTGTTTGTAAATGGGAGTTTACAGTCAAGATGTGTAGCTACTTTAGCCTTATGGCAATGACGTATGGACTTTTAATGTGAGAACCATAAAAAAATCGAGTGTTGGTCAGAGAGTACTAGAGAGATTATGTTGAAGGTCTAAAGTTGAAATATTGGTCAGTGAACAGACTGGAATGGAAGATTTAATTATGAGGTATGGGTGGGACATTTGACCACATGAATTGATGGTCGATGGACCAAGAAGGTTCTTTGCTGGATTTCACGAGACAATAAAAGAGACGAAGACCTTTGGAAGAGTATGCACGCAGCTGAATTTACAGGTCATTTGAAGAAGCAAGATATTATAGCTGAATTCTACAAATCATTTGAAGAAGATAGAGACGATATCAAAAACGTCATTCCACAAAACTTGATGCAGCTAAAGGAAACACCAACATCCTTCACTTAAATTAACAGAATTCTAAAAATTCTAGAAAAATAAAAGCTCATGTAGTGTTGATGGAATTTCGAATAGAATTCTGAATATTTGTCGTAATTTAATGATTATTGTCCTTAGTGATATATGCGATGGATCACTGACACAAGGAATTTTTCGAGGCAGGTTAAATTAGGCATTTGTTAAACCTCTTCACAAGAACGGTGACAAGACAAACTTAAAACATTTATAGTCCAATTTCCTCACTGACATCGTTCCCAAAATAAAAGTAATGTACTCAAAAGTAGTCTCACACTTAAGTGGAAACAATTTACTCAGCATATCGCAGTTTGGATTCCAGAAGGCTTGCTGGACTGAAAAATAATAATAATAAAATATCGCCAGCTGATTTTTTTTTTGTTTTCTTCCGAAGGTGTTTGACTGTATAGATCATTATATTCTCTCAGAAAAACTCAGGTTTTATGGATTTGAAGCTGGTTTGAATCATACTTGACAACTTGACAAACAGAATCCGAAAGGTTGTGCTGAATAATCCAAACAATGTCGGAAGGACAGACAACTTTAGTGAGTGGTGAGAAATGACTAAAGGAATTTTACAAGGTTCAATTTTGCGTCCACTCCATTTCCTTATATATATGAATGACCTTCCATTTAATATTCAACAAGCACAATTGGTACTCTGTGAAAGGAAATAATATAGTGTGGTCTGGTGTTTCGATTTCAATAAAATAACTTAAAAACCGGTATTACGCAGATTTTTTAGTGTCGAAAATGGACCTTTTTTATGGATATTTACAAGCAGTGCTGTTTTTCTGGGAGAACGCTGAGGGATACGTACCCCTGAACTTTTCGTCGACAAAGTAATTTTTTTACGATGTTGAGAACTTGGAACGGTTCCAAAGATTTCATGGATGTAAATTTTTTATTTCACTTTTTCGTGTTGGTAATTGCAGTGCAAACGATATCAGTGCAGTTTTTGGTAGGAAAAGCGATATCATTGACTGTTTCAAGCATTTCGAAGCTGCGGATGATAATTTTTTTTTCTTTTGTAGTTCGATGTGTTGATGATGTTATGGCTAAAAGCAGACGGGTGGTATCCCATGCTTCAGTTATAAATAATTTTCGCTGCATTATATCCAATGTCGGAGTACCCTCAAACAACTTTTTTTTAAGCACTGCTTACAAGTCGCCATTCATCTTCCAAAATATAAAAAATACTCCATACCTCCAGGTCTATCCTCACACTATCGCGTGGATGCCTTTGTAGATGCATGAGCAGAGTGAAAAATACGTCGATTAACGCGAACACAAATCATGTATGCATATTCTTTAACCACACTCGTTCCACACTATTTCGATAAAAGAATCGTTCAGATGATCTATAGAACAGGAAGTAATTAACACCTATACAAACCACTTTGAAATACATGACAGATAGTACTTCCCACTTTACCATTAGGTTTCCATCCCGTTTCATCTCGTATGAAAACCGTAAAGCATGAGTGCTTAAATACCTGTGTACGCTCTGTAATTCGTCTTATCTTGTCTTCACAGTCCATACCGAGCAGTGCACAACGTGTTGTAGTATATTCCTAAATTCTTCACTTGAAATCTGGAAAGTAAGCTTTCACCAGATAGTCAGCGTCTGCCAGATGTATTTAAGCATCCCAACGACGTTTTCCCGTTTGTCAAATAAGCCTGTGTCACTGTATATTCCTTGTTACTCCTATTTGTCACGGGTCCTACACATTTGAGCACTGTTTCAGGCTGGGTCACAGGAGTCTTTTCTAAGCAATTTCCGTCGTAGACTCGTCTCGTTTTCCCAATAACCTACCAATGAACCTAAGTCTGCCACCTGCCAAGGAGGCCTGCAGAGAGCAGGATGTGGTCCAGTGTCCTATTCCCTTGCAGTCAGTCATCGCTGCACTCCACAGGAAGTGCATGGAGTTGTGGGAGGACGAATGGCTGGCGGTGACGGCCAATAAACTGCGGTTGATAAAGTCAACCACTCGGCCGTGGCGTTCCTCCTGCCCGTTGCTCAGGCGGGAGGAGGTGGCGCTCACACGTCTTCGGATCGGGCACTGTCCTCTCACACATAGCTTTTTATTACGGCTGGAGGATCCACCGTTTTGTGATGCTTGTGGTGTGCACATCTCTGTCCTGCAAATTTTAACAGACTGCATTTTATACCGTGATGCACGGGCAGAAGCACAAGTTGCTGGGGATCTGCCTTCTGTTTTGGCTAATGATGAGACGTGTGTGTCTAGGGTTTTTAAGTTTTGTGATGTGTCTGGACTCTGGCCTAAAATTTTAGGCTGGAGGTTTTAGTGTATGGCAGAGTGGCTGACTCCTCCCCTTTTTTCGTTGCGGTCAGCCAGCCACTTCCATCTGCTACATTGTTTTAGCTTCCTCTATCATTTTCTTCCTGTGTTGTCCATGTTTTACTGCTGACGCTCTGCTTCATCCCACGCTTTGGTGTGGGTGAGCACATGTTTTTCAACGATTGTTACCCATGTTTTCTGTTCCGTTTTATATTCCTGTTCTGGGATTTTTCTTGACACCCGTCTCACTAAGTTACTGAACGGGCGCTGAAGACCTTGCTGTCGTGCGCCCAAAACCCCTCTACTCCTACTACTACTGCTTTAATTTAGATCCATGCTACAGGTGCTACAGACTGAGGACTATCGCACGAAGGAACACAGCATAAACATTTGTATTCTGAAGTTTTTGCTTTTAATTGTTTTCTGGTCATCCTGGATTAGATTTTCCATAGTTCTGGAATCATTTCAAATCAATTCAGTGCCATAAATAAATCCTTGTAGTTGTCGAAATTCTCCTTTTGCGAATAATTTCGTGGTGGTCGACAAATGAAACACCAACAGAACTTAGTCACACCTTCTGTCATGTTTGGATATGAAAACATAGTTATCGTTCCCTCGTCTTTGAGATATTAAGAATGTACTGAGTTTAGAATCCAACATGTAAATGAAAGTCATTCCACAGGCTGAATAAAACCGAGGATTTTTTGTTGTTGTTGTCATTATGCGGTATGCAAACTGGGGCTAGCAAAGTACAAGTCACAGCGAAAACAAGCATTGATTTTATCAACTGAGTGACTTTTGTTTTAAATATTACACATGTAGTTCTATAATTAACGTAATTTCTGCGAAATTCCTAACGGTTATCGTTTTAACAGTCGACGGAGTGAAAAGTAACGAAATTTGAAATATTGTACTTAGAGTTCTTTTGCGTATACTTTCCTATAGCGACATAATTATACTTTCTTCTATTGATCCTCCCGTTACTCTACAGTATACGTCACGTAGTTTACCGTTTCCAATGGACTGGAAGACCAAATATCAGTTTGGCAGAAGACAAGATATCAGTTTGGTAGGAAGCATTTACTTTTGGGACTACCCGTCAAGAATTCATGTGAAATTTTTTTAATGCTTCTGTAAGAAATGGTGACCAAGTTCATCAATCACGTCCAAGTTTACAGAAAATAAACATTTACTTTTTAGAGCATTAACTAAATCACTACAAACACTGTAACAATATCGAGATATAAAGTAGAATATACACACATCAAAAAAGTTCTGCGTCACCTCGTTTCCGAGAGTTTCGGAACCTGTACAGAAAATTGGAATACAGATCAACATAAACATCATTTCCGCTCTTTATATTGCTCATGAAAACCACACATTGCATGTTGTACCACCATACAGCCAGACCTTCAGAGGTGTTCGTCCAGATTGCTGTACACACCGGTACCTCTAATACCCAGTAGCTCGTCCTCTTGCATTGATGCATTCCTGTATTTGTCGTGGCATACTATCCACAAGTTCATCCCAGGCACTGTTGGTCCAGATTGTCCCACTCCTCAACGGCGTAGATCCCTCAGGGTGGTTGGTGGGTCACGTCGTTCATAAACAGCCCTTTTCAGTCCATCCCAGGCATGTTCGATAGGGTTCATGTCTGGAGAACATGTTGGCCACTCTAGTCGAGCGATGTCGTTATCCTGTAGGAAGTCATTCACAAGATGTGCACGATGGGTGCGCGAACTGTCGTTCATGAAGACGAATTCCTCGCCAATATGCTGCTGATATAGTTGTACTATCGGCCGGAGGATGGCATTCACGTATCGTACAGCCGTTACGGCGCCTTCCATGACCACCAGCGACGTTCTGGTACGTCGGTCCCACACAATGCCACCCCGAAACAGCAGGGAACCTCCACCTTGCTGCATTCGCTGGACAGTGTGTCTAAGGCGTTCAGCCTGACTGAGCTGCCTCCAAACAAGACGATTGTCTGGTTGAAGCCATATGCGACACTCATCAGTGACGGAACTTGATGCCAGTCTTGAGTGGTCCATTAGGCATATTGTTGGACCCATCTGTACCGCGCTGCATGGTGTCGTGGTTGCAAAGATGGACCTCGTCATGGACGTTGGGAGTGAATTTGCGCATCATGCAGTCTATTCCGCACTGTTTGAGTCATAACACGACGTCCTGTGGCTGCACGAAAAGCATTATTCAACATGGTGGCGTTGCTGTTAGGGTTCCTCCGAGCCATAATCCATAGGTAGTGGTCATCCCCTGCAATAGTAGCCCTCGGGCAGCGTGAGCGAGGCATGTCATCGACAGTTCCTGTCTCTCTGTATCTTCTCCATTGCTGTGGTTCACTCCAAGATGCCTGGACACTTTCCTTGTTGAGAGCCCTTCCTGGCACAAAGTAACAATGCAGATACGATTTGACTCCTAGGTTTGGAGCCAAGACGTTCAACAGATTACTCAGGCTAGTAGGAGTGAGTACAAAAGCAAAATGAACAA
Source organism: Schistocerca gregaria (assembly GCF_023897955.1). NCBI lineage: Eukaryota > Metazoa > Arthropoda > Insecta > Orthoptera > Acrididae > Schistocerca > Schistocerca gregaria. The sequence goes on along the minus strand of NC_064921.1, from coordinate 726,806,223 downwards.
GGATCTATGATGGTAATTATATAAATAGTTCTAGTCATTATGTTTCTCATAGATTTTTATACAAAATAAACCAAAAATGTTGGTTCATATGGAATTAAAGTGTATGTTTCAGTACCTGAAACTTGTCATATCGATAAAAGTACAAACAATATGCATCTTTTACTTCATCTTCTGATGCAGATGACGCTTCTTCCGTGTTTCTCTGAACTGGAGCATTCTTCTTATTTTCTTTAGGGGATTAATGCAGAAGAAAATTTTAAAAAATAATGCTACAGCACTCGCTTCAGTTTCCTTTCGATATCAAAAGGTTAACTGTCGAAATACCGAGGCGAAATATATATGCCGTGTGGCCATTTGACTTAACTTCTTTCTTTTCAAGTCAGGAGTACAAAATTTCTTCGTACTTCATGAGTGGTAATGAATCTTACCAGTAATGAGAGTGTGTAAAAAGAAATTATAAAGTTCCTAGCATCAACGGATAAAAAGAGAAGACTATGTACCTAACCTTTCACGAGCATCCGTATGTATTTTTACGAGACAGACACTAATACTTCTTCTCGAGAACGATATCACGTCTTAGCTTCGCTCTGTAATTCATTCATTTGATCTAGATAATATTTTTGCACAATACTTATATCTTCAAAACAACCACACCTGTGGAATGAAATATGACTTCCTTTCACACATTTGTCTTTAGAACACAACGCTGAACAAGGCACTACCAATCTAATCAAGAATCATGCTATAATAAACAAAAAATAATTTTTCTTCCATAAGATGGAATACATTCGTCAGATACAGTAATCGAAATGTGATCATACGCATTCTACTGTCTATCATCTATGGTCAGAGATCGTTACAGTGTAGTTACACCTCCGAACGAAATCGTGATTTTTGTGCAGTACACCATCTAAAACTCTAATAGCGTTCGTACGGAATTTTGAGCATCCGAAATTCGGAAATCTATCTCTTCCGGTAAGGTAGCTTATTTGAAATTGATGTCAAATTTTCAAACAATTTGTCAATACCTTACATAAGCTGATTTATGGCTGCATGAAGTCACATAATAATCGTGTGATGTTAACATCTTGAATTGTGCTGGAATTTTGGAATTTGTTCTCGGCGTACGCCTCATTTTGTGTAGGTAGTACGGTGTTTTGGGTACTAGCTTCTAATAAGCCGTAGTGAACCCTGAATTTTTGTTCCGGACGCTTATACGGAACAGTTTAAAAATTAACTCTGCTGTTAGCGTTACCTAATCTGATCGTCAGGGCAAGAGTTACAATATGCTTTTCGATTTTGTTCTTGTCTGGTCTTTATTAGTGGCTATAAACTTCTGTCACCATTTCCTGATGCCATCTGTGACTTTATCTGCAACTAGTAACCTTTTGTTGTGGATTTCTTTCTTTTTTTATAATCAAATCCAATTTTAGAAACTTGGCACTGAATCTTTTCGAAACATTTTCCTGTCCTATTTATCATTCCTTTTTTTTTAACTGAGATCATTCACCAATGATCCATAGTTTCCGGCGAGTATAGCGATTATATTTTTACAACTATGTTTTAATGAGGTAATTTTGCCTCTCGTGATATCCATATTTTAATATATCTCTTCTAGATCTGTTGGTATGCTCTTTTTAGTGTTGGAACTCTTCTTTGTTTAGTTAATTTATTTAGCCCCTTCTACATACTTCACTTATATTTTCTGGATTTCACAGATTAAAAAGTTTATTGTAACTGCATCTTACTAAATTAGTGTTATTTGAGAGAGTTCGTCTTGTGATTGAACTCCTTGTTGACTGTTAATGGAAAGGACTGCAAAGTTACCAGCAACTGCTCGTCAGTTAAACCAACAATACACCGGTCAATCCTCATACATTTTCTTCCACGTCGCCATTTCGTAATTACTTTTCTCAGAATAAAAGTGAAAAGTGACGAGAATGAGCCACTAATTGCCTGACCCATGTCTTAATTTCGACAGGTCCCAAAAGTTCTCTAAAAAAATGGAACTTTTAATCTTGTTTCTGTCAGGAATGGCTTAGTAGTATTCTATTAAAATGTTGATAACTACTAAATATAATACACGATTCATAGTAATATCGTTGTGCCATTGTAATTACATTTAATGCACAGGACGAAACATACAATATTTATTGCAAACATAGTCAACTTAATTGGCATTCAGTAGTGAATGAGAGGTCTTCTGAGAACGAACAACAATACAGTCTGAAGCGTAGTTAGTTGGGATGTACTCATGTTATATGAAGAAATTGCAGCTGACGAAACAATTGTTAGACAGTGTTCTCTCACTGTGTAAGGATAATGCTCGCTTCCCCACCGAGAAAAATGTAAAATTCTCTTCAGTTATAGCTATGAAATTAAATTACTTTTCTAAATTCATTAATGTTTACTTCTAAACTAACATTTCAGGGACTGTACCAAAACAGGAAAATAGAAACATGAAATATTAGATATTTAACTAAATATATTGCCGTATTTTTACAATCTTCTGGATTTTATTCTGGCAAATTGTTCAGTTACATGGGTAAAAGTTACATTTATCTTTCTTTAAAAGGATGTAGTTACGAGGTTACTCAACCTTTCATAGCTCATTGTCCGTCTCTGATAGGTCTTTGTTAACTTCAATTTGGAAAAACTTCCCTCACAAGTAGCATTTGACACACTGATTGTTGAAAAATTCTTAATCCCACAACATTGTTAATTAAAGTGAGTTGCATCTTCCACTTAATTACTTTGCTTAGTAACCCTAAAGTTGTCCCTGCAAAAAATGTTTTCTTCTGAATCAACTTCTTTAAATAAAGAAATGTGGCGTCTAATACGAGGTACTTCAGCAATCACAACTGAAGCCTTCAATTTGGAAAATTTTTCACATAGATTCTACTTGTTTCGAATAATGCGTACATGTTTATTTTTTACCCAATAGCATTTGAATTAAAAAGAATGCAAACAGCTCATGAAGCATATCCATCCATAACGTACGGTTTTTATATTCTAATGTTAGCTTATTTACTGCCTCAAGCTGTTCCCAACCAAAAGTGTAAAATAATAACTGTTGAATAAACATCAACATAGGACATCAATTATGAAGTGCATTATACTTAAGCCCTGAAATATTGTGTCTTATTTTGTGATAATTTTTTAAGCCTTTAAAAATTTTGCGCCCGGGACATCCGCCACCCTCCCCTCATACTGTACTCCCTTGGATATCGTACCTAATGTACTGAAATATACTGATGTGGGTCGTCTGGAATTGTTAGCAACATGACTGAAGATAAGGTTTTACATCAGAGCTCTAGCGGCACTAACGCCTCAGCCTGAGTTTTGAGCAAATGCTCAGCTGTGCCTCAAGCCCGTGTGTTACTAATTCATTGAAATTACTGAGAGAATCGATATTTTTGCTTCTCCTCAAACAGAGCTGTCTCCAGCTGTGAGGCAGACGGGAGAGCTGCTGTCTTAGCTGGAACACGTCTTCCAAGCGAATCGACGCTAGTCACGGCGTTCGGTAAAAGTGCTCCCATTGCAGACTGTCGCGCACCAGCTGAGCTCATTATCTTTAGCACGCAAGTCTCCGTAAGTTAAATGCACCCCCCCCCCTCCCCCCACATGGTAGAGCAAAAGATGGGAGTATGTGCACCCTATTTTTGCCAACATGTACTTCTACGTCTATATCTCGCAAGCCACCTTACGGCACACGGCGAAGGGAGTTCTTCCCTTTCCTACCCAATAGCATCCAGCGAGCGGGCGCCGCGGTAACACACTGGATTCGAATTCCGGAGGATGATGTTTAAATCCCCGCGCGATCTTCCAGATTTGCTTCCTACAGGTAAATGTCTGGATGGTTTCATTTCCACCCAGTCTTTCCTCAATTCGAATTTGTGTTTGGGCTCTTCTCGTCGTCGTCATTACGATAAACGTTAATCTCCATCTCCCTTCCTCTTTTACAAGTGGAGGGTGAAGCGTGGGATCAACGGCTATCGGTAACGCCTCGTATTAACAGGAATTTATCACATTTTATTGCCGTGGTAATTTCGCGAGAATTAATGCAATGTTTAACTCTTTTTCGTAACTATATTCTTAGAATTTCAACAGTAAACTTCACCGTGATGCATAACATTTTGCATGTAGCACGAACTAATAGAGTTTGATGGACATTTCCAAGGCACTCTCACCCTAACTAAACAAAAGCATTCTACATTTACATCTACAACTATATGACTACTCTGCAATTCACATTTAAGTACCTGGCGGAGGATTCTTCGAACCACCTTCAGACTATTTCACTACCATTCTATTCACTGATAGTGCGTGGGAAAATGAGCTCTTAAATTCTTCTATACGACCTCCGATTTCTCTTATTCATTACGAGGATCATTTCTCTCTATGCAGGTTGGCTACAAAAAATATTTTCACGCTCAGAGGAGAAAGTTGGTGATTGAAATTTCGAGAAAATATCTCCTCGCAATGGACAATGCCTTTGTTTTAATGTTTGCGGTCCCAATATGCTTACCATATCCGTGACACTCTTCCCTATTTCGCGATATTACAAAACGAACTACTTTCCGATGTCCTCCGCCAGTCTTATATGATAAGGATCTCATAAAGCGCAGCATTACTCTAGCAGAGGACGAACAAGTGTAGTGTAGGCAGTCCTCAGCAGAACTGGTCCATCTTCTAAGAGTTCTGTCAATAAGACAATGTCTTTGGTTTGCCTTCTCCACAACATTATCGTTCCAGTTTAAGTTGTTCGTAACTGTAATTCCTAGTTATTTCGTCGAATTGACAGCCTTTAAATTTTTAATGAGATATGCTGTAACCGAAATTTAACGGATTTCTTTTCGTACTCATGTTGATGACCTCCCACTTTTCCTTATTCAGAGACAATTACCACCTTTCGCACCACACAGATATCATGTCTAAGTCATTTTGCATTTAGGTTTGATCTTCTGATGACTTACATAGACGGTAAATGACAACATCATCTGCAAACAATACAAGAGGGCTGCTCAGGTTGTCTCCAAAGTCGTTTATGAGGATTAGGAACGGCAGAGGGCCTGTAATACTTCCTTGGGGATGCTAGATCTGTTTTACTCGACGATTTTCCGTCGATTACTACGTACTATGGCCCTTCTGACAAGAAATCAAGAATCCAGTCGCACAACTGAGACGACACTGCATAGGCACGCCATTTGATTAGAAGTTTCGTTACAAAACTAAGTGCTCTTCAGTAGACCATCTCTGTCCCCTCTGTTGATTCTACATAGGAAATGTCCCAGACTGACGAAAAATCCCCAGGGATCGATCAAATGATCATTTTGTAAGTTACCTCTTTCATGAGTAATTTTCCTATCTATTTAAAGATTGTGATTATTTCCAAAGCTTTATCACAAATGCATAATCGAAAAGTAATGGATCTTTCCTCCCTTTAATTCACAATATTTGCATATGTAATGTTAAGGATCAAGTGCCAGATCGTGTATAAAGTTTCTTTCTGCATTTCGTTCCAATTTTCTGGAGTTGTGACTTCCTTATGAGCCATCGCGTCATATCCTAACATTCACACAGAGCTCCCGACATTTTCCTCCAAGTCATTTACATACGCCGGTTCGAGATAAAGAGGACATTCTGCGGTGATTGGTAATTTTCACAGCAAAATAGTAGAAGTTTTTTTCCCTGATTTTACACAGGGTGGATATGTCGCTGCAGATTGTTTGTGATAGGTGGCAGTGCACTTCATTGGACGTCACAAAATAGTGAGATGCGAATTGTATCCTGCAGTCGAACATAAAAACTATACCGATTTTGCTCATAAAACTAAAAGAAAATGGACTTTGCCTATTTTTGTGAAAAGAGGACATTTATTATCATGGCGATTGTGTTTTCCTTTTTTAATAGTTGCTTTATTATAGGAGTGACGTTGATGTTAAATAGTCCCGTGCTTGGATGGGGATGGTGGCCGAGTGCCGCAAGAGGTCACATCTGGCCCTTTAGACAAACAACTGTCGATCTGGATAGCATTCATTTATCACAGTTTTGTTCTGAGGAATGCTGGTGTCGCACTTTGTGCTGAAGACACTGCGGTGTGAGGCTGCATTGGCTTTGTGCTACTAAATTTCCCTTTTCTGTTGACTAGGACCGTCGACTCAAGGTATGCCGCATATTGCGAGTAACCGCAGAGGGTCTGGTGAGTCCAGCAGCTGTAGAGGGGTAGCAGTGTGGGCGCAGGAAAACTACAAGATGCTTAGGGGAGCAGCTGGCCATTTGAAAAATCCTGTGTCCTCCCCACTGGTGGACGGAGGGAGGCAGGGGTTGGGAGGGGGAGGCGTGAGGTGAGGTGAGAGGGCCTCAGGTTTCAGCAGTTTGTGATTGTACATAGAGGAGAATGCACGTTCAACCACTGCAGTCTTTTTGTGCGATGGTTTTCCCCAGTACATGTGATGCATTATGAACCGTTCATTACGAGTGCTGATTTTTTCGCTACAATTTCGAAGTGTAATTAGAAGTGTGACTCATTTTTTCCATCAGTTGTGATAGCGTACATTGGCTTCGATTACCTGAGCTGTAGGGTGCTTTTTGAGCTGGCATCTGTAGCGAACTCTGGTGTCAAACCCGCGATAGATATTGTATGGTTACGGGTAATACGCTTTTTAAACTGCTCTCTGTTCAAGTCCAGCATCTCGTCACTTGAACATATTTTCAGCCAAAAAGAATAAAGATAGTATCGTACATTCCAGCCTTTTTTCCCACCAGCTTGTGGGCTAATGTTTGAGTGTGTCTGTCACTAGTTTCGAGTGGTATTGCGAAATATTTTCCCAGCAGGATAACACCAGTTGTATGGTATCGTCAATTTTTCAGCTGTATGGCCGTCCTTGTGTAGCGCTATGCATATAGCTGTGTAATTAGGCCTAATATTTATGATTAATTACGTAATTAGGATCGATTTTGACGCCAGTTTCCCGACCAAAATAAATAAACTATACTAACCTAACCTTCCTCTCTCGCATCCAAACAGTTTCCATGTGTTGGACGGTGCACCTAAACTTTCCATCCAGCAGAATCAGGGTTTGAATCCCGGAAAGAGCACCACCATTTTTTTCCATGAATTCCAAGCGCCTCTGGTGGCATAATTTTGTTGGGGGGGGGGGGGGGGGTGCATTTTGGCTTTCTGTCCAGGAGGAACAAGGTTCGAGTCCCGGAAAGGGTACCGCCAGTTTTAATTTCCCACCAGTTTCCGGGTAGGGGATGGGTGTGCACATCTGCACAGCCCTGGGATAAGGAAATTCCCGCCAAAATTTGAAATCCACGCCCAAATTAAAAATTCCCGCCAATAGGGTAGGTTGGGGGCGGGGGAGGGAGGGAGACTTGGGCCCACATGCAGGCTGAGAAAAACATGTGACATCATCCAAGGGTGGAGATGGGTGTGGTTGGGGGCGGGAGTGGTCGGGGGTGGGAGGGGTGATTAATTGATCAATTTAATTAATTTGCATATCAATTTGATGTGAAAACTGGAGTCGTGCCGGCAACTCCCTACTATTGGTGAGGCATCTGGTTTGCTACGAGTGAGAGGTTCCCATTTGGTGGTGGACGTTTATTTTTGGAAAAACGCCGTCTGTCTATAGCAACACTTCTTGTTTAATGTACATTTGGAGCGGATTTTTCACCGACCTTTCAATTTCGCCTTCGAGTTTGCGGAAGTCATCATAAAGTGTTGCGTTGTGTTTTACAATTTTGTTCAACCTCGAGACGGTGTAAAATGTGAAGAAATACTGCAGTCCGGTGGTTTTAAAGAAACAGTATCTGCCTCTGTTACAAATATCAGATCGAATGCGTCGAAAACGATACGTAATAATTTGAAGGAGTACTTTGTCAGCAGTACTGGAGAATACAAATGGTAGTATTCTCTAATTAAATCAAAAAAATTATGCAGATCAAGGAAGATAATTTGTAGCTTGTTGTCGTCGCTTAGCATGGAAATAAATGCAGTAGCTTGTTCCAGTTACACTTGTTTGTACTGTATATAACTTGCTTAAGATTAACAAAAAATCCTACTAGCACTTAACTGTTGGTTTCTTCTTCTGCACTGCCAATGTGTCAAAATACATGTTAAATAACTTACACATTTAATTTCATGCTTCAGCTTCTTTAACTTGTTCACATAAACAGGTCTGAATTAGTCAACCAGTACCGGGTTATATTGTGCTTCTACAGTCAAACTCTCTAGTCGAATATAGTCACTGTGTTCTCCACCATCGGACATGCAGAGAAAATGTTTACCCTACGCCACAGTAATGATAAACAGTGGGCAATGAGCAGAAACAAGAAAGCTACTGACTTGATAACGTGTACCGAAACTGCGCGCTGTAGGAATACCGAGCTGAGATACTTCTGCCTTGTCAGGATGGTGTTGTGGAATCTGTCGAGCAGGGGTGGCCAAAATTTCGGCTCTCGGGGTATGTCCGTGCCCAAATGCCAAAGCACTCAGCGTCTCTTCACATTTCCACCACCACGCTGCGCTGTCTGAGCGCGAGGAGTGGGAAGATAAAACAGCAAACGTGCCACGTTTAAATGACAGTACAGTCGTACTGCATACGACTTGGTTTTATATTTCAAATTTCTCAACGACATAGATCAGAAACAAAACAAGTTTTCAGTAGTAATTGATTATTTTGGCGCACTGAAGACATAATTTTTGTCTGGGTCAAACTGTCGGCATACGGAAAATTTCACAGTTTCGCACTCAAGTTGCCACGTCATGGTGACTTATTTAGTTTCCTAAGCGAAGAAAGGTCTTTCACAGAAATACGACGGTGGAAATATTGTAGAACTTTTGCAACCTCATTGTAGAAACTTATAAAATCTACCTGAGAAAGGCAATGCAGACGTCCTGGACGGTTGTCGTAAAAAGATTTGTAATTAACAGTGGAATTTTCTTGCAGGTCAATCAGCTACATCTCCACACGCACAGGGGCGCTTTCCACTGAAATGGTAAACGGTCTCGAAAACAGATGTAAGATTGACAGCGTTCTCAAAATCTTTATGAAAATATCGTTGTTATTCTTGCAAGGCCACAATGAATACTTTAAACCTCGCGCTTTCTTTAACGCCAGTGAGCTTAGGAAACTGGATTGTCTTTATCATAAAGTGTCCCTTCTGCAACGCGATTTTTTTAAATGCATCCCGACCAAATTAAAAAGAAATTACCTTGCAATGTTTTACTCTGGTTGCAGTCAAGTTCACTTAAATGCGAAGTCTGCAGTCCATTCTGGATGTTCTAATTTTCGTTCCTGCACTCCTCTTTCCTTCATAAATTTAACAACAGCAAGATTTAAATGGAAAAATCGTTCCAGACTTACCCCTTGACTTAACCAACGCACTTCGCATTAATCTATTAAGTCTATTGCTCTGAAAATGGAATAATGCGTGCGACTTTATAGAGATTTTTACTATTCGTACCACCTATTTCTTCAAGTGCTCCATTCCTGCACATTTAGTGCAAAATGCTTCCTGATGCACAATACAATGAATCCCGTCTGTCTGTCGCTGTAGTGTTTTGCTCTTTCATTGAAATCTAAAAGTTTAAATTTTTTATGCATGCTTACGATCGACGACGAGCGACGGGATACCAAAAGTTTGCGGTTTGCACAATCTTGACCTAGTGCACAGCTTGTGGGATAGCGTGACTCGACTGCGAAATGCGCCTTTCGGCTCCTCTCTCTGGCTACAGTTTGCTGTTGTCCACAGTGGCACTGGCGTTGCCCATGGGGCTTCATGTAAGGCGACTATCAGTTTGGATTCCGTAGAAATATCGGAACACGTGAGGCAATACTGACCCTACGACTTATCTTAGAAGCTAGATTAAGGAAGGGAAAACCTACGTTTCTAGCATTTGTAGACTTAGAGAAAGCTTTTGACAATGTTGACTGGAATACTCTCTTTCAAATTCTGAAGGTGGCAGGGGTAACATACAGGTAGCGAAAGGCTATTTACAATTTGCACAGAAACCAGATGGCAGTTATAAGACTCGAGGGACATGAAAGGGAAGCAGTGGTTGGGAAGGGAGTGAGACAGGGTTGTAGTCTCTCCCCGATGTTATTCAATCTGTATATTGAGCAAGCAGTGAAGGAAACAAAAGAAAAATTCGGAGTAGGTATTAAAATCCATGGAGAAGAAATATAAACTTTGAGGTTCGCCAATGACATTGTAATTCTGTCAGAGACAGGAAAGGGCATGGCAGAGCAGTTGAATGGAATGGACAGTGTCTTGAAAGGAGGATATAAGATGAACGTCAACAAAAGCAAAACGAGGATAATGGAATGTAGTCGAATTAAGTCGGGTGATGCTGAGGGAATTAGATTAGGAAATGAGACACTTAAAGTAGTAAAGGAGTTTTGCTATTTGGGGAGCAAAATAACTGATGATGGTCGAAGTAGAGAGGATATAAAATGTAGACTGGCAATGGCAAGGAAAGCATTTCTAAAGAAGAGAAATTTGTTTACATCGAGTATAGATTTAAGTGTCAGGAAGTCATTTCTGAAAGTATTTGTATGGAGTGTAGCCATGTATGGAAGTGAAACATGGACGATAAATAGTTTGTACAAGAAGAGAATAGAAGCTTTCGAAATGTGGTGCTACAGAAGTATGTTGAAAATTAGCTGGGTAGATCACATAACTAATGACGGGGTATTGAATAGGATTGGGAAGATGAGAAGTTTGTGGCACAACTTGACTAGAAGAAGGGATCAGTTGGTAGGACATGTTCTGAGGCATCAAGGGAGCACCAATTTGGTATTGGAGGGCAGCGTGGAAGGTAAAAATCGTAGAGGGAGACCAAGAGATGAATACACCAAGCAGATCCAGAAGGATGTAGGTTGCAGTAGGTTTTGGGAGATGAAGAAGCTTGCACAGGATAGAGTAGCATGGACAGTTGCATCGAACCAGTCTGTGGACTGAAGACCACAACAACAACGGTACTATAATGTCGTTTCATAGCAAATTCGCATTGTTCCGGGTACTTCTGAGAAGCATCGGGCAAAGCCGAGTGACAGGCCAGGCCTCGGCCAGCACGCGAGAGGTTTCGCACGCCGTGGCTGGTGCTGTCGTAGAGCGTCTTTCAGCTGTAATAAAACAACTTAATACTTGTTCTATCAGATTTATATTTCTATGCCTTTATCTCGTGCCAGCGACATGGAGGAATTCCCCCAGACTCCTGTTATCTGGTCACCTTGCAAGGCTGCTGCTCCAGCAACTGGCCAAAGTCTTGCAGACTACCGTCTTGGAAGAAAGCCGTAGCGTGAGATTATCCCCTTCAGAGCATCCTCAGTCCTACTATATAAGACGACGATGATACGCAGTGAGCCAGCGAGATGTACCACACTGTCGGAAGGCATGTAGTGAGCTGATCCTGGCCACACCAGACAGGTAGGCCCTGGCACCTGGGAGTACCTGCAGCGATGATCAGGGATAGAGGCACCGGATGGTCCTCTCACCCAGCAGTGACGATGATATTAATGTGAAAAGCACAGCAAGATGAACTGGGTTTTGAAGACGCTCAGTTTCGCCATCAGTAATATGGTAGACGGGCAATGCAAAGTCCCCAAAGAGTGACAGGTTGTAGTTAGCTGGATGTTACCATCTCTGGAACAGCAGGTAGAGTGTTCACGAGAAGTGCTGGATCATCTAATACCTGGAAGTCGCTACACTGTATTAATCATTGAATCGAGTATTTCGGTAAGAACGCGATCTATCCTAATGAGCAACTGCTTTCAGAGCCAGAGAGCTGTGGTATTTATGGAGACGGACGGAAGGCAGTCACATGAGGCTCTGTTGATTATGACCAAATGTGACCTGTTTCTTTACCCCCCGTCAACGGTGCTCATTCCGTGGTGTTTGCTTAACAGCTATTTAAATGCTCTCAAGTACACTTTTCAAGTCTCCGATAGGTTTTATTGAGGCCGGGGTGTAGCTTATTGCTCCATGTAACGAGATCTGACGATTATAGCTCTCTCTCTCCCTCTCTCTCTCTCTCTCTCTCTCTCTCTCTCTCTCTCTCTCTCTCTCTCTCTCAGTGGACATTCTAGTGAATCCATAGCTTGTATCTGGTGATCGGTGTTCAAATTAGCGACCGACTTGCAGTGTTGACTCTTTCTTTCTGCAGCACAGCTACAGTAGTTCAAAGTTCTAGGGGACTAATGACCACAGCAGTTGAGTCGCATAGTGCTCAGAGCCATTTGAACCATTTGATCACCACCTTGCTTGGTGCAACCTGCGCTGTGCTAGCGTGAACTTAAAGAAAAAATTTAATTTCTTCCCCTTTCCTAATCTGGGGCATGACAGAAAAAGGGCGCACAATCCCATTTGACTCGAAACAGCGACGATTCATTTTAAAAGCTGACAGATGGCTGCAGTGAGCCGAAGATGAAACTCTGCACCACTCGTGTAAAAGGACACATGTCAGGTGTAAAGCAAATCGCTTCAGTTCTTTGCACCTGCATATGTGGCCTCTTGTGTGAATCTACATCTACATCCATACTCCGCAAACCATCTAACGGTGTGTGGCGGAGGGTACTCTGAGTACCTCTATCGGTTCTCCCTTCTATTCCAGACTCGTTCGTGGAAAGAAAGATTGTCGGTGTGTGGGCTCTAATCTCTCTGGTTTTATCCACATGGTCCCTTCGCGAGATATACGTAGGAGGCAGCAATATACTGCGTGACTCCTCGGTGAAGGTATGTTCTCGAAACTTCACCAAAAGCCCGTACCGAGCTACTGAGCGTCTCTCCTAGAGTCTTCCACCGGAGTTTATCTGTCATCTCCGTAACGCTTTCGCGATTACTAAGTGATCCTGTAACGAAGCGCGCTGCTCTCCGTTGGACCTTCTCTATCTGTTCTATCAACCCTATCTGGTACGGATCCCACACCGCTGAGCAGTATTCAAGCAGTGGACGAACAAGTGTACTGTAACCTACTTCCTTTGTTTTCGGATTGCATTTCCTTAGCATTCTTCCAATGAATCTCAGTCTGGCATCTGCTTTACCGACTATCAACTTTATAAGATAATTCCATTTTTAATCACTCCTAATGCGTACTCCCAGATAATTTATGGAATTAATTGTTTCCAGTGGCTGACCTGCTATATTGTAGTTAAATGATAAGGGATCTTTCTTTCTATGTATTCGCAGCACATTAAACTTGTCTACATTGAGACTCAGTTGCCATTCCCTGCACCATGCGTCGATTCGTTGCAGATCCTCCTGTATTTCAGTACAATTTTCCATTGTTACAACCTCTCGATATACCACAGCATCATCCGCAAAAAGCCTCAGTGAACTTCCGATGTTATCCACAAGATCATCTACGTATATTGTGAATATCAACGGTCCTACGACACTCCCCTGCGGCACACCAGAAATCACTCTTACTTGGAAAAACTTCTCTCCATTGAGAATGACATGGTGCGTTCTGTTATCTAGAAACTCTTCAATCCAATCACACAATTGGTCTGATAGTCCATATGCTCTTACTTTGTTCATTAAACGACTGTGGGGAACTGTATCGAACGCCTTGCGGAAGTCAGGAAACACGGCATCTACCTGGGAACCCGTGTCTATGGCCCTCTGAGTCTCGTGGATCTGGTGGATAATTCCTCGCTTACTGAAATAAAGGCGTTTCACAAAAGAAGAGATGGAAAAATGGTGTGGATGAAAGCGCCATATTTGTTTCAGACATGGCGGAGACGTGGTCGGCCGACGACGAGCAAGGCTTCGGCATCGGCGGTCCAGACAAGGACGCGCTGACGGCGGAGCAGCAGCGGGCGCTGGACGACCTGAGGGTGCGGACCGCCAGGCTCAACCAGGAGTACCTGCACGACCACCCCGAGGTGACACACATCAGCCACGGTACCTCACAGCTCGACTCTATCCCTGATTTGTTGGGGTTGGTTTGGTGGACGGGTTAGGGGGTAGGCGCAGACGGAGTAGGGGCTCAAGCCTACTGCGGGTTTCATCACCAAGATTTTCTCTCTTCTGCCAGTCTCTTATCTCAGAGTCGCACTTACAACCAACATCACCAGTTAGTTGTATATAGTTTAATTTCTACAATTTTTGCTCCCTTTAGCACCACGGGAGCAATATTCAGATGCCAAGATGTCTTAATTTATGATCTACGAGTATCATTCTGCTCTTCTTGTAATCAGTAATTCCTGTTCACAACATACACACACGGGGTGTTCCTCCTAAAGCTCATTTTCTTTGATGTTTCGGTAGGCACTCATTTACAATTTCGTTTTTGCAACTGTTGCGCTACAGTTTTCCAGAACTGGTCGGTAATCTGATTAATAACCCTCTATTCAAAAATGGCTCTGAGCACTATTGGACCTAATATCTGAGGTCATCAGTCCCCTAGAACTTAGAACTACTTAAACCTAACTAACCTAAGGACATCACATACATCCACGCCCGAGGCAGGATTCGAACCTGCGACCGTAGCGGTCTCCCGGTTCCAGATAAGTACACTTTTTACCATGAAGAAGAGGTAGCTGGCTGGAAAAAGTAACGCCTAACTGGGGAAATCTCCTTGCTAGAGTAATACTTGACCCTATTTGTTACGCCTGAATCCATATCTCACCAGCTGACAAGTTGGTGTGCCAGCCTCTTCATAACTGCCTTGCCCCAGTGTCCCACATGAAGCAGGTCAGGGACTTGACACTGCAGCGTGCGGAAGATGATGACTCTTGTCCATCTGTCTATTGTGTAGGACGACGCCCTATAGAATGGAGAGCTCCTTCCACTGAAACCAGAAAGCCTGGAGATCCGGTTCGAGTTAAGGACTTCTTATTAGAAAGCCAGCCCTGATGCATATAATGTAGCACTTTTCGCAGCACCTGATCTTCCACTGTGTCACACTAGACAAGATGAGCAACCAAGGGCAGGTTGGTAGCCACCTATTCTGCTTCTGAGTCCACGTAGAAGCACACTTCAGGATCTGCGTCGAAATCAGGGTCCTGACCTGGAGGCAGACGTGGCAACAAGTCAGCATTAACTTGGCGCTTTGTGGACCTCTATTTAATATCAGAAGCGTAGCTGGAAAGGAACAACACTTAGCATGGAGGTGACGCGCCATCTTAGTCCAGACAGGAGCGGGGGATTTGAACAATGGCAGCAGAGGCTCGCCGTCTGTTAGAAGTGTGAAATTTATGCCATATGCATAGTTTTGAAATTTCTTAATGATAAAGATAAGACTAATCCACTAAATCACAGGGCCCTATCATTAACGTCGATATGCAGCAGGATTTTGGAACACACATTGTATTCGAACATTATGAATTACCTTGAAGAGAATGATCTATTGACACATAGTCAACATGGATTTATAAAACATCGTTCCTGTGAAACACAACAGGCTCTTTATTCACAGGAAGTGTTGACTATTACCGACAAGGGATTTCAAACTGATTCCGTACTTCTAGATTTCCGAAAGGCTTTTGACTCCATACCTCACAAGCGACTTGTAACAAAATTGTGTGCGTCTAGAATATCGTCTCAGCTATGTGACTGGATTCGTGATTTCCTGTCAGAGAGGTCACGGTTCGTAGAAACTGAAGGAAGGTCGTCGAATAAAACAGAAATGATTTATGGCATTCCCCAAAGTAGTGTTACAGGTCTTCTGCTGATCCTTATCTTTATAAACGATTTAGGAGATAATTTGTGCACCTTTTATAGGTTGTCTGTAGATGATACTGTCCGGTAAAGTAATCGGAAAATGAAAACCGATTGCAAAACGGTTTGGAAAAGATATATTTATGCTGCGAAAATTAGCAATTGGCCATAAATAATGAAAAATGTGAAATCACCTGCATGAGTGCTAAAAGAAATCCGTTAAACTTTGGCTACACAATAATCAATCAAATCCAGAGGCCGTAAATTCAACTAAATATATAAATTATAATTACTGACACCCTAAATTGGAAAGAATAGTTAGAACATGTTGTGGGGAAGGCGAACCAAAGACTTTGTTTTATTGGCAGCAAACTTATCCTTACTGGACAGGATTAACGGAGTACATTGAGAAACTTCAAACAAGGATAACAGGTTATGTATTATCGAGAAATGGGAGAAGACTGTAACGGACATTATACAGGATTTGGGGTGGAAATCATTAAAACAAAGGCGATTTTCGTTGCGAAGATATTTTATTGACACCCGCCTACATAGGGAGAAACGAACATCATAATAAAAGAAGAGAAACCAGAGCTCACAAGGAAAGATACAGAACTTCTTTCTTCCGCGCGCTGTTCGAGAGTGCAATAACAGAGAATTAGTGTGAAGGTGGTTCGATGAACCGTCTGCCAGGCACCTACGTGTGACTTGCAGAGTAACCATGTATATGTATATGCATGAAATGGCAAGGGCTTCTTTTGCAATTTGGCTGTAGTTTCTTTGAGCTGTATGCAGAGGGAAGACACTGAGGCACTAGGATTTTCCACGCCACCAATCACATGAAACAAAACTGCATCCATTCCATAGTCCAGTGCATCGATGCATCAGCGGCCAGGATGAGAGGCTTCCCGGTATTACAGTCAAGCATCTGAGCCGTAACAGCGCCTGCTCTAAGCCCTGAAAGGCTTTATAACAGCTAAGTGTCCTCTTCCGTGGGGGAGTTATTGCAATTGTTCAGCCAGAGCTGTGGCATGTGGTATGAAGTCACAATAGTCGTTGAGTTGTCCAAGAATGGATTTCAATTTAAGATATATCAATAGGTTCTGTCGGTTTCTGAATGGTCACAACATATTGCGGAGTCATGTGAATTCCAGAGCCACTGAAGATGGTCCAAGATATTCCACTTGATGCACAAAAAATTCCACATTTATCCTCGAATTTTAAATTTGTGTGGTTAAAGATGGAGAACAATGTATCTGCATTTTTTACGAGCTCTGCGGCATCTTTGCCGGCCACCAGAATGTCAACAGAGTTTGCTCCTCTGGGAACGACCCGAATTAAATGCTAGAACACAGAGCAGTGGTTCTCAAACGGAGGTAATTACCCCCTGAGGGGTAAAATGTAGTTTTCTGAGGGGTAAAAACAAACGAGTTAAATCCTGTTTCGGTGATGAAACTATGGTAATAATCATTAAAAATAATTTAGTGACTATTTCATAAGAGACCATAATACTGCTTACATAAGTTACCAATGATTATATTTGTTTTTCAAATACTAGCATTAACGCGTGACTCCATGTGATGGAGATTACGACTTGTGAAACGAATGTATCAACAACACGTTCCTCACATTGTCCTACCATTATACATATATTCTGCGCGTAGTACCACGCACCTATGATGGCGACATGTACTTCACAGGTGCTTAAATATCTCATGAAAATGCCTTCTGCAAGGTTGTAGGTAGTTGCCACAATAAACCAGAAATTGCTTCATTATTCACTTCTAATGGCTAGCACACTGCTGTACGGTCTATACTACATTACTATTACTATTATTATTTAGTGGCAGTGCTCAGACACAAAGTACTGGCAGCCTGAAATCTTAAGATTTCTACCAGTTCAGAAGTAAGGAGTCCAGAAATCAATTGACAAACAAAAAGTGGGCCTCAGTGTAGTGCACATACACTATGTGATCAAAAGTATCCGGACACCTGGCTGAAAGTGACTTAAAAGCTTGTGGCGCCCTCCACCGGTAATGCTGGAATTCAGTATGATGTTGGCCCACCCTTAGCCTTGATGACAGCTTCCACTCTCGCATGCATACGTTCAATCAGGTGCTAGGAGGTTTCGTGGGGAATGGCAACCCTTTCTTCACTGAGTGCTGCTCTGAGGAGAGGTATCGATGTCGGTCGGTGAGGCCTGGCACGAAGTCAGCATTCCAAAACGTCCCAAGGGTGTTTTATAGGTTTTAGGTCAGGACTCTGTGCCAGTCCATTACAGGGATGTTACTGTCGTGTAACCACTCCGTCACAGGCCGTGCATTATGAACAGGTGCTCGATCGTGCTGAAAGATGCAGTCGCTATCCCCGAATTGCTCTCAACAGTGGGAAGCAAGAAGATGCTTAAAACATCAATGTAGGCCTGTGCTGTGATAGTGCCACGCAAAACAACAAGGGGTGCAAGCCCCCTCCATGAAAAACACGACCACACCGTAACACCACCGCCTCCGAATTTTACTGTTGGGATTACACACGCTGGCATTCTCCATACCCACATCCTGCCATCGGATCGCCCCACTATGTGCCGTGATTCTTCAATCTACACAACGATTTTCCGCTGTTCAATCGTCCAATGTTTACGTTCCTTGCAGTAAGCGAGGCTTCGTTTGGCTTTTACCGGCGTGATGTGTGAGTTATGAGCAGCCGCTCGACCATGAAATCCAAGTTTTCTCACCTCCCGCCTAACTGTCATAGTACTTGCAGTGGATCCTGATACTGTTTGGAATTCCTGTGTGTTGGTCTGGATAGATGTCTGCCTATTACACATCACTTATATACTATTGGCAGCATATGTGGAAGTCATCTTGGTGACGAAGAGGAAGACTAACAGCAACTGCATTAGTGAGTTAACTTCATAAGCGTAGACTGCCGTTAAAGTCACAACACAAATGGTTGCATTTGCAGTGGTGTCGTGAACAGGAAGCATTAACTGCTGGCGAATGATGTCACGTTGTGTTCAGGGATGAATCACAGTTCCATACTAACTCGGATGGCCATCGTTGATGACTATGGCGGTGACCTGAAGAGGTCTCACTCTTCCAGTGTTTTGGAGAAGCACAGCGGTGTTACCCCAGGTGACGGGGTATGGGCAGCCATAGGGTATGACGTCAGGTTATGGCTGGCAGTGATTGAGGGATCTACGACCGCACAGTGGTTCGTCACGGACATATTATGTCCTTTTGTGTTAAGTCTCATGCGACCTTATCGTGATGCCGTTTTTAGGGTTCTGTACCTCGGTCGGTAAAAACGGAACCATTATAGAATCGCTTTGTTGTCCGTCTGTGTGTCTCTCTGTCCGACTGTTAAAAACCCTTTTACCCAGGAACGGGAGGACGTATCAAGTCGAAATATATGTCAAATACTAAGGTCTACTGTCCCTTGCCAATATAAAAAATTTAAGCTTCTAAGTCAATGCAATCAAAAGATACAGGCATTTATGTCACAAATATTGTTATCGAATCCTCATTTATCAAAACCTCTAGGGTATTTCCCGTTGGCCTAGAAGCATGATATTTAGCAAGAAGCAAGGTTTAGCAGTGCAACCAAAGGGGAAAGCCAAGAAATTGTTAATTTGTAATTACAGACATCAAAAAATTTTTGCAGCACCTCGGTTCCGAGAGTTCCGGAACTTGTACACAAAACTGAAATAGAGATCAAAATAAACATCATTTCCGCCCTTTTTATTGCTCGTGAAAACCATACATTGCACGTTGTACCACCATACAGCGAGACCTTCAGAAGTTGTGGTCCAGATTGCTGTACACACCGATACCTCTAATACCCAGTAGTATAGCCTCTTGCATTGATGTATGCCTTTATTCGTCGTGGCATACTATTAACAAGTTGATCAAGCCACTCTTGGTCCAGATTGTCCCACTCCTCACAGCGATCCGGCGTGGATCCCTCAGAGTAGCTGGTGGGTCACGTCGTCCATAAACAGCCCTTTTCAATATATCCCAGGCATGTTCGATAAAGCTCATGTCTGGAGAACATGCTGGCCATTCTAGTCGAGCGATGTCGTTATCCTGAAGGAAGTCATTTACAAGATGTGCACGATGGGGGTGCCAATTGTCGTCCATCAAGATGAATGCCTCGCCAATATGCTGCCGCTATGGTTACACTATAGGTCGGAGGATGGCATTCACGTGTCGTACAGCCGTAACGGCGCCTTCCATGACCACCAGCGACGTTCTAGTACGTCGGTCCCACATAATGCCACCCCGAAACAGCAGGGAACCTCCACCTTGCTGCATTCGCTGGACAGTGTGTCTAAGGCTTTCAGCCTGACTGAGCTGCCTCCAAACAAGACGATTGTCTGGTTGAAGGCATATGCGACACTCATCAGTGACGGAACTTGATGCCAGTCTTGAGTGGTCCATTAGGCATATTGTTGGACCCTCCACCTTGCTGCACTCGCTGGATAGTGTGTCTAAGGCGTTCAGCCTGACTGGATTGCCTCCAAACACGTCTCTGACGAGTGTCTGGTTGAAGGCATATGCGACACTCATCGGTGAAGAGAGAGTGATGCCAAACCTGAGCAGTCCAATCAGCATGTTGTTTGGCCCCTTTTTACGGCGCTGCACGGTGTCGTGGTTGCAACAATGGACCTTGCCATGGGAGTTAAATTGTGCATCATGCAGCCTATTGCGCACAGTTTGAGTCGTAACACGACGTCCTGTGGCTGCATGAAAAGCATTAGTCAACATGGTGGCGTTGTTGTCAGGGTTCCTCCGAGCCATAATCCGTAGGCAGCGGTCACCCACTGCAGTAGTAGCGCTTGGGTGGCCTGAGCGAGGCATGTCTCTCTGTATCTCCTCCATGTCCGAACAACATCGCTTTGGTTCACTCCCAGACGCCTGGACACATCCCTTGTTGAAAGCCCTTCCTGGCACAAAGCAACAATGCGGATTCGATCGAGCCGCTGGATTGACCGTCTAGGCATGGTTGAACTACAGACAACACGGGCCGTGTACCTCCTTGCTGGTAGAATGACTGGAACTGATCAGCTGTCGGACCCCCTCCGTCTAATAGGCGCTGTTCATGCATGGTTGTTTCCATCTCTGGGCGGGTATAGTGACTGGGGTGATGCAAAACTTTTTTTGATGTGTTTATATTACTCGAAAAAGATATTTGTCATTTGTTCTCCGTCTGTTTAGACCCCTTTTTCTGAGGAACAGGTAGATGTATCAAGTTGAAATTTTTGTCACATACTGAGGAGTATGGTTCCTTTGCGGTGTAATAAATGTAAGCCTCTAAGTCAATGCAATAATATAAGACCATTTATGTCACATATTTTGATACTCGCAGATTGTATAAATAAACATAAATTATTAATTGCAAATACTAATACTCCATGACATAGGTATTAGTATTAGCTTCTTATTGTGACTACATTAAAATAAGCACAATGAGGGCTACGTAGTCCTAAGACAGTTATCGAAACTGAGATATACGAGGGTTATTCCGAAAGTAATACCTCCTTTTTTTGTGACTTTGGATGTCAGCGCCTAATGTCGTAGGTGTAGTGCTAATGCTTGAACTTTCCTTCTTCATTTGCAAGTGGTTCCGTTGTGGAGTCTGATAATGACGCGCGTATAAAACAGCGATCTGTGATGGAATTCCCCACTGCTGAACAAACTGTGCCGATTGAAATCTAAAAGTTTATGGAGATGATTCAATATATGTGAGCAATGTGAGGCGATGAGTACGGCATTTTCAGGGTGGTGAAAAGGGTGTGCATGAAAAGCTACGGCCCGGTCGACCCTGCATAGCTGTCATCCCTCGCAATGAAGAATATCTTGCTCAACTCATTTGTGCTGATCCGCGGATAACGACCAGAGAATTGTGTACAAGTTGAATGTCGGCTGGAATGCCTTGGAAACAATGTTGGAAGATCTTGGTTATCGCAAAGTCTGTGCGAGATGCGTCCCACAGATGCTTACAAACTCATCGAATGGAAATCTGTCGGGACTTGCTGGACCAATATGAAGTAGGAGGTCACCATTTTCAGAATAACATCGTCACTGGAAATAAGACGTGGTGTCACCATTACGAGCCAGAATCCAAAAGACAGTCCATGGAATGGCGACATGCAAATTCTCTGTCAAAGAAGAATTCAGGACACAGCTGTCTGCAGGCAAAGTGATGCGTACTGTCTTCTGGGATAGCCAGAATATGGTTCATCTATTGAATGTCCTGGAGCCTGGAGAAACTGTTAGTTAAGCTCTCTACAAGACGACATTGACTAAACTGAAAGCCCGAATTTCCAGGTAAGGCCAGAGAAGAAGACCAACATTCATCTGCAACATGCTAACGTCAGGCCACACACCAGTTTTGCGACCACGCAACTCACTGCAAAATTTGGCTGGACTATCTTACCACATCCACCGTACAATCCCGAGTTGGCGCCTTCAGATTTCCATCTCTTTGGGCCTCTCACAGATGGACTACGTGGCGAACATTTTCAAAACTCGGATGCTGTTGTCAGAGCTGTAAGGAAGTGGTTAGGCTCAGCTCCTACCGATTCTTACAAGCGCTGCGTGCAGGTTCTGGTTCACCGTTGGCAAAGGTGCATAATGAATGGTGGTGACTATGTGGAAACATGACAGTCTGTAGCTGAAATATTGCTCCATTTAGCCGTGCTGCTGTGATTTATATATCTACTGTAGTTCCATGAATAAAATCTCTGTTTCAGCGCAGACTTCACGAAATGGGTTCTATGAAATTGGGTATGGAGGCCGAATAGCCTGCAGAAAACCATATATCAGTAAAATCAACAGAAGGAAGCAGGTTTGCATTTGCACGAGAACATAAATCAGATGGTTTTGATTTCTGGAAGAAAGTTGTATATACTGACGATACTTCATTTCAGCTGTTTAAGTCAAATGGGCGAGCAACAGTGTGGAGAAGAACGAACTGTGAACTTAAATAGAGGCATATAAACAGCCTCATTTAAACATGGTTCAGGCTCAGTACTTGTCTGGGGCTGCATTAGTGCAAATGCTGTGGGGATTTGTGTTTTGGCTCAGATGGCTCTGAGCACTATGGGACTTAACATTTGAGATCATCACTCCCCTAGAACTTAGAACTACTTAAATCTAACTAACCTAAGGACACCACACACATCGGTGCCAGAGGCTGCGACCGCAGCAGTCCGGACTGAAGCGCCTAGAACCGCTCGGCCACCGCGGCCGGCGTTTGTGTTTTATTGATTGAATTGTGGACCACAAGGTTTACATAAACATTCTTAAAAACATCTCTTTATAGAAGTGTGAATAATATGCAGATAAATAATTACTTTCAATCCTAAATTGCCCATCTCTATTTTTGAATGTTTATCTATGTTTATGTAAATGCCAGGTAGTTATACTTAACGTGTAGCTTCTCATGGAGGTCCAGTGTGGGCTGTAATTATCGTATGGCAGTGAAACCTGGTAGATATGGTAATGAGTTAATGCGCAACCGATTAACGGTGGAAAAAAATGCTTTTGATTGTGGTTGCCAGGTGCAAATATGGCGTTGTGCATTGTTTTTATGACAGTATGACATCTAAGCTATTATTTGACGAGCCGTAACGTGAGTGTGGCTATCGAGAAGAGAGACGTTGTGCCGTTAGTGAAACTCTTTTATGTGAACGTGCCAATTACAGTGCTGAAGGAGTTATAGACCACAAGGCTTACGCAAACATTCCTATTGTAATGTCTGAGGAGAGGCCCGATTTCATTAAGTAGTTTAAAGAAGATGAAACTGAAATTCGAAATCACGGGTGAACTTGGTGTAGCACCTGGAGGGGGAAGGCGGCCTATCCCGGTTAAGTTATTGACGATGTTGTTGTTGCTGTAACTGACCATGCGGCACGTACCCCGGGTAGCGCTGATGCTCCTTCAGTGTCACGAGACTTGTCCATCCCGTGGTCAACAGTACGGAAATTTGTGCGGTCTATTTCACACTCGAACCTCTACGAGATCCATACGCTGCAGCAACTGAAACTTCATATTCTGCAGTAACGTCACGAAATTGCTGTTCGGGCTCTGGCACAGATCGAAGTTGAAATGTGGCCGAGCAACATTCTGTGGAGTGACGAGGCACATTTTACACCGCAAAGTGCAGCGAATACACAGAACTGTTGAATTTGAGGTACTGTTAATACGTGTGTTGGCACGAAGAGCCACTGCACTCGCCGTATGTGACTGTGAAACGTGGATTCATAACACCTTTATTCTCGGTCCGTTCTTCTCTGAAGATAATACACCCACAGGGCCTGTCATCTGTACCATGACGTCTGCACGTTATCGAACCTCCTGGTACAGTATGTGAGTCCTGCTTCGGAAGAGCTCAGCTGCGTGAAAACCACTGTTTTCATGCAAAATGGGGCAACACCTCACGCCGCTCGCCCAATGAAAGATCTGCTTAATGTAACCTTCAAAAATGGGTCAAGTGGCTCTGAGCAGTATGGTACTTAACATCTGAGATCATCAGTCCCCTAGACTTAGAACTACTTAAACCTAAGGACATCACACACATCCATGCCCGAGGCAGGATCCGAACCTACGACCGCAGCGGTCGCGCGGTTCCAGACTGAAGCGCCTAGAACTGCTCGGCCACAGGGGCCGGCAAAGTAACCTTCGACGAACGTGTTGTCTCCAGAGGTTTTCCAGATGCATGGCCTGCATGATCACGTGATCTGCATCTATGCGACTTATGCCTTTGGGAATATCTAAAAGAACGCGCTTACCTTGGACACAGTCAGTCTCTAGCTGAGCTAAAGGCCAGTATGCAGCAACACGTTCCTCAGATTCCACTGGAACTGCTGCGAGCAACTGTTGATCAGGTCTTTTACAGATGAAGCATCTCGTCGACGACTCCATTGCTCATACTGAACAAATGGTGTAAGCGCCGGTTTATAATAAAATTAACATTACGTTTCTCACAGTTATTCGAACGTTTCTGTCCACATCCCATTCTTAATCTGGTACATACGGAAACATTTCTGCATGTCTTTCCTGCATTCACAGCGCTAGAAGCGCTAGATTTGCACCTAGTGGCCAAACTGCGTAAATTGGTTCCGTATTAATTCATTAGAACATCTATCAAATTTCACTGCCATAGATAATTACTGACTATACAGGATCTTCGTAAGTAGCTGCACTTTAATTACTACGGCTTTTCCGAAAGTAAAGTCCAATTGGGCGCGCAGTGGATACCACACTGAAAATCTGATGAAACTTTGCACAGATGTGTTGGGCAGTGTTTCTAGTATGTCCGCCGATCGCATTTAGTCGCTCATTTCAGTTCTGAGCGCACAGTGAGCACTTAAATATGCCTAGACAAATGGTGTCTCACGCCAAGTATGAAGGCCTGGTGAGAGTTTTCGCCTGACGTCATCCAGCCTACGTAACATTACTTTCATGTGTTTCCTCTTTCATTACAATTATTCTGGGCTGCACTCTACAGGGGCAATGAAGATGCTGCTGCAGCGTTTTCAGTGATAAGTATTGGTTAAAAACAGTCTTGGTTTCAATATTTTTTTTTTTTTTTTTTTTTTTTTTTTTTTTTTTTTTTTTTTTTTTTGCTCTGTGGCGCATTATGCTTACTACGTGAGCCCCCATCTTAAGGTTACTCGCTCCTGTGAACGGGAACGCGTTATGCAGATCTTGGTGCCTCTCGCGTCCATTTACAAAAAAAGATAACCTGAAGATGCCTAAATAAGGTGAAACGCGTCGTTGAAAAATAAAAATAAACTAAAATTGCAACCAAGACTGTTCTTAACCAGTACTGTTAAGCACTGGTTTGCTGTTATGCCACATACGGATTGGAAGAATTTCAGTGAGAAGTGCTTGATCGCCCACAGCAAAGCCCGCAGTTGTCTCCCCTGTTGCGTTTCATTTCTGCCCACATGAACCGCTGCCTATGAAGACAAAACTTTGGCGCGGACAACGAGCTGTAGACCAGCATAGAGAATTAGTGAAAGGCAGAAGTGGTAACGGGTATTAGAAAGTTAGTACAACGGTATGACAAATGCCTAAGTCTGAGCAACGACTTTCCATTTCATGACCGATCGGACCTTACATTCCAAATTGGTCTCGTATAACTACCCAGTAGAAATCCGTGTTCCTTTATTGCATTGTTCTTTTTACTGATTAATAAGGAAGTCCATGTCTCTGCTTACTTCATTCTGCCAATCTTCCACTGCCTATACACCCTTAAATATAAACTCATGTGTTAGGTAAATACCGAGTGATCAAAAGTCAGTATAAATGTGAAAACTTAATAAACCACGGAATAATGTAGATAGAGAGGTAAAAATTGACACACATGCTTGGAATGACATGGGGTTTTATTAGAACCAAAAAGAAAAAACAAAGTTCACATAATGTCCGACAGATGGCGCTGGACAGCTAAACGTCCGTGACTGCGCATTACAATCGTGTATAAAAGGAGCTGTAAAGAGAGAGAGAATCAGATGTGCCAGCGGTCGCAGCATGTTGACGTTACCTGAAAAGGCGCTTTTAGTGAAGTTGTATTATCAGAATGGGGAATGTGCTAGTTCAGCGTTACGATCCTATCGCCATAGGAAGGGAATTCGAACGGGTGAAGTCCGTTGACAAATAGAGCTGTGGCGAGAATGATTTCTAAGTTCGAAGCCACGGGTTGTTTAGACGATAGACCCCGTAGTGGCCGACCGAGCACAAGGCGTGATGCTGTTGAGACAGTTCAGGAAGAAATGGAGACTGTATCGGGTTCGTCTATGCACGGGGAAGTCAGTGCTCGTGCAGTCGCACGTGGCACCGGCATTCCATACGCTACTGCAGGGGTCTGCAAACTACGGCCCGCGGGCCGAAACCGGCCCGCGAGGGCCGGCATACCGGCTCGCGTTAGCTGGCCGGACATCCCCGGTATCCGGCCGGCCAAATATTTGACGTGGTATCTATACTGCCAACAATTGAGTTTTGAGGCCTATCGCGACCAATACGCCGCGACATTGTCGGAGCTCTATCTTTACAAAGCGGAAGGTCATGGTTAAACTTGTAGCTATCCACAATAAACAGACAGACCATTCTCCGTGCAATAGTGAAAAAAAAAAGAACGGTTAAGTGACTAGTTTGGCGAAAACATTTTAAGTAAAAAAATTCTTTGCATATTATTCTACTCACTAGTCTGGTGCAAGTCTCTCAAATGGACGCCACTTGGGCGACTAGGCTTAGTAATCAATCATTATGGAAGATGCTTCTTAAGCGAGGTTTCACTTTCTTTTGATTACGTTGTAAAATACATACAGAATGTGCAGTGACATACTTTTTTGTCGGTGAAATTCCCCAGAATAAAATACACCAGAATTTCGGTCAGGTACGTCCACCAATCAAAATTATGTAATTAAATAAAAATGGTAGTTAGTTTTAGTGCTAGCTATTCCCATAACCTTAGATTTTTGCTATTTCATCTTTCCTTTAGCCTTACATTACGGTGATCATGGAGTGCTAGGGTGCTTTAATCCCACTAGGTAGATCTTGGCCCTTATGAATCCGTGAAGGAGTCAATGTGGCCCGGGGAATAAAAGGTTTGGAGACCCCTGCACTACTGTTTGGTTGGCACTTACGCGTACCCTCCGATGCTATCCGTACAAAATCGATCGGCATTATGAACTATTACCTGGCGATTTAGTGAAGCGGAGGGCATTTGCGGTGTGGGCGTTTCAAAAGATGGCGGAAGATGACGATTGGTTGAGTAAAGTGTTGTGGACCGACGAAGCTCATTTCACGCTCCTAGGGTCTTTCACCGTCCACAACTGCAGAATTTCGGCTACCGAAAATCCTGGAACTGTCGTGGAAACTCCATTGCGCGACGAGAAAGTCACGATATGGGTTGGATTTACCACATCTATCGTTATCGGACCTTTTTTCTTCGAGGAAGTGCCTGATTCTGTTTTTGTAACTGCTACCGCGACAGGTGAGAGGTACGGCGATATGTTACAGATCAGCCTGGCTGATAAACACTCTTCTGGAACGTACGATGTTTATGCAGGATGGCGCTCCACCCCATATTGCTAGACGCGTGAAAGATCTCTTACGCGCGTCGTTTGGTGATGATCGTGTACTCAGCCGCCACTTTCGTCATGCGTGGCCTCCCAGGTCCCCAGACCTCAGTCCGTGCGATTATTGGCTTTGGGGTTACGTGAAGTCGTAAGTGTATCGTGATCGACCGACATCTCTAGGGATGCTGGAAGACAACATCTGACGCCAATGCCTCACCATAACTCCGGACATGCTTTACGGTGCTGCTCACAACATTATTACTCCACTACAGCTATTGTTGAGGAATGATGGTGGGCATATTGAGCATTTCCTGTAAAGAACATCATCTTTGCTTTGTCTTACTTTGTTATACTAATTATTGCTATTCTGATCAGATGAAGCGCCATCTGTTGGACATTTTTTGAACTTTTGTATTTTTTTGGTTCTAATAAAACCTTATGTCATTCCAAGGATGTGTGTCAATATATACCTCTCTATCTACATTATTCCGTGATTTATTCAGTTTTCAAATTTATACTGACTTTTTGATCACCTGGTAATTTTTGGAGAATGTGTAGGGATCATTCTCCTGCGCATCCAAGGTGTTTGTGTGGTACAGGTGAAGGGGATGCTGTCGCTGCTGATAAGGGAGACGCTGCATCAGGATCGAGACGTACGCACCGTGGCCGGAGAGCTGTTCCGCAACGAGAGGCTTGCGGTGGCCGCCGTGAGGCGCATGCTGGGCATCACGCACAAGCAGCTGCCGCAGAGGAAGCGCTTCTCCGTGAGTCAAACCTGCCGCTCTGCCCGTCTCTGGCATTACTCACGGCAAGCGCAACACTATTAAGCACCTGTCCGGTATTTATCAGATTTTGCGGGGCATTCATCAGATAATGGGTACTAAGTGATTAAACATTCACTCCCTTCATAACTGTTGCCCTTTATCAATATGACTATGACAAGTTACCCTACAGGCACGAATGCATTCATGTATTCGTACTGACACACAGCAAAACAGCCTCACAAGGGAACCTCCCCATCGCACCCCCCTCAGATTTAGTTATAAGTTGGCACAGTGGATAGGCCTTGAAAAACTGAACACAGATCAATCGAGAAAACAGGAAGAAGTTGTGTAGAACTATGAAAAAAATAAGCAAAATATACAAACTGAATAGTCCATGTGCAAGATAAGTAACATCAAGGAGAGTGTGAGCTGAGGAGCGTCGTGTTCCCATGGTTAGTGTGAGCAGCTGCGGAACGAGAGGTCCTTGGTTCAAGTCTTCCCTAGAGTAAAAAGTTTACTTTCTTTATTTTCACAAAGTTACGATCTGTCCGTTCGTTCATTGACGTCTCTGTTCACTGTAATAAGTTTAGTGTCTGAGTTTTGCGACTGCACCGCAAAACCGTGCGATTAGTAGACGAAAGGACGTGTCTCTCCAATGGGAACCGAAAACATTTGATCGCAAGGTCATAGGTCAACCGATTCCTCCACAGGAAAGCACGTCTGATATTTTCTATACGACACTTGTGACGGAATGTGCGTCACATGACAGGAATATGTTATTGGCCCACCTAACTTGTACACCTGGCGAATGGTAAAAAGATTCTTCTACCTTGTCTGATTTAGGTTTTCATGTGGATGTGGTAATCACTCCCAAAAAAGTGATGAAATCATAAGGGTTTGTCACATAAACTGAAAATAAAGAAAGTAAACTTTTCACTCGAGGGAAGACTTGAACCAAGGACCTCTCGTTCCCCAGCTGCGCACGCTAACCACGGGAACATGGCGCTCCTCAGCTCACACTGTCGTTGATGTTGCCTATGTTGCCCATGGACTACTCAGTTTGTATATTTTGCTAATTTTTTTCATAGTTCCACACAACTTCTTCCTGTTTTCTCGATTGATCTGTGTTCAGTTTTTCAAGGCCTATCCACTGTGCCAACGTATAACTAAATCTGACGGGAGTGCGATGTGGAGGTTCCCTTGTCAGAATGTCATCTTGAGGAATTTCTTGCCGTGTGTGAAAGGTGTTATGTTAATTCACGAAGACTGCTGGCTAGAGGCTGATACGAAACGATATATCTTGCTCATAAAATACCAAAGGTGCTCTGCAGGTAATAAATCTGGGGACTGGACAGGCCAGTCAAGCATCTGTACATTCCTCAAGGCGTTTCTGATTGGAGCTGGAGTGTGGGGTTTTACATTATCTCCCTTGAATATGCCACTTGGCGCCCTTGTCGTGAAGGGCATAACCATTGGGTTTACCATTCTTGCCACCTACTGGAGAGCATTCACACTCCTTTCAACAGATACCAAATTTGTCTCACAGTCATGTCCATTAGTTCCCAGGAGCTGGACTAAATCACTGCTTCTTGTGGCCTACCACCAGACACGTTGGTGCAGATATGATCACCACAAAGACAATAGAGTGCGCACGACAGAATGCCACTTAATGTTCTAATTGACTCTGGCTCTACACCTCTGTTGTCTGTGGTATAGTGTTAGGGGTAAATACACAATGCCCATTCAAGTTCTCAACTTAGCTTCCAGCAGTTTGCTCCTGACAGTTGGTGGTGACAACCTGTAACCTCTGCTCGTAGTTTATCTGTTTTCATGGGTCTAAGGATCTGAGTCAGACAATCATATGATCTTATTGTGGCCTAATCCTAAATCCTACAATACAGTTTCCTCGTGGCGTAGCCTTTCTGGAAAGACTAGTGCGTACTAATCTTGCCACACTGCTGTTTGTGATGCTCCTATGTCCCTTACGACAATGATCTACATCTACATCCATACTCCGAAAGCCACCTGACCTTGAGTACCTCTATCGGTTCTCCCTTCTATTCCAGTCTCGTACTGTTCGAGGAAAGAAGGATTGTCGGTATGCTTCTGTGTGGGCTCTAATCTCTCTGATTCTATCCTCATGGTCTCTTCGCGAGATATGCGTGGGAGTGAGCAATATACTGCTTGACTCTTCGGTGAAGGTATGTTACCGAAACTGCAACAAAAGCCCGTACCGAGCTACCGAGCGTCTCTCCTGCAGAGTCTTCCACTGGTGTTTATCTATCATCTCCGTAACGGTTTCGCGATTACTAAATGATCCTGTAACGAAGCGCGCTGCTCTCCGTTGGATCTTCTCTATCTCTTCTGTCAACCCTATCTGGTACCGATCCCACACTGCTGAGCAGTATTCAAGCAGTGGGCGAACAAGCGTACTGTAACCTACTTCCTTTGTTTTCCGGTTGCATTTCCTTAGCATTCTTCCAATGAATCTCAGTCTGGCATCTGCTTTACCAACGATTAACTTTAAATGATCATTCCATTTTAAATCATTCCTAATGCGTACTCCCAGATAATTTATGGAATTAACTGCTTCCAGTTGCTGACCTGCTATCTTGTAGCGGAGCACATTACATTTGTCTACATTGAGATTCAATTGTCATTCCCTGCACCATGCGTCAATCCACTGCAGATCCTCCTGCATTTCGGTACAATTTTCCATTGTTACAACCTCTCGATATACCACAGCATCACCCGCAAAAAGCCTCAGTGAACCTCCGATGTCATCCACAAGGTCATTTATGTATATTGTGAATAGCAACGGTCCTACGACACTCCCCTGCGGCACAATGATACAACCTTACTCAAAGTCAACAAGATGCAAAACTGCCCGTTCTCGTGGTCGTGCGGTATCGTTCTCGCTTCCCAAGCCCGGGTTCCCGGGTTCGATTCCCGGCGGGGTCAGGGATTTTCTCTGTCTCGTGATGGCTGGGTGTTGTGTGATGTCCTTAGGTTAGTTAGGTTTAAGTAATTCTAAGTTCTAGGGGACTGATGACCGTAGATGTTAAGTCCTATAGTGCTCAGAGCCATTTGAACAATTTTTTTAGATGCAAAACCTATATCCTTTAATTTGAACACATTCGCATGAATCCCGCTTGTAGTCACAACTGAGAGCGAAAAGAACAGCCATCATAGAAGAACTGATACAAATCATAAAAGTAATCACTGATACAAATCATAAAAGTGATCACCAAGACAAGATACTTTTAGTTTAACAGTTCACTTAATTACAAAAGGAAGGCCTCCCAATGGGACCCCAGTATCATACACACTTCAAATATCCTAATGATTCACACTGAAATTAGAATTTTTGCCATATAATAGAACCAAAAATATACAGAATTTTACTGACACATCTGCACAGATGAAGTAGATTAGTCAGAAGAACATATAAACAGTTTGCAAAGACAGATAAATATCATACACTACAGAGATCAGTTCACTATGGAAGTAGAAACAGGAGAAACAATATACTACCTCTTCCTCAGAATCACGAAGTCTGTAAACAGACACCGTTTCAATATTTCAGAAAGGAAACAACTACAGACATATTAACATACAAGAAATCAAGCCACCCATATTCTAAAACAAAAACTAAATAAAAAAATTAATGTTGGCAGCTCATGGTCTTGTGTTTAGTATTGGTAGGTTCAATTTCCAGTTCGTAGGAGATGTTTTACACTCAGGACTGGCTGTATATGTTGTTCTCTTCATCATTTCATAATGTGCAAGTCCCGAAGTGGTGTCGAATAACTAGAACTTACACCACTCAGCGAAACTCCACAGGATGGCACTCAGCCAAAACTGCCTTACTCAACTTATTTTTTCAAAAAATGGCAACCACCAGACATATGCTATACAGACTGTGTACAATACCTCTAAGCAAAAAGAACTATCAACACAAACTAAACATGATCATCAAAATAGCACAAAGCAATGCATACAGCAGCAAGACTGTACTGTTCCTCAATAGAATAATTTTATACTGTAGGCTTAAAATTTTTATGAAATTCTGCCAGACATGCTCGGAACGGAGTAGGTTAGCCCTAGGCTGATGTTCCAATAAGCGTATCAACAAGATGTACCGCAAATGCAACAGACCACAGAAGGGAGCAGGCAACAACGTAAGTACTGCAGTGTTACCTAACAAGCCACTGTGATGTAATACCGTGTAACTTTACAGCCCAGTCGCCACTACAAAATCAAACATAGACAGAAGAGAAGCCTGCACAGCGACCCACAATAATTACTGAATTAGCACAGAAAGGCAAGGATCGCTGACAGGTCTGATAAATGAGGACAAATTCGCTTTTACACCCAGTCACGATATTACAGGCGCAGGCTCAGCCTTTCAGGAGCCCTCAAGCTTTTAGAGCTCAAGAACACATTCTGTCATGCTGCCATTATGCCTGTGACGCTAGAACCAGAGGGAATGCGTTGAGTTTCAGTGAAACCACAGTACTTGGATCAGTGATGGCCAGTCCGCTACCTGCTTCCTGACTTCAACGCTGACAGTGTGAGGTGGTCAGCCTGATGGATACAACAGCTGTGTTCTGCCACTGCTGTGTACTGAGTTACGACAGATTGGAAGCCTGGTGTGCTGCCAGCCCTCCTCCACAAATGGGTCAGCACAAATGATCTGCCACCTGCCATTTTTGCATTCTTTGCATTTACCAGGCAAGGTGTGTTCTTGCAACCTGTGAGTGTCTGCTTCAGTTTTGACCGATCCATGGTGAATGTCAAGGACTTCACCTTCACAACAACTGGCATCCTGAACCACAGATGGCAATATTCACCTGAAAGAAGGATGGACTGACTTTGATAGTGTTAAGTCGGTTAGCCCCATTGGGCCATTGGAGAGCACCTGGGTGGGAAGCACCTTCCTCACCCCACTGCCACAGGAAGCATAGCACAAGGTCATGGCACTGACCTGTGGTGGCAACATCACAACTGCCTGGTGGGGCATCAGCACTTCTTTGTGGCACATGCCTGCCACCTGGCCACTCACTGCAGCACTGAAGACAATTATATCTTGGTACACTCTGCACTACAAGTAAATGTTGTTACAGATACTGTAGTATCACTGACACCTCCAGCCATGCGCTGGACACTCACCCTCACTCTATGCTTGAACTCCTAACTGCAATGTGATTCCAGCGTGTGGGTCAGAATGGTACATGGATTACACACTACCATTAAATGCAAATAGAAACAGAAGACAGTGCAGTTAAAAACAATCCAGATATACCAAATCGTAACACTACCACACAATGCATACTCACACCAGAAAACTCATACCTCGACACACACACAAAATGGCACATTGTAACATAACACAACCAACTAACACACATGGTTAGTAACCTTTTCAAAAACCAAATTGGTATATTCTTGAAGATAAATATACAATACAAAAGTAGTTAAATAATTAGATGGAATATAAAGATAAATACAACAATTCAGAGATATATGAATTAACATGTAACAACTGCAACTCTATATATATATTCAGACAATTACAAGTAACGTTGAAGAAAAGAACTTATAATGCACAATGTGAATGCACACACTCCACATGTATGGAATGTCTAGTAAAAGAAAATCACCACCACACTTTGATTAAAAAAACAGATATTGCATCCTTTTGCTGTAGCAATCATAGAAAGGGAATGTCAATCTACAGGAAGAATATTTCACACAGAAGGCTGTATATAAAAGAAAATATGTGCTAAATTCCAGAAAAAGCGACAGCAAGCGGACAGAATTCTCAATAATTATTCGTAATTTGCCATCAACACACAAACCCCCCCCCCCCCCCCCCACACACACACACACACATGGACACACTGCGCCCATCACCCATCCTTCACCAAGCAAAAGAAACTAGTGGTAGCAGGCACTTTCGACAAAGCACAAGGGAGTGCAGCACCACCATGATAATCACTACCTGGTGCCTGCAAGTTGGCTCCACAAGGTCTGGCACGAGACGTTTTCAAAGGCAGAGAACCTGCCAAGAAATTATTACAGGTTAGCTTTAAAAATTGATTTCCTACCTGACAGACATTTTATGTTATTGGGTAAACGATCAAAGATTTTTGTCGCTGCATGTTGAACTCCCCTCTTCCTGAGCCACTGTCAACTTTAATAATGGGAAATAACGGTTATCTCCCCAGACAGTATTGCAGGTACATACCTCTGTTCTTCTTAAATTGTGATGGATTGTGTATGACGAATTTGATTGGTGAATAGATGTATTGTCATTGAGCAATTAATGATTAGCCCCTTGCAGAGGTATGTATACGATATCCATTGGTGACCACCACGTATTATTCTTTCTGCTCGCATTTGTGCGATAAGTACTTTCCTTCTGTATGGTGAGTAGCCGCAAAATATTATTCTGTAAGACATTATTACATGGATATGTGCAAAATATGACAGGAGGTTAATTTGTCTGTTTCCAAGATTAGCAATTATACAAAGAGCAAAAGTAGCTGAACTTAATTGTTCGAGAAGTGTAGTAATAGGCTTATTCCAGTTAAGTTTTCATCGGTATGTAGAACAAAAAATTGGCAGTACACTAACTTATTTACTGTCTGCTCATGTGCTACATCAATTTTTGGTGTGACTGTTTGTTGAACAGAACTGAATATAGTATATTTTTTCGAAATTTGGTTATAGTCCACTTTCTGAGATACAATTCATAATTCTTTTGAAAAACACCTTTTACGGTGCCTTCTATTGCTTTCTCTCTAATAGCGTTTATAGTATCATCTGCAAAAAGTACCAATTTTACTTGTTGAGCATTAAGTGGAAGGTCATCCACATACATAAGGAATAAGAGTGGACCCAAAATTCCTGTGGGACTCTCTTTGTGATTTCTCAACAGATACTAAAATTTTCTACACTTCCAATGTTGTTTAAAATATTCATCATAATGTTTTGAATTCTGCTCGTTAAGTACGATTCGAACCAACTGTGTGTAAAGCCCTCAGTTCTGTAAAAACTTAGTTTTTTTCTAAGAGAGTAACATGATTTACACAATCAAACACCTTGGAAGGATCACAAAAAACAGGCGATATTTTATATTTTAAGGCTTGTACTACTTGATGAGTGAATGTATAAACAGCATTCTCATTTGAGCAACCCTTCTGGAACACAAACTGATACACTAGTAAGCTATTTCTACTTAAGTGCAAGACTACTCTCGAGTACATTAACTGTTTGAATATTTTGGAAGTGGAACGATAATGTTTGTCTCTTTTTGATATTTCTTATGAAAAGGTTTAACAATTTCATATTTTAACCTCTCTGGAAAAATTTTCTGTACCAAGGATAGGTTACACACATCACTAGGGACAATAGTTATTAAGCTGAAAAAAATTTTCGGAATTCTTTATGAAATTCCATGAACTCCTCATTAAGTTTTCTTTTTAGAATTCTGTTAATTTCAGTGAAGGATGTTGGTGCTTCTCCTAGTTATTTAGGAAGTTTTGTGGAATTACCCTTTTAGTATATTCTCTTGCTTCTTCAATTGAACCATTTAATCTTATTTTTGCTGTTGTATTTTGAAAGTGAGTCTTGAAAGTAGAATTAACTAGTGAATTATCAGCCACGACATTGTCATTTAGTTTAATTGCTATGGTATCTTATAATGTGACTGGTTGTCCTGCCTCCTATTTGACAGTATCCCATATAGTTTTAATATTATCACGTTGAAGAAGAAGGTGTAAGTAGATGAATGACGAACACTAACTTCACTTAACGAAGGTTATTTCAGCACTTGCACATACAAGAGCGCGGAGCGAACTGCCTCCGGCCTGAACATATACAGTATATATACAGCTACAGAACATTCCAGTAAAATGATTCTTGCCATTTGTGGATACTTCTAGAATGTACTCGAATCGAATATAGAAATTAAAATTTCACAGTTCAGGTCAGTCGTGAACTCACGACCCTCCACGCAACAGTCTAGTATCATAACCACTACATACTGCAACTGTGTCACTCAGCTTCTTCTGCGACATAGCTCCTTCCTTAAGAGAACAGTGTCTCGGTGTTGCGTCCTCCTAGTCAGGGAACGAGTCATAGGTCCTGCATACTCCGACTCCCGATGACTGATGTTCTCCCTAGCGGTGATCTTCTTACGACTTCCCTTGCCGCTACGTTCTTCGACACCTTTCCACTTGTTGCCTGTCTTTGGAGCTTCGAGTTTACCCTGGGTTGTAGGATTCTTATAGGGCTTCATTCGAAGGACGTGGAACATATCTCTGATCTTTATTCGCCTTGTGTCCGGGTCGAAATCTTCAACTTCATAAATAACATCAGACAACTGTCTTACAACCTTATAAGGTCCAAAGTAGCGTCTGAGGAGCTTCCACTTCAGATGACTTAGAAAATTATCCATCATCCTATCAAAAGTTGCTGGTGCATTACACAAACCAAACAGCATTACCTTAAAGTCATACAGGCACTCAGGGGTGATGAATGCAGTTTTCTCACGATCAGCCTCATCTACTTCGATTTGTCAGTATCCCGAGTACATATACATGGTTGAGAAAAACTTAGCCCCCTTCAGACAATCTAGTGTATCGTCAATTCGTGGAAGAGGGTAAACGTTCTTTTTAGTTATCTTATTAAGATTCCTTCAATCAACACAAATGCGCCAACTGCCATCCTTCTTCCTGACGAGAACCACTGGTGACGACCTTGGGCTCTGCGAAGGCTGAATGATGTCATACTTTATTATTTTCTCTACCTCGTCGCGAATTATTTGACGTTCCGTTGCTGACACATGGTAAGCTCTCTGGCTTATTGGTTGATGTTCTCCAGTGCTAATCCGGTGCTTCAACGTCGATTTGTCTAATTTGCTCTTTACCTGTGAACTGAAGCATTCAGAGAACTCTTGAAGAATGACAAGTAGCTTCTTCTGTTGTTCATTAGTGAGATCTCATGATAGTCCAGCTAGAAGATCTTGTCTCGTAGTGGTGGCGCTAATTTCGCCCACACACTCGGCATGGGAAGTTTCTATGACACTCAGCTGTTCTACAATTAACGGTTAAGCGTTTTTTAGCACATGAATCTTGGAAGGATCTGCAGTTTTCGGCGACAGTTAACTATCCACAATTCACCGAATCCGTTCTTAAACGAGACGACAGCGGCTGGGATGACCAAATTATTCTTCAGTGGTATGCTTTTCTGGCATTCCACAACAAGATCCATGGGCTGATGCATGACATGACACGTGACAGTTACCTTTCAAGCGCTGACTGCAGGAATGATCACTTCATCCAGCACTCTCGGATCCGCATCTTCCTATCCACAGTATCTCATCTCGACTAGCATTATCTTCTTGCCTGAGAAGCTTTCAAAAAGTTCCATCCGAAAAGACGTCATGACTACACTCTTGTAAGATGATGAATGCTAAAAGCTGTGGATGGCCACTTATACCCACTCTAATGACACATCTTGCTGTAGGTTTTACATATTTCCCATTAGCCCCCTTCAGCAGAGATGTTTTGTTGTTGCTGGATACGGTTTTCTGCAACTGGGGACGGCACTTGTCTGAAGTGACTGAATATGATGCCCCAGAGTCCACAAGAGCTTGGGAGGGTCGACCTTCCAAGACGATATCGACGTAGTTTCCTATCAATTTTGTAGTGATCGACAGCGGAGGATTTTTCTGTTCGGCGTCCTCACCTCCGAGGAAGGTCGTACACTTTAGTTTTCCAGGTTTCGGCGGCTAGGTGATCGGCTGGAGCTTCTAAACGGCGATGGAGGCCTTAACGGGCGTGTTGGGGAGTGTCCTCTCCAGCGGTTGGCTTTTGGCGATGGTGACCTACTTCGTCCTGCACCCACATCTTCTTGTTCATCTTCATCGTCCCGGAGTTGGCGTCGGCCAAGATCGGTCGGCTGTCATCTGGCGCGGGCGTCATCAAATATCCGCCGCCTTTCTCGACAGTAGCGCACCACATGTGCCGGTCGTCTGCAGTGGAAACATACTGGTTGGTTATCCTCGGTCATCCAGATGTCAGTTTCCTTGGTGCCCAAACAGGTTCCTCATGCGGCATTGTAGGACCGTAAATTCGCCTAGGTCTCGACTTTTTAACCGTTTTAAAGGGAAATGAAGGACGAGAGATTGGGTTCAATGTCTGTTCCACTTCCTCCTTTATGACCTCTTGAAGCGTCAAGTGCCTTCTGAACTTCCTCTCTCACTATCTGACGAATAACACTTGCGAAATCAGTTTCTTCCTCCATCAGCTGGCCGTTGTGGCCGAGCGGTTCTAGGAGCTTCAGACCGGAGCCGTGCTGCTGCTACGGTCGCAGGTTCGAATCCTGTCTCGGGCATGGATGTGTGTGATGTCCTTAGGTTAGTTATGTTTAAGTAGTTCTAAGTCTAGGGGACTGATGACCTCAGATGTTAAATCCCATAGTGTTTAGAGCCATTTCAACCATCTTCCTCCATAACAGACATCGATACGACGTCTGGAAGCCGTTCAGACGTTTTGCGTGTAATTCTTTTTTGATGCATTGTCTCGATATACTGGCACCATTTTCTGAAGTCGTCTGCTGTCGAAACCTCCTTCAGGCGTAGGGCTTGATACATGTCCTCAGCTACACCCTTCATGAGATGTCTAACTTTATCTTCCTCCTTCATTCTAGGATCCACTATTTTACACAGATCTAAGACATCTTGAATGTAGGATGCTGTCGTTTCTCCTGGACGCTGTGCCCTGAACTTTAATTTATCTTCATCCTTGTGCTTCTGTCGTTGTGTGTCGCCGAAATACTTGCGCAATTCCGCCTGGAAAACTTCCCAAACTTCCCATATCGTGAACTTCTCCTCGTTGTTCTCATACCATTGCTTGGCAGTGCCCTCCAAGTAGAAAAATACACTCCTGGAAATGAAAAAAAGAACACATTGACACCGGTGTGTCAGACCCACCATACTTGCTCCGGACACTGCGAGAGGGCTGCACAAGCAATGATCACACGCACGGCACAGTGGACACACCAGGAACCGCGGTGTTGGCCGTCGAATGGCGCTAGCTGCGCAGCATTTGTGCACCGCCGCCGTCAGTGTCAGCCAGTTTGCCGTGGCATACGGAGCTCCATCGCAGTCTTTAACACTGGTAGCATGCCGCGACAGCGTGGACGTGAACCGTATGTGCCGTTGACGGACTTTGAGCGAGGGCGTATAGTGGGCATGCGGGAGGCCGGGTGGACGTACCGCCGAATTGCTCAACACGTGGGGCGTGAGGTCTCCACAGTACATCGATGTTGTCGCCAGTAGTCGGCGGAAGGTGCACGTGCCCGTCGACCTGGGACCGGACCGCAGCGACGCACGGATGCACGCCAAGACCGTAGGATCCTACGCAGTGCCGTAGGGGACCGCACCGCCACTTCCCAACAAATTAGGGACACTGTTGCTCCTGGGGTATCGGCGAGGACCATTCGCAACCGTCTCCATGAAGCTGGGCTACGGTCCCGCACACTGCCTTGGTGCCAATGATGGTCGTATGCGTGTTTGGCGCTGTGCAGGTGAGTGCCTAATCAGGACTGCATACAACCGAGGCACACAGGGCCAACATACGGCATCATGGTGTGGGGAGCGATCTCCTACACTGGCCGTACACCTCTGGTGATTGTCGAGGGGACACTGAATAGTGCACGGTACATCCAGACCGTCATCGAACCCATCGTTCTACCATTCCTAGACCGGCAAGGGAACTTGCTGTTCCAACAGGACAATGCACGTCCGCATGTAACCCCTGCCACCCAACGTGCTCTAGAAGGTGTAAGTCAACTACCCTGGCCAGCAACATCTCCGGATCTGTCCCCCATTCAGTATGTTTGGGACTGGATGAAGCGTCGTCTCACGCGGTCTGCACGTCCAGCACGAACGCTGGTCCAACTGAGGCGCCAGGTGGAAATGGCATGGCAAGCCGTTCCACAGGACTACATCCAGCATCTCTACGATCGTCTCCATGAGAGAATAGCAGCCTGCATTGCTGCGAAAGGTGGATATACACTGTACTAGTGCCGACATTGTGCATGCTCTGTTGCCTGTGTCTATGTGCCTGTGGTTCTGTCAGTGTGATCATGTGATGTATCTGACCCCAGGAATGTGTCAATAAAGTTTCCTCTTCCTGGGACAATGAATTCACGGTGTTCTTATTTCAATTTCCAGGAGTGTACATTAGCCAAACACACGGTATCATCCCATTTGTTACATTTGGCTATACGCTCATATACCTTCAGCTACTTGTTTCCTGTTCTGCTCTGATTTCTTTCACTACCTCTAGCCTAAAAAAGGCGTCGCTCTGATTGCAGTAATCACAGGGATTTTGTCTTTTTTACTTGTGCGCCTCGCCCCCCCCCCCTTCCACTTTCTCAAGGATGCTCAGCTAATCTATCTTCCCCCTCTTGGTTCTCTACTGACAACACAATTTTTCCCACCACCTTTTGCACTTTCGCGACATCTAGAGGTCGATTCCGGATTACATAGGCGAGTCTGGATGCTTTTCATCTCACACTTTATATTTGGAGTGGTTTCTTTTAGCGGCCTCGTCGTACAGAGCTCAGCTGCAAGTGGCATCTGTGGCAACGTCAAGACGAGGGGAGTTGCAGTTGTTCAAAGTGCGATGCCCATTTTTCTGTGTTAATGGGTAACAAACTTTACAGAATAAGGACAGACAAGAGGTATTTATTATCTGGAGTTCTTAGTTCATCACATCTATAGTGTAAAATGTGTCTCATTCTGTGTATAGTAAATGTTCACGTCTTTGAAATAATGCATTCTTTTTCTGGCAGGAAGAAGAGGACGAAATCCTGAGCGCGCACGTATTGCAACGAGAAGTTACTTTCGCTGAAGGCATGCCCCACAAATACGGCTTGCCTGTGAGTATTACCCTGCCACGGCAATTAGAACTGTCGGATAATCTACGAACAGCCAATTTTCTTTAACCTTTTAACTATTATTTGTTTCGAGGATAATGTCAGTTCCATAAGGAGAACTGAGCGCAACTTCAGCAACACGAAAATCATTTCATGAGTTCCAAAGTAAAATTTTGCCAGAAGAAAAACATTAAGAATTTACGCAAAGTCAGCGCAGAAAATGGATTATCACCATCATCAGTAATTCGACACCTGCTGTTGGACAAAGGTCTCTGCTAGACTTTTTCTATGCAATCCCAGGCATGAGCTATACACATGCTTATTGCTTCTGCATGTTTTATGATGTCACTTGTCCACCTACCATTAGGACGTGGTCGCACCTTCCCGGATGTCTTGGCATCCACGAAACAACTTGCTTAGTCCATCTTCCGTCCATTTCCTGGGTACGTCTCGCCCACCTCTATTTCACGTTCATTGCTGCCTTAATTACGTCTTCTCCTCTAGTCTGCTTTCTTAAAACTCCTAGTCATTCACAACATGTATATTTCCATTTCTCGCTGCGTAGCAGCTAGTTTTTTGGCGTTTTTTGCATTAAAAGTCCATGTATCACAACCACAAGTCAAAACTGGCAAAGAAACTGTTTTAAAACTTCCATTTTCATACACATCTGAAGCTTCGTTTGGCGAACCCTATTTTGTTTACCAGCAACTCTCCCTGTTTTAAAACTTCCCTTTTCATACGTATCTGAAGCTGGGTTTGGCGAACCCTACTTTGTTTACCAACAATTCTCCCTACCCGGTTTACTCCTCCGTTCACTTCTTTCGCTGTCCATCAAGTTAGTGTCTTCAGCTGTCGTAAATCAGAAAACTAATTAACTGATTCAGTTGTGTTATGGAAGCCCCATGTTTACTCTTTTTTCCAGTTCTGAATTTATCTTTACCTTGATGATTTCTAATGTAAGATGTGCCCATTTTCTACATTTTTGGTTTATTAACGTATGTCGAATCAGCACCTTGGTTCTCAAGAGGTGTTTACAGGGGAGAACGTTGTGTAATAAGGACAGTGTACCTAGGAACATATGATGTTCCCTGATCAAGGTTTAAATCTAAGAGACCGATTTTAGAATCACGCGAAGGAACGCGCGCTAGAGACTGCCATAAGATGGTTCCGACATTTTCTGCTGTTTCTCTTGTTGTGAGACATGAGACTGTGTTTTGTGCAGGATTTGTAAATGTTTTGAGTTGTAAATATTTAAGTGCTGTATAATACATGAGCGCTATTTGGAAAATACTGTTACTTTTTCAGTTCCATAATTTTATGTTATGGTGACCAAAATTCTATATACAGGATGTGCATAAAGTCCCTTTACAACTTCAAAATTTTATTACAACAGCAGTTGTTGACATATTTTAACAACATTTCTTTTATTGTAATCAGTGTTTATAAAACTTTTTTTTACAGTTTTTAATAGACCTCTATATCGGCGCCTTAAGCTGCATGAAGCTCATCAAGGCGGTACTCGTTTTCTTGCCATGTTCGCAGTAGCATAGCGTCATCAGTGGTGGCATTGGCTTTACGAATCCTTTGCTTCAAGTTAGCAATGTCACGTATCTGAGTTTGATACATGATATCTTTTATATATCCATGGGAGTGATATCTGGC
The DNA here is from genome assembly GCF_023897955.1 of Schistocerca gregaria. Taxonomy (NCBI): domain Eukaryota; kingdom Metazoa; phylum Arthropoda; class Insecta; order Orthoptera; family Acrididae; genus Schistocerca; species Schistocerca gregaria. The sequence goes on along the minus strand of NC_064921.1, from coordinate 726,763,083 downwards.
GAACACGGTGGCCAAGGAATTGGCCCATTCCACAAAATCCATCTGCTTGGAAATGTTTCATTGAGGAACCGACGAACATGCTGCAGTCCCCAATGTAGTCGTGCACCATCTTGGTGGAAAATAATGGTTGTTAAGTCAATCAATTGTGGTGCTACATATTCGGTCAGAAGGTAGAGCTAAACATCTGCAGTAATTGTTGACTTGTTGAAGAAAAATGGACCAATTATTCGGTTGCACTTGATTCCACACCACATATTCACTTTTGGGCTATCCTGGTGAAGCTTCCTAGTCACATGGGGGAGTTCAGATCCCCAGATTCTCACATTGTGTCTGTTTAATGTCCCAGAAACATGAAAAGTTGCCCCGTCACTGAAACAAACTCGCTGGAGGAATGCTTCATCCTCCAAAAGGCGGTCCAGCATGTTGAGTGCAACCTCTGTCCGTTTTGGCTTCTCATTTGGCTCAAGTGTCTGTGACAGTTGCATTGGTAGCCTGCTTCTGCCTTTATGCAACACTGTCCCCTTCTCCATAAATTTTTTGTGCCATGCACGGATTGAAGGGAGCGGTGGTGGATCTCTTCCATACTTCGTTCTGAAGTTTCGTTGAGTCTGAACATCCGATTTTGTCTAAATGAACCAGGATACACATTGTACCTCCTCTTGAGGAGTTGCCGTTTTTTAGAGGTTCAGTTCCTTCCGTCAACAGAGCATCTGAAACACAAAAAATATTATATACAAAAATTTCAGTAAACATTGATTACAATAAAAGAAATTTTGTAAAACTATTCCAACAACTGCCGTTGTAATAAAATTCTGAAGATGTAAAGGGACTTAATGGACGCCCTGTATTGCTAAAACTACTTATACCACTAACATGTGGACAGTTAAGCCAGGAACCAACTTGTACCTTCAAATGGAAGACGATCCTCTACCAAGGGACATACGATATTTGCCACTGAATTAAGTTTCCTTAATTTTTTAACGATTTTACTTATTTTGAAAATGGAAATTTGTGTTAATTTCCACTTGCTCCTATTTTAAAATGAATTTAAGTTGTAAAAGATTTTCGATAATACATCCGCTCGATTTGATTTCGCTTACTAATTACTGGTGTGCAGTAGAGTAATGATGTAACAGATAGATAATTATTAAGAACATTATTGAAAAGATTTACAATTGGAACGCTTTTAAATTTGGACAGAATATTTGTCAAATGAAACTGTATTGTCTAGAGACCTTTTCAAGTCTCAAACATCTATGATGTATATACGCAGACTGAACCAATTAATTAAAATTGGTACCAAGGATGAGATTCGAAACGAGGTCTCCTGCTCATTAGGCAGATGCTCTAATCACTATGCCATCCTGGCACAGTGTCTTTGCACAACTGCATGGACTACCCTAGCACGTCTCCCTTCTCGATCCAAATTCCCATTCACGCCTCATCCCACTTGGTATTTCGTCTAACTCGAACAGCATTGCACAGGCACTCCAACTGTACTGGAATAGTTGGAGATCTCTGCGACACTGTTCGAGTTTACAGGTAATGCCAAGTACGCTTAAGCCTGAATAGGAATCTGCACTGATGAGGCACGAGTGCTAGGGCCGTCCGTGCAGTTGTACAAGGCGACTGCGCCAGGGTGACGTAGTGGTAGCTGCATCTCCCTATTGTGCACGAGGCTCCGGTTCAAATACTAGCCTTCGTAAAAATATGATGTATATACGCAGACTGAACCAATTAATTAAAATTGGTACCAAGGATGAGATTCGAAACGAGGTCTCCTGCTCATTAGGCAGATGCTCTAATCACTATGCCATCCTGGCACAGTGTCTTTGCACAACTGCATGGACTACCCTAGCACGTCTCCCTTCTCGATCCAAATTCCCATTCACGCCTCATCCCACTTGGTATTTCGTCTAACTCGAACAGCATTGCACAGGCACTCCAACTGTACTGGAATAGCATCTGATCATCGAACGAATTGGGGGATCCTGCCGGACACTCAGGTATAAGTGCTTTTATGTGTTGTATACATGCAGACTGAAGCGACAAATGAAAATTTGTACCAAAGCACTTGCCTAACGAACTGCAGGCCCAGGTTTAGATTCCGGCATATCACAAATTTTCATTGATCCCTTAAGTCTGCATATATACTTCGCAGATGTTTGAGACTTGCAAAGGCCTGTCGAAGTATATAGTTTCATTTGATTAAAACACATATGCTAGGGTTTCAGGCAGGACTCCTAATTCCTTCGATGCCGAGGTGCTACGCAAATACAGTTGGAGATCTCTGCGACACTGTTCGAGTTTACAGGTAATGCCAAGTACGCTTAAGCCTGAATAGGAATCTGCACTGATGAGGCACGAGTGCTAGGGCCGTCCGTGCAGTTGTACAAGGCGACTGCGCCAGGGTGACGTAGTGGTAGCTGCATCTCCCTATTGTGCACGAGGCTCCGGTTCAAATACTAGCCTTCGTAAAAATTTGCATTCATCGCTCCAGTCTGCATGCATACACCACACAACTTTGTTCCGGTAACAGACCATGTTGTAGCTTGTAACATTTTTTCGCTTTTGGATAAGCCATACATTTCCGAGGTACTTTTTATAATTTCATAAAAAAACTGCAGCCCACAACAAGTGAACACTATCAACTATAAAAGCAATACATATTATAGGTGGAAGTTTGAAAAGTGTATCGAAGTACAACACCCTCCTTTACCAGGACTGCAGACATGTACCTTCTAACTAACTAACAATTAATTAGCTATCTTTATTTTTTCAAGCCCCCCATGAACCATAGACCTTGACGATGGTGGGGAGGCTTGCGTGCCTCAACGATACATATAGCCGTACCATAGGTGCAACAACAACGCAGGGGTATCTGTTGAGAGGCCAGACAAATGTGTGGTTCCTGAACAGGACAGCAGCCTTTTCAGTAATTGCAGGGGCAACAGTCTGGATGATTGACTGATCTGGCCTTGTAACACTAACCAAAACGGCCTTGCCGTGCTGGTACTGCGAACGGCTGAAAGCAAGGGGAAACTACAGCCGTAATATTTCCCGAGAGCGTGCAGCTTTACTGTATGATTAAATGATGATGGCGTCCTCTGAGTAAAATATTCCTGAGGTAAAATAGTCTCCCACTCGGATCTCGGGGCAGGGACTACTCAAGAGGACATCGTTATCAGGAGAAAGAAAACTGGCATTCTACGGATCTGAGCGTGGAATGTCAGATCCCTTAATCGGGCAGGTAGGCTAGAAAATTTAAAAAGGGAAATGGATAAGTTAAAGATAGATATAGTGGGAATTAGTGAAGTCGGTGGCAGGAGGAACAAGGCTTTTAGTCAGGTGAATACAGGGTGGTTGTTGTTGTTGTCTTCAGTCCTGAGACTGGTTTGATTCAGCTCTCCATGCTACTCTATCCTGTGCAAGCTTCTTCGTCTCCCGGTACCAACTGAAACCTACATCCTTCTGAATCTGCTTAGTGTATTCAACTCTTGGTCTCCCTCTACGATTTTTACCCACCACGCTGCCCTCCAATCCTAAATTTGTGATCCCTTGATGCCTCACAACATGTCCTACCAACCGGTCCCTTCTTCTAGTAAAATTGTGCCACAAACTCCTCTTCTCCCCAATTCTACTCAATACCTCCTCATTAGTTACGTGATCTACCCATCTAATCTTCAGCATTCTTCTGTAGCTCCACATTTCAAAAGCTTCTATTCTCTTCCTGTCCAAACTATTTATCGTCCATGTTTCACTTCCATACATGACTACACTCCATACAAATACTTTCAGAAACGACTTCCTGACACTTAAATCTATACTCGATGTTAACAAATCTCTCTTCTTCAGAAACGCTTTCCTTGCCATTGCCAGTACACATTTTATATCCTTCTACTTCGACCATCATCAGTTATTTTCCTCCCCAAATAGCAAACTCATTTTCTATTTGAAGTGTCTCATTTCCTAATCTAATTCCCGCTGCATCAACCGACTTAATTCGACTACATTCCATTGTTCTCTTTTTGCTTTTGTTGATGTTCATCTTACACCCTCCTTTCAAGACACTGTCCATTCCGTTCAACTGCTCTTCCAAGTCCTTTGCTGTCTCTGATAGAATTACAATGTCATCGACGAACCTCAAAGTTTTTATTTCTTCTCCATAGATTTTAATACCTACTCCGAATTTTTCTTTTGTTTCCTTTACTGCTTACTCAATACGCAGATTGAATAACATCGGGGACAGGCTACAACCCTGTCTCTCTCCCTTCCCAACCGCTGCAACCCTTTCGTGCCCCTCGACTCTCATAACTGCCATGTGGCTTCTGTACAAATTGTGAATAGCATTTCGCTCCCTGTATATTACCTCTGCCACCTTCAGAATTTGAAAGAGAGTATTCCAGAGGACATTGTCAAAAGCTTCCACTAAGTCTACAAATGCTAGAAAAGTAGGTTTGCCTTTCCTTATCTTTCTTCTAAGATAAGTCGTAGGGTCAGTATTGCCTCACGTGTTCCAACATTTCTACGGAATCCAAACTGATCGTCCCCGAGGTCGGCTTCTAGCAGTTTTTCCATTCGTCTGTAAAGAATTCGCGTTAGTTTTTTGCATCTGTGACTTATTAAAGTGATATTTCGGTAATTTTCACATCTGTCAAAACCTGATTTCTTTGGGATTGTAATTATTATATTCTTCTGGAAGTCTGAGGGAATTTCTCCGGTGTCATACATCTTGCTCACCAGATGGTGGAGTTTTGTCAGGACTGGCTCTCCCAACGCCGTCAGTAGTTCCAATGGAATCTTGTCTCCTCCCGGGAACTTGTTGCGGCTTAGGTTTTTCAGTGCTCTGTCAAATTCTTCACGTAGTATCATATCTGACATTTCATCTTCATCTACGTCCTCTTCCATTTCCATATTATTGTTCTCACGAACATCGCCCCTATATAGACCCTCTATATATTCCTTCCACCTTTCTGCTTTTCCTTCTTTGCTTAGAACTGGGTTTCCATCTGAGCTCGTTATATTCACGCAAGTGGTTCTCTTTTCTCCAAAGGTCTCTTCAATTTTCCTGTAGGCAGTATCTATCTTACCCCTCATCAGATAAGCATCTACATCCTTACATATGTCCTTTAGCCATCCCTGCTTAGACATTTTGCACTACCTGTCGATCTCATTTTTGAGACGCTTGTAATCCTTTTTGACTGCTTCACTTAGTGCATTTTTGTATTTTCTCCTTTCATCAATTAAATTCCGTATCTCTTCTGTTACCCTATGATTTCTATTAGCCCTCGCCTTTTTATCTACTTGATCCTCTGCTGCCTTCACTATTTCGTTCCTCAAAGCTACCCATTCCTCTTCTACTGTATTTCTTTCCCCCATTCCTGTCAATTGTTCCCTTATGCTCTCCCTGAATCTCTGTACAACCCCTGGTTCTTTCAGTTTATCCAGGTCCCATCTCCTTAAATTCCCACCTTTTTGCAGTTTCTTCAGTTTTAATCAAATGTTCATAACCAATAGATTGTGGTCAGAGTCCACATCTGCCCCTGGAAATGTCTTACAATTTAAAACCTGGTTCCTAAATCTCTGTCGTACCATTATATAATCTATCTGATACCTTGTAGTATCTCCAGGGTTCTTCCATGTATACAACCTTCTTTCATGATTCTTGAACCAAGTGTTAGCTATGGTTAAGTTATGCTCTGTGCAAAATTCTACCAGACGGCTTCCTCTTTCATTTCTTTGCCCCAGTCCATATTCACCTACTACGTTTCCTTGTGTTCCATTTCCTACTCTCGAATTACAGTCACCCATTAGTATTAAATTTTCTTCTCCCTTTACTACATGAATAATTTCTTTTATCTCATCATACTTGCACAAGATAGAGTAGCATGGAGAGCTGCATCAAACCAGTCTCAGGACTGAAGACTACAACAACAACATTTTTCCTAGGTGATAATTGAAATCTATGATTACCCTCGTAAACAAATTTAAAAAAAGTTTCAGATCCTGATTGAAAGTTCAGAAGGTTGGCAAAGGACGTCGCCCTTCTTGCCGGAAGTAAGGAAAACCTGTAAGTCATACTGAAAAGTGTGGTCAGTATAATTATCACATACTGCTGCGTAAGGATAAACAGCGCAAAGATGCAGCCGATTAAGTGCTGCAGAAAGTGGGAGAGGTGAATGAATTCTTGTATCTAGGAAGGTGTATTACACACGATAGCCGAAGCGGGAAGGTGTGGAAAGGGGATTGCCTCATATGTGAATATAGCATGAAAAGCCCTAGGGTTTCCGGCCGGGTGGCGGTGTCGAAATGCCCCTGCATTTTGAATAATGTCTTACTCATCACCTTCTGGCGAAGTATCGAGATACTGCCGGTGTCGTAGTACACTGTATGCAAAACTTATGGAAGAAAGTAACGTTCGCATGATGTGTCATTGCCAAGTAACACAATTCGATAAAACGTTGACCATTCATAAAGAGATCCGCTACAGCATAGTCCAGAAGGTAATTAAAAGAAATCTGAAATAAGACGTGTGGAAATGACATTTTTATTCAAAGATAATAATTACACTGACGTCACTGCGGTTCATGATGGTCACCAGGACATTATAAAGGTGGGAGATGAGTCTTAATATGGCGTGTGTTTACCACAGAGTGCAGTGCCTGCTCCGTAACTTGTCCCTGTGCAGACCACAAGGTTGGTAAGTACACTAATGGCCATTAAAATTGCTACACCAGGAAGAAATGCAGATGATAAACGGGTATTCATTGGACAAATTTATTAAACTAGAACTGACATGTGATTACATTTTCACTGAATTTGAGTGCATATATCCTGAGGAATCAGTACCCAGAGCAACCACCTCTGGCCGTAATAACGGCCTTGATACGCCAGGGCTTTGAGTGAAACAGTGCTTGGATGGAGTGTATAGATACAACTGCCCATGCACCTTCGACATGATACCACAGTTCATCAAGAGTAGTGACTGGCGTATTGTGACGAGCCAGTTGCTCGGCCGCCATTGACCAGACGTTTTCAATTGGTGAGAGATCTGGAGAATGTGCTGGCCAGGGTAGCAGTCCAACGTTTTCTGTATGCAGAAAGGCCCATACAGGACCTGCAACATGCGTTCGTGCATTATCCTGCTGAAATGAAGTGTTTCGCACGGATCGAATAAAGGGTAGAGCCACGGGTCGCAACGCATCTGAAATGTAACGTACACTGTTCAAAGTGCCGTTAATGCGAACAAGTGGTGACCGAGACGTGTAACCAATGGCACCCTATACCATCAAGCCGGGTGATACGCCAGTATGCCGATGACGAATACATGCTTCCATTATGCGTTCACCGCGATGTCGCCAAACACGGATGCGACCATCAAGGTGCTGTAAACACAACCTGGATTCATCCGAAAAAATTACTTTTTACCATGCGTGCACCCAGGTTCGTCGTTGAGTACACCATCGCAGGGGCTCTTGTCTGTGATGCAGCGTCAAGGGTTACCGCAGCCATGGTCTCCGAGCTGATAGTCCATGTTGCTGCAAACGTCGTCGAACTGTTCGTGAAGACGGTTGTTGTCCTGCGAACGACCCCATCTGTCGCCTCAGGGATCGAGACTTGGCTGCACGATCCGTTACAGCCATGCGGATAAGATGTCTGTCTTCTCGACTGCTAGTGATACGAGGCCGCTGGGATCCAGCACGGTGTTCCGTATTACCCTCCTAAACCAACCAATTCAATATTCTGCTAACAGTTATTGGATCTCGACCAACGCGGCATCAATGTCGCGATCCGATAAACCGCAACCTCGATAGACTACAATCCGACCTTTATCAAAGTGGAAAACGTGATGGTACGCATTTCTCCTCCTTACACGAGGCATCACAACAACGTTTCAGCAGGCAACGGCGGTCAACTGCTGTTTGTGTATGAGAAATCGGTCGGAAACTTTCTTCATGTCAGCACGTTGTAGGTGTCGCCCCCGCGCCAACCTCGTGTGAATGCTCTGAAAAGCTAATCATTTGCATATCACAGCATCTTCTTCCTGTCGGTTAAACTTCGCGTGTGTAGCACGTCATACTCGTGGTGTAGCAATTTTAATTGCCAGTAGTGTAGTTCTTGTTGTAGGGCGTTCCATTCCTGCACCAGCGCCGTTTATTTCTAAGCCATAAGTTCATGCAAAAGGTAATGAACAATATAACATAGGAATCAGCTTAATTTTTTAAGGAACTCCTGGACAGAATAGAAGGAGTGACCCACGAGGAAAAATTCCCCCACTGTATTCATCTAACATTTGAAAATGAGAGCACTTAGTAACGTCCAACAACTTTTCCGTATATTTTCATAGCTTTACGAAATTGTTTCTCGCTAACTCCCTTCATAGAAATTCCTAGCAAAAAAAAAAAAAAAAAAAAAAAAAACTCATAAAAGAAAATTCCTTAACTTGCAATTTAGCATTATAATTCCGTGCTAATTCTACGGCGATCGAAAAGTTTCCATTTGAGGGCGTTGCTGCAGCGTACATGCAACGCAAAGTAACTCCGATGCGTGTATACAAGCACCGACGTCTAGAGCAAGGGATTAGTATGGCATTCGTGTCTTGTCGACCTGCGTGCGTTAAATACGTAAACACGAACCATCCAGCAGCATGACACGGTGCTTTACCAAGCTGATATCTTCAGCCTGGTGTGTCGGTGTATTGTCTCAATGCTCACGGCTATTTTTCCTGGTCGTGTATGTTACGAAATAATCAATTGGTTTTGAATTTTTGATTAGTGTATGGGAGAATAACGCAAAACGAATAAAACCAACGTAATTAGGTTTTTGTGTCTTCAACCTTGAGGGTTTTACATGTTTAACGTCAAATATTACACATATCAACTCATTTGTAATATAATTAGATATTTGAAGCTGGTTTACGCGGATGAGGTTATTTCCTTAAAGAGTCAGGGGTGGATGGGTTAGGGTATAATACTAGAAAGAGAAATGTTACGTCATCGATCACTCAGCCATACTGTTGCATAGAAAGGAATGCGATATCGACCATAAAAATCTTTGACCAGTTGCTCGATGAACTGAAGAATATACAAGATAATGATTTTAACTTCAAACACAAGCTTAAATCATAACTGCTTAAAAACTCTTTCTGCTCCATGGAAGAATCTCTGATTGTGTAATAATATAATGTGCGCGCGCACGTGTATAACTGACAATAGTTAAGTACAAATTACTGTGTGTAAAAGAAATTGAAGGTAACTAAAGGTTAATGAAAAAGACACTCCGACAAATGGTTGGCGTTTTGCCACAAGTTTAAGTGAAAAAGTGAATTATAATTTGTAAACTAACTCGTTCCGTATCACAGCAAGAAAGAGCAGTTGCTATCCATGGAGCCTCCACATAACTAATCAGCTGATGTGTTGCTGACAGGAGGAAGATGTGTCCCCACACGGCCCTGAAACGCCGCGTATCAAACGTCGAGACACGCCTGCCCCTTGGATTGTAAGTATATGCACTCAGAGTGCTTTTTGTTGTACGGAAACATTATTTTGAGAACATACTTTCATCTATATTCAGTTTCAGTGTAATTGTCCTTACAAGGCTCACTGCTTACCTGGCAACGACTGTCTAAGGCTGCTAGTGTACTTGCAATGTATTCGATTCACTTACATCTTAGAAGAAAGGTTGCAGATTATTGACTCAGAAAAGGTTAAATCTATAAAATAAAGAAAATAACTGCTTTAGTAATTAATGAGAGAAAAGGCCTAAAGAAGTGGGTGACAGATGAATGACAAAACATCTAGGACGATACCAGTGTAAGAAGATTGTGTTTTAATCAGTCTGACGTTAGGAAACGCGCGTAAATGCGTCATCTAGTTGCTCCGAAAGGATTGTGTCATATTAAACCGTGATTTATTTTCAAAGAATATTCTTAAGAATTTATTTTATTTACTACCGATTCATCAAGAACATGAACACATTTAATCACACTATGTAAACATGGAAGTAGTTGCCAGGGAGTAACTGATGAAATTCCTTTTAACAAATGGGAATTTTATTCACTATAATAGTGCCTAAAAGCATTTTTTAAAAGAAACAGATTTAAAATTATAATCAGAAAGCACCCTCTAAATATCAAAGTTACAATTTATTCCGAGGCAGAAAGAAACAAGTTTTGACTGTATGAGCTTTCGGGCAGAGAACCTTGCAGCCCCTTTTGGACACGGCCATAGTTACGACCACTCACAACAGCCTCTGAAAGATTACACTGGTGCAAATCTGCAACACACCAGGTTACTTTAAACTAACAGTTTTAATAGTTTACACAAGCACACAAACTATGCACCCCTGTAGGAGGGATGGAAATGGTAGAAAACACTACCAATTAAAATATTAACCTTGCCACCGAAGGTGCAACTTGATTTTAACTTCTAAGAAAAGTCTTACGGTGAAAGGGTTGCAACTTTACATACTACAATGATCATTTAAATAAAATCCCATGAAATGCAGTCTGATATAAAATTCTACAAGGTTGGCCAAACAATAGTTAAAATGCTCTACAGTACACAGATACCGCCTCTCAAGATCATAGGCAATAATATCAAAGTTTCCAAAGACCAAAACATATTTCAGGTACTAGGCCGTAACACTCCAAGCAATAAATTCCCTGCTCCCTGCCGCCGTTGGATAAGCAGCTGCAGCAGCAAGTCGTATACCCCTAGCTTACTCATTTGTTACATACTTTAATTCTTAATTTCTTTGCGTGTTTTTGGGTACTTGCATTGTCTAATTCATAAATTTCGGGCGTATTATAGTATTTGAGAGTTGTAGAATCGCGCTTTAGTGTTTACTTAGTAGATTCTTACTTAAATTGCGTATGAGTTTCGTATAGGAGGTGCAATTTCGAGTTTTAGTTACTGTAATCGTAAATTCAGGCAGATTGTATCGCAGTCGTTAGGCATTTGTACAGGTTAGTTGATACATTCTTTGCGTGTTTCGCTTGCGTTATCTAGGCACGGACTCGTGTTTCAGTAACTGTTGTTCAACATCGATTAGAATGGACAGGGACTGCGATTACTGTGTTCGGATGAGGGCTGACTTGGCATCCCTTCGCTCACAGCTGCAAGCGGCGCTGACTTCGGTCGCGCAGCTGGAGGCTGTTGCCAATGGGTACCAATGTGGGGAGCCAGACTTGGGTATCACGGGGATGTCAACCTCGTCCCATCTGTCCCCAGACCGGTCTGCCGCTGTGGTTGCCCCGGTTGCTGCCCGCAGTGGGGCTGAGCCCTCGCCTGTGGTTGATTGGGAGGTCGTTCCAAGGCGTGGCAGGCAGCGAAAGGCGTCCCCGGTGCGACTGACAAACAGGTTTCAGGCACTGTCTCTGGCTGAGCCAGATGCAGGTGCCTGCCCTGTTTCAGAGGATCATTCTCAGCCTTCAAGCCCGGGCAATCGCAGAGTGTGGGCTTATTGGTAGTTGGGAGCTCCAATGTTAGGCGCGTAATGGGGCCCCTTAGGGATATGGCGGCTAAGGAGGGAAAGAAATCCAGTGTGCACTCTGTGTGCATTCCGGGAGGAGTCATTCCTGATGTGGAAAGGGTCCTTCCGGATGCCATGAAGAGCACAGGGTGCGGCCAGCTGCAGGTGGTGGCACATGTCGGCACTAATGACGTGTGTCGCTTTGGATCTGAGGAAATTCTCTCTGGATTCCAGCGGCTATCTGATTTGGTGAAGGCTGCCTGTCTTGCTTACGAGATGAAGGCAGAGCTCATCATCTGCAGCATCGTCGACAGAACCGACTGCGGACCTTTGGTGCAGAGCCGGGTGGAGGGTCTGAATCAGAGGCTCAACGGTTTTGCGACCGTGTTGTCTGCAGATTCCTTGACTTGCGCCATAGGGTGGTGGGGTTTCGGGTTCCGCTGAATAGATCAGGAATTCACTACACTCAGTTGGCGGCTACACGGGTAGCGGAGGCTGTGTGGCGTGGACTGGGCGGTTTTTTAGGTTAGAAGGCCTCGGGAAAGTACGGGGTGGGCTGCAATCTCAAAGGGTGCAAGGTAAATACAGGACGCGCTTGGATCAAGGAACAGTCGGAATTGTAGTTGTAAATTGTTGTAGTTGTGCTGGGAAAGTTCCTGAGCTTCAAGCGCTAATAGAGAGCACAGAAGCTGAAATCGTTATAGGTACAGAAAGCTTGCTAAAGCCTGAAATAAGTTCTGCAGAAATTTTTACGAAGTCTCAGACGGTGTTCAGGTAAGATAGATTAGGCAGAATTGGTGGTGGACTATTTGTGTCTGTCAGTAGTGGTTTATCTTGTAGTGAAGAGGAAGTAGATACACCGTGCGAATTGGTATGGGTGTAGGTTATACTTAACAGCCGAACTAAGTTAATAATTGGCTCCTTCTACCGACCCCCGGACTCCGATGATATAGATGCGGAAAAGTTCAGAGAAAATTTGGGTCTCGTAACAAATAAATACCCCACTCATTCGGTTATAGTCGGTGGGGACTTCAAACTTCCCTCGATATGTTGGCAAAAATACTTGTTCATAACCGGTGGTAGGCAGAAAACATCTTCCGAGATTGTCCTAAATGCTTTCTCCGAAAATTATTTCGGGCAGTTAGTCCACGAACCCACTCGAACTGTAAATGGTTGCGAAAACATACTTGACCTCTTAGCCACAAACAATCCAGAGCTGATAGAGAGCATCATGACTGATACAGGGATTAGTGATCACAAGGTCGTTGTAGCTAGGCTCAATACCGTTTCTTCCAAATCCACCAGAAACAAACGCAAAATAATTTTATTTAAAAAGCGGATAAAGTGTAACTAGCAGCCTTCCTAAGAGACAATCTCCATTCCTTTCGAACTGACTATGCAAATGTAGACGAGATGTGGCTCAAATTCAAAGATATAGTAGCAACAGCAATTGAGAGATTCATACCTCATAAATTGGTAAGAGATGGAACGGATCCCCCGTGGTACACAAAACAGGTCCGAACGCTGTTGCAGAGGCAACGGAAAAAGCATGCGAAGTTCAGAAGAACGCGAAATCCCGAAGATTGGCTAAAATTTACAGGCGCGCGAAATTTGGCACGGACTTCAATGGGAGATGCCTTTAATAGGTTCCACAACGAAACATTGTCTCGAAATTTGGTAGAAAATCCGAAGAAATTCTGGTCGTATGTAAAGTACACAAGCGGCAAGACGCAGTCAATACCTTCACTGCGCAGTGCCGATGGTACTGTTACCGACGACTGTGCCGCTAAAGCGGAGCTATTGAACGCAGTTTTCTGAAATTCCTTCGCCAAGGAAGACGAATGGAATATTCCAGAATTTGAAACACGAACAGCTGCTAGCACGAGTTTCTTATAAGTAGATATCTTAGAGGTTGTGAAGCAACTCAAATAGCTTGATACGGGCAAGTCTTCAGGTCCAGATTGTGTACCAATTAGGTTCCTTTCAGATTACACTGATACAATAGCTCCCTAGTTAGCACTCATATACGTCCGCTCGCTCACCGATAGATCCGTACCTACAGATTGAAAAATTACGCAGGTCGCACCAGTGTTTAAGAAGGGTAGTAGGAGTAATCCATCTGACTACAGACCTATATCATTGACGTCGGTTTGCAGTAGGGTTTTGGAGCATATACTGTATTCAAACATTACGAATCACCTCGAAGGAAACGATCTATTGATACGTAATCAGCATGGCTTCAGAAAACATCGCTCTTGTGCAACGCAGCTAGCTCTTTATTTGCATGAAGTAATGGATGCTATCGACAGGGGATCTCAAGTTGATTCCATATTTCTAGATTTCGGGAAAGCTTTTGACACCGTTCCTCATAAGCGACTTCTAATCAAGCTGCGGGCCTATGGGGTATCGTCTAAGTTGTGCGACTGGATTCGTGATTTCCTGTCGGGAAGTTCGCAGTAATAAACGACAAATCATCCAGTAAAACTGAAGTGATATCAGGTGTTCCCCAGGGAAGCGTCCTGGGACCTCTGCTGTTGCTGATCTATATAAATCACCTGGGTGACAATCTGAGCAGTTCTCTTAGGTTGTTCGCAGATTATGCTGTAATTTACCGTCTAGTAAGGTCATCCGAAGACCAGTATCAGTTGCAAAGCGATTTAGAAAAGATTGCTGTATGGTGTGGCAGGTGGAAGTTGACGCTAAATAACGAAAAGTGTGAGGTGATCCACATGAGTTCCAAAAGAAATCCGTTGGAATTTGATTACTCGATAAATAGTACAATTCTCAAATCTGTCAATTCAACGAAGTAGCTGGGTGTTAAAATTACGAACAACTTCAGTTGGAAAGACCACATAGATAATATTGTGGGGAAGGCGAGCCAAGCGAAAATATTTTGTTGAGCCCAACCTACATAGGTAGGAATGATCACCAAAATAAAATACGAGAAATCAGAACTTGAACAGAAAGGTTTAGGTGTTCGTTTTTCCCGCGCGCTGTTCGGGACGGGATTGGTAGAGAGATAGTATGATTGTGGTTCGATGAACCTTCTGCCAAGCACTTAAATGTGAATTGCAGAGTAGTCATGAAGATGTAGATGAACACACAAAATCCGTCAAAAGTGACAGAGGCAGCTACTACCATACGGTAGATTGATTGGGAGATTACCGAACAACCCGAACCGCAGGTTGCGCTAACCCGCCCCTACTGCACAAGGGAAAAACAGACCACCCAATTTATAAACAACGACCTTCCCGCAGGTGTGCAAACGGAGAAGAATGGTGGGAGGACCCCAAAGCAAAATGGCTGGTGACCTCACCAAGAAAACAAGTAGAATTTAACAAGCGTAAATAAAACAATATATCACCAATCACTTAACTCTAATAAACCGCGGTTTCTCGAGTAGACCTGGCGTAGCACACCCAAATCGCGCTGTCAGCCACTTCAACGGACGCAGGAGGCGGCGCCAATCTCCCTTCTAACGGCGTCGCAGCTCGCACCGTCCCGACTGAAGTCGTGGGGTGACTCTTGTTGCTCTCGTGTCGACCGCGAAATCACTACCCCCTCGCTATACGCCGCGGCCCACTGGACTCACATGGCGACCTTACATGCGCCGACGCTCAAGACGGACAAGTCATCTTGTGTCTCAGTGCGCGACCGACCAACCGATCCATCCAACCGCCAGTGACCATTGCCTGAGCAAACTCGAGCAGGCTGGCGGCCTAACGCGCAGACTCAGATGCAGGAACTAAGCCCCGACCAGGCGACCACTCGCTGATCTCTTACTGGCGGAGTGGAAAGACCCTCATTTTGCCGGCTTTAAAGGTTGACCCGAACGACAGACATACTAGCACTCCGAACGACAGACAGACACTAACTGCCTAACAAATGCGGACGAGAGACAGATTAATCAGTTGGGGACGAGAGACTGACCCAGACTGACCCTCAGTGGCGAGCTCATAGCGCCACTTAAATGCACGTAAACAGGCAACCTTTCCCTTTCCCACGAGAGGGAGACACCAAAGCTGCAATTGCCACAGCGGCGCCACTGCCAGAAACTGAGGGCGACTGCTTCACACTACGCGCTGCGGCGCGCTCTTCAAAACAGCAATTTTTACCACGGTTCACATTTGCTGATGGTCCATGGACTGTGCCCACTGACATTTGCAGATTTATTGAAAAGGAGCGACGACATTCGAACTTCAGAATATCTTGGAACAACTCAGCGTGGAAGTTTCCTGTCCCTTAATCAAAGAGTTCAGTCGATGAAGAGACGGTTTATTTTAGAGATTGTCGTTTCTGCCGTATGACACTAGATGATCAACAGCATTGCGTTACTGAAGACCTTGGCAGTTTCTCAAGGAGATAAAGCCGAGCCGACCGTGTAACCGAGCGGTTCTAGGCGCTTCAGTTAGGAATCGCGCTGCTGCTATGGTCGCAGGTTCGAATCCTGCCTCGGGCAGGGTTGTGTGTGCTGTCCTTAGGTTAGTTAGGTTTAAGTAATTCTAAGTCTAGGGGACTGATGACCTCAGACGTTAAGTCCCATAGTGCTCAGAGCCATTTGCACCATTTTTGATAAAGCCGATTCTCTAGCTTTGGCCCACTGATGTCAATGCTTGATTCCGTAGCCGCGAAGTTCTCACTGCGTACCAAGAATTTCGAGTCCTGATTTTATGAAGTGTCTCAGCTATTACTGCTGGAGTGCATTTCAAGGCCAGAATCTATGCAAATTTCGGTCACTAACAGAGAAACAGAAGCTAGCACGTCACTAAGCCTCGAGTGCCAGCCAACGGAGAGACAAGTCACATTTTCAGTGGACGACACCCTCCGTGCCAAGAAACCTGACACAATGACGCAGGCCGCATTTTCTGAGTCAAAAACCGAATGCTGTGACCCAGATCTGGGGTCACGGACTCCAGTTAGTGGAATGCCCATCGTTATACGAAAGTAATATCATAACAGAATTATGAACAAAAGTACCTGACACTATCACACTGGTTTCTTCATTTCTCATTATTATTGGTAGCGTCTTTTTATTACTACTGCACTTATGAAAGTTATTTACCTGTATGTCTATCGCACCCATCAGTCTCATCCTTATTTCCTTCATCTCCACTTTCTTTCTTTTATTCCTAGAGCACCTTCTTTCCACATAACCTATCTGAT
The DNA here is from genome assembly GCF_023897955.1 of Schistocerca gregaria. NCBI lineage: Eukaryota > Metazoa > Arthropoda > Insecta > Orthoptera > Acrididae > Schistocerca > Schistocerca gregaria. Next base: position 726,746,448 of record NC_064921.1, on the reverse strand, counting down.
CAAAAGCATCTGGACACTTCTGCAGTAGAAAAGTTGTAACAGCCAAAAGGTCGGTGGAGAGAGCTCAGTGAGTCCGAACGTGGACTAGTCACTGCTAGTCATACCAATAACAGATCCATCAGGGAGATTCAACCATTTTAGAGCTGCAAAATTCGACTGTTGGTGACGTGGTTGTGAGATGGAAACGCGAACGACCAGTCACTGATAAATCAAGATCGGTCATACATGATGTACTGACGGACAGGGCGTGAAATCAGCGGAAGGAATCACTCGTGAGTTTCAAAGTGCTTCCAGCGGTCCAGGTAGCACAATGACTGTGCTTAGGGACTTAAAAGAATGCTACAATGGTCGGAGGGAGGTGGGGGGGGGGGGGCTCATTAGCCACACATTTCTCATTTCTGTACTAAGTGTTAGGCGACGCTTGAGGTGGCGTGAAGAGCGATGTCACTGGACGATGGATGACTCCCTGTAGGATAGGGATAGAAGGTTACACTTATGACATACATTCCACACTGAAGTACGGAGGAAATGATGCCGCAGCACGACATCGCATGGACTCGACTAATGTCTGAAGTAGTCCTGGAGGAAACTGACACCATGAATCCTGCAGGGCTGTCGATAAATCCGTAAGAGGACAAGGGGGGCGAGATCGCTTCTGAACAGTACGTTGCAAGGCATCCAAGATGTCTTCAGTAGTGTTCACGTCTGGGAAGTTTGGTGGCCAACGTAAGTGTTTAAACTCAGAAGAGTGTTCTTGGACCCACTCTGTAGCAATTCTCGACGTATGGAGTGACGCATTGTCCTGCTGGAATTACCCAAGTCCGTCGTGAATGCACAGTGGATGTGAATGGACGTAGGTGCTCAGACGGGATGCTTATGTACATGTCACCTGTCAGAGTCGTATCTAGATGTATCAGGGGTCCCATATCGTTCCAACTGTACACGCCCCACGCCATTACACAGCCTCCACCAGCTTGAACAGTCCCCTGTTGACATGAAGGATTCATAGATTCATGAGGTTGTCTCCATACCTACACACGCCCATCCGCTCGATAGAATTTGAAACGAGACTCGCCCGACCAGGCAACACGTTCCAGTCATCAACAGTCCAATGTCGTTGTTTACGGGCCCGGGCGAGGTGTAAAGCTTTGTGTCGCGCAGTCATCAAGGGTACACGAGTGGCCCTTCGACTCCGAAAGCCCATATCGATGATGTTTCGTTGAATGGTTCGTATGCTGACGCTTGTTGATGGCCCAGCATTGAAATCTGGAGCAGTGTGAGGAAGGGTTGTCGATGGTCCCGTTCCTATAGGACCTTTTTCCGACTGCAGCGATGTCGGGGATTTAATATTTTACCGGATTTCTGATATGCACGGTAAACTCGTGAAATGCTCGTACGTGAAAAATCCTCACTTCATCGCTACCATCGCTCGTGCTTCTACTATAACACCACGTTCAGACTCACTTAAGTGTTGATAACCTGCCACTGTAACAGCAGTAGCCGATCTAACAACTGTACCAGACACTTGTCTCATACAGGCGTTGCCAACCGCAGCACCGTATTCTACTTGTTTACATATCTCTGTATTGAATACTTATTCCTATACCAGTTTCTTTGGCGCTTCAGTATAATATAGGAATGCTTTCCGTGGTTAGCGTGAGGGCCCCTTTATTGCTCTTAAGAAAACGCTAAATGCGGAATGTTAACAAAATTTACAGCATTGTGTATTGCGAACTGTAGAGGGACAGTTCGAAGGTGATGATTGTTTGCATCAATATGACAATGCATCATTTCGTAAAGAAACATCTGTGAGGCAACGGTTTGTGGTCGATAACATTCCTGAAATGGACTGGGCAGCACAGGGTCCGAACCTGAACCCAATGGGACACCTTTGGGATGAGCCGAATGTCGACTTCGCTCCACACCCCAGCGCCCAACATCACTACTTGTCCTAGTTTCGGTTCTTCAGAAAGCATGGGCTGCCATTCGCCAGCAGAGTCCAAGGTGTCATAATGGCGAAGCGTGGACACATCCCATATTAATGTCCATTAACAGGTGTCTGGATGCTTTTGATCAGGTAGTATAAATATTGTAAATAGTTAATTAATATAATATGGTTTGCGTTTCAGGGCTTTATCGCAAATTATTGACAGAATTACAAAGAGTAAGATTCTAAATGTGGTGCAGTGGAACACAGTAATAATGGTAACTGTAAAAAATGTCCGGCAGTCACTTCTAGGATGCAAGTCATTAGTGAAAGTAGCTACTGATAAACGAAAAAGAATAAAGAGAGCACTGACACCACACAGTGTAGACACTGCTGTTCTGGCTGTGAAATTACAGCCTTGTCTATGCCAACTCTACACTGACACCAGAGCGTTAATTATCCAAATCTAGGGATATATCAAGGTATCACTCTTATCGCATACTATTACAGGTACACAATTCCCTTTCGTCTCTGACCACAATCGAAACCTACGGCCGAAAAATCACGCTAACAATTTGGAAATAAGCGTGATTGTATATGGATGTTCCGTATAGGTTTACTGCAGCGCTCACGTGGGAAAAAAGGGCGACGGCCTTGCCCCAGTGCATACACCGGTTCCCGTCAGATCACCGAAGTTAAGCGCGTGGCCAGCACTTGGATGGGTGACCGTCCGGGCCGCCATGCGCTGTTGCCATTTTTCGGGATGAACTCAGCCTCGTGATGTCAATTCAGGAGTTACTCGACCGAATAGTAGCGGCTCCGGTCAAAGAAAACCATCATGACGACTGGGAGAGCGGTGTGCTGACCACACGCCTCTCCTATTCGCATCCTCCGCTGAGGATGACACGGCGGTCGGATCGTACCGATGGGCCACTTGTGGCCTGAAGACGGAGTTATTTTTCACATGGGCAGAAGCTATGTATTCACTGCAGCAATGTTTATTGTAATAGCACAGTGCCAGTAAATGATCTAGTTGCACATTCTCTATTCTAGAAAAATTCTAGGATGGAGAAAACTCCTGCTAACTGGACACTGCTCGTTAAATGGATCTACTTGAATACAGCGACGAGATGCAGGAATGAGTGGATCACATTACGAGTGTGATCCACCGCGACAACGAAAGGTTTCAGAACACCCAAGGACACAGTTCGTCCTATGATGGAGTGACGAGTGTCGTTCCACAACCAAGGGAGACAGCGACCCTGCGCCGATTCAAATGACGAGCAATTGCTGAGAAACTCGCGGGCCTTCCAGATAGCTAGAGCAAAATACCGCCATCAAATCACCTCCGGGAGCAAGAATAGATCGTATCGTGAGCTCGCCACTAAACTCCCAAAAGGTCTCCAGTAGTGTGGCAGAACATCAGGAAGATTTCAGAGTCAAGTGAGAAGTGACAGACCATTTGGACATAGCCCAGACAATATCGTAAGAGTTCGTTTATGTGGCAATGAGCGCCGCATGGAGAGTGCCGCCTTATCACTGTTCGTTCGCCGATGGTTGACTATGCAGCTTCCTTTCTTCGAGAGGTTGCTGCATTAGACGTTCAGGCCCCGTGGCGCGGCACCATGTAACCAACTTACAAGACCTCTTAGGCAACACAAGTGAATATTTGACACGATTACCTCACTACATGTATAAGAAAGACCTTGGGCAGATGACGACCGCCACTTTGTTCGTGTCCTCGCGTCCAGGCAACACCTCAGTCAACAACCTTTTAGAGACGGTTACATAGCATGCATTTCTGTGGACATATCGCTGGTATGGATCTTTTTCGATCTTGAGAAGGCCTAAGATACTACTTACAGTCATAATATCCTCGAATCACTGTATCAACAGGGCTTTTGTAAATATATTGCTATCATGTTGGTACTTCAGGTATCAAATGGGAGAAACCCTCACCTAAAATCCTGTTCCATCCTTTAACATTGCATAATGTACACCATAAGCAAGCGAATGCTGCTTTCCCTATCCGAGGACTGTTTAGCAATATTCTGTTGACAGTGCAGTATTGTATGAATTTTGACCCCATTGTTAACAGCAGTTGTTGCTTTGTTCTATTAACAGATTTTAGAGGTTAATGGTTGGGAACAAATTAATGTTCTAAAATCCCTGCATTCGGAACTTGCGAATGACTCTGTTTCTATGGTCCTGTCAACAGAATCTTGTAGGTAGCGCCGTTGTCACGATATATCGATATATATATATATATATATATACATACATATATATATATATATATATATATATATATATATATATATATATCTGAGGTGGTGGTTCCTGCTGATTGAATATTGTGTGGTATTACGGATGGAGGGTGCCACGAACTTGTACGTCATTTTGAGCCAGGTACTTTTGATCATATACTTCCACATGGGAAAAATATATTAAAAACAAAGATTCCAAGACTTACCAAGCGGGAAAGCGCCGGTAGACAGGCACAATAAAATAACACACAAACACACACAAAATTTCGAGCTTTCGCAACCGGCGGCTGCTTCGTCAGGAAAGAGGGAAAGAAAAGGAAAGACGAAAGGATGTGGGTTTTAAGGGAGAGGGTAAGGAGTCATTCCAATCCCGGGAGCGGAAAGACTTACCTTAGGGGGAAAAAAGGATAGGTATATACTCGCGCACACACACATATCCATCCATACATACACAGACACAAGCAGACATATTTAAAGGCAAAGAGTTTGCGCAGAGATGTCCCAAACTCTTTGTGTGACTCTGTGCAGGCCAGTCCATTACAGGGATGCTGTTGTCGTGTAACCTCTCCGCCACATGCTGTGCTTTATGAACAGGCGCTCGATTGCATTGAAAGATACAATCGCATCACCGAATTGCTCTTCAACAGTGGGTTGCAACAAGGTGCTTAAAACATCAATGTAGACCTGTGCTGTGATAGTGCCACGCAAAACGACAAGGGGTGCAAGCCCCTCCATGAAAACCACGACTAGGCCATAACACCACCGCTTCCGAATTTTACTGTTAGCACTACACGCGCTGGCAGATGACGTTCACCGGGCATTCGCCATACCTACACCCTGCCATCGAATCGCCACATTGTGCACCGTGATTCGTCACTCCAGACAAAGTTTTTCCACTGTTCAGTCGTCCAATGTTTATGGTCCTTACACCAAGCCAGGTATCGTTTGACATTTACTAGCGTGATGTGTGGCTTATGAGCAGCCATTCGACCATGAAATCTATGTTTTCTCACCTCCCGCCTAACTGTCCTGATGCAGTTTGGAATGCCTGTGTGACGGTCTGGATAGATGCCTGCCCATTACACAGTACGACTCTCTTCAACTGTCGGCGGTCTCTGTCAGCCAACAGACGAGGTCTATCCGCTTTTGTACGTGTCCCTTCACGTTTCCACTTCACTATCACAGTGCACCTAGGGATGTTTAGGAGTGTGGAAATCTCGCGTACAGACTATGACGCAAGTGCCATCCAATCATCTGACCACGTTCGAAGTCTGTGTGTTCGGTGGAGCACCCCATTCTGCTCTCTCGCGATGTCTAATGACTCCAGAGGTCGCTGATATTTAGAACCTGGCAGTAGGTGGCAGCACAATGCACCTAATATAAAAAAAAACGTACGATTTGGAGGGTGTCCGGATATCTTTGATAACATACTGTATGTAACCAGGTAGAATACAGCACTGCGGTCGGCAACACCTATATAAGACAACACGTGTCTGGCACAGTTGTTAGAATGGGTACTGCTGCTGCAACGACAGGTTATCAAGATTCAAGTGAGTCTGAACGTGGTGTCATAGTCGGCGCACGAGTGATGGGACACAGCATCTCCAGGGTAACGATGAAGTGGGAATTTTCCCATACGACCATTTCACGAGCGCACCGTGAATATCAGGAATCCGGTATAACATCAAATACACTACTGAGACCGGAAAAAGATCTAGCAAGAACGGGACCAACGACGAGTGAAGAGAATTGTTCAACGTGACAGAAGTGCAATCCTTCCACAATTTGCTGCAGATTTCGATGCTGAGCCATCAACAAGTGTCAGCATGCGAAGCATTCAGCGAAACATCTTCTATATGGGCTTTAGGAGCCGAAGGTCCACTCGTGTACCCTTGACGACTGCACGACATAAAGCTTTACGGCTCTCCTGGGCTCGTCAACACCAACATTGCACTTTTGATGACTAGAAACATGTTGCTTGTTCGGACAAGTCTTGTTTCAAATTTTTATCAAAAATGGTTCAAATGGCTCTGAGCACTATGCGACTTAACTTCAGAAGTCATCAGTCGCCTAGAAGTTAGAACTAATTAAACCTAACCTAAGGACATCACACACATCCATGCCCGAGGCAAGATTCGAACCTGCGACCGTAGTGGTCGCTCGGTTCCAGACTGTAGCGCCACTCCGGCCGGCCAAATTTTATTGAGCGAATTGACTTATACAGGTATGCCGCGCGCGATTAGCCGAGCGGTCTAAGCGCTGCAGTCATGGACTGTGCGGCTGGTCCCGGCGGAGGTTCGAGTCCTCCCTCCGGCATGGGTGTGTGTGTTTGTCCTTAGGATAATTTCGGTTAAGTAGTGTGTAAGCTTAGGGACTGATGACCTTAGCAGTTAAGTCCCATAAGATTTCACACACATTTGAACATTTGTACAGGTATGGAAACGACCTCATGAATCCATGGGTGGTGCATGTCAGCAGGAGACTGTTCAAGCTGGAGAGGCTCTGTAGTGGCGTGGGGCTTGTGCACTAGGAGTGATATGGGACCCCTGATATGTCTAATCTGACAGGTGACACGTACATAAGCATTCTATCTGATCACCTGCATCCATTCATATCCATTGTGCATTCTGACGGACTTGGGAAATTCCGGGAGGACAGTGCGACACCCCAGGCATAGGTCCTGAAACACTCTTCTGAGTTTTTACACTTCCGCTGGCCACCAAACCTCCCAGACATGAACATTATTGAACACATCTGGGATGCCTTGCCATGTGCTGTTCAGAAGAGATCTCGCCCCGCTCCCCCCCCCCCCCCCCCCCTCCCCTCGTACTCTTACGGATTTATGGACAGCCCTGCTGTATTCATGGTGTCAGTTCCTTCCAGCACTACTTCAGACATTAGTCGAGTCCATGCCACGTCGTACTGCGGCACTCTGCGTGCTAGCGGGGACCATACACGATATTAGGCAGGTGTACCAGTTTCTTTGGATCTTTAGTGTGTGTCACTGGTTTTTATACATCGTATCAAGCCTAGACGACAGTTCTACTGTTCTCACTTCTTGAGGAGATTGACAAGCTCCTATAACTTTTAAATTTTATTAGATCACTTCCAGTAAAACGGTTTAATAACAAATGCTTATCTTCAGAAGACATCCCCGTGAATGTGTGAGACGATAATACATAATATAAACTGTTGTTTACATCGAAAAGTAGTGCTGCTGTTTCCGTAACTACTTATGATTTTTGTACTGAATAATTGTTCTACAGAGAAATATTCTTAGCCCAACAAGACAGTCAAATATCACCTGTTACATTTAACTCTGAACTTTAGTACACTGTTCTGAGTAACGACACTGGCTCACGGCTGGATACGAACTACGATGGGCTGCTATCAGAGTGGGCGAGGGGCGCTGTTCTCTTACGTAAGTAGACTTCCAGCAGCGGCGGAGTACGGAAGTTGTTGTGGGTGTGTCCTCTACGACGTCTCTCATTCGTGGCTACATCTGCCAGCGACTATCTTCAGCGTGTAATTCCATCGCGAGGTACCAGCTTTACCATGGGACCTCACTCTTCGGACGACATTACGCTGGTAACACATGCATACCGTTACATAACAGTTTCTGCTTGTTTAAACAATTTACTTGTTGACGAACATGAAATGCTCATCCAGTGCGTGTTTTGTACTGTCGGCGAGAAGTGTACATGAGCTAAGGGGTAAAATGGTCAGATATAGCACTCGCATTCAGGAGGACAGCAGTTCAAATACTGATTCAATCATTGAAATTAAGTTTTCCGCCGTTTCGCTACAGAGTTTAAAGCAAATGCCGGTGTTGTCACTCGAGAAGGACACACTCAGTTCCATTCCTTAGGCTTCCTTTACCTGAAGCTTAGGCTCTGTCTGTAACGACATCGCTGTCGACGGGAATTCAAATTTTTATCTTACTTCCTCTCTTTCTTTAATGAGAAATGTATTTGGTGTGCTCAACCGTCCCTCAGTCACAGATAAATGCAAGACTACATTTCAATATTATTTTGTTCAATTGGATAAAAATATAATTTGAATGCACGGGAAATGCATTATTAACACTTTTATGCTCTATGATTAACAAAAGATGAACAAAAGAAGAACAGAAAATTAATAATTTGTCAAAATTACGGGAAAATTAGGAAACACCAATAACACTGACTCATTCCCGCCAATTTTATTTATTTGTTTGTTTATCTATTTTTTACGCCTCGAATAACAGTTAAGATCAATAATGAAGAACCAGATTTTGCCGCGAATACTCTGAAGTTACTATACAGTTATTTTAGAAGTTGTATGCTTATGAGGAATGCGTTCTGTTTTATTCTCAGTCTGAAAAGGACGCGGCTCATGTGATAGTCGAAACGGCCGTAGTCATATATTTCCCAAGTAATTCCGAAGCAACAAGTTGCTTTTCAGGATATTACTTTTTACTCTACAAAGTCGAACATATGCAACTGAGTGACCTTAATGTTTGTCTAAAGAAGTATGGTCCAAGATGTCTCTTTACTTAGAATTTTCCATATGTGGGTTTTAATTTACTAGGTAACACTGTCTAACCTAAGCGACAATGTCATAAGTCTAGATTTACATGTACTGTTTTGGTGCATCTGCGTTGTGTTATGGCACCCCTTCAAACTGAAATGTTTGTCTTCTTCACCTCAAACAACTGAGAATTTTTGTTGTAAATGCTCATGGATGTGACCTCAGCTTCCATTATCCTACAGAGGACTTTTGTATACATAATTAGACAACTGCATCCTAACAAATTCCTGAAAATTATTAGTACTGGATTTTTAATTTAAAAAAAAAATCTGTGGCTGAACTACATACGTTTCAGTTTTGTCATCATAATAATGTATCTTGTGGTAATTTAGTGGTTACCTTTCCGGCCCTATGTTGGATTACGAAACTGTGTAGTGTTTCTGTTTTTTGTTGGGTCAATGTTGAGTGGCAAATTGTGTAGTGACACTCCTGTAGTTTCAGTTAACAAGAAAGATAAGCAATTACCTACTACACGTCAGTGTCACCTCGCCTAGGCTGCAGATTTGTTGTTATTGATTTCCGTTACTACATTACATGTGTTCCTCCAGGCTGGGAGTCAATCTGCCCTGGAGGAAAACGTGAGTCGATGTCAGCTATTCTGGAGCTGGTCAGCCGAGTTGGAAGGTGTGGCTGGTTGCAGTGCGCAATTCGAGGACGTCGTCAGCATATTAGGGACTGCTCGAAGTCTCCAGGTGCCTTTAAGGACCGTTAGTTGGCGAAGACCGTTTGCAGACATCTCATACAACTGTGAAGATTACGACGAACGATACTGGACGGATAATAAGTTTAAAATAACTTATTGTATGTGCAGCCTTTTTTAATTTTTCTGTCTTCCCTCTTAATTGCCTTTTTAAGTGCCAGGTTGCGTTTGTTTTGTGCCATTATTCAGACTTTACATGTTGTTCTACCAACAGGGAAAACTATTATTGCTCGTTCATTCTTCTTACTTACTTCCAGTTCACAGGTGATTCGCTTCCGCCTCCACACTTTGTTGGTCTTTTCACAAAAAGAGCAGTTGTAAGGGGACAAAGAATAGAGAAAACTGGCCTTGGCTCCAGTATGTCAGGTATCGAAAAAGTAACTTGGCGAACGATGTTTTTACGGTTGTCATACTGAAGGCAGCTACAATACTACCTGCTTAATTGTAAGCAATTGCAAGAGTATGAAGAATGTAGCAGATGTTTTGCAAATTGGGTCCAGAAAGTTTTGGAGTACGATAGGTACCCAGCGATGAGCGTTGGTGCACGATGATTTTTTTTTTTTTAATTCAAGGTAAAAGTATATATAGGGATCGTGTGCTGGCTGCATTTCTTAAAGTAGGTCTGCGTGATAAAGAAGGCATTGCAACATCCAAGACATAAAGAGATATTTTAGAAGGCAGTACTTTACCAGTCTCTTCTCTCTGGACTTAGCTGTTGCCTTCTCCTTTACGTACTCGTTTTATTCTTGGACGAGACGGAAGTTTAAGGACTGTATCGCAGCGAACCATTACAGGAGTACTGGCTGATTTTGAGCGTTGTTGATCCCTCTTCTTTATTCTCGAGAAGGGTAGCACATGATACTTTCATGGCCTAAGGAGTAACACTGCTAAAATAACGTGCTGTTCAGGGCGCAAAACTGTTACCGATGTAAAGGTGCAAAAAATTTCATTTGTTGAACTTTTTTGAATTTGTACCCAGATTTTGGCACCATCACAATTTCTGTGCTTTAGGGGACTGTCTATTTCTTCTATACAGAAGCCCAGCCACATAGTTATCAACATTCATTACATTACAAAATTTTGTACATGGCTGTACGTTCAGAGACCGTGAATAGTTACAATTGAAAGAAAATAGCCCCCGGTCACTATTTTTAACGAATTAACCGGGTTTCAACACTGCTAGGAGTGTCTTCCTCAGAACTGAAATTCAGATTTAAATTCTGAGGAAGACACTCCTAGCAGTGTTGAAACCCTGTTAATTCGTTAGAAATAGTGACCGAGGGCTTCTTTCAACTGTTCATTACATTACTTTAAGAAGCTACAATGAGGTTGTTCCGCTCAGCACTAGGTAGCAGTAAAATAAAATATTAGCGCCAGAAGGTCTCAAAATAACAATGACACATGGTAGTAAATATCTATGTGTTATTCTCGTAGTTTAAAAATATTAGTGCAGTGTCATTACACTACCCCAAACTTGCAACAGCAACACGCCACTTGCAGTTCATCATCAAGATACTGGAGAAGTAGCAAGTATACTGTGGTTTGTGGTGTTTCTCCATTTACATCATTCAAGGTACATTTATAGTTCAACAACACTTCTCTCGAAGAACAACTCTGTAGATGAATCATTGGTTCAGGTATCTGGATTGACAAGCAGACCTCTTGGCTAATGGGTCTACAAACAAGGTTCCTTCAGACAAAGCATATCCATAAGAGCCTTAGACACTGATCTTGAGAAGCTGACAGATTGTATTTGCATCTGTTTGATTAAGTCCTCATGTGATCCCATTTTGGTTGTGAATGCCACGCATATGGATCAACAAGAGCTACACATTAGAAGATAATCAACACACTGTCCGCTATAAGGGGATCAGGCAGACCAGAGGCCCTACAAGAAAATGACGCCTATATGATAGTTTTACAACCTAGACCTGCGGTATGGAGTGTTTTTAATATTTTGGAACAGGAATGACGACTTGTAAGGAGCCATGAAAAAGTTCCAGTTCATGCGTAAGACCAACTTTTAAATTATTTCCTTGAAGGAAAAACACCTGACTATATTGTTTTTCTTCTCCTGTGAGCTGGAGAGGGGGTCGTGTCCGCCCCCCCCCCCCCCCCCCCCTCGGCCGCAGATATGGGCGCCCTCGCTACAAGATAATTCCTATTGCCTGCATCTGTACATAGCGACCCTTCGTTGTGCAACAGGCATACAGTCTCTTATCTGATTCACACTCACTTGTATTTCATACGGTGTATGACCCACAAACGCTAATGACTTTGACCGGCAGCTCATAAACAAAACCAAATGGGATACTTGTAAACCGAGAGCTGGTGATGGGCGCTGCGTTTCAGTATCCCCGCAGGGATTGAGCAAAAAAATGGTTCAAATGGCTCTGAGCACTATGGGACTTAACATCTATGTTCATCAGTCCCCTAGAACTTAGAACTACTTAAACCTAACTAACCTATGGACATCACACAACACCCAGCCATCACGAGGCAAAGAGAATCCCTGACCCCGCCGGGAATCGAACCCGGGAACCCGGGCGTGGGAAGCGAGAACGCTACCGCACGACCACGAGATGCGGGCAGGGACTGAGCAGTCTAGCACCATGGATACTAAAGGACCCCAGGTAATTCTACTACTTCTGTATTACAAAAAGGGTATATCTGTTTATTACACGTCTAAATTATAGTTTCATAAAATCTGCTGACAGTATCAGGATTGTACGCCAATATAGACTGATGGGTCCAAGCAAGGGGACAACCTTATTTTCTATTTGTTTTGCCTTGATCATGTCCTCAACGAAAGGAAGGAAGGTTAATCTTTAATGTCCCGTGGACGCTGATGTTATCGGTGATAAAACACACCCTAGGAATGAGGAAGGATGGATAACGAAATTGGCAGAATCCTTCTCAAAGGAAATATCACGTCCTCAGTACTCGCTTACTGAAAGAATTCAGTGTCTGCTTGAGAAAGCACTACTGGAACAGATGATACATGTTGGAGCTAAAATAAAAGTCCTTACATGATCCTGTTGCCCAAGTACTCCTCAAGTCATCCAGCGCATGTGTCCACTGGAGAAATCAGTCCAGTCCATCCAGGACACCTGGCTCCATATACAACATACTGAAGTCTTATTTTAATAGGTAACAGAACATGAGGGACTTTGGGGCACTGGACTGGTAGTTGCAAAAGCGAAGTAGGGTTTCCTGCTACCTATTTCAGAAGAGCAGGAAAATTCCTTACATACCATGTTCTGACTGCTGTGAGATTGTTTGATGTCGTCTTTCGGGCTAAGGGCACATGAGAGCGTGGTCATTACTGCTTGACCCGTAGGATCACGTGTCATTTGGAGTACAATTGAATGTCAATAAGCTGCAGTGGCATAGCTGCTTCCAACCTCTAAAACAAAAACGAAAACGAACTTCTCGTGACTCGTGACTGAAGGCCGCCCTCTGATGAACAGATTCCTTCTTCAGCGGGAAAGCCCACCAGCACGCATAGCTTGTAGTGCATATGCCAATATATACATCTACTATTGGAAGATCACACAATGTTTTCTTATGAAGGGCAGTCCACAGCCTGGCTAGATCCTTGCATTCTCTTTTTGATGATGGAACTAAAGCCGTCAAGTGTCTTATCAAATTATATACGATTTCCCATCCCTTACCTACAATCTTAGGAAGGAATACATAGTTTATACTCTGACTGGCTGTAACGATTCTCATCATATTTCATCACCTTTTTCTACTTGTGTGCCATTTATTCTCATTCTTTTATTACTCTTCTTCTCTCTGTATTTTCGGATCCTATTTAGTGTATTGTGTAATTTATATCTTGTTATCCAATAATTACTAGTGTGTGGGCGATAATAAGCATGCTATCACTGACCCTAAACAACAATTCCAAATATACAGGGTGTCCTAGAAAGAATGGTCAATATTCAGGGATATCACAGGAACGATCATTCGAAGAAAAAATACTAGTAAGAAGGGGCTGTAAAATGCATACCTCAAGAGCTATAAGCACTTCTCCATCTCCGATTTTGTGAAAGAAATCACTTCTACTGCAACCTCTTTGCTTTCGATATTTTTAGAGGTAGTGGTATGGACCAAAACAAGGAAAAAATGTCCCGTGAACATGGCTCCAAAGTGCATATCATAAGAGCCATTAGCACTTGCTCATCTCCGCTACTGCGAAACATTTCTTCTACTTAACGGTTGCCCATAACTCTTTAGATATGCATTTTTACTAAACCTTTTTGCTGTCATATCGCTGAATATGACCACTCTCCCTGGGACACCATGTATATATACATACTATATGCGGAGCGGCCACTAAGTCTGAAAAGATTGTAAGGATGTTGCAGTGTAGTTTGTGCTGAGAAATAATTGTTACGAAAATATTCGATGCGTCGGGCCATATCCGAGTTAATTAGCATTTAGGTCAGCCAATTAAGACGTTTCGCGCGAAAATTCAAGCGACGCGCCAGAGACAGCGTCACCAAACGTGTTCTCCGATTGTGTGTGTGAATTCCTAAGGGACCAGACTGCTTAGGGCATCGGTCCCTAGACTTACACACTACTTAAACTAACTTATGCTAAGAACAACACACAAACCCATGCTTGAGGGAGGACTCGAACCTCCTACGGGAGGGGTTGCGCAGTCCGTGACATGACGCCTTAAACCACGCGGCCACTGGACATAGGACGGTAGTGAGGATCGAACCAGAGCCAAACACTGAGTCGCCTCGTGCGCTATCATCCACACTATGAGAACAACTAACACTAATTGTATCTGGCTGCCGCTTGAATTTGCGCACGCAACGCCCTGACAGGCGAATTTCAATGATGATTAATTTGTAAACGGCGCAATGTATCCAATTTTTTCTTAACGGTTATTTTCAGGACAGCCTACTCTGCAACACCCTTAAGCTTTTCAGACTGTTTGTGACCATCCTGTAGGCCTATATATACTGACGGAAAGAAATCACAGTCGGCCGCGGTGGTCTCGCGGTCCTAGGCGCGCAGTCCGGAACCGTGCGACTGCTACGGTCGCCGGTTCGAATCCTGCCTCGGGCATGGATGTGTGTGATGTCCTTAGGTTCGTTAGGTTTAAGTAGTTCTAAGTTCTAGGGGACTAATGACCACAGCAGTTGAGTCCCATAGTGCTCAGAGCCAGTTTTGAAAGAAATCACAACACGATAGGAGTTCTGCAACATAAGCGAAAGTTGGTAGGCGTGTTTCTACATCCGAAAGACATTGTCTATTCAAATTTCAAGTCAGTCGCACAATAGTGACGCTAGATAGCGCAACTATGAGGATGCAGATCAGATTTGCTTTAAATACAGGGTGGTCCATTGATTGTGACCGGGCCAAGTATCTCACAAAATAAGCGTCAAACGAAAAAACTACAAAGAACGAAACTTGTCTAACATGAAGGGGTAAACCAGATGCCGCTATGGTTGGCCCGCTAAATGGAACTACCATAGGTCAAACGGATATCCACTGCGTTTTTTTTTAAATAGGAACCCTCATCTTTTATTACATATTCGTGTAGTACGTAAAGAAATATGAATGTTGTAGTTGGACCACTTTTTTCGCTTTGTGATAGATGGCGCTGGAATAGTCACAAACATATGGCTCACAATTTTAGACGAACGGTTGGTAGCAGGTAGGTTTTTTAAATTAAAATACAAAACATAGCTTCGTTTTACCATTTTATTTCGTTTGTTCCAATGTGCTACATGTACCTTTGTGACCTTATCATTTCTAAGAAGGCATGCTGTTACAGCGTGATTACCTGTAAATAGCACATTAATGCAATAAATGCTCAAAATGGTGTCCGTCAACCTCTCGACATTCCTCTCAACAGCGAGTAGTTCGCTTTCCGTAATGTTCGCACATGCAATGACAATGCGCTGACGCATGTTGTCAGGGGTTGTCGGTGGACCACGATAGCAAATATTCAACTTTCCCAACAGAAAGAAATTCGGCCACGTCAGATCCGGTGAACGTGCGGACCATAGTATGGTGCTTCGACGACCAATCCACCTGTGATGAAATATGCTATTCAACACCGCTTGAACCGCACGCGAGCTATGTGCCGGACATCCATCATGTTGGAAGTACATCGCCATTCTGTCATGCAGTGAAACATCTTGTAGTAACATCGGTAGAACATTTCGTAGGAAATCAGCATACATTGCACCATTTAGATTGCCATCGATAAAATGGGGGCCAATTATGCTTCCTCCCATAATGCCGCACCGTACATTAACCCGCCAAGGTCGCTGATGTTCCACTTGTCGCAGCCATCGTGGATTTTCCGTTGCCCAATAGTGCATATTATGCAGGTTTACGTTACCGCTGTTGGTGAATGACGCTTCGTCGCTAAATAGAACGCGTACAAAAAATCTGTCATCGTCCCGTAATTTCTCTTGTGCCCAGTAGCAGAACTGTACACGACGTTCAAAGTCGTCGCCATGCAATTCCTGGTGCATAGAAATATGGTACGGGTGCAATCGATGAAGATGTAGCATTCTCAACACCGACGTTTTTGAGATTCGCGATTATCGAGCCATTTGTCTGGTACTGATGTGCGGATTAGCCGCGACAGCACTTAAAACACCTACTTGGGCATCATCATTTGTTGCAGGTCGTGGTTGACGTTTCACATGTGGCTGAACACTTCCTGTTTCCTTAAATAACGTAATGTAACCGAGCAGCATACATAGCATACGCCCGTTGGGCATTTTGATCACAATAGCCATACATCAACACGATATCGACCTTTTCCACAATTGGTAAATGGTCCATTTTAACTCGGGTAGTGTATCACAAAGCAATACCGGCCTCACTGGCGGAATGTTACGTAATACCACGTACTTATACGTTTGTCACTATTACAGCGCCATCTGTCACAAACCGCGAAAAGTGGTCCAACTAAAACATTCATATTTCTTTACGTACTACACGGATATGTAATAAAAAATGAGGGTTCCTGTTTAAAAAAAACACAGTTGATATCCGTTTTGACCTTAGGCAACGCCATCTAGTGGGCCAACTATAGCGCCATCTGGTTTCCCCCTTCAAGCTAGACGATTTTCGTTTGATGCTTATTTCGTGGCATATTTGGCCCGGTGACTATCAATGGACCACCCTGTATACGCTGTAATGGTTGTGAGTGTTAGTTACCTTCGAGATCGGATATAGTGAGTTGATGTTAGTCAAAAGGTGACAAAGACGCAATTTTGAACACGTCACTGAGTTCGAACGAGGTCGAGTAATAGGGCTACGAGAAGCTAGATGTTCCTTCTGCGATATTGCACAAAGACTTGGCAGGAATGCAACCACTGTATATGATTGCTGGCAGCTGTGGTCAAGAGAATGTACGGTCGCAAGAAGACCGGGCTACGGACGGCCGTATGGCACTATCCAGAGGGAAGACCATCATGTTCAGCCTATGGCTCTGGCGCATCGTACTGCATCTGGAGCAGCATTCTGAGCAGCTGTTATCACCACAATGATCAACGAAATAACACAGATCTGTTATTTCAGGGACGTCTCCGAACCAGACGCCATGTAGCAGACATGCCAGTGACCCCAAACCACCGCCATTATCGAATTAAGTGGTGTCAAGTGAGAGCTCTTGGGGGAGAGGGGGCAGGGACGAAGTCTGTTGTGTTTTCTGATGTAGGTGGTTCTACCTCAGTGCCAGTGATGGCCAAATGTTGATTAGAAGGAGGCCAGGTAAGGGCCTGCAACCAACCTATCTACATGTTCGACCCACTGGATCTACATGTGGAGCTATTATCTGGGGTGCGATTTCGTATGACAGCAACAGAACTCTCATGGTTATTGCATACATCCTGACTGCAAATCTATATGTCAGCCTGTTGATTCGATCTGTTCATGACCAACATTCCTGGGGTGTTGTCCAACAGGATAACGCTCGCCCACATACCGCAGCTATAACCCAACATGTTGTACAGACATATTGCGTTGGCCTGCTCGATCATCACATCTATCCGCAATCGAAGAGATATGGGACTTCATCACACGACAACTCCAGCATCACCCACAAACAGCATTAACCGTCCCTGTATTGACCAAGTGCAACAGGCATGCAACTCCATCCCACAAACTCACATGAAGCAGCTGTACAACTCAAACCATGCACCTCTACATTCTTGCATTCAACATTTGCACTTGCTTACTGCGCGCTTACATTAACCTGTCATCTTGCAATGTTAATCACGTTAATAGTTTACCTACCCACCGAGCGAGGTGGCGCAGTGGTTAGATACTGGACTCCCATTCGGGAGGACGACGGTTCAATCCCGCGTCCGGCCATCCTGATTTAAGTTTTCCATCACTTCCCTAAATCGCTCCACGCAAATGCCGGGATGGTTCCTCTGAAAGGGTTGTTGGTGTTGCGATTTTTTCCGTCATTGTATAAACATCGGACTAATTTCAGTTTGCTACTCTCTGTCAAAGTGTCAAATACGGTTTGACAACCAACTATCATCACCACTCAGTATTCGAAATGCAACGAGACAAGGAAATTCATTGACGCCAATACTATTCAACTTGGCCTTGGAAAAGTAAGTCGTGTCACTGATCGAATCAGAGAGATGGAGATGGTGGGAGCAGACAGAATCCTGGTATTTGCGAACAATATTTGATTCCTGGTGACACCCTGCAACAAGTATGCGGCGATACTTCCCAATTTCTCCACAATGCAAAGAAAATTGGGCTGGCGGTGAATCAGGATAAAATAAATGTCTCGTTGCATCACGCCATTAAGCTATCGGTCCTTCCATCCATTGTTGTCGACAAGAATACCATTGAATGACTTAAGGCGGGTAGGACGTCAAACGGGAAGACTTGTAGCAGGAGAGGCACCACAGGACATTTTAATTTCCACTGCCTATATTTTTACAAATAAATTCATAAAACTTTGTCAGCATGACCAGGAAGGATTCAGAATTCACACTCATAGGAGTGGAAGTTCGAAAATATAACGAAATGATTTTTTTTACATGTGAAATTTCATCACTTTTTTCACTTACTAATGGCAGTATTTGTTGCTATAGGTGCACTTTTCTTCATAAGTTAGAGAGATTCTTCGATGACTTTTGGACAGCATACAAACCATACTTATAGGTGTATGAAACTCTAGAATTTTCCAAATCTATTAAAACCTGTGGTAAAAATTGAGGCAATTAACTAAAAATTTTGTGCTTTTTCTAAACATGAAGTTTAAAATATAACAGTTCATTCGTTTTTTCATAAATTAAATAAATTCTAGAGTTTCATACACCTGTGAGTATGATATGTTTGCTGTGCAAAATTCATCGAAGAATCTCTCTAACTTATGAAGAAAAGTATACCTATAGCAACAAATGCAGCCATTAGCAAGTGAAAAAAATGATGAAATTTCGCATGTAAAAAAAATTATTTTGTTATGTTTTTGAACTTCCACTGCAATGACTGTGAATGCTGAATCCTTCCTGGTGTTGCTGACAAAGTTTTATGAATTTATTTGTAAAATTATAGACACTGGAAATTAAAATGTCCTGTGATGCCTCCCTTTAAGGAATTCAAGTAACTGATTTCCATACTGACTGATAAAAGTGAAGTGGCAACAGAAGCGTGTCAACGAATAATAAACGCTAGTCTTATGTTCTTTGGTCTAAACAATTTACTCAAGTCACGACTGACATCACAGAAGAATAAGCTCCAACTGTACGTGACGCTAGTACGGACAGTAATTTTGTTTGTTTGTCGAACCTGGGCAACTTCTTCGACAACTGAAGAAGAAATCTATGCCTTCGAGAGGAAAGTACTTTCTTCGACAGCTGGAGAAGGAATCTATGCCTTCGAGAGGAAGGTGCTTCGAAAGACCTACAGACTCCTCTATAATATCATGGAAGGTACATTGGAACGAAGAACGAAAGAAAACCTGTACGAGCGGTTTGGAAACCCACACATAGGCCGAATATTAGGGCTACAGTGTTTCGGCCACATCATTGGAACTGATAGATCCGTTCCATACCGTGTCCTCCATCCTCAACCTGGTGCAAAACACCCGAGTGGACGTCGAAGGATGCGATAGAAGTTTTAAGTACTAACAATCCTTTAAGAAGTGGTGCCGATAGCGGTAGAAAATGAATCTACAAGTCGACAACGACAGACTACCATCTGCAGTAGATATCTCCTCTATTGGACTGACTGACCTCTTTTTTATTGTGCTTTTTGTAATGTGTTATAATTTTTTTCACAGTACTGTTCTTTCTGCTCTTGTGGTGTAAGTATTTCTATCATTTTTCTACTGTAGGCCTGAAATGCCCGTCAATGCAAAAACTGATGGTGATGATGAAAACTGTTTTAACACGAATGTGCTGTTTGATAGAGATGAATTATGTGCTACACTCTTCACCGGTTAACATGATTGCATAAATAGATAAATAAATAGAGAGTTGTTTACTGATCGTGAACCTATTTGTGCGTGTGCTTGCCTGCAACAGGAAATGGAGTTCCTGACACGCATGATGGACGAAATATTCGACGCTTCAGTGGAAACACGGCGTCGCCCCTCATCCGCGCGTTGGTGGGTGAGCATCACGACTCTTTAAGCCTTGGCCTGAAATTTAAATCTAATCCATCTTACAGTTCGTTCCGTGAAATTTGGCGAGAACTGCTGGATGCCGCCAGTGCTGTGCAGCGCTCTGCTTAATCGATGACTTTATGTGTTCTTATCGAGTGAAGATAATCGAACTAATATCAATAAGGCGAGCTTCTAGGACGTTCGAGTGCACCATGCATGGACTGGCTGGGTCTCAGTGCATTTTTGGAAGTATTCACCTAACGATGGTCAAAAGTCTCTGCGCCGGAATATTATGGCAGCAAGTTAATGGCATGCGGCAGTTCTTCTGTGATTTCATGAAATATTTATTTGTGTGACATGTTTGTAACAGCCGTTTCCGTTATCTCAAGTATACTGCTGGCCATAAAAATTACATCATCATAAAGATAGCATGCAACAAACGTCATATTGACAGGAGAGTTGCTGTATATGCAAATGATAGCATTTTAGCGCAACTGCGCAGTACTGATAGCAGTAACACTATCTATATTCTCCACGTAAGGGAAGTTTATGCAGCAGGTTTGTCATTTGTAAATTGCACCCAGTGTTAGTTGTTTGCGATTGGGAAACGAATGTAGGCAGACCGCATTCGTCATCTTGATACGGGTTCAGTGGGGAACCTCTGGTTACGTAATACGATCACATTTGGTTCCCATAGCCGGTAATTTGGACATCAGCAGCTGCATTTCTGACATGTTGAGGCCGACGGCTGTGCCCTACCTTCGAAGACTCTGCAATCTTATCTTTCAACAAGACAGAAGGAGACCACACGTTACCCTTGCCTCCCTGGACACAGAGGGTGTTCGATTGTTGCCTTGGCCACCACGTTTTCCACATTCTAACCCACTGAAGACATCTGGTCAAGAGTCACTGAGAAACTGGCACACCGTCATTCGCCAGCCTCTGTGATGGCTGAACTCTAGCATACAGCTGACGTTACATGATATATCGTACCCCCATCTGTCATCTGAGCTCATTTCGACTCGGTGCCCAGCTGAAGATCAGTTATTGCTGCCAAGGTGGATGTTGTGTGTAACAAATTTCGCGCATTGTACAGGTGGAAGCAGAAATGATGCGACAGACTTCGAGCGGTAGTAGAGGGTGTCTTGAGGAGCGAATAGGATAGGACACGTCACCCAACGACGCTACAAGGTGTCGAACCTATGGTCACTAGACCATTCCTCTGTACATTGAGTGACCATACGTGGAACCCCACGGAACGTTGTTTGTTATTCAGTGATCGCGACTGGTTGCTACTGTCGCCAGTGGAGAAGACGGAGCTACCTGCTGCGTGAAAAGGCCTTGTCTCCTATGAGTGCGATGCTCTCTTGCCCCAGTGGATGACGGTTTCGAACTCTTGTTACCATACTCAGTTAATTTTTCTCCTGGGGTTGGGTTGTTTGGGAAAGGAGACCAGACAGCGAGGCCATCGGTCTCATCGGATTGGGGAAGGATGGGGAAGAAAGTCGGCCGTGCCCTTTCAAAGGAACCATCCCGGCATTTGCCTGGAGCGATTTAGGGAAATCACGGAAAACCTAAATCAGGATGGCCGGAGGCGTGATTGAACGGCCGTCCTCCCGAATGCGAGTCCAGTGTCTAACCACTGCGCCACCTCACTCGGTTTTTGTCCTGGTACACTCTAAAATCTCGCTCGTTTTTCGGTGTACAAGAGAAAAATAAACACCACATGGAAACCCGTGTCCGAAATCGTCACTCAGCGAGACGACACAGCATCGCGTTCATAGGAAACAAGGCATGTCTATGGGGCAGCTTGCTCCGTCTTTACCACTAGCGATCATGGCAATCAGCCACAATCACTAAATAACCGATACGATCCATCAATGTACAATGTCTAGTTTGCTGCCGAATGGGTGGCTCAGCGGCGGGCGCCGGCGCCTGTAACTTCGACTCCCTGTAGCGTCGTTGGATAAGGTTTCTGACACGGTTTCCTCTCCTCGATTAGTTCCTCAAGACACCATCTAAAACCTCTCGATGTTCCTCTCAAGGTCTCTGGGACACTCTATGTACCTCCAAAATCACCTCTAAATTCACACTACCTGCCATTAAAATTGCTACACAAAGAAGAAATGCAGATGATAAACAGGTATTCATTGGACAAATATGTTATACTAGAACTGACATGTGATTACATTTTCACGTAATATGGGTGTATAGATCCTGAGAAATCAGTACCCAGAACAACCACTTCTGGCCGTAATAACGGCCTTGATACTCCTGGGCATTGAGTCAAACAGAGCTTGGTTGGCGTGTACAGGTACAGCTGCCCATGCAGCTTCAACACGATACCACAGTTCATCAAGAGTAGTGACTGGCGTATTGTGACGAGACAGTTGCTCGGTCACCATTGACCAGACGTTTTCAATTGGTGAGAGATCTGGAGAATGTGCTGGCCAGGGCATCAGTCGAACATTTTTTGTATTCAGAACATGTGGTCGTGTATTATCCTGCTGAAATGTCGGGTTTCGCAGGGATCGAATGAAGAGTAGAGCCACGGGTCGTAACGCATCTGAAATGTAACGTCTACTGTTCAAAGTGCCGTCAAAGCGAACAAGTGGTGACCGAGACGTGTAATCAATGGCGCCCCATACCATCAAGCTGGGTGATACGCCAGTATGGCGATGACGAATACACGCTTCCAATGTGCGTCCACTGCGATGTCGCCGAACACTGATGCGACCATCATGATGCTATAAACTGAACCTGGATTCATCCGAAAATATGACGTTTCGCCATGCGTGCCCCAGGTTCGTCGTTGAGTACACCATCGCAGGCGCTCCAGTCTGTGATGCAGCGTCAAGGGTATCCGCAGCCATGGCCTCCGAGGTGATAGTCCATGCTGCTGCAAACGTCGTCGAACTGTTCGTGCACATGGTTGTTGTCATGCTAACGTCCGCATCTGTTGACTCAGGGATCGAGACGTGGCTGCACGATCCGTTACAGCCATGCGGATAAGATGTATGTCATCTCGACTAATAGTGATACGAGGCCCTTGGGACCCAGCACGGCGTTCCGTATTACTCTCCTGAACCCACCGATTCCATATTCTCCTAACAGTCATTGGATCTCGACCAACGCGAGCAGCAATGTCGCGATCCAATAAACCACAATCGCGATAGGCTACAATCCGACCTTTACCAAAGTCAGAAACGTGATGGTACACATTCTCCTCCTTACATGAGGCATCACAACAACGTTTCACCAGGCAACGCCAATCAACTGCTGTTTGTGTATGAGAAATCTGTTGGAAACTTTCCTCATGTCAGACCGA
This sequence comes from Schistocerca gregaria, assembly GCF_023897955.1. Taxonomy (NCBI): domain Eukaryota; kingdom Metazoa; phylum Arthropoda; class Insecta; order Orthoptera; family Acrididae; genus Schistocerca; species Schistocerca gregaria. The sequence goes on along the minus strand of NC_064921.1, from coordinate 726,723,042 downwards.
GCGATGTCGCGCAGTGATTAGCACACTGGACTCGTATTCGGGAGGACGACGGTTCAATCCCGCGTCCGGCCATCCTGATTTAGGTTTCCCGTGATTTCCCTAAATCGCTCCAGGAAAATGCCTTTGAAAGGGCACGGTCGACTGCCTTCCCCGTCCTTCCCTAATCCGATGAGACCGATTACCTCGCTGTCTGATCTCCTCCCCCACAACAACCCAACCCCGTGTCAGCACCGGCGCCAACCTTGTGTGAATGGTCCGAAAAGCTAATCATTTGCATATCACAGCATCTTCTTCCTGTCGGTTTAATTTCGCGTCTGTAGCACGTCATCTTCGTGGTGTAGCAACTTTAATGGCCAGTAGTGTAATATTGTATTTAATAATGTATTGTTTCACTCAACTGCATATGCAAAATAAGCAAAATTTCCTTATTTGTTTCACTTCTTGGTGATGCAGTTTTACTGGCCGGCGTATTCTTTCGACGCTATTTGCTTTCGATGTTGCTTGCTCTACCAAGAGATATCGATTTTAAGTATTTTTTTACTGCTTCTTTATTTTCTGCCCAATACAATAGTTTTTACTGATATCTGATTAACAGTCAGCATGCCCATGTGGTTTGGTTCTCAGGTGGAAGGAGCCGACACCAGCCCAGAAGATGGAACATCGCAGGAACGTGGGCGCCGAGTTCTCCCTTCTACAACTTGGTTGGTGAGCAAACTCTCAATGCTTGCAGTTATAATAACCATTCAGATTGTCACAAATACTTTTTTTTCAGACTGTTTCATATCCTTCCAGCTGATTTCGTTTTCAACAAAACTTGCTTTTTCGTAGCCTACCATGATGTCATTTACTACTGTACAACTGAACCAGTACTCGGATAAAAGAAATTTGCGACTGAGAGATTGTAGTGGCTGAGGGCAGCGCTGGTGGCACACAGTCAGCCACACTTGACAAGTCCCTGCATCTACAGGCGGCCCAGAGAGCACGAGACGCTCGAGAAAGAGAGCCACCTTGTACCACTCGACTCGCTGAAATACGAGGGTTGATTGAAAAGTAATGCGTCCACCTTCGTAATTCGTCAACATTTGGCAGCATTAGTATGCAGCAGGTACTGGCTTGTTTCGTAGCCTCTTCTCTACAGCTCCAGTTGAACGGTTGGGTTGTTACAGTGTCAAGTATGAAACCCTGCGCAGGCGGTATGTCAATGCGATTTAAGCAACGTGAAGTCCTGAATTCTTGATAGCAGAAGGTGTCACCCCAAAGGAGATTCATCATAGAATGAAAGTTGTTTATGGTGATTGTGTTGATGTGAGTACTGTGCGTCGTTGGGCAAGTAAGTTTAAAGATATTGAGGTGGGAACATCCGATCTGCGTGACAAACAAAGAGTTGGACGTCTTGTGACAGCAACCACTGAGTTTCACAACCAAAATGCTGACAGATTGATTCAGGACGATCGTCGTATCACTCAGAGAAATCGCAAGCACAATCGGCATTTCACAAGAACGTGTTGATTGCATTATTGCTTTGCTTGGCTATCGGAAGATCTGTGAACGATGGGTACCCTGAAATGAAAGTGCACAGACTTGAAATTTGCCAGGAACTCCTCGCGCGTTACGAGAATGAAGGTGACGCCTTTCTCCATTCTGCTTTCATTCTCTGATCAATCTCCTTTGGGGTGACACCTTCTGTTGTCAACAGTTCAGTCACTGCACGTTGCTTAAATCGCATTGACCGACCGTCTGCGCAGGGTTCCATACTGAACACTGTAACTACATAACCGTTCAATGCTGAGGCCTCCCGCCAACTGGAGCTGTACAGAAGACGCTACGTAAGAGTTACAAAGGTTGAGGCATCACTTTTCAGCCAATTCACGTATCAATCACGAAGTTATTTTAATCGAAGTACAGTCATGATTGGCCTAGAAATGTAATTCTTATTCTCTTTGGGCAATGTGTTCTTTGTATGTAACAAGTTAATTCACGAGCATAATTACTGTTTTCATTCGCCTCAGTGTTGAATTAATCTACATCTGTACTTTGTAAGCCACTTTACAATACCTTGAGGATAGTACTTCACGTATTACTGTTTTTTAGCATTCCCTCTGTTCCTGTTACGTTCATGACGTGCAGGAAGGACTACTGTCGAAAGCCTCTGTATGCGTGATACCGAATTTCTCAGATTTACCTGACAAGCACATCTGAAAACATGTACACTGCACAAAAAAGTTAAACGGTCACTTTTTCGAAAACTTTTTAGGCACACCGCCGCTCAAAATCGAAAAGAAATAGCCTCTAAACCGCCCCTTCCCTCAGAGCCTTCTTTTAAACACATTTCAGCGATCGAAAATGACAGTTTGCAGTATGACATGCAACAGAACGACATTTTTGACAAACTTTGACACTACTGGCACCCCCCTCCCGCACCCCCTCCCCCCTCTCCCTCAGAAGACTCACACCTTCTCTAATAACATTCAAACTTTGGACGAAGTTTGTACCTGTCTGAAAAAACGAAGGACGTTCATGCATTTTTCGCCCTCCTGTTTCGCTCCCTCCCATAACATGGTCCTAATGGGATGCAACATCTCCACAGGGATGAATAAAACGGCAAAGGGTCCCTCTAAGCGACCCAATTCGGTAACAATTTCGGTAATACCAATGCTCCTTTGGAAAGCCCTTTAAAAATGTACCTTTACAGACACAACTCTAGACCAATTCCTAGGTGCTAGAGGGCAGGCAACACATTTGTCACCACTCAGGTCACTCGTGCCTGCAAGCAGGAAAGCAGGAACTAGAGCAGCAGTGTAGCGACACTCAGTTATAATGTGGTGAAGGGGATGCCTCCCTGCAGGGCGCCTAGGATTTGGTCAAAGTTTGTCTCTGTACAGGTACATTTATAAAGTTCTCAACAAAGGTGCACAGCTGGCACTGGGAGTGTTCCCAAACTGGAGTTCTTAGAGGGACCCTTTACCATTTTATTCATGGCTGTGTTACTTTCACATGATCCTGCGATCATGCCACTGTATGACATGAAACAGAAGGGCTGAAAAAGCATAAACAGCCTTTGCTGCTTCAGATCGTTCAAATTTCATTGAATGTTTTTGAACAGTCCCTACTGATTCCATCCTGTATCTCTCTCTTTCCAAGCATTAATCCCGACTTGCAGGGTCTTCTGTTTTGCTAAATCTCTCCCATTTCTCCCTGTCGTTGACATCTTCTTGTCTTAAGCCAACAACGTGCATGTCTCCTCTGACGTTGTCAGTCCATCTCTTTGCCGGCCTTCCTCGTGGTCTTGTTCCCCCTGAGTTGATGTGCAGCATTGTTTTTGCGACTGAGTTGTCTTGCTTTCTCATGACATGGCTATACTAGCGAGACGGGTTTCCCTCACTTTATCAATGATCGGCGCGATACCAAACCTTTGCCAAACGTGAGTATATTTTACTGGTCACATCGTGTCAGTCCCATGGACCATTCAAACATCTTCATCTCCATGGTGTGTAACATTTGCTCCTGTGGAGATGAAGATGCTTCGATTGTCCGTGGGGCTGACATGATGTGACCATGTAAAAATATAAACGTCGGTCAAAGGTTTGGTGTCGCGACGATTACCTACGAAGTGAGGGAAGCCCGCCTCCACTGGTACGGCCACGAGATGAGAAAGGAAGACAACTCAGTCCACCCCGTTTACCAGATCAAAAATTGCGGTTGTGCTACGCTCCAAAGGGGTCAGATAACTTTCAATGCCGTCGCATCCCTACAAAACACTTAGAGAATGGGTGAATTCCTGGGGTTGTTTCCAGTGTCAAAGGTTGTCAAGAAAGTCTTTCTGTCGCATAACGCAGTGCAAACTGTCGTTTTAGACCACAAAATATGTGTAAATGATCTTTATAAAAGAATGCTACAAGTGAAGGGGTGGTTTCACTCAGCCTTTTATGCCAGTTCCTGAGGTACTTTCGTCTCGATTCTTAAATATGCATATACTAAAGCTGGTACTTGTTCTCATGTTCAGCTACATTGTTCAGATATTCAGTATTTTACTGTTAACATTTCTTCAGTTGTATATTCTCCTTTCCTGGCACTGTTCTGTCACTGTCAACTATATTCCGCTACCACTGTGTCCCTCTCTTTCTCTCACACTACCATTGTCTCCCTTGCTCTTTCTACACCACAACTAATATCCTTTATCTCCATCTCTTTCCTGCTATCACTGTCTCCTCCTCTCACAGAGCAAAAAAGTGCCAATACTTCCTCATACCAATATTTTGTGACAACTTTTAAAAATGATGATTAAGGTAGAAAGAGGCAAGTGGTACCCCAATTTTCAATTACAGTCTTTTAATAAAGAGGAGCATACTCGCCTTTTTGTGCTCCGATAGAAGCATTTTTCCTCTATTTTTCTTTTCTCTGGTACAACAGGGTATGTCACTCATATGAAAAGAACTTGATGGGTAGTAAAATTTTGATAGTTTACTTATGTGAAATTGAAATAACGAGAAACTAATTTTACACCTCAAACCAAAATTTACATGCACAAAAAATTTTCACGTGCTTCAGTACTGCAACGGAGACACTTTACATCGTAACGGAGACACTTCACATCGTACTTCTCTGTGCTATGTCACTTTATAAACTATGTTTTCGCCTTAAACCGCATTTCACGTGCATATTAAACGTCTACAAGTTGTGTAACTTTGGAACCACTGTATCTTGCAAAAGGATAAAGATATACAGAAAATTTCAAATTTGGTCTAGAACGAGACGTTAGGAATGAATTGTAAAAATTTTAGCCATTTGCTGTGCATAGCCGTCTTGGAACCTTCAGCTGAGTTTTGACGCTGGAGACAGCAAAAATATAGTAAAGAAAGCCCTTTTTGGGGTTTTCCGAGGAACAGCCCATGAACTAATGGTGTCTGCATAAGTCCTAACAAACCCACCGCAGACCACTCCAAATGTAAAAAGAACCAACCGATTTGTTCCATTTGTCTTCCAACATGCTACTCCAGGATGGTGTAAAATGAATGTGCGTAATGGAAAAAACTGAACGCGAAAATGAAGATTTGGCCCTGTCTGTTAATGGTGATATCTCCTCCTTCTGACTCTTTAACATATAAATTACAACATAAACATAAATGAATGGTTAATGGAACTAATAACTATAAAATTATAAACTGTGTTTTTGCTTGTACATTTATTGTATATTAAAACCCTTTTATATATTACAAACGTTTATATGTCCAATGAACATAAAGAGCCACAAGCGAATTTCCTACCTAATATTACTGATCAGTTGCCCAAATCTGCCCCATTTTATGGCTACGCGAACCAATATAAATAACGCGAGATGACTGACATCTATGTACTAAATACTAGAAGACACTTCTATCAAAGATGATCTACAGTTGTGTGCATCCTCAGTGGAAATAAAAGTTATGTGATCACAGCTGTTTAGCATTATAGCCCTAATAAGCCGAAGCAGTTAGCAACATCACCATATGTACTGCGTCCGGTGCGTCAAAGTGATGGTACTCATACAAGTCTGCGATGATGGAAGTACTCCAGCCACAAAATAAACTGGATAGATCTCCTGTTTGGGTAACGTTTCCTTTTCTTCAAGTAATGTCTCCCTCATGTCCTCACATTCTATAATATTTATGTTATTACTTCCGAGAAGGTTTACGGGCGTATTTTCACTAGTGCCCGTCGTCTGGCCTAGTCATTGTCACTTTCTATATCATTTTGCCGTACTCTCCCAGGGTTAATTGGTCTTATTTCAACTGATTATTCCCGGTTCCTTTTGTTATTCATTTCACCCCATCCTGGGTCAGACTGTTGACGAGTTTCTCTATTGTCGCCCCATAATGTGCCATTATTTTGTGGCTCCCAACTGCTTTCATAAGGGATGATAGATTTTGTAAACAGTTTCATAATATACACATCTGGAAATTGAAATAAGAACACCGTGAATTCATTGTCCCAGGAAGGGGAAACTTTATTGACACATTCATGGGATCAGATACATCACATGATCACACTGACGGAACCACAGGCACATAGACACAGGCAACAGAGCATGCACAATGTCGGCACTAGTACAGTGTATATCCACCTTTCGCAGCAATGCAGGCTGCTATTCTCCCATGGAGACGATCGTAGAGATGCTGGATGTAGTCCTGTGGAACGGCTTGCCATGCCATTTCCACCTGGCGCCTCAGTTGGACCAGCGTTCGTGCTGGACGTGCAGACCGCGTGAGACGACGATTCATCCAGTCCCAAACATTCTCAATGGGGTACAGATCCGGAGATCTTGCTGGCCGGGGTAGTTGACTTACACCTTCTAGAGCACGTTGGGTGGCACGGGATACATGCGGACGTGCATTGTCCTGTTGGAACAGCAAGTTCCCTTGCCGGTCTAGGAATGGTAGAACGATGGGTTCGATGACGGTTTGGATGTACCGTGCACTATTCAGTGTCCCCTCGACGATCACCAGAGGTGTACGGCCAGTGTAGGAGATCGCTCCCCACACCATGATGCCGGGTGTTGGCCCTGTGTGACTCGGTCGTATGCAGTCCTGATTGTGGCGCTCACCTGCACGGCGCCAAACACGCATACGACTATCATTGGCACCAAGGCAGAAGCGACTCTCATCGCTGAAGACGACACGTCTCCATTCGTCCCTCCATTCACGCCTGTCGCGACACCACTGGAGGCGGGCTGCACGATGTTGGGGCGTGAGCGGAAGACGGCCTAACGGTGTGCGGGACCGTAGCCCAGCTTCATGGAGACGGTTGCGAATGGTCCTCGCCGATACCCCAGGAGCAACAGTGTCCCTAATTTGCTGGGAAGTGGCGGTGCGGTCCCCTACGACACTGCGTAGGATCCTACGGTCTTGGCGTGCATCCGTGCGTCGCTGCGGTCCGGTCCCAGGTCGACGGGCACGTGCACCTCCGCCGACCACTGGCGACAACATCGATGTACTGTGGAGATCTCACGCCCCACGTGTTGAGCAATTCGGCGGTATGTCCACCCGGCCTCCCGCATGCCCACTATACGCCCCCTAGCTCAAAGTCCGTCAACTGCACATACGGTTCACGTCCACGCTGTCGCGGCATGCTACCAGTGTTAAAGACTGCGATGGAGCTCCGTATGCCACGGCAAACTGGCTGACACTGACGGCGGCGGTGCACAAATGCTGCGCAGCTAGCGCCATTCGACGGCCAACACCGCGGTTCCTGGTGTGTCCGCTGTGCCGTGCGTGTGATCATTGCTTGTACAGCCCTCTCGCAGTGTCCGGAGCAAGTATGGTGGGTCTGACACACCGGTGTCAATGTGTTCTTTTTTCCATTTCCAGAAGTGTAGCAATGCAGGGGCTCAACTGGACCTGCTATAATGTTCAAACAGGATGGACAGTACAGCTGTAACAAATTGTGTCCTCATCGGCAGCCCTAAGTGTATCCACGAGTTTTCCTTGTTGCAATATCGACAGTGACACTGTTTACAGTACACCAACCCAGATCAGTGATGTCTTTCCAACCCTTTCGTCCGCGGGAGCGTTGTTGATTATCACATAGTGCCGGACGCCTGTGCTTTGTAACACTTATTTGAGAGAGTCTTGACAGGATGCAGCGCCTTCTGGAAGTGCTGACTGGAAAACTTAAACTTCAGATACTTTCCTAGGACTGAAGAGAATCGAGACACGTAGCTGGTTGAGTGTGGACTTACCATAAGTTTCTCGGGCGCTGTACACATATAAACGATAACTGCATTGTTTGTCTGGTATGCATATATGTCGCAATGTAAAGTTACTGTGGCTTATGTTCCGGCATGTGCAAAGAAACTGACTGAGTGTCCTACTGTGAGGGAGATCAATACATCGATAGGCATAACAGGAACGAAATATGTTGATTTTTATGTAGAAAATTACGTGCACTATAGATATTGAGATTCGTTCCAGTACCACGGTCGTCAAGAGGAGACATGTATTCTTGTGAGTCTGGAGATAGTCGTAGAAAGTGTAGGAGCACACAAGAAGGTCAGGGCCGGAAAAAGCATCTCAGCGGACGCCTTTGTTCCGAGCTGGGTCTTACACCAGTTCAGAGGGTCCGAGAAAACTTCTGACTTATGATGATTTGGCTCGCAGTTCCCCCCAGACAGGTAAATAGTGAACTAGTATCCAGTTAGCATTCAGTCACCTTCAGGACCACGTGTGTCATGTGTATACTCTGCAAAAATTTGGGAAGATTTAATATGACGAGTGTTTGCGTATTGATAGTGTTTGAACTCTTTCTACTCAAATTTTCAAGGGGTGGGGGGTCGTCCACAGCCGACTGACCTCTCTCTGGCTGACATGCTTCCACAGCTGCGGTCATGGGCTGTGTTTATGGTGGCAGTTTCCTCCGTTGGATGTGCACTGCGGCATGATGAGTATGTGGGAATTATTTGATGATCTGTAGACCATTTTTGAGGGGTTTAACTGTCAATTCAATATAGCGATCTGTACAAAATAGTTTTTCTGCTGAAAGTCTCATCTGCAGAAAACAATGGTGGACAGTGCTCCCACACTGGCAGCAGCAGCAGTTTGACAGGTAAATTCAGTGACGGATGAGCTGTCCCATTAGGATCATCAGGAAGAAAGTATTCGGTGTTATTTGGGGCTATTTTCGTAAACAGCTCCTGTTAGGACAAGAATTTCCATGCAGACAAGCTGAGACATCATGAAAGATCCTACAAAAGCAACCGTTAACTATTTGTGCTACACTTTACGATTTCCGGGAAGGGACTGATATGTAATGATGTAATGGCTGGGCTGTTGCATAAGGATCGCTAGGAACAATGCATCCTTTTCTGTTTTGGGAAGTATTGGAACAGATTTCTATAGCGTGATCTGTGACCTCAGTATCCACAGGTAGAGAGGTTGCGTCAGCAACAGTGGCTAGGAATTCGACAGGTATTTCTCAGGTGCCATGTATCTAAGGGACGCCACTGTCTCATCCTTGCGGGACCTGAAATGACACCTGTGTGTGGTTTGGCATCTGACGGCCACGTCATCACTTCGCAGGGGCATCCCGACTCCTGGGAGCGTGTGCAGTAGTGTCCTGCGCAGTCCAGTGGACAGGGGATGGCAGGCAGTGTGTGCTTCACAATTGAAAGATTTTTAACTGTGTGTAATTTTGTGTGGGTGTGTGTTCCATGATGATATTCCTTGCGCAGTTGGAATAAAAAAAGAAATGCAATCGATGAAATTAATTCTCACAAGATCTCCATCTTTCCAAACAGCAGAGATGATGAGCAAGAGAAACCCAAGCCCCGCAAACTTATTTTTTTTTTTTATAAAAAACAATATTCTCTTGAATTTCCTTCTTGAGATCCACCATAGAGCCGCCAATTTCCAGGTGGAGGAGGGGAGGGGGAGAGGGCAAGGAGAGTGGGGATGGGCTTGTGGGGTGTTGATCGATTTGCTGAAAAATTCATTAAATAAATAAATACACTATATTCCATACACTGCCTTGAATCTCTTAAATTTTTTAAACAATATTCCACACACTACAATCGAATTCCCTCCAAATGACTGATCAACTGAGTCTTTCTACCACCAATTTCCAGGAGGAAGGGTAGGAAGGGATGGGGTTTACCAGAGGGGAGGAGGTTAATTAATTGATCAATTTAATTATGTAGTCAATCAAATTGATAAGAGTGAGAGGGGCTATTCCAATAACTCAGACATGAAGGTGTACCTATGGTAGCGAGGAGGGAGGTTTCCTGAGGGATGGGTGGAGGGGGAGGGAGCTGGGGAACAATAGGTTAAGGACCTGTCAACCAAAAGGAAGGATCCTTTTAGCAGAACAATAAGCTAAAGACCTGTCAATCAAAGGAGAACAATAGGTTTGCCCATGAGTGCATACCTACCCCTGATGCAGGCAACCCGCACTAACAAAAACTGCTGGTATGAACTATGTCCCACTACTAATGCCCATGACGATTTTGCTTGAGTGGTATACCATTCCTGAACTATATGGTTTTCGAACGAAAACTGTTTCATTGCCCGTATCTTTTGATTTTAAATCATACGACGAAAAAGACATGTGCTATTGATAGTCAACATGATCATCGACTAATTCAAACTATCGATAGATCTACTGCACAAATGGCTGTCACTTATCCATACTTTAGCCAAAGCCAACTATTGTGCACTGTTGCCCTTTGTTGAGTTCAGTTGTTGTATTGTTAGTCAGTTGAGTTCTTACTTGCACTTGAATTTAATGCAAATGCTGGCGTTTATTGTTTTTGTACTTCGTGCTGTTCTGATAGTTCCTAACCATGGAAAACCAGTTTTGATTCGTCCACTAGCTTTAAAAATATGCATGCACAACTAAAACAACCTAATTACCTGTCTACAGCAGTTTCATGCTAGCAATGGAGAATGATAATACGTCGTCGTCCCAATATTTCAGACTTTCACGAGGCAGCGGAGAGGAAAACATCGGTACAACTGACCTTAAATTAAAATTAGTGCATAAAAATATACTTGGATTGACTTGTGTCGTCCAAAAATTGCGTTGATAAAAAAAGACAGACGGCGATCGTTACGTTTCTTTAAAAAATATGCTCAAAATTGTATCATTAATAGCCCAAATTGCAAAATATCGCCCAATCTGGTCGCCCGAGCGGCACTCAGTTATGAAAACTTATTCTAATGTGGAGAGGTGGGAAGGGGTTCGTGGAGAGCGAAAGGTATACTTAATGACAGTACATTCTATAGTGCGTTAGCATCTAAAATATAAATTAAGAGGTCTGCTTGAATTCCCCCGAGACGACTGCGCCCTGCAGCTACCCCTCCCCCCCCCCCCCTCCTCTCTTCCTCCAAAATCATTTACGCCCTTGTAATACTATTGTAAGTGAAGCCACGAATTTCCTATACAATTAAATCTTAAACTATGCAAGCATTCATGTAGTATCAAATGACGAAACATGCACAATTAAAGGTAATATGTGCAATAGCAGAAAAAAAGACACAATGTCAGAGATATATTCTATATTTGTTGCGATGCGTTTTATTTTATCTGAAAACAATGCACAACAACCAGTTTTTCCAAATTCTTCACCGATCGTGACAGCTCTGCATCTTGAGGCACTAAGATAGCTAGCTATGGGTTCTGGAGGAAAGGTGGTTCGCGTCCATCCGCCGGCAACCTTGCAAATAGTTTCCTACTGTTTCCCATTTTTAGTTAAGGCAAATGCCAGGGTTGGTCCTTACTATAGGCCATAGCCAATTCTTTCCAAATTTCTTTCTTTCCTGACAGATTGCAGTTCCCTCAAAGATGCAGCCTCTCTGCTGAAATGAAAAGAGCTGAATATCTCTTCGGAGACTTTTGGCACCAAAAGCAGCATTTATAGTGGAAGGCGGGTAGCGATCATCATTTTGTACTAAGCATCTGCACACACAGATGGCTCATTTGTGGAACGGTGATATATCTTTTTTTTCACGTTTTATTACAAGAACGGTATTCTACTGTGAAATATCTTATTCGTAATATCCTGTGAACAGTGAGTCCAATAGTCACAACTTTGACGTATTCGTAAATAAACGTCCATGAACGGCTGCATATGTTGTATATCGGAAAGGAGTTTGTCAGCATCATAGAATGTACAGTCACTTATCATGGATAAATACATAGTCATTTATGAGGACATATACACTAGAAATCTAGTTGTAATTAATGTGTGAAGCAATGTTAAGTTCCTAAAACTGTACCTGATAGTATTTGTGTATCCCGTTATCATTTATAAATAAATTTGGTTGTTATAGTTTTAGGTTGACTGTTGAAATAATAATTTTTAAAAAATTCGTGCTCGCTCAAGGAAACTGAAGAATTTTAATGAAATGAAACACTCTTTAATAAAATTTGAGATTTAATTGAGGAACTTCGGATGTTTTAATGCAGTGAAGAAATTCTGACATTTTTCAGTTAAGTTGTAAATTTAAATATAGACTTGCAATATGAGAAATGTGAAAAGAGATTTGAGCCAGTTTAACGTCTTAAGTTAATATCCTTTTGCTCTGCGATTGTGAACAATATATTAAAAGACTGAGCTGTATTTTGTGCCTTTATATATATATATATATATATATATATATATATATATATATATATATATATATATATATATGTGTGTGTGTGTGTGTGTGTATACACTGTTGACATTATATATCATATTTTTTTAAGAAAATCCTTTCTTGTATGATTTTATAACGTCAGTACTATTTGAATGAAGGCCTCTCAAAAGCAAATTACGCACGTTAAGTTAGTCAAGAAATAAAAGTGTTTTCACCATAAAATGAAAAGCATGATGCTTTTTAAGATCCTCTTTAACAAATCGGATCGCCCCTTTCACAAAATCCTGGTTACGTCCTTGGAGCAGGGTTCCCGAGAAAACGTTTCTGTATGATAGATCTGAGGCTGTTAAATTATTGTTATTTGCGTTTATCTGCCGAATGTTATTCGGATTTTAAGTTGACCATGTTTTCCTAATCCATGTAAATCGGCCTCAGTCGACAAAGAAGTTGAATAATTAATTTTTAAACACTCTCTGTTTAAAACCAAGTTCGCTTCTCATCAGTATGTAAGTCACTGGATTAAAAATTCATTCCATAAATGCTGTTACACGTTCTCTTAACGCCGGCACGAGAGAGAATGGTCGTTACACGAATAAGAGGGGTGAGGACAGTAATTAGTTGCTTCAAGTTAGCCTATCGTCGATTAACTCAATTATTCGTCACAGGTTCGGAAAGAGATTGTTACATGTTGTTGCTGTTGTTGTTGTTGTTGATGTGGTCTTCAGTCCGAAGACTGGCTTGATGCAGCCCTCCATGCTACTCTATCCTGTACAACCCTCTTCATCTCTGAATAACTAATGCAACCTACATCCTTTAGAATCTGCTTACTGTATTCATCTCTTGGTCACCATCTATGATTTTTACCCCCCACGCTTCCCACCATTATTAAATTGGTGAGCCCTTGATGTCTCAGAACATGTCCTGTCAACTAATTCCTTCGTCTAGTCAGGTTATGCCACAAATTTCTTTCCTCTCCAGCATTGTTTAGTACCTCCTCATTAGTTAGGTGCTCTATCCATCTACTCTTCAGCATCCTTCCTTAGCACCACATTTCAAAAGCTTCAATTCTCTTATTGTCTAAACTTTTTATCATCCATGTTTCGTTTCCATACGTGGCTACACTCCAGAGAAATACCTTCAGCGTCATCTGATTTAATTTGTCTACATTCCATTGTCCTTGTTTTGCTTTTGTTGATGTTCATCTCATATCTTCCTTTCAAGACACTGTCCATTCCATTCAACTGCTCTTCCAAGTCCTTTGCCGTCTCCAACAGAATTACGATGTCACCGGCAAACCGCAAATTATTCATTTCTTCTCCCCGAACCTTAATTCCTGCTTCAAATTTTTCTTCACTTTCTGCTACTGATTGCTCAGTGTGTAAATTGAATAACATTGGGGATAAGCTACAATCCTGTCTCACTCCCTTCCCAGCCACTGTTTCCCTTTCATGGCCCTCCACTCTAATAACGGCGGTCTGGTTTCTATCCCAGTTGTAAATAGCCTTTCGCTCCTTGTGTTTTACGCCTGATATCTTCAAAATTTCAAAGAGAGTATTCCAGTCAACATTGTCAAAAGCTTTCTCTAAGACTACAAATGCTATCAACATAGGTTTATATTTCCGTAACCTATCTTCTGAGTGTAAGAGAAGTTGTAGGGTCAATATTGCCTCTCGTGTTCCTACATTTCTCCGGATACCAAACTGATCATCCCCGAGGACGGCTTCTACCAGTTTTTGCGTTGTTCATTAAAGAATTTGTGTTACTATTTTGCAACCATGACTTGTTAAACGAATAGTTCGGTAATACATCTGTCAGCACCTGCTTTCTTTGGGATTGGAATTATTACATTCTTCTTCCACCTGTCTCATACATCTTGCGCACCGGATTCCATAGTTTTGTCGCCGCTGACTCTCCCAAGCCTATCAGTTGTTCTGACGCAATGCCATTTACTCCATGGGTCTTGTTTCGACTTAAATCTTTCAGCGCTCTGTCAAATTCTTCTCACGGTATCATGTCTCCTATCTCATCTACGTCCTCCTCCATTTCTATAATATTGCTTTCACGTTCATTTCCTTTATATAGCCCCTCTAAATATTCCTTCCATCTTTCAGTTTCCCTTCTTTGCTTCGTACAGGTTTTCCATCTTAGATCTTCTTATTCATACGGCTGTATCCCTTTTCTCCTAAGGCCTCTTTAATTTTGTTGTAGGCGGTATCTATCTCTCCTCAAGTGAAATATGCTTCTAAGTGCTTACATTTGTCCTCTAGCCATTTCTGCTTAGCTATTTTGCACTTCCTGTCAATATAATTTTTAGATGTTTGTATTCCCTGTCGTCTGCTTCATCTGCTGCATTTTTATATTTCTCCTTTCATCAGTACAATTCAATATGTCCTGTCCTATCCAAAGCTTTCTACTAGCTTTTTCTTTTTACCTATTTGATCCTCTGTTGCATTCACTACTGCATCTCTCAAAGTTACCCATTCGTCTTCTAATATACTCCTTTCCCCTGTTTCAATCAGCCCCCAGTGAAACTCTCAACACCCTCTGGTTTTTTCAGCTGTTCCAGGTCCCACATCATTAATTTCCTGCTATTCTGAAATTTCTTCGGTTTTAATCTACAGTTCATAACAAATAAACTGTGATCAGAGTTCACGTCTGCCGCTGGATGTATCTTATAACTTAAAATCTGGTTCCAAAATGTCTGTCTTACCATTATATAATCTACCTGAAACCTTTCAGTGTCTCCAGGTATCTTGGACATATATAGCCTTTTTTCATTATTCTTAGGCCAGGTGCTAGCGATGATTAAATTATGCTCTGTGCTAAATTCCATCAGGCGGCTTCCTCTTTCAATCCTTTCCCCAGTAATTATTCACCTACTATTTTTGCTTCTCTTGCTTTTCCTACTATCGAGTTGCAGTCCATCATAATTAAATTTTTGTCTCGCGTAATTATCCAAATGATTTCTTTCATTTCATCACACATTTCCTCAATCTCTTCATCATCTACGGAGCTAGTTGGCATATAAACTTGTCTACTGTCGTAGGTGTGGGCTTTGTGTCTATCTTGGTTACTATAAAGCGTTATAATGCGTTCACTATGCTTTTCATAGTAGCTTACCGGCATTGCTATTTTCTTATTTATTATTAAACCGACTCACATTACCGCTGTTGGACTTAATATTTATAACACTGTATTCACCTGACCAGAATTCTTGTTCGTCCTGTCGCCGAATTTCACTAATCCCCACTATATCTAACTTAAGCCTATCCATTTTCCTCTTTAAATTTTCTAACCCACCTACACATTTAAAGGATATAACATTCCACGCTCCGATTCGTAGAACGCCAGCCCTGTTTCTCCAGATGACGACATCCTCCTGAGTAGTCCCCACCTGGAGATACGAATGGGTAACTATTTTACTTCAGTAATATTTTACCCAAGAAGGCTCCACTATCATTTAACCATGCAGTAGAGCTGTATGTCTTTGAGAAAAATGTGGGTGTAGTTTCCCCTTGCTTTCAGCCGTTCGCAGTACCAGCACAGCGAGACCATTTTGATTAATGTTACATGGTCTGATCAGTCAATCATCAAATTGTTGCCCCTGCAGTTGCTGAAAAGGCTACTGCCCCTCTTCAGTAACCACACATTTGTCTGGCCTGCCAACAAACACCCCTCCTCTTGACGGCTATCTGTATCGTTGAGGCACGCAAGCCACCTTGCCAACGGCAAGATCCTCGATTCATGTGGGGATTGTATACACATAGTTCCGAAAAACGTGGTATAAAAATTCTTCTTCCATGTAAAAATTTAGTCAAACACCATCGAGGTAAGTCTGTAGCGTCATTTCCCCTTATAATATCTCCATGTCAAACACTTTTAAAAAATTAGTCGCTGTTAATAATTTTCTATGTAGACTTCCTCTGAATGCATAGCTTGTAAAAGTAATGTGTATCGTTAAATAAAAATAACCTTCGTAATATCAATAAATCAGTTCACTACACTCAGATAATATTTAACCTCTCATCAGTGAACATCACCAACTTTCGAGCAATATAAACTTTTATTCACATCGAAATTAATCTGACTGAGTCTAAAACAACCGGCTACTAACTGATAAAATTCATTCAGCAGAGCAAGAGCTTATACAGATTGATTCTCAATTGTAAATATTAAGATACTTCGATGTAGATCAGGGAATACAAGGTCAATACGCAAGCGCTTCGCTGATGTGTCATGACCTCCGACAAATTGCAACTAGTGTCCAGGTACTCGACAGCACGTCTCGTTCTTCAGAGGCGTCACCCATTCTCCCAGTGGTTAGCAATTACATGAAAACAAACCTACAATTTTTGCAGATACATAACAAACATACATCTTAGAAGGCAGGCATTCATAGCCGGTATTTGTGATATTGCTGATATTTTATTTATGGGAATAAGGCTGTTATCCAGCGCACATTTGTCTGCCTAACGTTTCGTCTTTTACTTATGGAGGCATTGTCAGCGGCTTTAACGACTCAGATAGCTCAACAAGCCGAAATGTTTACATGTACCCAGGCAACGATTGGTCTGTGACGTCATCAGTCCAACGTCTCAGATCGCAGAGTCGCACCGAAGTACGTTAAGGAGCTTGTAGTGGGGAAGAGTTGGCGTACTGAGGCACAAAACTTGTCTAATTTCAGTACTTCTTCTTTTCTGTAGAAACTGTTTTCGTACTTTTGAGTTTCTGTCGCATCTCTGTATATCCTAGCGTAGTCATTACCCGATCTTGCTGAAACCACAACATTGGAAACATAAATTTGATGGCTTACCCGGTCCTAGTGCATGATGAGCCACTGATCCGTCTTGTCCAAGGGACAGTTTCTCTTCTGTTCCTTCAGTAGAGTTTTATAACTTCTTTTTGTACTTCATATGCATAGTTGGCAGCAAGAGCAAGGGATTTTATGTACTCTAACTGCTGCAAGCGGCGGGTATGGGTCCTTTGAAGTGTTCAAATATTCTTTCACCGTTCTGTTGGTTTAAACACTGTCTATACTGTTTTTTTTCTGAGTACCTTCCTTAAGTGATTTGTTATATTTTTTACATATGGAAAGAAAACTTACCCTTTAGTTAGTTCTTTTTCATTATAAGCTCTAGACCTTTTAGGATGTGGTGCCCTGTTTATTTCTTTGTCAGAGTTTCTTCTGAAGACCGTTCTTAAATGGTCGCGTTCGTACTCAAAATACTGTGGTTCACAAATTCTTTTAGCCTGGTCTGCTAATGTTTTGATCACAGCTCTTTTCTGTTTGGGATGCTGATGGGAATTTTAGTGAAAGTTTATGAGTGGGAGTTCTATATAACTTATGCCCCCTAAAGTTCCATCTGGTTTTCTAGTTACCTGTGCATCCAAAATTGGAATTTTATCTCTTTCTCTTTTTCTGTAGTGAACTATATATTAGAATTCATATTATTCATAAAATTTAGAAATTCAGAGACTTATATTGTTCCATGAGGCCATAGAACGAAAGTATCGTGCACATACCGAAGCCCGTATGATGGTTTCTTCTTCGTGGTCTGAAGGGCTGCTTCTACACATTTTTCCACATAAGGGTTCGCTATGATTGCGTTGAGTTTTTCCATTAGCACACCGTCAGTTTGCTCACAAAATTTGTTGTTCCATCGAAAGCAAGTTATTAAGAGAAATGTTTAACAGAGATCTACCACACTCTTTGCGAAAATTCTTTGCAGCTGTGACATCGCTTCATTAAGAGAAAGCACAGTAAACAGTGATACAACGTCAAAAGTGACCATAATATCACTTGGACTGAGCCTGATGAATTTTTAATTTTTCGATAAAATGACCAGAACTTTTAATATGTGTCAGTTTTTCCTATAAATGGCTGTAAGAAAGGAGCAAAGTGTTTGGCAGTTTGGAGAATCAATGGTGCTGAAAACTGGTCTCAATGGAATGCCCTGTCATTGTGGTTTTAGCAAGATTTAATAACAAATACGCTAGGATATATAAATAGGCCACATAAATTCAAAAACACAAAAACAATTTCAACAGAAAAGAAGAACTGAAATTAGACAATATAAGGATCTTAATACTAAATAAAACAAATAGCGCCATCTCTTCCTCATTACAATCACCACAGCATATGTCGGCTAGTGTGAGCGGTCTGTTGACGTCGTGCACCGACCGTTGCACGGATACATGTGAACGTTTGGCTTGCTGAGATTTTTTACGCCAGTAACAGCTTTCTTAGTCGTTAAAGTGTTTGATGTTGCCTCCAGCAATGCAAGACAAAACGGCAAACGTTAGGCAGAGAGTTGTGCCCGGAAATCAAGTATCAGCAATATCGCAAAGGTACGTCTATTTCAAGACATAATAACGCTTGCATTTGGTCGGTAGCGATGAAATCAGCGTTGAAAGTAAATTTGTGGCACTAATCAGTACTCTAACGCATGTACTCTATAATATTCATGTTTTTCTGAGCTACATACAAAAATTGTCACATGTAGAAGGTTGCCATAATAAGGTGCCTCAGCTGTGTACGTGTTCTGTGCTCACTTGTACATGCATGTGCTTGGCAGCAACGTGAAGTGGAGCAGCTGGCTCGTCAGGTTGACGATCGATCTCCGCAGGGCACACGGCGTCGGCACACCCCCGTGCCTTGGATGGTGAGCATCACAACTAAGCTTTGGTTATCTTACACGGCTCATAGACTCTTCCGTGAAGTTTCGGGAGAACCGCCGAACGCAGTCCCGTCAGAGATTATTATTGAATATCGCATGGCGACCTTTCACCGCAAAGGGCGCTCTGAACAGCACCTAGACGCAAAGCAGAAGCGCATGCGTTCAATTAACGCCTCTGTGGTGGCCTTGTGTTATGCTTTCGCAAAGATGGCCAGAAAACTGTACGCCAAAATATTGTGGCAGAATGGTGCCGACATCTGGCAGTTCTCCCTAAATTTCATGGAACCATCGCTAATCTCTGATTTCTTTATTTAACTACAAACAATCCAGTCGGAGGAATATCCGTAACTAAGCATTATACTAGAGGTTTAAAATACCGCTACAGTTGTAAGGTTCTTTTATTTGGGACACGACCGGTTTCGGGCTCTTATATGCCCATCTTCAGGTGTCATAACTTTGTGCTGTGACTCCGAGCGCCGCGGTGGAGAGAACAAGACGCAGTGTGCTTTCAGCGAGCGCTCTGCACTAAGTTACGACACCTGAAGATGGGCGTATAAGAGCCCGAAACTGGTCGTGTCCTAAATAAAAGAACCTTACAACTGTAGCGGTATTTTAAACCTCTGGTTATTTAACATGATTATAACAAACATTTCTGTTGTCATGACTACTTGTCACACATAAACTACTTTCATTGCTCTTTCCTTTTCCATCTTACTCAGCTATTTCACTTTTTTCTTTCTTCTTTGATCATTATAACAGTATTAACTATTGTACAACCGAATGGAGTCATGATTATCAATGACATCTCCCCCTGCGGGTCTGGGGATTCGAATAGGCCCGAGGTATTACTGACTGTCGTAAGAGGCGACTAAAAGGAGTCTCACACATTTCAGCCTTTATGTGATGGTTCCCTATAGGGTTTCCAGAAGAGCGAGGCAATTGGGGAAGGGCGCCTTACATAGTGAATAGTGTCCATCGTGCATTGAGATCTCTAGCCCACTTTCTCGTCGTCGCATTGCAGTCCCGCCCATTCTCCATCTCTTGGGCGATGACACCTTCCTGGGTGCGTTTTCCACCAAGCTCTATGCAGTGTCGCTTCCTGTATCGACGATGACCATGGACTTCTTTGCACCTGATATGCAGCCCAGTAGCTAGTCCGTTGTGGTGGGGCCGCTATGTATTCTGTTGGTTGTTGCCCCTTGACCAGGCAGGGATCGTTCTGCTGATGCCTGCGCTGTTAACTCCCCACGTATGCCAAAGGGTAGATGCACAAACCACTGGGGCATCTGGACTCCTGGCAATAGCTATCCTATGAGGAGGCCTTTGCTGCGGCTGGGTGGCGCTCGTGGGGAGGGCCCCTGGTGAGAGTGGGTGGCATCAGACAGATGACACATAATGAAACGTAGTCCATCATCTCTAGCTGGTGCTGAAACAACAGCAGTCTCTAAACGATCACGAGCTCAATTCACTGCACAGAAGTACGACCCCAAATCGTTCCCCTTCCTGGCCACACCATTGGAGGAACGTCAGGCTAAGGATGCCATCGGATCTTATTCGCCCCAGTATTTTGTATGTTCGAGAGCTGATGGGGAATCTTTCATGACGATGAAGCCTCAGTTTATTGTTGAGTATTTACTTGCCGCCAGGAGGCGCTGCCCATCATCTCACTCACGCGCGGTGCTCTGGTCATGGTGTATAAAGGTTTCCGTCGCTGTGGCGGGAATTCAGTTCCTGCGAGGCCGTACACTAGCATTAACTCACCTGAAGATGGCGACCAGTTGGTCCGCCGAAATATTGTAACTGGGCGACAATATGATCCGCCTACAAACCAGTGAAGAATATCAGAAGTTGTTATGCCAGGAAAGTCTACGAAATCACATTTAGAGGACAAGTTTGGGGAGGTAGAGGGCTTGTCCAAAATGAGATTAGGGGTCACGGGAGTTGTAACGCTGGAAATGCATATCCTCCTATTTCCATCTATTATACTATAATTTATTTCCTTGTTTTGTTACATCAAGATATGACATTTCTGTGTCTTTATATATTGTAACTGTTTTACTATATATATATATATCGATGTATAATTGGTTTGTTTTGTAAATATTATTTGTGTTTTTGCGCTGGGTCTTGCCTAGGGAAAACTATGCTATCGAACGAATACATCGATAGGTCGTATGGAGAACCAAAGTGTTTAGATTCTTTGGAGGGTTAAATCTGCCGCATGGAGCGCGGACAGAGCAGAGGTGGCTGGAGTAGGGCGGTGGAGCAGGTATGTTGTGTGACGCTCCCGCGGGTTGCCACGCTTTCGGGGTTTGGCAGCATGTAATTGCGCTCGATTCGCTATGATAGTTTCTGACACGGTGTCGCGGACGGAAAGCATTAGCTGGTTCACATCAAGAGCCTGTTTCGCCTGGTGACCGTGTCGAGAAGGAGGCGTGCCAACACCCAGCTTCTACAACAGCGACAGCCCACAATGAGTGACTGTCGCCACCTCCTCGATCGACGGCTTCAAACCTTCAATCAACCAACAAGGAAGACTGGAAGCACGTAAAGTTTTAGAACTGTATGGCAGACCTCAGCTTTTAAAATTGTTCCATTTGCCTCGTTAAATTACAGCAACGTAGCATGAACCTTTGTTGCTCATTGTCCCAATTGCATTGCCAAGTAGGGTCCCTTCCTTTTCCGGAATAAACCCGAGTGTCGTTGAAGTTGAAACGCCAGCATTAAAGTAATATCATTCGATTTCACTGCTTTAATTTCAAAGTTCAGTTAAGGTATTCATAGCTAGCTATAATATTTACATTACACAAGCACAAATTAGAAGTGCGAGTTTTGTTACCATATTTTAGCTTACCTGTGACTGCAACTCAGCTTGGTACGTACTAAATTTTACTATTGTTAATTGTTCAGAATCATTTAATTCAAGTTCAAAGTTAAATCTCTTATTTCTGAATTGCGTAGATGCAAGTAGCTTTTGAAATGATTGTTGAGGTAGCCCAAGACTAACCTTATTTTATTGAATTTCGTAGTGCTTGCACCACCTACTTCAGGAGTAACACCTCTCCCCCTCCAACCATTGGAGACGTCCATCCCCACTTATAAGCCAGAGAAGCGTAAGTCTTCTTCGACTTCTCTCGCTAGGAAGGGATCCTTTGGGTCACTCCCTTCCCAGGGTTCAGCTAGTGGAAAAGACGCCACCCGCCAGTGGCTGGAGAGCCCAAAAGCAGCTGGTCGAAGGGCTTCACGCTCATGCTCAGTCCCCACACCACCGCTATCTACAAGCTCTTCTTTTGAGGATGGCGTGGAGATTTTGATGTCCACTGAGGACCTAGATCTCGCCAGACCTTCAGACAAAATGGATAAAGACTGCTCAGGCAAAACTTCGGTGGCAGAAGGTGACCCTGAGGTGTAAACAGCCTCATTGAATGTTCCATGCCTACCCAGTCTCATGACGACGTCATCCTCCAGTGGAATTGCAGCGGCTTTTTCCACCGCCTAGCTAAGCTATGGCAACTGTTAAGCTTTACACCTCCTATCAGCATTGCCCTCTAGGGAACCTGGTTCCCGGCAAGTCGCACCGCTGCCCTCTGTGGCTATAAGGGATATTACAAGAACCGTAGCGACTAAAAATCGAGTGTCAGGTGGAGTTTGCGTTTATGTCCTAAACTCAGTCTGTAGTGAACATGTGCCCCTTCAAACCCCTCTTGAAGCCGTGGCTGTCAGAATAATGATGACACAGGAAATAACTGTCTGCAATGTGTATCTTCCTCCAGATGGTGCAGTACCCCTGAATGTATTAGCTGCACTGATTGAGCAACTCCCTAAACCTTTCCTACTTTTGGGAGATTTTAATGCCCATAACCCCTTGTGGGGTGGTACCATGCTTACTGGCCGAGGCAGAGATGTCGAAACTTTACTGTCTCAGTTCGCCCTCAGAATCTTAAATCCTGGGGGCGCCACACATTTCATTGTGGCTCATAGTAGTTACTCAGCCATTGATTTATCACTTTGCAGCCCATGACTTCTCCCATCTATCCACTGGAGAGCACATGACGCCCTGTGTGGTAGTTACCACTTCACCATCATCCTGTCACTGCCCCAGCATCAGGGCCATGGACGCCTGCCCAGATGGATTTTAAACAAGGCAGACTGGGAAACTTTCACCTCTGCTGTCACCACTGAATCTCCTCCACACGGTAACATCGATGTGATGGTTGAGCAGGTGACTACAACAATTGTTTCTGCGGCAGAAAACGCGAACCCTCGCTCTTTATGGTGCCTGAGGGGTAAGGTAGTCCCTTGGTGGTCTGGAAGTCATTGAAGCAATTAAGAAGTTTCGGCGAGCTCTACAGTGGAATAAGCGGCATCCTTCCCTAGAGCACCTTATAGCCTTTAAACGGCTCCGTGCCCATGTTCGCTAACTTTAAAACGACGGAAGCAGGAGTGTTGGGAGAGAAACGTCTCGATCATTGGGTACCATATGTCACCTTCCCACGTCTGGGCAAAGATCAAACGTCTTTTCTGGTACCAAGCCTCAATAGGTGTCCCCAGTGTTACCATAAATTGCGTGTTATGTACCGACGTAAACGCGGTTGCCGAGCACTTTTCTGAGCACTTTGCTCGAGCCTTTGCATCAGAGAATTACCCCACAGTCTTTCGCACACTCAAACGGTGGCTGTCAGGGAATGTCCTCTCATTCACTACACGATGCAGTGAATACTATAACGCCCTATTTACAGAGTGGGAGCTCCTCAGTGTCCTTGCACATTGCCCCAACACAGGTCCTGGGTCTGATCGGATCCACAGCCAGATGATTAAACATCTCTCATCTGACTACAAGCAACATCTCCTTGTCATCTTCATCTGTATCTGGCGCGATGGCATCTTCCCATCACAATGGGGGTAGGGCACCATCATTCAGGAGCCCAAACCCGGTAAAAACCCGCTTGGTGTGGATAGCTATCGGTCCATCAGCCTCAACAACTGTCTTTGTAAGCTGATGGAACGTATGGTATGTCGGCGATTGGGTTGGGTCCTGGAGTCACGTGGCCTGCTGGCACCATGTAAGGGCGGCTTCCGCCAGGATCGTTCTACCACTGATAATCTTGTGTAGATAGAGTCTGCCATCCTAACAGCCTTTTCCAAACGGCAACAGCTGGTTGCCGTCTTTTTTGTCTTACATAAAGAATACGCCACAACCTGGCGACATCATATCCTTGCCACATTGTATGAGTGGCGTCTCTGGGGCCCACTCCCGATTTTTATCCGAAACTTCCTGTCACTCCGTACTTTCAGTGTCCAAGTTGGTGCCTCCCATAGTTCCATCCATGTCCAGGAGAATGGAGTCCCACAGAGCTCTGTATTAAGTGTCTCTCTATTTTTAGTGGCCATTAACGGTCTAGCAGCAGCTGTCGGGCCTCCATCTCACCTTCTCTGTATGAAGACGACTTCTGCGTTTTGTACTGCTGCTCCAGTACCTGTGTTGCTGAGTGGCGCCTACAGAAAGCCATGCACCAGGCGCAGTCATGGGCTCTAGCCCACGGTTTCCAGTTTTCAGCCGCGGAACCAGAACTTTATCTTAATGAAGATCAACTCACTGAAGTGGAGGCATATCGTTTCCTAGGACTAGTTTTCGACGCTCGACTGACTTGGCTACATCACCTTCGTTAGCTTAAGCGGAAATGCTGGCAGCACCTCAATACCTTCTGCTGCCTGAGCAACTGGGGTGAAGATCGCTCTACTGTGCTGCAGATCTACAGAGCCCTTGTCCAATCCCGAATTGACTATGGGAGTGTGGTTTATGGTACAGCAGCGCCTTCAGCATTGCATTTACTCGACCCTGTGCACCATTGTGAGGTTCGATTAGCAACAGGAGCTTTCAGGACGAATCCAGTGACAAACGTACTGGTTTCCCTCCACTGCAGATGAGACGTGCGGAACTGCTTGCCAGTTACGCAGCACACATCCATAGTTGCCCTGAGCATCCGAATTACCGTCTCCTTTTCCCGCCCGTGGCAGTCCATCTCCCGCATTGGCTGCCCAGGTCAGGACTAAAGATTGCAGTTCGCGTGCGGTCCCTTCTCTCTGAACTGGAATCCTTCCCTTACCACTTCTACTTGCGGTCCGTTCACGTTTGCCTTCATGATGTATACTTCGGTTGCAGGTTCATCTGGACCTTTCACTTAGCCCTGTGGCTCTCCACTGTCACTTCCTCTCGATTCTTGACGTGTTCTGGGGCTCTGAAGTGGTTTAAACCGACGGCTCGATGGCTGATGGTCACGTTGGCTTTGCCTACGTTCACGGCGGCCATATTGAACAGCATTCCTTACCCGATGGCTGATGTGTATTCAGTGCAGAGCTGGTGGCCATTTCTCGTGCATTTCAGTATCTCCGTTCATGCTCTGGGGAGTTTTTTCTTTTATGTACTGACTCCCTGAGCAGCCTGAAAACTATCGACCAGTGCTACCCTTGTCATCCTTTGGTAGCGTCCATCCAGGAGTCCACCTATGCCCTGGAACGGTCCAATCGTTCAGTGGTGTTCGTCTGGACCCCTGGTCATGTCAGAATCCCAGGAAATGCTGCTGATAGGCTGACCAAACAGGCTACACAGAAACCACTTCTGCCCATAACTGACCTGCGTTCCTTATTATGCCGCAAGATTTTTCAGCTTTGGGAGACGGAATGGCGAAATCCCAGTACGCACAACAAACTGCAAGCCATTAACGGGACCAAGAATGTGTGGAAGTCCTCGATGAGGGCGTCTCGCCGGGACTCTGTGGTTCTCTGCAGGCTCCACATTGGCCATACATGGGCGACCCACGGCTACCTCCTGTGCTGTGAACACCCACCTCAGTGTCGGTGTGGCGCCCAGTTGACAGTGGCCCATATTCTTCTTCTATGTCCTTTGGCTGCCCTGCGAATTCATATTCGGTTGCTGGACTCGTTATCATTGATTTTGGCACACAACGTTTCATCAGTTCATTTGGTTTTACGTTTCATCCATGAGGGTGGGTTTTATGATTCGATCTGAGTTTTAGCGTCTGTCCTTTGTTCCTCTGTGTCCTCCACACTAGTGCTTTTGGGGTGATCGTTTTAATCTGTTGCAGGGTGGCTGGCTTTTCGTATTATATGTCTCGTCTATTTTATTCGCACACTTGTGGCATTGTTTTATTAGGAAGAAGGATCCGATGGCCTAGTAGTTTGATCAGACTTTCTTGCTCTTAGTATAGTATTTGTTCACTATACGTGACAAATCACTCTAAATCTATATTACTTGACTACTCTTCGATTCACACTTAAGTGCCTGCCAGAGGGCTCTTTGGACCACTTTCACTCTGTTTCTGAACCACTGCCCTCGCGAACATGGCGCAGGAAAAAAAAATTCCATACAAGCTCTGTTTTCTGTTATTTTACACGGTCCTGTCCTATTAACGTGACCCTCCCAACCTATGTTTGACGTCAACGTGCAATAACCACTCACAGAAAACTGTGGGCAGCACTAATGGCGGATGTGGAAAATAGTGGGCGCTGAGACAACTGTGGTGCACCATGAGCCATAGATGATAGGGTGAACGAAAGCTGCAGAGATGTGAAAGGGCAAATAGACATCCAATTGTTGAGCAACTGACCGCCCAGATGATCCAAGGAGCTCAACGATCTTTCAGCGAACGTTGCTGTGTATGCCTGGTTCATGCACCTACGCTGACTGATGTTCATCGGTGGCGAAGACTGGAATTTGCACGCAACTGGACGTCCACTGAGCGGCGGCAGGGGGCCTTTCCACATGAATCACGTTTTACACTCCATCGGACTCAAGGCCGTTGGCGTCACGGCGCAAAAAGTCTGAAAGCGATCACCGTGTAACAATCGTCGGTAACGTCCAAGCCGCACGGCATTCCCTTGGCAATCTCGTTATTGATGAAGGCACAGTGGATTAACACAAGTATACATCTATCCTTGAGGACGATGTCCATCCCTCATACTGTCCAATTTTCGCCGGCACGATAGCATCTACCAACAGGACAGTGAAACATGTCGCACGGCTCGCAATGTAAGTGTGTGGCTCGAAGGGCACCAGGATCAGTTTCCCGGACAACGCTACCCGTCAAACTTACCACATTCAAACCCTGTCGAGAATCTACGGGGCCACCTCGATCAGGCTGTTCGCGCCATGGTTACTCAACCGAAAAATCTGGCGCAGCTACCCACGACACTGGAGTCGGCAAGGCTCCACGTCCCTGTTGGTACCTTCCACAACCTCACTGACTCTGTCCCTGCACGTCTAGCAGCAGTCTGCGCTTCAAAAAGGGGTTATTCAGGCTTTTAACTGGTGGTCACTTTAATGCGACTGGACTGAGTATTAAAATATCATCCCCCCCCCCCCCTCCCCCCGCTGGTGGCTGTCAACAGAATATTTTCGCATTCAGAGGAGAACGTTGGAGATTGAAATTTTGTGAAATGATCTTGCTGCAACGAAAATGCCTTTGTTTTAATGACTGCCACTCGGGCTCACGCACCATATTCATGACACTCTCTCCCCTATTTCAAGATAATATAAAACGAGCTGCCTTCCTTTGAGCTTTTTCGATGTCCATCAATCGTGTTTGTTAAGGATGCTTTACTGCACAGCAGTTCTCTAGGAGAGAACGGACAAGCGTAGTGTAGGCAGTCTCTTTAATAGACTTGTCGCATCTTGAAAGTGTTCTGCCAATAACTCACAGCCTTTGGTTCGCCTTCCCCACAACATTATCTATGTGAGCGAACCAATTTAAGTTCTTCGGTACTGCGAATACTAGGCATTTAATTGAATTGATGTCTATAGATTTCTCTGATTTATTGTACAACCGAAATTTCACGGATTCGTTTTAGTACTCATGCCGATGACCCCAGAATTTTCATTCTTTAGGGTGAATTGCACTTTTCGCATCATTCAGATCTCTTGTCCAAATCATTTTGCTATTAATTTTGACCTTCTGATGACTTTACTAGACTGTAGATGACACAACGTTTGCAAACAATCTAGCGTGGCTGCTCATATTGTTCCATAAATCATTTACAGAGTGACAATAAAAAATGTAAATGTCGTGTGACTGGGTCTTCCCTCAGTTAGACCATTCGCCGGGTGCAAGTCTTTCGATTTGACGCCACTTCGGCGACTTGCGCGATGATGGGGATGAAATGATGATTAGAACAACACAACACCCAGTCCCCGAGTGGAGTAAATCTCCGACCCAGCCGGGAATCAAACCTGGTCCCTTAGAACTGACATTCTGTCGCACTGACCACTCAGCTACCGGAGAGTGACAATTATCGAACTATATGAAAGAAAACGTTAATTAGTTATAAACTACGGCGTGCACGTGCTTTATTCAACATGTAAAGGTCACTACAGATATTCAGATTTAGCTTGTGACATATTCGACATGCCTGCATCGTTGGCGATGATGTGGCGCAGACAGCGAAATTCTAAGCGACCCGCAGAAGTGTCAGAACGTCGATGCTGTTGATGTCCTCCTGAATAGCTGTTTTCAGCTCAGCAATGGTTTTGGGATTAGTGCTGTACACCTTGTCTTTAATATAGCCACACAAAAAGGTGTCGCATGTGTTCAGATCCGGAGAATATGGCGGCCAATCGAAGCCTTTGCAGCGGTCTCTGGGTAATCCAGAGCAAGAACGCAGCCCCCAAAGTGCTTCTACAGGACATCAAACACTCTCTTGCTTCTGTGGGGTCGATCTCCTTCTTGCATGAACCACATCTTGTCGACATCAGAGTCACTTTGGATAATGGGGATCAAATCAGCTTCCAAAACCTTCGCGTACCGTTCAGTAGTCACTGTGCCATCAAGGAACATCGCACCGATTATTCCGTGACTGGACATTGCACACCACTCAGTAACCTGTTGAGGATGAAAAGACTTCTCGGTCGCGAAATCCGGATTCTCAGTCCCCAAAATGCGCCAATTTTGCTTACTGACGAACCCAACTAATTGGAAGTGGGCTTCATAGTTAAACCAACCACGTTCACATCAAATTCCTGTTCGACAGTGCTGTGGACAATAGTGTTGGCGAAATACACCGACTGTTCCATGGTCCTGGGGCTTAATGGCTGATTGTCTCCTGATTGCATTGTCTCCTGTTAGATTTCCACCTGTTGCGCAGCTCGTCTGATCGATTTCCTGAGGCTGGTTTGAAACCAAGCGCGTTTCTCCTCAATGTATTCAGTCGTTTTCACCCTTTTTGGACGACCGGCTTTGCCGACGCTGTCATCACGAACATAGCCGTTCCCTCAAACTTGCGAATCAAATTCTTGATTGTTATCACACTTGGACAGGTTGTCTTCAGCTTGAACTCGGTCGCAAACTTCCTTTGAGTCCCAGTTGGGCAGTTATTGCTCGCTTAGTAGGCCTCCACAACACTGTACGCTCAGACATACCGTGAAATTTTCACGTGCAAGTGGCCAATGACAAGGTGCGTGTGCGTGCGCATACTAATTCACATCATGTCTCACGACCAACGGTGCAGTTTGAAGGTCCTAACCAAATATTCAGAAGTTATGACGATTTTATTTCATATAGTTCAATAATTATTACCATGTACAGTCGTGCTCAAAAGTATCCGAACGACCTAAATTGCATTTCGCCTGATTCGCATGCAACCCATATAATGCAGCTGTCTAGCAGGTCCTCTAATCGCTCCTTGGTACAGTCGTTTGACTATTGAAAATGGTTCCAACAAGTCACCACTAGAAAACACTGCTCTGTATCGCAATAACTCAAGATGTTAAGTAATACCACGATATTACAAATATCAGGGAACACCTTATCACAGATAAGACTGTCCTTAAGGCTCTTAAGCTCACACTTATTACAATAAACAACATACCTGAAATGTTACCACTGTCATTATTACGTCAGATAGGTAATGCAAGTAGTAAGTTCGTAGTATTCATGATTTCCTCTTCAAAGTATCATACCGTACTTATTATTTGACACAAAAGAACATTAAAAATTTAAGTTATTCACGAGCAGCTAGTTGAGAATATGTATGAACTTCAAATGACACGACGAACCGCCTCGTTCTGCATATGGATTCAAAACCCAGGTCATGCAGACTAAGGAAAGATTTCGTGACTGACGGAAACTAACAGTCATTCCTGATTAGGCATACAGAGAGTGCTATAGTTAAGCTTTAGACAGTATCAGTCAGAAAATACCAACTTTAAGTTACATAACGCAAACATTTTTAACGGACGCGAATTCCTACCTAGCATCTATTGTCCTTGTTAACGAACTACGAGAGAGGTTAAATATTGTTCCTCAACAAGTAACTTACTTGAAATGCAGTGAGTTAAAGCCTTGTGTTGGACAGGAATTCGAACCCAGAACGTAATCAGATTGATATCGAAGCACAATCAACTGTGACACTTCGGATTTTCCTGGCAGTAGCTAGATGTTTTAACTGAAATGACGGGACGAAACATTAATTTTTTCCTTCTCAGGACTCCAAACCGGCACTTATTGCTGTTATATTCTAGAGAAAACGAACGTTAAATATGGGTTTGTTGCTCTAGCACCGACATGTGAGCATGTTTGAACTAGAAATAATATGACGAAGAGTTCAATGCTGACAGGGAATGGAGCCCCACACATCGTTGTTGACTACACACAAAGAGACGTCAGCTACCGAACTTGTCTCCACCAGCAGCTCGGAATAACATCTTGAACTTACACTGAACTATCACAGCTGGAATGCGTGGGTTCAGGCATTTACTTTTAAGAGGCGAAAACACATTTACTTTATCTCTGGTAACGTCAACAGAAAACGTTATAATCCAGAATCCGCATCAAACATCACGTTCCTTCATTACCAACTGGGCAGAGCCAATGACATAGCGAAAGTCATGGTAAACAGAAATGCAGTCGCCAGTAAACTTACTTACATTAGAAAATTTTATTTTATTTGACAAACCGATAGCCATTTAAAGGAACAGGGCTCTTATTTTACTTGTACTTGATTGAACTAGAGACGTTGGAAAATGTAGTGCTGGACTGTGTTTCGGATTCGTATCTCCTCTTTCAAGGATCTGAATCTCTCGGAACAGGATAGTACAATCATTTCGTTCCTTTTCCGAAGTCTGCAACCTTCTCTAGTTCTACTCCAAAGGTAAGTATGTGGGTCCGAATCCTGATCCAGTACAAAAATATTCATAATTTCATTTCACGTGCACACCAGCCTGCTAGTGAAAATTAACGTGCATTTTTAATGTCTGTTCATGTGTTGCCAACAATCGAAATAGGTGTCGTTATTTCTGGTAAAACACGCACACATCTTACTGTTGGTGAGTAAGCAACTGATACTTAAGCTATATTCGTAGATGCATCGTAGGTGAGCAGTTCGATTGTCGCTTACGCGCAAAAGTTTGTATCCTTATTTTACATTCAAACACCTAGCAGCTGGTTAAAAAAAACCAATACGTAACAGTTTATTTTACTTAGTTAACAATCCGATTACGTGTTGGGTTCGTATCTCCATCACACAACTTCACATCATGCACTTCATCTATAAATGCATGCACACTTTATTATTTCAGAATGCAGGCATACCAGACATCTTTCGTGGTTAGTTAACAGGGACGAAATGGTCTTGATAGGAGTACCAGTTTATTACAAAAATTGTCGTCTTTTATTTTCAAGTTTAGATTTGGTTACTGGTATTGGCAACAATTTCGGAAATTCATGACTCTTCATGGCTAGTCATCAATATGATATGACTAGATTAGATTAGATTAATTCTTGTTCCATAGATCACGATTACGATATTTCGTAATGATGTGGAATGTGTCATTTTAATGAAAGATTTCTTTACATGCCATGATTGCATTTCTCCACAACAATTTTTTACTCTCTCTCTCTCTCTCTCTCTCTCTCTATCATCCTTTTTAATTTTTATCTCTCTCTCTCTCTCCCTCTCCCTCTCTCTCTCTCTCTCTCTCTCTCTCTCTCTCTGTCACACACACACACACACACACACACACACACACATACGTAGGCACACACATTTTTATTTTTTTTATTTGTTTGTTGTGCTCCACTATCGGCAAGGCACGGAAATGTCTGTGAATGAGTTTCTTAGTTTTGAGTACACTTACGAAAGAAATATAAAAACAACTATGAGAATTACTGACTTTTGATGCTTTGTTTGCAGTCAGTTCTGAGTCTTAGTAGTAACTGCGCTACAGTCCATAAACCTAGTTACAGAAATGCGAATCCAACGCATTACGTATTTCAGGCTGTGGCAGCCGCGACTTGGACACACCAGTTATGGTAACTTCCCAGCCTGCTGTAGGATCACATCGGTTCGTCTTCTTCCTGCGGGTACTGTAACTGAGATTTGGCAACTAGGCAACGTATGTTTGGCAACTCTGTGATCGACGAGTTACTTCCTGGTGTGCACGGAATCAAGCCTCAAAGTTCAATTGATTTTACCTGTCATTTCCATTGAATAATCTCAGTTATTATCGCTTGAGGTATAGCAAATGATTGTAAATTTACGGTTTTCAGCCCAGGAAAGTCGATGCACCTGTAAATCGCAACTAATCTCGTCCTTTAAATAGCGGGTTACGAGTTCTAGCCACTATTGGTCTCGTAAGTGGGGTGTGAGACCCATCAGCCTTCGCCAGCTCTGTGGTAACGTGCTGACCTGTAAAAAGCGTCTTTTATGGTTCGCAGTTCCAGTCTCACTGAGCGTCGATTTTTTATCCGTTCTGTGAAAGAGCTACGACCAGTCAGATCAAACATCGATAAGGAAACCGCAAAAAAATACTTTCGGCTCATAGTGCAATGGTGAAAAACTTACAATGCTGCACAGCAGGTAACGCCTCTTTCCGCTGCTGACAAGCAAATTTTGGGTTTCTAGGAATACATTTGCATACTTCTTGAGTATGACACAGCATACCAATTAAACACAGACCCAATCAAAATCTAAGTGAGTAGTATTTTACTAATTTGTGTCGATTGAGGCACGCTTGTGTACAGATACTCAGGTTTATTAAGACAGACTTTCGTCGTGAGGTTACTGTGGGTAGTTAGTTTTATTTCATTTCTCATGATACAGTTCACAATTTTCGTCAGGTTTCCTTTAGTGTTGTTAAAACAATAGTACACATGAGAGAGAAATCAATCATCAACGACATATGCGAATTCACTGATGTTATCTATAACATACTGAACATGCACATGCAGTTTATTGATTACATGCATGTAGAAAACTTGTTCTGAGTTAAAGTTGTCAAACAAGGCTTGAAGAAAAATAAAATGCCACTACCAGACGACAGGTAATGTAGAAAATACACTCCTGGAAATGGAAAAAAGAACACATTGACACCGGTGTGTCACACCCACCATACTTGCTCCGGACACTGCGAGAGGGCTGTACAAGCAATGATCACACGCACGGCACAGCGGACACACCAGGAACCGCGGTGTTGGCCGTCGAATGGCGCTAGCTGCGCAGCATTTGTGCACCGCCGCCGTCAGTGTCAGCCAGTTTGCCGTGGCATATGGAGCTCCATCGCAGTCTTTAACACTGGTAGCATGCCGCGACAGCGTGGACGTGAACCGTATGTGCAGTTGACGGACTTTGAACAAGGGCGTATAGTGGGCATGCGGGAGGCCGGGTGGACGTACCGCCGAATTGCTCAACACGTGGGCGTGAGGTCTCCACAGTACATCGATGTTGTCGCCAGTGGTCGGCGGAAGGTGCACGTGCCCGTCGACATGGGACCGGACCGCAGCGACGCACGGATGCAAGCCAAGACCGTAGGATCCTACGCAGTGCCGTAGGGGACCGCACCGCCACTTCCCAGCAAATTAGGGACACTGTTGCTCCTGGGGTACCGGCGAGGACCATTCGCAACCGTCTCCATGAAGCTGGGCTACTTTCCTGCACACCATTAGGCCGTCTTCCGCTCACGCCCCAACATCGTGCAGCCCGCCTCCAGTGGTGTCGCGACAGGCGTGAATGGAGGGACGAATGGAGACGTGTCGTCTTCAGCGATGAGAGTCGCTTCTGCCTTGGTGCCAATGATGGTCGTATGCGTGTTTGGCGCCGTGCAGGTGAGCGCCACAATCAGGACTGCATACGACCGAGGCACACAGGGCCAACACCCGGCATCATGGTGTGGGGAGCGATCCCCTGCACTGGCCGTACACCTCTGGTGATCGTTGAGGGGACACTGAATAGTGCACGGTACATCCAAACTGTCATCGAACCCATCGTTCTACCATTCCTAGACCGGCAAGGGAACTTGCTGTTCCAACAGGACAATGCACGTCCGCATGTATCCCGTGGCACCCAACGTGCTCTAGAAGGTGTAAGTCAACTACCCTGGCCAGCAAGATCTCCCGATCTGTCCCCCATTGAGCATGTTTGGGACTGGATAAAGCGTCGTCTCACGCGGTCTGCATGTCCAGCACGAACGCTGGTCCAACTGAGGCGCCAGGTGGAAATGGCATGGCAAGCCGTTCCACAGTACTACATCCAGCAGCTCTACGATCGTTTCCATGGGAGAATAGCAGCCTGCATTGCGGCGAAAGGTGGATATACAGTGTACTAGTGCCGACATTGTGCATGCTCTGTTGCCTGTGTCTATGTGCCTGTGGTTCTGTCAGTGTGATCATGTGACGTATCTGACCCCAGGAATGTGTCAATAAAGTTTCCCCTACCTGGGACAATGAATTCACGGTGTTCTTATTTCAATTTCCAGGAGTGTACGTTTCCGACGTATTTTGGCACAATGCGGTCTCCCCATGCATAATACAAAAGTTTCCAGATGCATCTGCTGCCTGGCTGTCTATTAAACCTGAAAAGAACAAAATGTCGCAGAAGTTAGCCCTTTTTTCACATGCGACTATTTTGGGTTGAGAAGTGAGGGGACTGATACTGTCTAAAGTCGAGGTATAGCACTCTCTGTATGCCTAATCAGGAATGACTGTTAGTTTCCGTCAGTCACGAAATCTTTGCTTAGTTTGCATGACCTGGGTTTGAATTCATATGCAGAACGAGGCGGTTCGTCGTGTCATTTGAAGTTCATACATATTCTCAACTAACTGCTCGTGAATAACTTAAATTTTGTGTTAAATAATAAGTACAATATGTTACTTTGAAGAGGAAATCATGAATACGACGAACTTACTACTTGCATTACCTATCTGACGTAATAATGAGAGTGGTAACATTTCAGGTATGTCATTTATCGTTATAAGTGTGAGCTTACGAGCCTATCGGACAGTCTTATCTGTAATAAGGTGTTACCTGATATTTGAGTATCGTGGTATTACTTAACATCTTGAGTTATTGCGATACAGAGCAGTGTTTTCTAGTGGTGACTTGTTGGAACCATTTTCAATAGTCAAACGACTGTACCCAGTAGCGATTAGAGGACCTGCTAGACAGCTGCATTATGTGGGTTGCATGCGAATCAGGTGAAATGCAATTTAGGTCTTCGGATACTTTTGAGCATGACTGTACATAGGTTAGAAACAGCAGAGGACCTGTAACACTTCCTTTGGGAACGCCAGGTATGTCTTCTAGTTTACTCGAAGACTTTCTGCCAGTCACTACGAACTGTCATCTTTCTGACAGGAAATCAAAAATCCAGCCGCACGACTGAGACTATATTACGTGGGCACGAATTTTGATTAGAAACCGCTTGTGAGAAATGGTATCAAAAGCGATTTGGAAATCTGGAAATATGGAATCCTTTTTAGATCCCGTCGATAGCTAAGTTCGTGAGAATAAAGAGCTTGTCGTACGTCACGAGAACGATGTGTTCTGAATCGATGTCACTGTGTGTCAACAGATTGTTTCCTTCGAGGTAAATCATTATGTTCGGAAATGTGCTCCAAAATCCTGCTGACATCTAAGAATCGATGCCTGTATAACTGATCTCTAATTCATCGAATTACTCCCATTTTCTTCCCTGAATCTTTGGTGTCACCTCTGTAACTTTCCAGTTTTTTGGTACGTGTCTAAAGGCGAGCGAGCGGTTGTATATGCTTGTTAAGTATGGGGTTATTATACTGTATTAGCATACCCTGAAAGGAATCTAATTGATATACAATATCGACCGGAGGACTTGCCTTTATTAAGTGCTTCAAACTGTTTCTGTGGACTGAGGATATTTACTTCTAAGCTACTCATGTTGGTAATAGTTCTTGATTCGAATTCTAGACTCATTGCTGAAGGAAGCTCAGAAATATGTGTTTAACAATCTCGCTTTAGTTGTCCTGCCATAAGTGACATTACCATCACTATCGGTTAGTGAAGGTATTGACTGTGTCTTGCTACTGGCGTACTTCATATGCTACCAGAGTTTGCCAAAAAATTTGGGAAAATTTTAAAAAGTACTGAGAAAGACAGAATGAAGCAGCTGGTATCCACTTTTCTGTCAGTCTTTTAAAACAGGAGCATATTAGCCTTTTTTCCGATAGCAACATTTTTCCTTCCTTTCCCTGCTACAGCGGGGCATATCACTCGTACGAAAAGCACTTCATGGGTCAGTACAATTTTGATAGTTTACTTATGTGAAATATAAAACATAGAAAACTAATTTTACATCTCATACCACATTTTACGTTCACAAAAATGTCCACGTGTTTCCTTACCAGAACAGTGTGGTCCAAGAAGTCTTCTGATGATAATGGAAACACTTTACAGAATATTTCTCCGTTCTACGTCAGTTTATAAACAATGTTTCCGCCTCACGCCAGATTTTACATATGTATTTTACATTTGCCAGTAGGGTAACTTTGATCCTCTGTATCTAGGAAAGGGATAAACATATCAAGAATATTTTAAAGTTTGTTCAAGATCGGAATCTCAGAAATGAATTGTAAATTGAAATCCGGGGTACAACTATGGTACTCAAAAATATTTTTGGCGATGTTTCTGAATAACGGATATAGATATTTGGAAAAGGGGAACAGTGTGCTTCTAGATAAATGTGCAGAGACTATACCGTTCAAATTTGAGCAATTTGCTGCGATTATTTGGATTTCGCCTTACGCCGGATTTTAAACACGAATTTTACGTGTACAAGTGGGGCAACTTTGAACCTCTGTATCTTGGAAACGGATAAAGATATCAATAAAATTTTAGCGACTGTTCCAGATTGGGATCTTAGGAATCCAAACATTCGTAAAAAATTTCAGCCATTTGCTGTGGATACCGGTCTGCGGCTCTGTCTTCGTACACAAAAACAATATTTTTCCGGTTTTCTCAGGAACCGGCCATGAACTAAACTGTGCCTCTATAAGCCCTTTAAGGCGCACCATGTACCACATATAATGCAAAAAGAACTAACTGATTTGCTCCATTTGCCTAATCTGGTGGAGAAGTGTGACATTCAGTTTGACCCTGTACTGTAGGATAGCTGTAGTAAGACTAGCATTCTGTTTGGTAAATAAATGGTCCCTAGCTCAAGATCTATTCAAAACACTTGACCCTGCCTACCTGCACCGGGGTTTGAGCCCCAGAAAAATTCCATTTTTATGCGTGGCGTTTTTGGACATACTGGTAGCGCATGCTGCTGCTTGCATGCCGACATGGGGGGAAAGAAGGCCATCCATGTTAACGATATGGCTTACACAGCGCTCCTTGTGGCGAAAGTGTTGAATGAGACACTGCTGTACACAAACTTCATGGGTTCCCTAGCAGACCTGTAACAAAAACAAACGTCACTATCACAAATACAATTTATATCTAATCTTGAAAACAGGGTAAACATTCACGGGCACCCTGTATTTCTATTGATGACTGAGAACATTATACTGAACAACACTGCACCAGTGTTTACTTCATTTGCAGATTAATAAATGCAGCTGTTACAAATAGCATGTTTTTAGGTTTGTTGTTACCTCCAAGTTCTGGTGGCACAAGCCAGCCACTATGTTTATTTTTCCCTGTACGGCAGCTAAGGCTACTAAAGTGTGGATACATAGACACAAAACGGGAAATCACCGCTGACAGCCTTAGTCCAGTTCCCGGCGCAGTTACGCCCGTGCAGAAAGCATCAGGTAGTAAAATGCATTTCTATGGGAAGACTGTTAGTTGCAGAGAACAACAAAAACACTGACTTCGCTATGCATGAGGTTGGTGTATAAGATCGTATTGTTTTTCCACCAGTTTAATAAACACAAGAGATACATATAACAGAGACTTTAAAAAACTAAGCTCCAGCCGAACAGGACATGAAGGTCCAACGGTACCGACCGGCCGCCGTGTCATCCTCAGACTACAAGTGTCACTGGATGCAGATATAGACGGACATGCGGTCAGCACACTGCTCTCCCAGCCGTATGTCAGTTTACGAGACCAGAGCCACTATTTCTCAATCAAGTAGATCCTCAGTTTGCCTCACGAGGGCAGGGTGCACCCTACCCTTCCAAGCCCCTCCCTCCCCCCCCCCCCCCCTCTTGCCAGCAGTGCTCGGCAGACTGGATGGTCACCCATCCCAAAAGTGCTTAACTTCAGTGATCACAAGAACCAGTGTTACGACTGTGGCAAGGCTGTTGGCAATAGAGACTTGAGTCATCGATAATATACTCTCCTTCACTATTCAAAATAGTCTTCCAACGTTGGGGTAACTTTTTGATATCGCGACTCTGGAAATAACATGGTTTTGAGCCGAAGAACTAGTCGAGCCACGGTCAGAGGGCATTTTCATCCGGAAAGGAAGTTCCTCGAGTGATGTTCGATAGAGGGTGGAAAAGGTGAAAATCTGAGGGCGCAAGATCAGGTGAATAAGGTCGGTGTGGAATGACTTCTCAAGCCAACTCCTGTTTAGTGTTTTTTGCCAGTCTCGCAGAATGTGGGTGGGCATTATCATGGGGTAGCGTCACATCAAGCAGTCTTCCTGGTTGTTGTCCTTGGACGGCGTATGCAAGACGTCTCAGTTGTTGACAATAAATGTCAACAGTGATCGTTACACCTCGGGAAAGGACCACACCACCATTGTTCATCAGATGCATAACACAATCTTTTGTGGATTAGCGCATGTCTTTGTACAGCGAGTTGCTGCTTTATTTGGGCTCAGCCAATCCTTTCTTTTCATTATTACCAAAAAGACAGAATTTCTCGTCACGAGTAATGATTAAGGATAGAAATGGCTAGTATTTTTCACGAGCCGATTGATGACGAGCAAGCAGGGATGCACATGTGCCCACCTGCTGATCTGTCTGATTCTACCTTAGAGTATGTGGTACCTGTACATCCGATTTTTTCACCTCCCCATTGTATGCAAACGTCACACGACGGTGGAACGATCACAATTCGTCACATTTGCCAGTTCTAGAGTATGTGACATGGGCCATTGTGAATTAATGCATTTAAACGATCGTCATCAGACCCTGATAGTCTTCCTGAATATGGAGAGGCACTGATGTCAAAATGATCCTCCTGAAAACGAGAAAACGATTTTATTGCCATGCTCAGTCCAATGTCGTTATACCCAAACATGGCGTAAATGTTTGTGGCTGCCTCTGCTGCTGTCACCCTTCTATTTAACTCAAACAGAAGAATATGTCGGAAATGTTCTGATTTCTCCACTTGGCATTTTCAAGCATCCTATCTCCAAATGACAAAATGATAATATGTAAACTCAGTTGGCAACAGTGAACTATAAATTAAAAAATGAGAGACGATAAATGGAAATGAGCGTTTGGCATCAGTGGCCGAGAGCCTCCTTACTGGGCAGCTCCGGCCGCCTTGGTGCAGGTCTTATTACACTACTAGCCATTAAAATTGCTACACCAAGAAGAAATGCAGATGATAAACGGGTATTCATTGGACAAATATATTACACTAGAACTTACATGTGATAACAATTTCACGCAATTTGGGTGCATAGATCGTCAGAAATCAGTTCCCAGAACAACCACCTATGTCCGTAATAACGGCCTTGTTACGCCTGGGCATTGAGTCAAACAGACCTTGGATGGCGTGTACAGGTACAGCTGCCCAGGCAGCTTCAACACGATACCACAGTTCATCAAGAGTAGTGACTGGCCTATTGTGACGAGCCAATTGCTCGGCCACCGTTGACC
The DNA here is from genome assembly GCF_023897955.1 of Schistocerca gregaria. Taxonomy (NCBI): domain Eukaryota; kingdom Metazoa; phylum Arthropoda; class Insecta; order Orthoptera; family Acrididae; genus Schistocerca; species Schistocerca gregaria. The sequence continues at coordinate 726,683,157 of NC_064921.1, read as the reverse complement.
AAATCTTTTCAGCTGGTGAGAGATCTGGAGAATGTGCTGGCCAGGGCAGCAGTAGAAAATATTCTGTATCCAGAAAGGCCTGCACAGGACCTGCAACATGCGGTCGTGCATTATCGAGCTAAAATGTAAGGTTTCAGCAGGGATCGAATAAAGGGTAGAGCCACGGGTCGTAACACATCTGAATTGTAACGTCCACTTTTCAAAGTGCCGTCAATGCAAACAAGAGGTGGCCGAGACGTGTAGTAACCAATGCCATGTAAACATGTCGATGACGAATACACGCTTCCAATCTGCGTTCACCGCGATGTCGCCAAACACGGATGCGACCATCATGATGCTGTAATCAGAATCTGGATTCATCCGAAAAAATGACGTTTTGCCATTAGTCCGCCCAGGTACATCGTTGAGTACACTATTGCAGGCGCTCCTGTCTGTGATGCAGCGTCAAGGGTAACCGCAGCCATGGTCTCCGAGCAGATAGTCCATGCTGCTGCAAACGTCGTCGAACTGTTCGTACACATGGTCGTTGTCTTGCAAACGTCCCCATCTGTTGACTCAGGGATCGAGACGTGGCTGCACGATCCGTTACAGCCATGCGGATAAGATGTGTGTCATCTCGACTGCTAGTGATACGAGGCCGTTGGGATCCAGCACGGCGTTCCGTATTACCCTCCTGAACCCACCGATTCCATATTCTGCTAACAGCCATTGGATCTGAACCAACGCGAGCAGCAATGTCGCGATACGATAAACCGCAATAGCGATAGGCTACAATCCGACCTTTATCAAAGTCGGAAACGTGATGGTACGCATTTCTGCTCCTTACACGAGGCATCACAACAACGTTTCACCAGGCAACGCCAGTCAACTGCTGTTTGTGTATGAGAAATCGGTTGGAAACTTCCCTCATGTAAGCACGTTGTAGGTGTCGCCACCGGCACTAACCTTGTGTGAATGCTCTGAAAAGCTAATCATTTGCATATCACAGCATCTTCTTCCTGTCGGTTAAATTTTGCGTCTGTAGCACGTCATCTTCGTGGCGTAGCAATTTCAATGGCCAGTAGTGTACCTTCGACGCCACATTGGGCAACCTACGCGTCGGATGGGGATGAAATGGTGATGAAGACAACACAACACCCAGTCACTGAGCGGAGAAAATCCTCGACCCAGCCGGGAATCGAACCGGAACCCCTTAGGACGGCAGTCTGTCACGCTGACCATTCAGCTATCGGGGCGGACGGAGCATCGATAAATAAACCATAGGAACCCTAAGATGAACGTGAAAAACAAAAATGCTACGAACTTATGGAGCAACGTAATATTAAGGTATCTATCGCAATATCTGTACCTATATCTCTAACACACTGCAGGCTTTCCGCATATCTTTTCTCTGTATACCCAACCACAATATATTATCTATTTTCCTACATTACTGCCACCCCACTCTTCTCCCAGCACATTCCCCTGTATACGTCACCATAACATGTTGAAACTTGGTAGAGCATTTGCCCGCGAAAGGCGAAGGTCCCGAGTTCGAGTCTCGGTCCGGCACACAGTTTTAATCTGCCAAGAAGTTTCATATCAGCGCACACTCCGCTGCAGAGTGAAAATCTCATTCTGGAACCATAACATGTTATTTGTTCTTCTCAACAGCATGCTGGAAAAAGCAGCTCGCAGTTGCGAGACGCCATCGCTGATGATAACGAGGCAGAAGTGGAAGAAGAAGAAGTGGTGGTTCCGTTGGCGCGCCGTGACACTCCCGCCCCTTGGTTGGTGAGTATACGTGCCCTTGTGTTCATGCTGCGCTATCCACAGCTGAGAATACTGAACATGACAGGGATGCCACAGCGTCACGGCTGTGTTCTTATATGCTCTGCAACAAAATAGTAGGCGCCATTCTAAAAACATTTTCGTGAAAGTACTTACAAATGTAGTATAACTGTCAGTGACAGGTTCTTGGGCGTAAATCTATTACACTCCTGGAAATGGAAAAAAGAACACATTGACACCGGTGTGTCACACCCACCAAACTTGCTCCGGACACTGCGAGAGGGTTGTACAAGCAATGATCACACGCACGGCACAGCGGACACACCAGGAACCGCGGTGTTGGCCGTCGAATGGCGCTAGCTGCGCAGCATTTGTGCACCGCCGCCGTCAGTGTCAGCTAGTTTGCCGTGGCATACGGAGCTCCATCGCAGTCTTTAACACTAGTAGCATGCCGCGACAGCGTGGACGTGAACCGTATGTGCAGTTGACGGACTTTGAGCGAGGGCGTATAGTGGGCATGCGGGAGGCCGGGTGGACGTACCGCCGAATTGCTCAACACGTGGGGCGTGAGGTCTCCACAGTACATCGATGTTGTCGCCAGTGGTCGGCGGAAGGTGCACGTGCCCGTCGACCTGGGACCGGACCGCAGCGACGCACGGATGCACGCCAAGACCGTAGGATCCTACGCAGTGCCGTAGGGGACCGCACCGCCACTTCCCAGCAAATTAGGGACACTGTTGCTCCTGGGGTATCAGCGAGGACCATTCGCAACCGTCTCCATGAAGCTGGGCTACGGTCCCGCACACCGTTAGGCCGTCTTCCGCTCACGCCCCAACATCGTGCAGCCCGCCTCCAGTGGTGTCGCGACAGGCGTGAATGGAGGGACGAATGGAGACGTGTCGTCTTCAGC